>NW_011494785.1:3286496-3286907 GCF_000754665.1 Bison bison bison | reverse complement strand
CACTCAGAAGATGGGGTGAAGGCTGTTACCACTTCAGACCCCCATCCCTGGTGGGGCAGCATGCAGACCAGTTAGTGTTCAACTGCTTGAACTTGGGGCGCGGGCGTGTGGGCTGCAGGCGGCCCTTGCCCAGTGGCACTTTCATCCCCAGGGAGGTCCCTGACGGGTTTTCTCCTTGGGGACCAGAGGCCTGGTCTCCCCAGGGGGGGTCAGGTGGCTGCTGTCTCCTGAGAGGGGGCTGTCCATAGTTGCTCTGCAGGGCAGAGCAGGACTAGGTTCAGACGGGGCTCAAGATTCATCCTGGATCTTAGGAGCCTCTTGCTATCCAGGCCTGAGCCTCCCCTCCAGTCCTCCTGGGCCGGAGAAGAGGGAGAAGGCCAGCCCGGGGCAGCTGGGGTGGGCAGTGAGAGG
>NW_011494785.1:3278546-3285835 GCF_000754665.1 Bison bison bison | reverse complement strand
AGCAGGGGGTGTGGGCTCTGTCGAGTCTCTGCAACTCTGGGCCTCGCTGCAAGCCTCCTTGCCTCTGCTTGCTGAGATCCGTCGCCTAGGTCGCCTCCCATGGGAGGGATGGGAGCCCAGGTGTCCTGGTTCCCAGCCTGCTGCCCTGGACTTAGCCTTCATGGAGGGTCATCAGGAGCTGCTGGCATCTGAGGTGGAGGAGGTTGGGGAAGGAGAGGGGGAGAGCTGAGTGGGTGAGGAAACGGGGGTGGGGCGCGCTTGGACACTTTGAGGTGGGCCAAAGGTGAGAGAACCCGAATATAAGGCGGGGGGGGGGCCTGTCGTCTCTGACTCCGTGTGACCCCACGGACTGAACCCGAATATAAGGCGGGGGAGGCCTGTCGTCTCTGACTCCGTGTGACCCCACGGACTGTAGCCCACCAGGCTCTTCTGAACCCAAATATAAGGCGCGGGAGGCCTGTCGTCTCTGACTCCGTGTGACCCCACGGACTGTAGCCCACCAGGCTCTTCTGTCTGTGGGATTTCCCAGGCAAGAATACTGGAGCGGGTTACCAGGCTCTTCTGTCTGTGGGATTTCCCAGGCAAGAATACTGGAGCGGGTTGCCATTCCCTTCTCCAGGGGATCTTCCCGACCCAGCGACTAAACCCTGGTCTCCTGCATTACGGGTGGATTCTTTACCATCTAAGCCACCTGCTGCTACTGCTAAGTCGCTTCAGTCGTGTCCGACTCTGTGTGACCCCGTAGACAGCAGCCCACCAGGCCCCACGTCCCTGGGATTCTCCAGGCAAGAACAGTGGAGTGGGTTGCCATTTCCTTCTCCAATGCATGAAAGTGAAAAGTGAAAGTGAAGTCGCTCAGTCGTGTCCGACTCTTTGCGACCCCATGGACTGCAGCCTACCAGGCTCCTCCGTCCATGGGATTTTCCAGGCAAGAGTACTGGAGTGGGTTGCCATTGCCTAAATTAAAAAAAAAAATGTGTATGTATATGACTGTATGTGATAGGAAAGACTTCCTGAAAAGATGACCCAAGGAAGTGGTCCCAGAGAAACAGGCTGTGAGAGTTTTGAACAAGCATTTTCCTTCTGATCCTGAGTTTCTTTCCTGTACGTGAGAGGCTGGATGCAGGGACCCTGGCTTCACCCTGGTGCTCTAACCCCGGTCCTGCTCTGCGTGGTGGGTGTGGGCCCCGGCCTGGACCGGTCCTGACCTTGGGTGGAGAGGCTGGCCCGGCCAGCGCGCTGCTCAGTGGGGCTGGAGGCGGTCGGCACGGCCAGCCTGCGACTCTGCTGCGTCACTTGCTCAGTATAGAACGGAATGCTGCCGGCCAGGCTGTGTCCCGATGGAGCTTGGAGGGCAGAGCTCCCTGCCCTGTTTTCACCATGGCCGCCAGGCAGCTGCTCAGAGTCGGGGGCTGCAGCAGGCGGTGGGCTGTGCCTGGGGGGACACTCCATTCTGGACCCGGGAAAGCTCTCTCTTCCTCAGGGCAGCGGGTAGCTGGGCTGTGGGTGGACTGATGTGCTGGGGTCGGGGGCGGTGGGGATGAAGGCTGAGGATGGGCCTTCCTGGTGCAGAGTCATTTCTCGAGCCTGTATGGGAGATGCTCTAGCTTTCCACGGGCTCGTCCACCTTTTTCCTGCCGAGGTCACCGCACAGAGCTTGGTCTCTGTTCCTTGTTTTCCGCTGCTCCGACCCACCTCCACGCCACTGTCACAGGCCCCTGTGTGGAGGTCTCCTGTGTGCCAGGCTCAGAGTTGTGCTCACTCCCACAACCCCACCAAATCCCCACCAGGCCCAGAGCGGGGGGGCTGCACTTGTCCTTCTTTTGCACATAAGAGGCTCAGAGGACCTGAGGGATCAGCTTGGCTTTTACTAGTGGTCGCACTGGCTCCCTGCAGCCCCTGACGCCAGCCCTGAGCCGAGGAGATAGGGCCCTCGGCTAAGCCGCTTAGCGCAGCACTGGGTCACAGCCAGCCTGGGAGGAGTTGGTGGGAAGGGGGGCAGCTCAGGCTTCAGTCTCTGCCTCTGCCACCCTCCCCGCCAACTCCCTCCCCGTGGCCGCCTTGCCCTGGCCTGGCTGAGGAGGGACACGGAGGCCCCACTGACTTCCTGTCTCCTCTGATACAGGCTCTCAGGCCCCCTGGCCTCTGATGGCTGCTGCCTCCAGGAACCCCTCTCTGATTGAGCTACTCTTGCCCTTCTCTGCCCTGGGGTCCTGCTTCTCCTACGTGGCCTTCTGGGTCTGCTTTCCTGAGAACCTTACTGGCAAGGCCTAGCTGGTCGGTCGTAAGAGCCTGGCAGTGTCCATTTTGGGAGACTGAGCTTTTGTGGTTCCCCCAGCGCTGCTGGCCTCTAGAGCGACAGGCTCACAGCATCGATCTTGCCAGATGGTGAGCCCCCGGCCGCTCCCTGAAGGGGACCATCTGGCTGCTGGTCTCTTTAGTCACGGGTATGAGAGCTCGGGTAATGGTGGGGAACGCGGGGGCGCGGGGCAGTCAAATCGTGCTGGAGTGGGATGCACCGCCCCAGCCAGACTCTGGAGCCTTCTCCCCCTGAGCACGGCTGGGCTTTTCCTTCTCTCCCCGTCCTGAGGTCAGTCGACCCAGCTCCGGTCTCCTGGCATCTGGTGCCATGCTCTTGGAGCTCCACGGACCCTCTTGTGCCAACCCCCATCTCTGCCCCGTCCTGCCATGGTCTTAGTGTCCCAGCCGCACAGACATCCGGTGTGTCCTGGCTCCTGGGGAGGACAGGTCTGAGCCAGGCAGCTCACCTGGGTGCCGTGGTCCTGGTGTGGAGGGGGAACAGACCTCCATGAGTCCAGGGCACCATCTGAGTCTCCCCCCCGCCTTCCGGCCCCTGGCAAGGCTCTGCTTCTCTGCCTCTCGCTGGCAGCGCCTGGTTCTGGAACTCGGCACCGTTGTGACCGGACCGTCCTGGGGAGGCCAAGCCAGCGAGCAGGTGCCTGGACCAAGGCACGTTTCTCGCACCTGCCAGCCAGCGGGGCAGCCCCGGAAGGTGCCAGGCCTGTTCCTGGTTCTCGGGCCAAAGGGAGGGCCCAAAGGTGCGGGAAGGCACAGGGCTACGTCCTCGAAGCCGCTCCTCCTGCAGATGGAAAGGGCAGGTTGACTCTTGCCAAGAGACAGACACGCCTTTCAGCCTTCTTTCTCTCGACCCCCTTTTGAATGTCCCTAGGAGGAAGCCCGTTGAGTTGGAGCCCAGCCATGTGTGGGGGTGGGGTCCGGTGACCATGGACCCCCTGTAACCAGGAAGGACTGCCTGACCCGTTCTCTCCACGTGGCTTCTTTGCTCTGTGTCGGTGGAGCCCGCGCTCATGAAATAGGCAAGAGGGGACGTGGAGGCAGGCCTAGCCTGCTTCCTCCAGCCCCCAGTCATCCCTTGGGGGCAGGTGTGGGGGTGCCCAGGTGTGGGGGTGGGGCTGTGGGCCGAAGCCTGAACGGGTGGATTCTGTGTCTGGGCTCGTCTGTCGTGGAGGAGGTCGTCAGTCACGGGCTGCGGTCCCCGTGGGCAGACCTGGGCAGGCTCCTCAAAATCCAGGGGAGGATGGGGGCTGCCTTCCCGCACCCCCACGACACGCCATCCTTCTCCCAGCTCCAGTGCCCTCCTCCCAGGTTCCTTGGGGCAAGGGGGACTGCAGCTGCTTCTCACAGAAGGGCATGAACCCCGGTCACCCTGAGGCTGGCCCTGCGGGGAGACAGAAGGAGACAGATGGACAGCTGGCAACCTCTCCCACTTGAAAAGTTTGGGATTCCAAGTCCACGTCCCTCTTGGCGCCAAGGGAACAGTAGCCCAGTTGTTCCAAACCCATCGTCAGGACACCTGCGCCCTTCTGGACCGTGACCCTCCGATTTCTGGGCCTAATGATGGCCTCGTTCTGGGCAGGGCAGGGTAAAGCCCCGCTGGGGGCTGTTCAGAGCAGCCCTGGTGTGTCCTCCAGCCCCCTTCTCCGTGTGTTGCCTAGCCATCCTAGTTGGCCAGGCCTCAGGGAGGCTCAGCCCCGGGGGTTGGTGGTGAGTGTGGCTCTGACAACACAGGGAGGAGGCCGTGTGCCCGCTCTGGGGTCAGTGGGAGCAGCCCCCAGTCTGCAGTGCGTCTGTGACTCCTGGGGCTGAGGGATAGGGTATCATCCGATGTGGGTGGAAGGAAGAAGTGGGCGGAGGGGGTGTGGGTTTCTCCAGGGCAGCGAGGAGGCGTGTCTTGTATACTGGACTTGTGGACGGTGCTCGTAAACATACTGTGTTGAAGCCTGTGAGTCTGTCCGAGGCCTGGCAGGAGTGATCAGGGTCACGGCAGAAGCGACTTGATAGAGGCCTGTAAAATGTACTAAAGGCGCCGCCGAGAGGAGTTCACTGACTCTAGCTGCGGCTGATGAAATTTGCTGGCTTGGAAAATGCAGAGTGGTGGGCGCCAGGCATCTCTGATGCCGGAGGGTGGCTAGCATGGAGGCCAGGGATGGCACAGATGCCCTGGGGGTGGGGGAACCTTCCTGCAGAGCGGGGAAAAGTGCAGGGAGGCCTGAGAGGTGTCAGGCCAGAATGACCCTTCCTGGGTCTCAGACCGCGCCCTCCCCGCACCAGGGCGTGCAGGGTGGGGTAGTGCCCTTAAGAGGAATCCACAGAGAGATACCCCAGGAGGGCACACGCTTAGCCCCGCTCTGCTGGCCATCTGGTTTAGAGGATGGGCTGGCCCAGAAGGCTTGCATCTGTGTGAGCTGCTCTCTGCCCAGCCCCCTCTTCTGCTTTCTCTCTGGTCTGTTCCTGTTGCCAGGACCTTCCTTCCCTTGGACACCATCCCCCTCTTTGGGGAGATGGAGCGGAGTTGGCCCCACGAGGCGGGATGCCAGGCAGTGGTGGCTGGGCTGGCAGGCGGGGGGCCAGTGTGGGTGGTAGAGGAGGAGCCTACACGGCCCCCTCTTTGGAGGCACGGCTCTTTGGCTTTCCCTTTGGAGACAGACGCTCTCCTGCTCTTCCTTCTGCTTCCGTGCTTCCTCCGTGGACCTAATGTCCCTGAAAGTGCCGCCTCTGGCCGTCACTCTCTCTCTCTCTCTCTTGAGCAACCTGTCCTGCCTCTTGGTTTCAGCTGTGAACCCTGATCAGAGCAGCCCAGGTGTATCCGGCGCCTTTGTCCTTTGCAGTTCATCGTACGACCGCTCGGCCAGCCAAGTGGGAGAGTTGGTCCATGTGCTCGATGCTAAGACTCAGGCACAGAGGGGCTGAGAGCCACATCTGGGCTATATCTCTCTCTCCCCAGATGTACATCCGACGTTCCCATGGACAGGTCCACGTCTGAGTCACCCCCATGGTGGATGTGGGCCCTCGCGAGGGGCCCCTGGTGCCCCTCCCTCACACCCGGCACCATCCTTGGGGTTCATGCGTGTGACATCCCGCATGGAAGGCCTCCTAATCCGTGTTTGGCAAGTGAGGGAACGGCCCAGCACGATGTGTTATTGACTCACAGCTTCCCTCCGCTCGAGCGATGGGGTGGCGATGTGACTGCAGACCCAGCGTGGTTTCTGCTCACCCACACCTGTTAAAGAGCCACGTGACTGCACGTGGGCAGGGCCGCCGCGCTGGGAGGGCAGCCCGGCCACCGGTGTTGGCCGGGGGCCGTCGGGGAGGGCCACCGCCCCCAGCGTCCCTGCTTCCTGAGCGGCCCCCTGTGGCTCTGTCGCCGTGAGGTTTTCTGCGCGGCTCTGTCATCGTCCTTCACGATTCTGGAAACTTTGGTCTCATGAATCACCACCCTTCCCGTCTTGTGTTTCCAGAATGGGGAGGTTGCAGCTTTTCGGGGGTCCCTCATCACGTCTCCCTCGCTTCCTGTGTATCTGGTGTGTTTGACGTGAGAGCGGTCTCCCCCTTAGAGTCAGGGCACCCCTCCCTGATCTGCCCACGGCCGCACACATGGGGTGCCTCCTGCTGCACGGATGCACCCTGAGAAGCCCTGTCTCTGCTCCCACTCCGGGCCCAGCCGCCCATGCTGAGGTCAGCTCCCCAGTGGCTGTGGACACGGCCCGCCCCAGGCCTGCTGGCTCACTGCTGCGTGCCTATGACATGAGAGCCTTTCCTGGTGCTGTGACGGAACCCCGGAGGCACGCGGAGCATGGCTCTTGGCCTCCTGTGCCCACCACGGGTGCCAGGCCTGGGGACGGCCAGGTTAATGGCTACGATGGGTGTGACCTGCTAAGTGGAAGGGGCTCGGGGCTGGGAGGGGTCGCAGGTGGACCGAGGTGGGCGAGGTGGTGCTGGGCTCTGGTCCAGGGTCCCTCTCGGCTCCCCTCAGCCTCTCCTTCCTTGCAGGCTCCCTTTCTTCCTCAGCTTTCTTTTTTTTTCCTTTCCCTCTTATGTTTTGGGAGTCCCCACGAGGCTGCCTGTGGGCTGGTACCGTCCCAGCCAGAGATTATAGAGTTCAGAAGCTCTTCCGCTCTGGGGCTTGCCACCAGCCTGGGTTTCTTAAAGAAATTTACAGGTGTGTTAAAGATCCAAGGCCATCTCTGGAGGTGGTGAGGGAGCCTTGGCAATAGCAGAGACCACTTCCAGGACGACAGGAAGGAAAATGGCACTCCGTGGGCACCTGCTGGGCACACCTGCTGCCACACAGGCACCCAGCACCTGAAAACAGGCAAGTCCAGCCCTGTTACCTCCGGAGCAATGAGCGGCCCTAGAAATAGAATCCGCTTGCATGTCACACTCTCCCTGGTGGGTGTGAATGTGTTGGAGGGGATGGCAAGGGGAGGGTAGAGGTCTCCAGGTGGCCGATCTTCACCATTGATGGGGGTGTCTGAGAGGCGAGAGGGAAGTTAGTTCATCCTTTTATTTCTGATGATAAAATTTGTATGTGGTCATTGGAGAGCACTGGGAAGAGCAGAGGGGTAGAAACTGCATAAGTGAAGATGACTCATCACGCTGCCCTGCAGAACTAATCTCCCCTCACCTTTGATAGTTTCTGGGTGTGGATGTGGATGTGGGAGGAGATTGTTTTGTTGCCAAGGACACCTTATGTTTAAAGGAATAGAAGGACGAAGGGGACAGTGGGTTCCCAGCCTCCACCCTGGGCTGCCAGGGGAGCCTCCCACTTGGACCGTCAGCCCCAGTGGGCTGCTCGAGCACCCACCGGAAGGCGGACTCTGTTCCCGGAAGTTCCTTTGTGATATGAAAGCACAGAGCCAAGTGGCTGGGACCCCACTAGCTCCTGGGACAGCCCCTGCCCCAAAGCATAGATAGGCTCCTGTCAGGTGGCTGTGGGTCTGTGTCCAGACTTCTAGTGGCAGGGGCCC
>NW_011494785.1:3276942-3278438 GCF_000754665.1 Bison bison bison | reverse complement strand
CAGCTGCCCTGTTGGTCAGCTCCGGGTCTCTGGGTGAGTGAGGCTGATGGATCGTTTTTCACCTGTAAGTTCTGACTCTGGTCCCCCAGCTCTGCCCTCCAGAGCCTCGTGGAATAAGCCCGGACACCACGAGCCATGGCTGGGCTTCTTGTCCTTAAAACCTGCGGCTGTGTCCCTGCCGCTCCCCTGAGCCCTCTCGCGGTCCCACCCGTTGCTCGTGGAAAGCCTGGCTGCACAGTGTGTGGGACTGGAGTGGCAGGAGGGAGGTGGAACCTCTGGCCAGGCTTCCAGGAGCAGGTGAGAGGGTGCGGTGATGTCGCTGGGATGGGGAAGCCCGATCCGGGCCAGGGAATGGCGTGCAGGAATGTTCATCCGCGGCAGGTGTGCACGCAGGCCCGTGTGAGGGTGAGCTCCCGCCGGGACCAGAGGAATCCCGGCCCCCCAGGCTCCCCCCGCGCACGTGCCCTTATATAGCTGTCGCCCTGCTCCCGGAGTCCGGGTGGAGACGCTCCCCCCCAACCCCACTGGACACACGCAGGGAGCCTGCCACTCGCTCGGCCCTGGGCTGACTCTCAGGATAGTCTTGTCATCACAGCCGGGAGTCAGCTGTTGGTTCGGGAAGCTGTCCCCGGGTTTCACGGTGCCGGGCCAGAAATATAACCCTCCTGTTTGGCAGGAGCCCCGGGCCTTTGGCAGGTGTCCCCATGGCCTATTTTAAACTGAAGGGAGCAGAGAGAGGTACCTCCCGGGCTAAGCCGGGACCCCTCCCTGGAGGGGCTGGTTGCTGGGGGCTGATCGCTTTCTCCCTCCATGAGCCTGGGACCCCTGTCTTGGGGGAGGGCAGAGGGTGGAGGCCGGGCTCTTGCAGGGCCTTCTGGAGAAGGGTTTTCAGGATGATGTGGCTGGCCGGGCTGGGCTGGGAGGTAGGTTTGTCTGTGTTGCCTCCGTGGTACTGTGGCTGTGCTTGAGCAGGGGACCTGGCCACCGTGTTTACCTTACTGTCTGGGAAATGGGGGCCTGCGAGGCTCTGCCCTGGCTCTCAGAGCGCCCCTGTGAGCTCGTCTGAGATGTACCAACCCTGGCCATCCTGCTTCATTGGCTAGAGTCACCGTTCCCACCAGGCAAAGCCCGCTCTAAGTAGACCCAGGTTCCTGAGAAAACTCAATAACGAGCTGATGGAGACAGGCAGCAGAGGCCATCCCATCACTCAAAAGACTGTTGCCGGCTCGGTGAATGGAAGAATGACCGTCACCCATGAAGAACCAGTGTGGCCTGAACTTCAGAGCTTGAGTTCTGGGTCTGGCTGGCTGAGCCTCTCGCTGGATAAGATCCCCAACCTCTCTGAGCCTCGGTTTCTCGAGGAAAGGGGATGATGAGGTTGCCGACCTCCTAGGTGTCAGGGGGCACGAGATGAGATGATGGTCTGCAGGTGGGTCCCTGCCGCCAGTTACTGCTGAGTGCTTTAGTGTCTGCCGTGACTTTCCCAGATCCTTGTC
>NW_011494785.1:3274264-3276842 GCF_000754665.1 Bison bison bison | reverse complement strand
CAGAGGGTGCCTGCCCCGATGCTGACCTGGAGAGGACGGGCACCCATCGGCCTAGGACCAGCTTCAGTGGGAACTTAGTCCCTGCCCATCCAGGTGCAGGAGCTCCCAGTGGGGATTAGATGGAGCCCAGTCTTAGGGGGCGGGATGCCCGGGGCAGTGGTGAAGAGGTGTTCATTCTTGAGGGGAAGTAGGGAAGGGGCCGTGGCACGGCAGGTCTCAAGGGGCAGCGTGCCCCTGGGGATGTTTCTGTCTGCTGTGCCTCAGCCCAGGGAGCCACTCCGGGCTGGGAAGGTGGCAGGTTACAGCTCTGGAGACTGATGCACAGCAGGTCAGGGGATAAGGACTACGTGGACAGATAGGACTCAGCCTGGCCCCGCTGGTTAGCCTCGAACAGCAGTGCCCACCTCCTCGGACGGGTGTGAAATGAGATGAGACAGTGGGTCTGAAACAGCCGGCCCAGAGCTTAGCACGCAGCCCTGCTCCATGCATGGTGGCTGTGATGGTGAACTTGGCAACCCCAGCTGGGTGGGGGCCCCTCCTGTGTCAGGCCAGGTACTGGCTGCCTTCAGGGCTCAAACTTCTTCTCCCGACCTTTTCTGGGCTTGGCAGGAGGTGAGGGTCTCTTCCTTGCTCTCGCCCTTCCCCTCCCCTCCCCACACCCCCATATTGGAGGCCTAAATGCAGTGGTGATATGGAGTTCTCGTTTTAGAGGCAGGGGAGAACTGTCTACAGGTCCATGAAGAGCTGGACACTGGTGCTCGGCTTGGGCTGCCCCTGGGTCAGGTTTGCAGGCTCCTCCTAACCCAGCCTGGGCCTGAGTTCCTGGCTCCAGACCCGTGCCCAGCTCATCTGTCCACCAGACAGAGGACTCTGGTGAAGGCCCCGGATTCTGCCCTGTCCATCTTGATGGTGAAGATGACGCAGCATCCAGTGCCTGGTGGTTCTGAAACCAGGCGCTGTTTCATGTGCTCTTCGTACTCAAACTTATTTTAGCTTCAAACCCATTTAACAGGTTTGGAAGATGAGTCACGGTTGAGCTGTGCGTCGCTCAGGGCTGTGTTTTCAAGCATGCCATTTGTTCCCCAGTCCTGCCCTTTAGCGTTGATTCTGAGTCAGTTTCCGTTTACGGCCCAGCAACGGTGACAAGCACGCAGCACAGTTTGACATGGTCTCCTCCCTCTGTGGTCCTCTGCTGCCGTGCAGGGGGGACGCTCTTTGCACATGTGTGCTGACTGTTGGGTGAATTTATTTGTTGGTTTCCAGGGGATGGAGAGGCCAGACAGAGGGCAGCAGCTGCCCCATCGCGGCGAGAGCAGCTCTGACACCAGCCTGCCCCCCATGCGGGCCTCCTGCTGCACTCACTAGCTCCCCTTCCCCCCACCCAGAGCCCGGGATAGTGGTCCATGGTCAGGAGGACCAGTGAGGAGCAAGGGAGGTGGCGGAGCCGCAGGCCTGGTGGGTGCAGGACGGTCAACCCTGAGGCCTGGCCCCACCTGTCCCGCCAGCTCCGGGCTTTATTTATAGAGAAGCCGCACTGGGTGAGCCGGCGCATTTGTGCATGGCCCTCATCTGACCACGGCATGTGGACCCTGGGGTGGCCTGAGGAGACGTGGCCCCCACGCTGACCTGGGTTTGAGTCCCGGTAGCAGCTGCTCAGCCCTGCCCATGGCCTTATCGCGTAATGGGAGCAGTCCGCCAGGGAGCTGAAAAAGGAAACGGGCTGTGCCGACCCAGCTATTATTAAACTTTTCTCTAGCACTTTCTCCCCACTCAGCCCTTCGCCATCATGCTTACAGGGTTGTCCCTGTGCCACCCCAGGGGGCTGTGGCCGCCATGAGCGCATACATGGAGGAGGGGTAGGGGCCTGTGTTAGTTGCTGGTGGGATGCCCCTCCTTCGGTGGCAGAGGAGCAGCTGGCTTTCAGAAAGAACTTCTTGGGATACCTTGCTCGTACCCGAGAAGCCAGCGAGCCTTTCTCTTTGAGGGACCCTTAGAATGAGGCCTCCCTGGTGACTCACATAGTAAGGAATCTGCCTGCATTGGGAAGATCCCCTGATGAAGGGAATGGCAACCCACTCCAGTATTCTTGCCTGGGAAATCCCACAGGCAGAGGAGCCTGGAGGGCTACAGTCCGTGGAGTCACAAAGAGTTGGACACGAGTCAGCAACTAACACTTTTCACTTAGAATGAGGCAACGTCTTTCAGGTGAAGTCCTTGTGCGGGCAAGCGGATGGGCCCTTGGCGGCAGGGCGGTGCTGAGAAGGGCTGGCCTCTCTTGGGTCTGGAGATGAGCTGAGGTTCAGGAGATGGTCTGGCCTCCCTTTGGTGGGAACAAAGCTGGACCCTCTTGGTGTCTCTGAGGGATGGGTACCTGCTTCTGTTTGTGTCCTTGAGTGCAAGAGCTGTCTTTTTTTTGCTAGTGATATCCTCATAGAGCTGGTTGCTGTCACCCACCTCTTTTTTTCTTTAGAAGAGTTTTTTCTTTTTAAGAGCACTTTGAGGTTTACCGCAAAATTGAGAGGATAGTACAGAGATAACCCTTACACCCCTGCCCCCTATAAGCTCAGCCTCTCCCCCC
>NW_011494785.1:3261564-3274164 GCF_000754665.1 Bison bison bison | reverse complement strand
GGGCCCCCCCCCCCAGATGTAACGTTCGTCACCGAGGATGACTGCACATGGACACGTCACGGTCACCGAAGCCTGTAGTTTACTCGAAGGTGCGTACTTGGTGTTGTATGTGCTGTGGACTTGACGTGCACCCACCAGTATAGGATCGGGTGGAGTGTTTTCTCTAAAAGTCCTCTGTGTTCCGCCTCTTCACTCTCACCCCACCCCCAAAGGCTGGCAACCGCTGATGAATTCTCTGTCTCCATAGTGTTGCCTTTTTTGGAATGTATACAGTGTGTAGCCTTTTCAGATGGATTTCTTTCACTTGGTCATATGCATTTAATGTCCACCCGAGTAGAGATGGGGCTTCCCTCGTGGCTCAGTCAGTAAAGAATCCACCTGCAATGCTTGCGACCTGGGTTCGATCCCTGGGCTGGGAAGATCCCCTGGAAAAGGGACTGGCTACCCACTCTGGTGTTCTGGCCTGGAGAATTCCACGGACTGTATAGGGGTTGCAAAGAGTCGGACACGACTGAGCCACTTTCACTTCACACGTAGAGATAAAGAATCCATCTGCCAACGCAGGAGACGCGGCTTTGATCCCTGGGTCGGGGAGATCCCTCGGAGGAGAAAATGGCAACCCGTTTCAGTATTCTTGCCTGGAGAGTCCCACGGACAGAGGAGCCTGGTGGGCTACAATCCATGGGGTCGCAAAGAGCCGGCCACCACTTAGCAACTGAGCACGCGTGTACATGTTTTTTCATGGTGTGAGGGTTCATTTGTGTTCAGCGTTGAGTATCATTCCATTGTCTGTATTGACTATGCAGAATGATGGAGGGATGAAGAAAATGGAGGAGGCTGTGGGGGAGCCAGCAGCCGGAGGGGCCTGGAGACCTCCAGGTGGTTGGCCTAGAATCTGCACAAGGAAATGCTGGGCCCTGGCAGAGATGCTCAGGGTCTGGGCTGCAGAGAAGACAGGGCTGGGCTGCTCTGAACCTGGAGGAGGCGCCTCTGGCAGGGTCCAGAGCAGGGGCGGCCCAGTGGCTGAGTCCCCTAGGCCAAGGCTGCAGGCCTGGTGCTGGATGCCTCGCTGTGCCGAGCGGTGTCTGGTTCCTCCCAGAAGGCGAGTGTGTTATAAATAGCGGATGACGGGTTGCACCGAGAGCTGCCTCTAGCGTAATCGCCGATTTTGAGAGTGCCCTGGCGAGGGCCGAGAGGACGGCTGGGTTAAATTTGGCCCCAGTGGCTGGTTGGCATTTCTTGAGCCGGGTGCTAATCCCTTCAGGAGGTCAGACAAGCTCCCTAGCAGCACCCCCGATCTTGACTTTGAGGCCAGGTTAACTCTTTCGAGGGGACTGCAAAAAGACCCCCAAAGTTGTGACGACTCCACGTTGTCCAGGCCAGAGCAGGAGCCATCAGGGGGCTGGACTTCAGGAGGGTCCGTCCGGGGAGAGCCGGGGCCTGCAGTCCAGAGCGGACTGTGCTGTGTGACCGCCTCTCCCATAAGGCTGTCCCGGGGAAGGATGCTCTCGGGCAGCCCTGTGGTCATCGTGTGGGGCAGAGACCATGTGCTTCTCCCTGGGCAGTAGCTCAGGTCCAGGCCTGCCTTGCCGAGGGTCAGGGTGCTGGGGTCGCACTGTTGAAGGTCGGGGTCCTGTCCCCTCCCCCACAGTCTGATGCATTGAGACCCACTCCCCAGAGACTCTCCATGAGTAGGAGCAGGGAGAACCCCCACCATGGTTCTAGGCTTCCAGGTTTCCTGCTCCCATCCTGTCTACTGAAACTGGAGCACCGCCCTGCCTTCTGCAGAGCAAGGGTAGGTTTGCAGCCTGCCTGCTCCTCGGGGTCCCCTGGGGGCGGCGGGTGGGCGATTTTCGGCCGCCAGCCTCATGGGAGGTGCTCGCTGCTTCCCAGGCAAGTATGGGGTCTGGCCTGGCTTTCTCCTCCAGCCTCACCTTTTCCTTCTGGATCTGGGGTCCCGCTCCATCTCCTGCTGCTGTGAACGGGCCGCACTCTTGGGCTTCTCAGAACCTCCTGTTTGCAGGCCTGTGAAGCTAGTCCCCGTGGAGTGTCACGCCCCCCAAGGGGCCGTCCTCTGCTTTATGGCCGCTGTCACTCCGCGCTCACTCCCGTCACGGCCATGGCGTCCAAGATGGGGGGCGCTGCTTGTTCGGTTATCAACTCAACCAGCCGAAGCCCTCTGAGATGCTGCAGGAATAAATTATTTCCAACAAGCTCTCTGGGCTCCTCTGCTGAGCCCCCGGCCCCGCTCTCGCCAGCATCTTAGCCAGGGTTCTGGAGCCTCCTGCCATCCGTCCCCCTTGGCCTTCTGTTCCCCTCCACGTGTCCCTTGCACCTTCTGGGACATCGTCTCTTTAATCAGTTGCTCTGCACTGAGTCAGGAGCTTCATGCAGGGCACCGATGCTGCGGGGGCCCAGACATGGGCAGGATTGGGCTTTTTTTTTTCTTTCTATATTTAAGTACTTATATATTTTGGCTGTGCTGTGTCTTAGTTGCAGCACGTGAGATCTTTAGCTGTGGCATGTGAACCTTCGTTGCGGCCTCTGGGATCTAGTTACCTGACACGGATCAAACCCAGGACCCCTGCACTGATAGCTTGGAGTCTTAGCCCTTGGCCCACCAGGGAAATCCCGAGGATTGGACTTTATCCTTCAGTTTCTTCATGCTCTTTGCCACAGACCGATGGCCCTGCAGGAGGACATTTAGCCAGCTTTGTGGGGGTGAGCTAGGAGGAGGAAGGTCCTCTTTCTATGAAAAGGGGACAGTTTGGTGATAATGAAGCTGACTTCTCCGTTTGGCAGGAGTGAGATGGTTCCCAGAGGGCGAGCTGGGCAGGGAGCATGGCTGCTTGCCTCTCCAAGACCTTAACTGTCAGGCCAGAGGGCATGGGCTCCTCACAGGGCATGGAGAGCCCGTGAAGCTCTGGGCATGGGAGTGGCATGGCAGAAGCAGTTTTAGGAAGAATAATTGAGAGGGGCAGAGAGGTGGGGGCGCTGCGGTAGTGTCGGGCCCCTGAGGGTCCAGCCCCTTGGGCACGGCTTGCCTCCATCCTGGGCTGCATCTACACCCCAGTGGTCCAGCCCAGGACCACCTCAGGGGCTGGGGGGCTCAGGAAGGGAGAGCCTGGGCAAGATTCACTGGGGGTCCAAGTGGGCCCAGGACGTGCCCTCCCACCCAAGGACATCTAGAAATCTCTCAGGTGTCCTGTCCACTGGGACAGGGAAGGAGAACGCAGGCCCCCGACTCCTGAGGAGCGAGGACTCTGATCATCCCTGGCCTAGGCCGTGAGGCTCTTCCCCTTCAGGAAGCAGCTAAGAGCGGAGGGAGCCTCCACCCCTCCCTGGGCTTGGAGCTGCTGTTTGGCATTTGAGACCAAGATGTCAGGCGAGTTGGTTCTTATCCTTGTCCTGCTCCCGTCAAGGCTGTGAGGAGCTAGGGGTGGTATTGAATGAACCAAGAGGTACTGAATGACATTGCACCGTGTCCCTCCTCCCTCACTGAACCTACTCCCAGGGTCTTGTCCCCAAGAACATTCTGGATCAGGGATACACTGAATACAGGTAGTGTAGAGTGTGGGAGCTGGCAGAGGCCAGTGAACGGGCCCAGGGCGTGGAGGAGGCTGAAAAGGCAGAGGCCGGATTGTGGAGGGTCTCGGAGGCCACGGGAGGTGGTCTAGGATTTGTTCCACACACCAGGGGAGCCTCTGGAAATATGAGCAAGGACCATCACACTGCTCTGCAGAGAGGGTAATGGAAGGGCAAGAGTGGCAGCTGGGAAACCAGGAAAGGACTGCAGAGGCTCAAGGAAGTCACGGGGGTGGCAGAGGAGACGGGAGGGTTCTGTCTGCTGGGGACACAACTCGGAGGTAGAGTTATGAGGACCCGCTGCTGGGTGATGGGTGGGAGAGCAGAGTCGTGGGTGACTCGGGCTCCCCTTGCCTTGAGCATCAGGCTCACTAGCTGGCCCCGTTAGTGAGGTGTCTGTAAGGCATCCGTGTGGAAGTCACGGCGGGCAAGTGGGTGTAGGATTCTGAGCTCAGGGAGGGGCACCCCTCGTCCACCTGGTGGCAGTCAGATGGGGCGCTCCCTTGGGACACTCGGAGGGCCTGTGAGGTGGCCAGCTCTGCTGAACGTGGTTCCTGGCATCGTTTCTGCCTAATAATGGCCTTTGGAACGGAAGAAAGATGATGGCATGACTGAGTCACACAGAGGATGCAAGCTGGTGATCCCTGTGGTCACAAGCCTTGGGTGGGGTGGGGTGGGGTGGGATGAGAGTGAGGACACAGCTGCATCTGATATGACAGCATTCTGTGCTGCTTAAGAGTTGGCGTCGACTTATTCATGCAAAGGCGTGACCCTTACCGGCCGTGGCAGTGTAAGGGGAGTTGCCCTTTCACCCAGGGGACCAGCTGGGGGCTGCGTAGAAGAAGCTGTGCCATCTTAGTCCCATGCTGCCATGGGAGTTTGCCTTCATGAAAACAAAACAAAAAATTACCCCTTGGGAGTCTACTGTATGCAAGGTGCTGGCGGAGATGCAGAAAAGAGTCAGTTTAGGCAAAACCAGCAAGGAATGACTTGTGGGGCGACACGTGTTAGGTGGTGTGAGATGCTTCTAGTGACAGAGCTCAGAGCTCATGAGTGCTTTGCAGGAAGAATGGGCACTGCCAGGTGGCGGGTGGCAGAGGGGCATGGCTGGGGGAAGAGCTGGTGGAGAGGTACACAGGAAAGAACTTGGGATACCTCACAGAGGGATCTGTGCCCTGGCCTGTGGGGAGAGAGCACCGTGATAATGAAAAGATGAGCCCGCAGGAGGTCTGGGGTGGACGCTGTGCTCAGGAGTTCCAGCCATATCTGTGGATGTACCCCAGGTGGGGTGTGTAGAGGGCAGTGGTGACGGGGAGGTGGGGTGACCAACAGGGTTGCTTCCCAGTGTTCTGGCCAAAAGGATGCACCATTAGAGTGGATGCAGGGGAGTTGCAGGGAGGCGGCTGGAAGATTTGAGATGGTGAGATACGGGAGGGTAATTAATGATGGTGATGACAGTCTTGTAGATGCTAGGCCATGCTCTTGTTCTGAAGGCTTTAGAAGTTTTCTCCTACTTAATCTTCACAACAAACCTTGAAGATACCACATGCAATTTTGGGGGAGTTAGCATTATTATTAAGTAGGAGAAAACTTCTAAAGCCTTCATTTTCCAAGATGAGGAATCAGAGTCACGGGCTTCCCTGGTAGCTCAGTGGGTAAATCATCTGCCTGCTAATGCAGGAGACCCATGCCTGGAGAATCCCATGGACAGAGGAGCCTGGTGGGCCAGTCCAGGGAGTCGCAAAGAGTCAGACACGACTGAGTGGCTAAACCAACCAAAACCAGTCAAAGTCACAGAGGTCGGCTGGCACGAGGCTCATTGTGGGGGGTACAGAGCTGGGGTTCAGAAGCCAGGCTGAACTGCTGGCTGCAGATCCAAGTTTTGATTCCTAGATGGAGGACTAGCTGGAGGAATGTGTCCCCAAATAGGGGACATGGAGGGAGAGGCACGTTTTTCAGGAGGCTGAGACAGACACCCTGATTCAGAGGATGTCACTCAGAGAGGATGTGACACCGTGGAGAGGAGGCATTGATGGCCAGTCTGACCGAAGGGCCCTGGACCTTTGGCGACCCAAGAGGCAGGGCAGCGCCTGTGTGGTCAGCATGACCCCCATCCCGGTGCAGGCGCAGGGCCCTCCACAGAAGACGAAGCACCCACGCATCAGCTCCACTGGCACAGGACACACTGCTCTGCAGGGCTCTCGTGCTCCCCCCACCCCGCCCCAGCACTGGTCCCACCTTTCTGGCCCTTGGTGACCCGCTTTGAAGAGAAGGGACAGAATCTGTAGGACTCCCTTAGAGGTTTACTTGTGCAAAAGAGGTCAGAGTTTTCCTGAGATGAAGCCAGACTCTGGCTCCCCCGGAGCATGAGTACCATGCTGGTGTTAGTGTTAGTTGCTCAGTCGTGCCCGACTCTTTGCGACCCCATGGACTGCAACCCACCAGGCTTCTCTGTCCATGAGATTTTCCAGGCAAGGATACTGGAGTGGGTTGCCATTTCCTTCTCCAGGGGATCTTCCCAACCCAGGGATCAAACCCGGGTTTCCGGCACTGCAGGCAGATTCTTTACCAACTGAGCTACAAGGGAAGCCAATGAAAGTGAAAGTCGCATCTGACTCTTTGCGACCCCATGGACAGGCCAGAATCCTGCAGGGGGTAGCCTTTCCCTTCTCCAGGGGATCTTCCCAACCCAGGGATCGAACCCAGGTCTCCCGCATTTCAGGCACATTCTTTACCAGCTGAGCCACAAGGGAAGCCCACCATGCTGGTACCATGGACCTAAAATCTTTTTTTTTTCCCCCATAACTTCTACTTCCCAAGGTGCAGAACTGTGCCGAGTGGTTGGGAGCGGCCCCTCTCCCTGTTAATTTGATGGTGTCTATGTTGTGGCTGCCCTGGAGGCAGCACCCTGAAACCTCTCCACTTACAGTGTTCTTCTTTCTATTTCCTCCTGACTGCCGTGTCAGCCTGTATCTCCAAAAAACACTCTTTAGAGAGCTTCGGGGAAACGTGGAGGCACAAAATGCCAGCGTCTGCATTCTGCCGGTCCTCATCCCTCTCCGTCTCCTGCTTCGTGTTTTTCTGTCGAATAAGCAAAAGCCAGAGCAAATTTATTCCTGGGGATGGGATCTCATATGAAAATGCGTGGTAATTGTTTCTTTTTGCTATTGTCAATATGTTTCTGTTCTGTTCATTGAACTCTGCCCAGCTCCTGCCAACCCACGCGTCACATCGAGGTTATTTTTCCGTTTGCCCTTCATGAAGTGGCCTCCTTTCCCCGCCAGGTCTTGGTGTGGGGAGCACTTGTCCGTGTGTGTGTGTGTGTGTGTGTGCGTGCTGGTGTGCACGCTGCAGAAGAGGGGGCCCAGAGGAGACGGGGAGAGCCATTTCAGATCTGCTTGGAGGTCGGGTTCCCCCAGCCCTGGACTTGATCAAAGAACTCACACCCCTCTGCTCCTTCCTCTTTGGGGAAGTCCCTGAACTCAGACGTGATCGATTCTGACTTTATATCCTCGTTGGGGTATAATTAGCAGTCTTGATTTCATGTCGTCATGGCCGGAAGCCCTGCCGTTCCCTCCCGCTCTGTATGTGTGTTTCAGTGGTCGCTTCCTGCCTTGGTCTCTGCCTGCCCCCTTGACCGTGGGACCCTGTCTCATCTCGGGGCACCTGTCTCCTTAACTGGGGGATTTGAGCCGTGGTGGTGGGGGGGCCCAGCTCTGCTACTGTCACCTCCTACTGCCTTCCCCAAGGGAAGTGGGGTCTGACTATCAGACCAGTCGTCGGGCATCGGCCGCAGACCCTTCTCCCAGCCGCAGCGCTGACATGGCCGGTGATGCCCCAGCTCACTCTGGGGAGGCAGAGAGGTGGGCTCCCAGCTCGGGGACAAACCATTCAGCCTCAGAGACCTCGCCTCCACACCCCAAAGTGGACACAGCTATTTTCCTTGCCTCTCGGCCAGGGTGGGCGGGGAGCTGAGTAGAAAACTTAGGCTCTCGGGGCTGGGGTGGGAGGTGGGGATATTGTGAGGTTCAACCTTCTGTTGGAAAGGTGGGCGCCGGGGCTCAAGGAGGGTGGGAGCTGCCTGAGGTTCTGGCTGCTGGCAGCGTGTGGCCGTGGGCTGTACCTTTCAGGGTTCACGCCCCCACCTTCCCACTCTGCCTAAAGTCTCACCTGTCTGTTAACTTGGAACATATGCGGGGCCGCGCCTCCCCGCGTGTGGCGCTGGACAGACAGATGGCCCTTCTCCTGCCATATGCTCTGGCCTGTTTAAGTGTCAGGGCCGGAAGGTGCCTCTGTGCCCTCTCGCCAGGGCTAGGGAGGCGCTCCTGTTGCCGAGCTGGACACTGGGCTGGCTTTCCCCAACCCCTCACCCCTCTGTCCCCCCGTGGCTCTGTCCACACCTGGCCCAGCTGGTGGGTCAGCTGGGTGCCAGGGACACGCACAGAGAGAGGTGAGGGCAGCAGGGCGGCCACTGGGCTGGGGCATCACCGGCCAGGTCAGCGCTGGGAGGCAGAGAAAGGTCCACGGCCGACGAGTGGTCAGATGGTCGGAGCCGCTGCAGGTGTTAGGTGGTGGTCAGGGCGGGGCTGGCCGGCCTGCGGGAGCAGGTGGGCGTGCCAGCGGGCACTCGAGGGCCCTGGGTGGGACTGAGAAGGGTGCAGAGGGGAGAGGGAAGGCTCTTGGGTGAGCGGGGTGCCGTGAGCCAGGCAGGGATGTGGAAGGGACCTGAGAGTTCACGCCGAGGAGTGGGGAGGCTCTGGCCCAACATGCCTTATTTTTAGAGGCAGGTCTCGGTGTCAGTGGTGGGGCGGGCACGTGTCTGATTAGATTTAGCCCGTGTCTGATGCAGCGATCCCGATCGTTATTTTGGCTCAGAGCATTGCTGGGAACCTGACTCTCTACCTGTCGCTGCTGCTTGCTCACTCGCCTGGGGGATGGAACGGATCCGAGGGAGGCCAGGGACTTCCCTAGTGAGCCTCCCATCTTGAGAACCCCCTGGGGCAGGGGCCCTTGGGATCCAAGGAGAGGAAGCGGGGAGCCCAGTCCTGCTCTGGATCTACTCAGACCCTTTCTGGGTCACGGAGCCACTTCCCGCCCGCTGCCCGTCCGCCTCAGCCCGCCCGCCCTGGCGCTGGCTTTCCGCTTATCTTAATTTATTGATGAAAACTTGTTTTACGGTCCAGAGCACAGACGGCAGCAGCTCCCTGCCAAAAGAAAGCAGGCTTGTAGAGCGGGAAAGCCAGCTGCCTCCCGGAGATGGGCGGCTGGGGACTGGGCGGGCGGCAGAGTGGGGAGGGTGCATGTGGGCTGACAGGTGTGTGGCCTGGATGACACCCGGTGGACACCCCTGGGGGCTGGGGGCTGAGGACCCCTGTCCACCACTGGCCCCTGGCTTACAGCTGCTGTGCCGGGTCTCAGCAGTTTGGTTGAATGAAGGCCATGGGCCATAAATACTCATAACGACCCTCGTTGATAGCTCTGTGAAGGTGCCACGCTGGGAAGTTATTTTTTCGTGAATCTCATTCAATTCCAACTGCAACTCTGTGTGGTAGGAACCGTGAATTACCCCATTTGAAAGAACAAGCCCTGCAAAGTGGTTTTCTGAGCTTCCCTGGCCTGTACCTGAGAGCACCATGAACTTGAACCGAGGCCAGAGCCGTGCCCGCCCCAACCTGGACCTCAGCCTGGTCCTGTGCTCTTCTGCGCCTCATGGATGCCTTTCCGGTCGGGTCTCGCCGGTCCAGCCAGGTCTCCTGCTCCTGTGTGGCCACGGCCAGCTCTGTGCCTGGCTCAGGGGAGCTACTGGGGCCCTGCAGAGGGACCGGGCTGAAGGGCGTCGGGGCAGCGGCCAGGCCTCCCTGATGGCCCTTCCTGAAGAAAGGAAAGTCTTGTGTCCCCTTCTGGGAGTTCCTCTGAACTCAGTCTCCTGGTGGGTCAGAAGCAGTGTCCCCAGGAGCCTGTGGGCCGTGTGGGGGGTGGTGATGGGCCTTTAGGAGACGAGGCTGTGGCTCTTGCGAGCTTCAGGGGCCTCGTCCTTGACGCGGGTAGCAGCAAACCCCGGGAGACTGTGGGAAGCATGTGAAAGCCCCCTTCCCCCAGAAAACTGGGCGGGGGGAGGGGATCGGTTCCACGAGCTGCTCTGGTTGTAGCACTAGAGGCACAGAAAGAAGGTCTGCTGAGCTCCAGGCCCGTGTATTTCATTCCCTCTTGCTTCCTCGTGCAGCGGGATAGCCAACAGTTTTCACAACTCTGGTGAAATCAGCAAAGTGGGCAGCCCTGGTTGGCACGACTTCCGCTCCCCGCCCCCCGCCCCCTGTGTACCCCTGTCCCTGTGGGGGCACCCCTAGCGATGGGTCCTCTCCTGCACCCACCCAGCCTGCGCCCAGGACGACTGTCTGCTGTTCCTGCCCCTGTGCTCCCTCCCTGGACTGTGCCTGGGCCCTCTCCTCCCCCACACTTCTCCCTGTCTCCTTGGACTCAGACTGGGCTGCAAAGTTGTTGAGAATGTTTAATAAAATGAGGATTTTTTAATTTGCTTGTTTTTTGTCTGTTTGAGGCACAGAGATTCTTTTTTTTTTTTAACTTTTATGTTGGAGTATAGCTGATTAACGATGTTGTGATATTTTCGGGTGGACAGCGAAGGGACTCAGCCATTCATGTACATGAATCCACTCTCTGCCAAACTCCCTTCCCATCCAGGCTGCCACACAGCATTGAGCAGCGTTCCCTGTGCTGTACAGTAGGTCCTCGTTGGTTATCTATTTCAAATATAGCAGTGGAGGCCCAGAGATTCATCAGTCATAGCATTTGGAGTCACTTCGAACTGGATTAAAATCCAGCTCAGACGAGATTGTAAACCCCTGATACTTGGTTTTCTCCTTTGCGAAGTGGAGGCGTGGGAAACCATAGGAACCCCCTTGTCTGGTTTTTATGGCAAGGCGGGGTTGGCACCGATCTTGGCGTGGATTCGGGTCAGTGGCTGCCAGTTTCCTCATCAGCGTCCTCAGTGTCTCTGTTGTCATCGTCACCACCATCGTGGTCGCCCTCCCTGCCCTCCCCACCTCCTCGTCTGCAGGTGGGTCCCAGGCGCGCCCTATACGTTGTGGCTGGCCTTCCTCTCTTCCAGCGTGGACATGTCCAGGGAACCTTTTCTGATGCCTTTGGGACACCCTAGAACTAAGCCGTGGTGCCTGGTGGGTCAGAACGTGGTTTCCGGAGCCAGATCTCCTGCGTTGTTTCACCACCTAACCTCCCAGTGTCTTTGTCCTCCCAGGCTGTGGAACTGGAAGGACAAAAGTGATCACCCCGGTCCCTGCCATTGGGTCGGGGGGATTAAGTGAAGCGTGTGGGGCACCTGGTCAGTGTCCCTGGCAGCACAGCTTTGGGGGAGAGTGAAGTCGGGGATAGGGTGGGGCAAGGCATGGTCCTCCCTGAACCAGCTCTGTGACCTTGGGCACACTAGCCTGCCAGACCCTGGCCTGGCTGCTTTCAGCGAGTGACCTGATCGCAGTGAGCACCTTGAGGAATAGAGTGGGCCGGGGTCTCCAGTTCTACTAGGCGGACGAAGAGATCACAGAGTCGGCTCAGGGGTGGGTGAGAAGGGCTCTCAGGCTGTCATGTAACTCAGTGCAGAGACCATCACTGTCAGGGGGGCTTGAACTTAACCAGCCCATGCACCCCCCCACAAAGCGTGTCAGAAATGCCAAGTCCTGGCGTGGGTGGACACAGCTCCCGGCTGGCAGTATAAATAATCTGGCTGCGGGCATCCCTGGAGAGAGGACCAATCGCGTTGGCCACGTCCAGGGCTTAGAGCAGACGTGGGTGTGGGTGGGCTGTCCTGGGGCCAGAGATGGACCTGGTTGTCAGTCCGATCCTTCCTGATATCTATACGTGTAATTAGAGAGTGTTATTTGCTGAACTGGAGCCAGGGAAGACCATCCTCATTACATTATTAAAGGGCCTTCATTGCATGAGATACTGAATGGAGGAGGCAGCCTTGCTGAATGAGAGGCATCCAGAAATGGATGGTACTTTCACGGTGTGGCTTTTCTTCCTCTCCAGGGGAGCGGGGGGAGCTGGGGGCAGCTTTCCTCAAACATGGAGAATGGCCCCCACCCCTCCTCATTCTGTAGGGTGAACTACAGTCTCCCAGACCGTTTGCTCTCTGCCAAAAGATACGATGTGAATTCAAGGTATCCCTGCATCTTCCAGGGAGCTTGAATAATAGCAGGGTACCTTGTATCATTTATATTCCCAGGAACACAGAGTGCACGGTGGGCATAATCCCATTCATCCTCCAGTGTCTCCGAGTGCTGGGGAGGTGTTTTTTTTCCTCCTCCCTCAGTCTTTAGTGGAGTGACATCCCAGAAAGGCCAAGCGGCCAGATATTGCTGGACCATTGCCTTCCCCCAGGGCTTCACATCCGTAGACGCGGGCCGCGGATGGTTGTACTTTCTCAGGAAGCCCGCGTGGCCCCGGCTTCAATGTATACCTTGAAAGCCACCCCTGCCTCCCGCGGCAGCCCCGGTTCCACCTTCCATTCCGTGCTTTGATGCTGTCCATGGTGCCTTTCTCCCCAGATGCATCGAATAAAACAGATGCAGGAGGGAAGGAATATGCTGGTGATGAGAAATCCTCTCTCCAGACTCCTCTGACAAGTATCCCACGTCCTTGACGCTCTTCTCTCCAACTTCCAGTGACCTTGGGAGCTCAGACAGCGCCTCGCTGTCTGACAGGTCCGGGCTGTCTCCCCATAGCTCCTTCCCAGGTCCAGAACTCAGGCAGCCGTGGTGCTTGGGGCGCCGTGCACACCCACCCTGCACCAGCTCTAGGCACCCCGTGTGCACTCACACTCTCCCAAGAGTGCTCCCGGGCGTGGTGGCCTGAGGCTGCGAGTTGTGTCCTGTTAGGTGCTGACAAGTCCTGGAGTTGGGGTCACCTTCCCTCCACGCCCCCAGCGGTGCGGGGGCAGCCGTCTCACTGGCTCCGGGGGCAGAAAACCCCCCCCCAGCCCGG
>NW_011494785.1:3253631-3261464 GCF_000754665.1 Bison bison bison | reverse complement strand
GAGCCAGGACGGCTGCCTGTCTTCTCCTGAGCCTGCTCCCTGCCATTTCAGCCTGCTTCCTTGGCGTGTTCCGAGCAGGATGGAGAATAACTGTGAGCTCTCCCAAGGGGAGGGGGACCCCACGTCTGGGGGCTCCATCCTTGGGGAGCGGGCTTGGGAACGCTGCGTTGCAGTGCTCCCCATGTGACCCTTCTCCCCTGCACCCATCCCACCCCACCCCACCCCTGCTGGAGTGGGAAGATCGTGTGGATCTGCCAGTCTGGTGGCCTGGGTCAGTGTGGACGCACCGGTGGATGATCACGCCCCGTTTGCAAGGCCAGTGGGGGCTTCGTGTCACCCGCTGCCCTTTGGCATCTCAAGCACACACCATTCTATGGTCCTTCTGGGCCCAATCCTCGGGCTCCATTCCCTCGGGCCCCCTTGGGGGTTCTGAGCTGGTCCCTACCTCCTTTTCCATCTCCCTACCGAGTGAGCGGGCCTGTGGTCAGTCTGAGAAGATGGAAAGATGCTGGCACCTGAGAAGTTTGATTTGGGCCCTGCTGTCAGATTTGATGAGCCCAGATGGCCTGGGAATGGGGGTGCAGGTGGAGGTGGGGGAGGGGAGCCCTGGTGCCCTTCAGGCCTTTCTCCCAAATGGAGGGACAGTTTGGAGGACCCAAGTTGTAAGGGGGCTGTGTTGGGAGAGTGCGTGGCAGACCCCCACACCTCCCGGGTTTAGTCCTTGCCTCTTGCTCCCTGGGCATCAGCTGTCCTGGGATCTGGGCCTGCTCTCAGCACCCCTACCCTGGCCTTTGAAGCCCAGAGACAGCCACAGGACTGGTCCTCACCCTGGGGTCCCACAGACGCCTGGTTGAGGTGAGCCCAATGCCCTGAGGTCAGGCCAGGAAGCCCAAACAGATGGGCAGCACTTCAGCAAAACCAGCCCCTCCTTGTCCCCGTCAAGATCAGAGGACATCAGCTGGGGGCCAGGCTGTGGTGCCTGGGCGTTTACCCACATCCGGAGCCCTCACGCCCTGGAGGGAGGAAAGGCTGTCTTCCCATCTCCCCCATCTCAGCTCGTTCATCCCCAGCATGTTTTGGGGGGCTGTGGTGGATCTTCACTGTTGCACGTGGGCTTTCTCTAGTTGTAGTGAGCAGGACTACCCTTCATCGCAGTGTGCAAGCTTCTCATTGCAGTGGCTTCTCATTGCAGAGCATGGGCTCTAGAGCTGGCTCAGAGGTCGTGGAGCACGGGCTTAGTTGCTCCATGGCATGTGGGATCTTCCCAGACCAGGGACTGAACCTGTGTCTCCTCCATTAGGAGGTGGATTCTTAACCACTGGACCACCAGGGGAGCCCCCCTGCCCCCAGCGCTTTTCAAAGCCTTACACGGCAAGAGGTATTGTAGCAGGGCTGACAGGGTGTGCCAGGGGATCGGGTTGGGGGCTCCCACATTCCCAACGTCCCTGCAAAGTTCTCTGGAGAGAAGGGGGCTCAGGAAACATTTAATTTAAGAGCTTTATTAACCTCAGAGATGCACAGCTCCCAAATACAACAACCCCAAAGTCTGGCTGCGTCTAAATGCCCCTAGAACCATCTTAGATAGAAAATAACCTCATTTTCCAATAATCAGCATGTAACTGGGTTTGAGATATGCAAATGCCTTATGTCCTGTTTATTTGGAGGAAAATTTGGCTCAGAAATATGGGTGTGATCTCCCTGTCACCTCTGCCAGCTGGTGCCACTGGGGGCTGTGAAGTTGTGAAGAAATCGGGGGCTTTGAGACAAAGTGTGGGGTCCAAAAAAGAACGGCCGAGGAATCACACTGATTGAGTCATGCACAAGCTCAGTCAGTGTGAACCACACCTGTGTCGCGGCTGCCAGCCAGGCCAGGGCCGGCACAGGCTGGATTACTAGAGGTACAGAGCTCAGAGTGCAGAAAGGGAGGGTGGGGTCTTGCTCTCTGTGCCAGCCCCTCCAGCGCTGGAACCTAACTTTCCTTAGTTGCTGGTGACTCGGAGGTGAGAGCCCTAAAGCCTCTTCATGGGCCGGGAGAAGGCTGGGAAAGGATGTTGTTAGGTATGGACTTAGACAACTTCAAGTCCTGCTGCGCTTGAGCTTGGTGGGCTTCCAGGGCAAAACTAGGACTGACACATGTTAGCCGCGGGGAAGCGGATTCCTAAGTTAATAAGCATGAATTCTTGACCAATTAGAGTTGTGCTAAAAAGAACTGAGTGTGTTATTGGCTGGTGACCCTGGGGGGGCTCAGACAGAAGCTTGACCCCTAGGGCTGGGGACAGGCATGGAGGAGCCCTCTCAGCGGAGGGGCCCATGCCATCCGTGCCCTCATCCTCGTGTCTACTGGGTGGCTTGGGGGCTTTGTCCCTTCCTTACGGAATTGGAAGCACTATCCGTTGGCCCCTCCTCCTTTTATCGCCGTGACAGTGAGTGAGCTGCAGAGCCCCCAGAGGCAAGGACGGCTGAAGCCCCAAGCAGCCCGCCTTCACAGTCCTGTTGCTGCCTCTTCTCCTTGTGGTGAAGTTCCTGGCAGTCAGCTTCTCCCAGGGCAGGGCGGGATTGTTACCAGCCGGCACATTGGCTGTGAAATTAAACTTGTTTCTGTTTACTCTCTTATTCTCCACATCCACTAATTTATTAAATGTTGTTAAACATCCCACTGGGCCCCGGCTTGTAGAGAGCATGGGGACATGCTGAGGCTGAGGGTTTGAGGGCTTCCTTCAAAGCAAAGAGGGCGTGGGGGCCCCCGCAGAGCCACAGAGGCCACGGGGACAAAGGTAGTCAGAGGGTGTGTGGATCTCTGAGAGTCGGGCAGGAAGAGCAGGCGACTTACACAGGCGAAGGGTGGGCTTCCAGTGAGCTGGGGGCCTTGGTGTTAGATGGGGAAGCGGGTACATGCGGGGCTTCTTTTTTACGTGGGTTTGTGTGTGTCAGGCCCTGTTCCCAAGCCCTCCCAACCCTCCATCCATCCATCCACCCACCCACCCATCTGTCCATCCATCCATCCATCTATCCATCCATCCATACTTACATACACCCACACATGCATCCATTCATCCATCCATCTATTCATTCATCTATCCGTCTATCCACCCACACATGCATCCATCCATCCATCCATCTATTCGTTCATCTATCCATCTATCCACCCACACATGCATCCATTCATCCATCCATCCATCCATTTATTCATTCATCTATCCGTCTATCCACCCACACATGCATCCATTCATCCATCCATCTATACATATATACACACATACATCTATTCATACATCCATCCACCCACCCATCTACCCATCCGTGCATCTATCCATCCATCCATTTATCCATCCATACATGCATCTATTCATCCATCCATCCATCCATCTATACATACATGTATAGGTCTATTCATCCATCCATCCATCTATTCATTCATCCATCCATCTATCCATCCATACATACATCTATTCATCCATCCATCCACCTATCTATCCATCCCTCCCTCCCTCCATCCATCCACCCACCCATCCATTCATTCATGGAATGTGTCTGTAGTATCCAGGCATGTTCTGGGCCTCATGATGGGAGTGAAACGGCTGAGCTGTGAGCCTGGCCTGGAGGTGCTGGTGTTTTCATGGGAGTGGGCAGCGCGTCTACACAGAGGGCTGGGCAGGGATGCTCAGCCCTGGTGCAAAAGGTCACCCCAGGGAAGGCTGTCCCGCATGCGGGGGAAATGGTGGCCACTGTGGGGGACACGGGCAGTGGCTGTCCCTGGGCTCTAAGCAAGTTGGGGGCGTGGAGCTCAAGAGGGAGGTTGGTTCAGGGGAGGTTATGGCTTCACCTCCAGAGAACTGGGATGCTACGTGAAAAATACATTAGGACATGAGGCGGAAACATATATTAAAACTACAAATCAACGTGGTTTCAACTGAAGACGGGAAAATGCCATGGGGGTATTGGCTAATTACAGTAGACTTGATCAATGAGGCCATAGCCTGCTGGTCTCAGTCTGCCTGTTACACATCTGTTGGATGGGCCCAGGGTGGTGAGGAAGATGCTGGCTCTGAAGGGTCTCTCTGAAGGGTGAGCCTGGAGGAGGGAGATCCGTGGGCCCTGCTAAGGGGAGGCACTGCTCTACGCTGAAGTCACCAGCAAATGCAAGGGTTTGCCCACAGCTGGAAGTGGGTTCATTTGGAGCTCAAGTGGAAAATACCTGGAAATGCCCTTGGTTGGGGGTGGGGCAGGAGGCAGGGAGGCTCAGTGGTCAGGGTGGCCCCTGGATGCCTGCCAGGCTTGGCTGGTATAGTGAGGTGCCTGGTGTCTTTGGGTTGGGAGTTTGGCTGGGTCCTGGTTTCCGAGTCACCCTGCCTTCTCCTGGAGGTTCTTCTAGCTGTGGGCTTGCCTCTAGCTGGTGGGGGTCTGAGACAACACGTTGCTTTGGGGAGGAAATGTCCCCAAATGCCGTCAGCAGTGGCCTTTGGGGGGCAGGGATGGGGGTTGGGTTTGAGGGGAAGATGCAGGGCTTGGGTCCCAGCTACTGGCAGCTTGGGGTCAGGGCTGCCCTGCTGTTGGCTGCAGGCCCTACCCGCGTCTTCCCTGGGGCAAGGTGATCTAGGGCAGGAAGTGAAAGGGAAGCGGGGGTGGGAGTCGGGGAGCAGCTCCCCCTCCCAGGCAGGCTCTGGGGAGCTGGCACGGCATGTCAGAGGCTGGACGCCTGAAGCCAGAGATGATGACCAGCGCCTAGAGGTTTTGAGCTTCTGAGGTTTCTTTCCCACATGGGGGCCCTTCCCCCAGGAGGGGCATGAGGATGCCCCGGGGCCCACTCTCAGCGTCAGTGGGGTGGGGGGAGCTGCAGTGTCATCCCTTGCTACCTCGGATGCTGGCGTTTCTTGCATCAAGTGCACGGCCTAGTACCCTGAGGACCTTCCCAGGCCTGAGGCTGGTGGGGGGGGGGGCGTCTCCAGCACAGAGTGTCTGGTGGCTCTGGGGGTCCCAATGCCTACCTCCTTACCAGTAGTGAGCTGGCAGCTGCGAGGTCTCCTGTTATTCATTCCAGGGTCTGGCTTGTAGGTCCTTAAATCTTGAGCGTGGAGAGCATGAATTTCCATGGGGTGATTAATGAAAGAGAAATTGAGCCGGCAGCAAAGAAAGTGACCGGGTTGAAGAGAGTCAGTGACAAGTTGGATGGTCTCCCTGCCTCCCTGCCAATCCAGAGCTCTGACCCGTCTGGGGGCGCCACCTGGTGGTTGCGAGGGTGGTGGCACCCAGTCCCCGGCTGAGCCGAGTGGACGCACCCCGTTAAAGGTGGGGGCTCTGGGCCTGGTGTGCCCACCCCTCGAAGCCTTGGCCCTGTCCATCTGGGGCTGCTGCGGGACATGGAGCCAGGGTGGCTCTCCATGGCGCGGGGACCCAGCAGCCGCTCTGGTCACCCGACTCCATCGCTGCAGCTCTGGGTGGGGCATCTGGTTTAGGGGCGCTTCCCAAGTGGCTCAGCGGGTAAAGAATCCATCTGCAGTGCAGGAGACACAGGAAAAGCAGGTTCAATCCCTGGGTAGGGAAAATCCCCTGGAGGAGGGCAGGGCAACCCACTCCAGTATTCTTGCCTGGAGAATCCTATGGGCAGAGGAGCCTGGCGGGATGCAGTCCATGGGGTCTCAATGAGTCGGACACGACTGAGCAGAAGCACACTGGTTTAGTGATGGTGGGAAAAGCCCAACTTCCTTTGTCATGCCCCGTCTGGACCACCTTCCTGTCTCACCATTTATCAAAATCCTGCTCATTCGTCAAAGCCCAGCAAGCCCTTCCAGCTGCATCTTGAGTGGGAGTATCTCTCCACACTCCTGCACAGCGCCCTGCCCTGTCACCTGGTCACTGCGGTGGCCTGACGGCTCGCCTGCCCCCTTTGCCCTCCGATGGCCTGCGGTCCGCACAACAGCCAGAGTGACCTACTGAAATCCCAGATCACATCCCTGACCTGCTCCCGGCTCGCCATCTCACCGAGAACAGGTGCTGTGAGGGCCCGCCCATTGGTCCCCACCACTGTCACCTCGCTCCCCCCTCCCCTGCCCCCCAGCTGGCCAGGCTCACCCCCAGTCAGGGCTTTTCACCTGCTGTCTCCTCTGGAACTTCCTTCCCCATTATTCATGTGGTTGACTGCTCCTCTTCTGGTGCCTAGTTGCTCAGTCGTGTCCAACTCCTTTTCGACCCCGTGGACTGCAGCCCGCCAGGCTCTTCTGTCCATGGGATTCTCCAGGCAAGAATACTGGAATGGGTTGCCATGCCCTCCTCCAGGGGATCTTCCCAACCCAGGGATCGGACTCCCATCTCCTGCATCTCCTACACTGGCAGATGAGTTCTTTATCACTGGAAAGTCCCTCCTTTCGTGGGTCCCTCCTCAAATGACACTTTTCGAGAGGCCTCCCTGACCGCCCCCCGCCCCGCCCCGACCCCCGTTACTTTCTCTTTCTCATCCTGACTTCTTTTTCTTCACGGCACCTGGACTTTTGTCTTCTGTCCTCCCTTCCCCAGGGTGTCTCCCTGGCTTTCCTGAGCGGCGGTGCCATTCCGGTTTGTGGAACAGATTAGAGAGGAAGTGTGTCTCCTCCAGGAGCCTCTGGCCCTGCCTGGCTTCCCGCTCTCCGCCTGCACGTGGCTGCCCGGCCTTCACGGCCACGTGTTTGCTCCCTGGAGGCTTCTTCTGAGCGTCGCAGCCTGGTACCTGGCTCATGAAATGTCACCCAGAGGCCAGCACCTGGCCCTGTCATCCTCTCCACAGGGCTTCTTTCTTTTAAATTCTCACAGTGGTCCCGAAGAGGCGGGCAGCGTCGCGTTCTCCACCTGCCCGGTCCACATGTCTGCGGGGCTGCCCCTCCACCTGGCACCTGGGCTCTGAGCCCTTCACCTGTTCCCCGAGCATACAGTCTGGGAAGCTATGCTTCCCTGGCTCCCATCTGGCCCCAGTAGAGGCCCCGGGAAGACAGTTCCCTAACACCAGCACCACTGTGCTAACAACTGTGTTCTGTTGTTTAATTGCTCAGTCGTATCCAACTCTGCAACCTCTGTAGGAGCCTCCGTAGCTCACCAGGCTCCTCTGTCCATGGGTTTCTTCAGCCAAGAATACTGGAGTGGGTTGCCATGCCCTCCTGCAGGGGATCTTTCCTACCCAGGGACAGAACCCGCATCTCCTATGTCTCCTGCTTTGGCAGGTGGATTCTTTACGCCAGAGCCACCAGGGAAGCCTGTGGCTATAGGTCCTCAGTAAATACCTGGTGATTGCTGGACTCAGGCTCCGCGGGGGTGGAGGAGGGAGTGTCAGTTTTTGGAGCAGAAGACAGGCCGCTGTGGAGACTGCATCTTTGCAGGCATCGCAGCCCCAGGGGAGCCGTGCAGCAGAGCTGGGTGCAGCTGCCAGCTTCCTGAGGGTGTGTGGGGAGTGGTGGGCTCCTGCACAGCGGTACCGGCCAGCCCCTCAGCCAGGCCAGGGAGCACCTTCCTATTTCCAGCTCTGTGGAATTTTTCTTCCCACTCCTGAGGACTGTGGGCAAGTGCCCCTTCCCATCAGGGCAGCAGGACACAGTCGCCGCAGAGTCTGGCTCTGAGGAACGGGGTTCTGAGGTTCTCTCCCAAAGCCCTCACTTGCTTCCATGGCCACCGTGGCCCCGCCCCAGCCTGTCTCCTTTCTGAGCTCCAGGCCCTCCTCCGCCCAGTGGGACGCCGGCAGCCTGCCTGTGCAGCGGGGACCTTCCGCGTTTGCCACGTGCTTTCCCTGTGCCCTGTTTAATCTGTTTTCATTGAAGTGACCTACAGGGGTCATGAGGCTGGTGTCATCCCGTTTGCCAGATGAGGAGACTG
>NW_011494785.1:3250087-3253143 GCF_000754665.1 Bison bison bison | reverse complement strand
CCCCCAGCCCCCCAGCACCCCAGCCCTCTGAACACTGGGGCCGCTGAGCCCACTGGGTGTATAGCCTGAGCTTCTAGAATGACCACGCCCCTCTTCCTCATGATTGGCTACCCCTGGCCTAGATGCCCCTCCCACTCCTTGATTGACTGTCAGGCTTTATCTACCTCCCCTGCCCACATGGGATCCTCAGAGTAGTGGCCCCTCCCTACCTGGGAAGCCTGCCCCCTGCCATCGTGTTTGCACCCCGTCCCAGTCCATGACCACGTGCCCATGCCTGAACCTTCTCATTCCAGTTCTTCATCGTCCTGTTGATCATCCTCCTGGCGGAGCTGATCTTAATTATCCTCTTCTTTGTCTACATGGACAAGGTAAGTCTTCCAGGAGGGGAGGGGGTGTATGGAGTATCATTGCCCTTGGAGTTGGGTCAGGGAATCTGGAGGAAAAGCACCGACAAGTTGTATCTCTGAGGAGAGGAGAACTTTTGGTGGGGGCAGCAGGGGGCTCATCTGCTTGTGTTGTCTTAGGAAGTGTGTGTGTGTGTGTGTGTGTGTTGCTCACTCGTGTCTGACACTTTGCGACCCCATGGACTGTAACGTGCCAGGCTCCTCTGTCCATAGGATTTCCCAGGCAAGATGACTGGAGTGGGTTGCCATTTGCTACTCCAGGGGATCTTCCTGACTCAGGGATTAACTTGCATGTCCTAGGATGTAGACCCTCTAGTCACCCAGGGATGCCCTAACCCTAGCCCTGACTGGGGAGTGCCACTGAGCTCCCCATCACTGGGAGCATTCAAGCATGGCTGTGCTGACCACTTGGAGAAGGGTCAAGTTCTCCAAGAACTTGAGAAGCTCCAAATTCTTGAAGTTGTCCAACTTATTGAAGTTCTTCTCCAAGAAGAACTTCTCCACGAACTTGAAGTTATTCTCCAAGAACTTGAAAAGTTCACATTTTAGGCCAGAAACCCTGTGCCCCAAGTTCCCAGGCTGAAATATGGAAAAGTTCATATTTCAGGCCAGAAACCCTGCACAGAACTCACTGGGTGGCTGGGCTGGGCGCTAGGGAGGGTAACCCAGAGGTAACATGGTGAAATTTTCCAGGGGATACTGCATAGGGCTCAGCATCAAGGGAGCTGTGCTTCCTTTTCCAGAGGCCTTTGGGGATAGGCAGGTGATCTCATGGATTTCCCTTGTGGCTCAGCTGGTAAAGAGTCGGCCTGCAGAGTGGGAGACTTGAGTTCAATCCCTGGGTTAGGAAGATCCCCTGGAGAAGAAAAGGGTATCCACTCCAGTATTCTGGCCTAGAGAACTCTATGAACTGTGTAGTCCATGGGGTCACAAAGAGTCGTACATGACTGAGCAAAAACGACTTTCACTCACTCACTTCAGCTGATCTCAGGCTGCACTGGGGGTTCAGGAGGTTAAGAAGGACTAACCCCTGACCAGGCTGGACAGTTCTCCACCCAGTTGGGGAACTTCCTCTGGGACCACCAAGAATGACTGGCCAAGCGTGCAGACTTAGGGCTCAGGGGCTCTTCTGGTTCATGGTAACCAGAACCATGTAACCATCTGCCCCTTGGGTCCTGAAGGAGTCTCCCAGGCCACACCAAGAGGGAGAGTCACTGTGAGGGTTAGAAGCAGTGATTCCTTTGCATCTGTATAAAGGAGGCACTAATAATACTGAGAGATGCCTGCGGGCCAGCCCTGTTCTTGGTCTTCATGGGAATCATTCCTTTAATTCTCACAACTGTCTCCGAGGTGGATGTTATGTGCCAGTGTTACAGACAAGGCAGAGGTGGGAGAGGGTAAGCAACTTGCTGGCAAGGGGTGGCCCCACACTCTGGACGGCGGCTCTGCGCCCTGCAGTTCCCAGGGTGTGTTCCCACAGGGCCAGCATGTAGGGTGGGATGTCATGGGCCAGGGAGCAACATGTCCTGTGGGGGGCATGTCCTGGGAACGGGGGAGTTGTGGGGGGCCTTGTGCTGTCTCCACCTCTGAGGGTCCCTGCTCCCTCCTGAAATGCTCGGCTCTCACGGGGGTCACCTCCGGCCCCCAGCAGGCCTCCCCCATGAGTCTGTGGGGCCGGCACTCGCAGCTGACCTGGGCGACCTGGGGAGAGGGGCAGCCTCCTGGTCCACCCCCCCCAACCTGAGTCTGCCCTCGCCCGACAGGTGAATGAGAATGCCAAGAAGGACTTGAAGGAGGGCCTGCTGCTGTACAACTCAGAGAACAACGTGGGGCTGAAGAACGCCTGGAACATCATCCAGGCAGAGGTGAGGGCTGGGGGCAGGGACCGGTGTGGGTGGAAGGCGGGGCCTGGGCCTCAGACTCCACGTCCCAGCCTGGGCTGGGCCACCAGCTTTCTGGGTCAGACATGGTGCTCTGGGCGGTAGCTGCAGTGGGGTGGCGGGGTGGGTGGTGGGCTGCGTAGGGGCCTGGATGTGGCCGGCAGCCATCCGAGGGGCTGGGAGCTGGGAATCAAGATGGGCAATCAGGAGGCACCTCCTCCATCCCATCCTTTCTGAAGCTTCGGCACAAATGACAGTGTTTTAGCAACAGGTCTGCCTCCCTGGTTGTGACTCAGGAAACCCTGTTCTAAGAGGAAACATGTCCGTGTAGCCTGGGGAGGGGCTGCCATCACGAAGCCAAGAGCAGACCAGCAGAGGGCTGAGTGCTCTGCCCAGTGCCCAGTGCCCAGTGCCCAGCGTCCTGCTCAGAGAGCAGGCAGCCAGCCTCCAGGAGGGAGATATCATTCCGTCCCCTGGGCCTAGCTGGGGCCCAGAGAAGGGACAAGCAAGCTGGACTCTGGGTGCCCGTTCCCGTGGGGCTGGGCGGCAGGGAAAGGCCCGAGCTGGACCCGTCTGACCGCCCCCGCCGCCCCTCCCCGCAGATGCACTGCTGCGGCGTCACCGACTACAAAGACTGGTTCTCGGTGCTGGGGGAGAACACGGTTCCCGACCGCTGCTGCATGGAGAACTCCCAGGGCTGCGGACAAAACAACACCACCCTCGTGTGGAAAACGGTGAGGCTGGGCACCCCGGGGGCTCCTGGGTGGGCAGT
>NW_011494785.1:3247985-3249987 GCF_000754665.1 Bison bison bison | reverse complement strand
GGCCCACAGGCCTGAAGCCAAAAGGCAGTGGCGAGTAAGCGTCTGGGCCCACGTCTCGGGGAGTCAGAGTCGGGTAGGAATGGCTCTGGGGCTGTGCAGTGGGGCCTTGTGGACAGAACCGGGGTGGGGGCGGGGTCCAAAGGGAAGTGAGCTGGGGGCTGGGCAGGAGCATCCTCGGTTCACCCCAGCACCTGAAGCTGTGGTCCTCACTCCCCAGGGCTGCTACGAGAAGGTCACACAGTGGTTTGCTGACAATAAGCACGTGCTCGGCACGGTGGGGATGTGCCTTCTAATCACGCAGGTAAGGGGGGTCGTCCTGCCAGCGGGGTGGAGGGGATAGCCTGAGGGAGACCCCTGCCTGCAGGGCCTGCGTGCCCCGCTCCCCCTACCCCGCCAGGGCCTGCCCAAGCCTCCTCTCATCCCCCTGAGCCCTGGGCCTGTGCTGGCCTTTCAGGAAGGGCCAGCTGGGACAGGCCTGTCCCCCCCAGGCACAGGGACCTTTTTTACTTTGTGAACCAACCGCGTGGCATCAGTGTGAGCAAGGCCCAGGGGCAGCCTCCTCGGGGTCCGTCCCGCCCCAGCGCCTGTGAGAGTGTGTCTCGTCGCCTGGCGTGCGGCTTGGTTTCTGTGCCTTTGTTTCCACGTCTGTGTAGTGGGCTTGATCATGGATCACTTCTTAGCACTAGGTGAGTCTGATACCCGCAACATCAGGCCGGGAGGGCGCTCAGGAAGGGCTGGCTGCCCTCCTTGGTCTGCATTTTGTGGGTGGCTGTGCTGCACGGCCCAGCGTGGGTGACGGAGAAGAATGCCAAGGAGACCCTCAGCTCCCTCCTGGATGAGGAGGCTGACGTGGTGGGAACAGGAGACCCCCCCCATCTTTCTGGGGATTGGGGGCTCCCTCCTCGCCCAGTTGTGTGTAACTGCTACCCCTGATGAGCCCCGACTCCTGACCAGTGGGTCCACAGAGAGACAGACGTCCTGCTCGAAGTCCCTTTTCTTCCCTAAACCCTGGGGCCTGTGGTTTAGACTGAGTCTGCTCGTCGAAGAGACTTCGAGCTTGGTGGATGAACCACTGTGCCCGCTCAGGACTCTGACGGGAGGCAGGCCTGTGGGAGAAGGCTGTGTGGTTCCGAGTGGGGCTCAGGTCAGGGTGGCCCGTGGCAAGGCCTGGAGCAGGGCGCTGGGGCTGGGCTGGGTCCAGCCCCCAGCCTCCAGGGCCACCGCAGACCTTGAGTGTGAGAGCCACGGAGGCAGTGAGTGTCCCCAGCCAGCGGGTCCGTGCTGTGTGCTGCTGCCTGAAGGGTAGGCAGGCTGCCCCCCTGCTCCTCCAGTGCATCAGGACCCAGGGGGTACAGGGACACAGATGGCCATCAACATCTTCCCGAGGCAGCAGCCGTGAGTTGCCGTGCTGTGGGCCCTGGGACTCTGCTCAGTGTTCCTGCCACCTCCCCACCGACTCCCCAGCTCCTCGGCCCCCTGCCATTTAGGGCCAGGCCCCCGTCCCCGTGCTCTGAAACACCAGGTTTCTGGGCCTCGCAGCTGGGTGACATCCAGCCTGGGCAGTCCGAGGGGCCAAGCTCCCCACGTGCAGCCCGCCTTAGCTCTGTTTTGCCCTCGCGCCCCCCTGTCTGCATGATGGGAGGGGCTCCCCCCCGGGTGCTGGGTGCCCCCTGGGCCCCCGTCTCAGGCCTCTGGGCCCCATGTCTTTCAGATTCTGGGCATGGCCTTCTCCATGACCCTCTTCCAGCACATCCACCGGACTGGGAAGAAGTACGACGCCTGAGCGGCTGGCCGAGTGCCCCGGCCCCCGCAGACACTGTGCGAGGGAAGAGGCCTTCAGCTCTGTGTCGCCTGCACCTCCAGACTGCTGACCCCTGCATCCCCGCCCTGGCCTGCCTTCCCGGCCACCTGCCAAAGCCTTGTCGGTGGGCAGAGGCCGGGGGCGGGGGAGGAAATGCAGAGACCTTGGGGGTGCTGGGGCGCCCAGATTCCTGTGTATTTG
>NW_011494785.1:3245608-3247710 GCF_000754665.1 Bison bison bison | reverse complement strand
TGTGAGAGCGTCTCACCCAGGCATTTTATACCTTACAGTGTAACTTTTTTTTATTTTATTTTACTCTGATTATGATTATTCAGGAATACTATCTCTCAGATAAGTTTAGGGTTAGCTTTCTGATTTATAACTTTGTACTGCGTTGATTTCTGTAACGGTTTGGTTTTCTTTCTGCGGGTGGGGGACGGGAAGGGACAGGGCACGTCCGTTTGTCTGGTTTCTATCAGGACAGACCGCTGGGCACACTCAGGAGGCTGCGGCCAGGATGCACTGAGGGAGGGGGGAGCCTGGGGGAAGGCGGCAGGGGAGACGGGGGGTGGCGGGAGGCACGGGATGGAAGCGAGACGCAGGGCAGGGGGTCTTCTGGGAGCTAGGGGTGCTTTGCCAGGAACGAGGCGGAGCAGGCGTGGGTCCTTACACGTCTCTGATGAGCAGTTCTTTTTCCTTCTTCCTCCTGCCTGCCCTTTGTGGGCTGGGAGGCTCCCCTTCCACCCCTTGCGGGGGATTCCCGCGACAGGTTCTGCAAACCCGTTATTTCACAGACATTCCTGCTAGAAACTCTCAGACAAATACCTCTCTAGTTCAGATGCTGCTCACTCTCTCACATTGCTTCTGGAAGGGGAAGCAGTCCTTCCGTGGAGCTGCTCAGACGTGACAGAGGACCCGCGACCTCCAGAGGGGAGGGAGTGGGGAGCCATGATGGTCCAGCCGGAGTCACTGCCGGGAGGGAGGGAGGTGGGGGGGGGATGTCCACCTGGCTGCCAGGACCCTCAGCTCCTTGCTCGGGGTTCACTGATGCTGTGGTGGCTGGCAATCTTGTCCTCTGTGACCCCAAGGGAAAGCAGAGAAAACTTGAGGAAACCCAGAGGGATCCTATTACGTTGGCCCCAGGACAAAGCAACCTGAGTCAGGGACTGGAGGTGGACAGCTGGGGGGCGTCTGGCCGCAGCCAGGTGCCCCCACCAGGGCTCACGCTGGTCTAAGCAAGTTGTGCAGTTGAAATATAAGTTAAGAATCCGTAGGGCTGAGCTTGGAAAGGTTCCTCACCAGCTAGCACTTCCCCAGACAGGCCTCACCTGGGCGCTGCCTTTGTCCTGCGCCGTTTGGCTGGGCGCCCCAATCTCCCGAGGGGCGCCCCCCGCTTTGTCTCCTCCCCAGCCTGTGTATCCAAGAGCTGACACCCAGCCAGCACCCCCTTCTCCCCTTAAGCATAAGATGGTTGGGACCAGCAGTGCAGAACTTTGTGTGTTTAAGGGTCGTGCTTCTGGGTGGTGGGGAGCGGAGAAAAGGGTGGTCTCGGTGAACTGGGTGGAGCAGAGACCGCCTCCTGGGACAGGAGTGGGGGTGCCTGTGGGCAAGCTTGTGGGCGGGATTTGGGTGGAGGATAGGCCGGTGCACACATGACCGGCCCTCCCCACCCTCTGGGCCTGACTTCTTGGAAAGGAGCTTCAGTGGCTCCCCTGGGAACCCAGGTCTGTGGAGCCCAGAATAGATGTACACCCTGCCCCCTCTCGGCACCCTCAGCAAACGAGCATTTGAGTGGCACATTGGGACTGCTGCATAATGAGTTTGTTTTGGGGGGGTTGTTTATGCCTATCAATGCAATTTTAAAGTTGTGTTAAAATCAACAGCAAAAGCCTAGCACCTTGGGGGTGATTGGGTCTCCCTGGAATCTCACTTTTCTGGAGCTTCGGGGGTGCCCTCCGGCCCTGGGGCCCTTGCCTCAGTCTCCCTTCTCCTGCCAGCCACCCCGCCTCATCCATCTGTCTGCAGAGCCTTATCCACAGTTCCCCAAACTGCCTTCTTGCCTGGCCCTGTGCTTGGCTGATCGGTCACTTGGCCACGTCCGCTTGGGGCGGCAGGCTCTTGTGAACTGGGGGAGAGCCCTTCTGTGACCCTTTTTCCGTTGTGCAGAGCAGTTCCCCTGCTGCACAGAAGGCATGCTGCATGCTGTCAGTGATGGGGCTCGGCATCTTCTTGGTGTCTTCCGACTCTGGGCTCACGCCAGAGCTACCTGAGTGAGTGAGTCCCCTCCCTGGCAGCTCCCTGCCCAGGTCAGAGTCAGTTCCAGGGGGTCTGATGCAGGCAGGTTAGAGTGGACT
>NW_011494785.1:3236309-3245325 GCF_000754665.1 Bison bison bison | reverse complement strand
CCCTCTGAGACCCTCAAACAGGTGTTCTGGTTTGACTCGCACCCGTTGGCCGTCCCTCCTTGCTCTGGTGGCCAAAGCATGGTCCAGGTGGATGGAAAGGAGGTCCCCGCCTCTCCGGCCCCTGCCCACCACTGGTGGAGGTGCTAACAGCAGGGACCCGGCCAGACAGAGCAGGGAGGTGCCCTGCAGGGCCGGCCTCTGGTGTGCCCGTCCTCCCATCCTCCCCTCCGCCGCCGTGTGGCCGGGTCCAGGATACGTCCCCGCCTCCCTCCTGACCGGGCCCCCCATTCAGGGCGAGGCCGGGGCTCCTGCCTACACCCCGTCCACCGAGGCGACATGGCCAAGCGGGTCCTGCGGGCTGGTTTCAGCGCACTTTTCTGCTTGCGATGCCGCATCTGTATGCTTCCTTCATCCTGGTCCTGGCTGTGGAACGCCATGTTTTTAGCATGTTTTTAAATAAAAGCTGGTAACATGTCAAAAGCACACTCAAGCTGTCTCTTTGTGCTGTTCCAGAGTCCCCTGAGCTGTGACTGTGGCCTCTCGCATGAGGCGGTTGGTGTGAGGGACCAGCCTGCCTTGTCCACGCTGAGCCCAGGGCAGGGGGCTCTCCTCCCCTCCTCGGGCCCTGGCTACAGATCTGTAGGTGGTGGCCTGCCTCTCTGGGGACTGAACAGTCCTCACGCCAGCCTCGCCTGGTCAGTGGATGCAGGCTCCATCAGGGGCCAGCTTGAGTGGTCTGAGCAGCCGCATGAGAGACCAGCTCCCAGCTCAGTGTCTGTCACCCACCACTGATGGCCCGTCCTGTGGGCTGGGTTCATACCTGTGTGTGGGAGCAGTCCTGGAGCAAGTCATCCATGGCCCCATGGGGCAGGGCTGTCAGGGTTAAGCACCTACGATGTTCCTGGGGTTCTTGTGGGCCTGATGTCTCGCCCGGAACTGAGGGGACCTCACACTGTGACCTGGCCCTGGGATATACCCATCAGCGTGAGATGCTCATCGGTGGTGGGGAGAGGGGGACCCTGGAACCTCTAGAGCCCTGATCTGCTGGCTGCAGTGGGATGCTTGCCGGCTCCCCGGCTGGGGCTCTGGTTTGTGGTTTTCCTCTGCCGTCACTGTCACGGTGACAAGGCACAGAAGAGAGGCGGGTTGATGGGCTGGGAGGGAAGGAAGGGAGGGTGCAGCTAAGGGTCTCCTCGAATCCCTCCTCGGGGGGAGGCCAGGCTGGCACGACTTGTCCTGAGCACCCACCTTGGGGACCCTTCCTGTGGCTGCTGTGTTCCGAAGCCCCTGAGGCTTTGCTGAGGATTGGGGGGTCTGAGGTGACCCCCTCAAAGGTCCAGCCAGAGTGGGAGCCCCTGAAAGCCTCCCCAGGGATGGTTACCAGAGGGCCTTAAGGCTGAAGGGCCAGTGACCCCGAGTCATCCACTGAGGACCAGCCAAGTCATAAGAGCGTGGTGGGGCTGCTCCCCCTTCCCGTCCTGCTCTCACTCCTGCCCCCAGCCCATGGATGCCCCAAGGGGATGCCCACCCAGCCCCTGTGCTATCCGCTCTTGGGAGCAGAGTGCAGCTGGCCAGCTGCCCCGGAGCATCCTGGCTGCAGTGTGAGTGCTGGGCACCTGTCAACTGAGCTAAGCAACGTGAGCACATGGTGCCCTGGCCGGGCAGGGACCACAGCCTGTGAGCTGGTGGGAGAGCTTGAACTCTGCTCTTACAGAGCAGAGGGAGCCCCTGGGAGGTTTGAAGTCTGGTGTGATGAGCGTCAGCCTGCTGGCTGCAGCATGACAACCAAGGGAGGTATACCAGCAGGATGCGGGGAAAGTGAGAGGGACCCCATGGGAGGACTGAGAAGCCGTGGTGATGGACCAGAGTCTGGGGGGGAGAAGGAACCTTCCTGCCTTCCCTCCTGGCCATCGTGAGTGCCTCTCTCAACAGGAGAGGGCTCCTGGAACCCAACAGAGGCTTCATGGGTCTCATGTACAGGGAGGAGAGGGCTGTGGGCTGTAACTAAATCTCGTTTGGTTGATGCTGATTCACAGCTCCTGAAATGCCTTTGTGTGCTCTGTAGATCCCTCCTGACCACAGCTGTTTTATTGGCTGTCACTGAGCCTGAGCTTTCAGCCTTAGTGAGGCACCACGTCTGGGTGGTCTGGGTGGGAAGAGCTCCGGTTGCAGGGCTGGAGCCTGGGTTCGGCTCCCACTCTGCATGTGGCTGGTGTCCACATGAGCACTGGGTTCTCACTGAACATGCCTTGGTTTCGTCATCTGCAAAATGAAGATAATACCATTTTGAAGAGTTAAATCCTCAGGATTTAATTCGTGAGGATTAAATAAAAGTGTGCATATAAAGACATCTAGCTTGTTCCCGGACCAGAGTAGGCACTTGGGCAAGAAACTGGCCAAGTCTGGGACCTCAGGAGTCCCCAGACAAGAGGTAGAACCCCATGGAAGAGCATTCCCCGGCTGCAAACTGGGGATGCAAGAGCGTGATCTGGAGGGGGAGCTGGGGTGTGGAGCGGGGAGAGAGCGCAGGAGGAGACCTGTGGACATGGACATGAGTGGTTCCTCCCCCTCCCTGAGCCTGCTCTGCTCTGCTGGCCCAGTAGCAGCATTCAATAATCCACAGAAGTCAGACGGAAGTCAGATTAAGGGGATGTCATTTTGGACACAAGAATATCGGCTTTGCAAGTGTTCTGTCTTATAATGTCCGGCAAAGACTAGGAGGCTATTGATTTAGCCATCTTGTTTCTGCTGATGTAATGACAGCCGTGGTGGACTAGTGCATCTCCTCAAACTAACAAAGAGAGTAAGTCCACGGGTGTGCCTGGGCCAGGCTGTCTGGCTGCCTCCAGGCAAGAATACTGTAGTGGGTTGCCATTTCCTTCTCCAGGGGATCTTCCGAACCCAGGGATCAAACCTGTGTCTCCTGCATCGCAGCCAGGTTCTTTACCATCTGAGCCACCAGGGGAGTGCCCCTGGATGCCGAGCAGAGGGGGAACAGTGTGGCCAAGCCACACCGTGCTCTGCGGGTCTACTGGTAGAGCCTTCTGCTGCCAGAGAGGTTTCTTCCAGTGGCTGGTGAGTTCAGGGTCCAGACTTGGCCAGTGTCCAGAGCAGGGCTGATCCGACACGTTGAAAGGTGGAGCCATCCCACTGGTCAGCGACGTCAAGAAGCTCCTTGCCTTTTGCCTCCCTCCCCCCACCCCACTCCCCCCACTGGACTCCTGCAGCCTTAGTGTCTCAGTAGACGCCCGCTCTATCAGAGACTCCGGATCCTCAGAAGACTCAGCCTTCTTGCTCACTGGTTGGCAATTCAGGAGCAGCATGTGAAATTAGACCTGATCCCCGACCCGTAATCCCTAACCCCCAATTAGGGGTTCAGAGATAGTTACTGAAACATTTACCAAGTCTGCTGGAAACTGTCCCCTTCTCTAGAAGCAGTGCCCAGCCAGTGGGAACAGGAGCCCTCTTGGCTCTGGCTGGCCTGGCTGACGACAGAGGGCAGAGACGTGGACAGTGTGGACCTGGCTGATGGGCAGGGCCGGGCTCACGCTTTACTGCCTGCCCATCCTCTGCAACCCTGGACCCCACCCCCCAGCCCCTCACTGCAGCCTCACCTTTCTGCTCAGTCACTGCTGGATGCAGGAGGAAAGGGGAAGCACCCTGTACCACCACCCACAGCCTGCCCATCCTCAAGCCAGGGGAGGGAGGGAACAGGGTCCAGCCCAAGGCAGCTCAGCGGCTGCCACCTGAGGCAGGAGCTAAGGACACTGGTGGGCGGGCAGGGGTGAGCAGGGCCCTGACCAGTGTGGGGTCCTATCAGGGCCCCTGCCCCCATCACTTCAGGCTGCAGCGGGGCTTCTGACAAACCAACTGCCGAGAAGGGACAGTGAAGACTGCAGCTCTGGATACCATTCCTTTATTGTTGTGCCCCCAGGATGGAGGCGGAGGCTAAGGAGGGGCATGTTTACGCTGGGGCAATTCCTCTCTGTGAAAATGGTTAAGGCAACTTTTCCGTTTCCAGAATGTTGTGATGACCCCTATCCAGTGGGCAGCTGGATCCAGGAGCCCTCCTGACGCTGGGCTGCCTGGGACTCTTGGTGGTACCTGCAGGGGTGTGTCTGGTGTGGGAGCAGGGCAGAGAGGGGGCCCACATGGAACTGTGAACAGAGCACAAGGCTGGGCGTTGTGTGGAAACAGAGGACGGGGGGCGAGGATGGAGTGGGCCCTCCTGAGGCACACAGAGGTGGTGGGAAAACGGGGCTGGGGCATCACTGTCCCTTCCAGGGAGAGGACCCAGGCCCCTGGTCTCCCTGCCAAGGTCACGGACTGGCAGGTACACAGCAGGTCAGGTGCTTTATCCTATGCTCCGGTGAATCCAGTGGGATTTGGCCTGACACCTGGGGGGCTTCTGAACCCCGGGGGGCTGTGACACACACGGGAGGTGGCAGAGGCCTGTCGAGGTGTGGCCTCGAGACCAGTAGCATCACTGTCACCTGGGAACTTGTCAGGACGCAGGCTTGTGGCCCCTGCTACTGATGAGAAGCCCAGGGTGGTCCAGCGAAGGCTCAGAAGCTCTCAGGCTGATCCTGACCAGTGCTAAGAACCCGGCTTAGACAACTCCATCACCAGCATCCCCTGGGGGTGTGGGCACCACCCAGTGGTGATACAAAGGCAGGTGTCCTCCTTAGCCCGTGGAAACCCCTGTCCCCTTCTGTCCAGGCTTCAAGTGGCGAACCAGGCGGAGAACCTTTACAAGGCTGAGGGGGATGGGTGGTGATGGTAGTAATGGTTTCAGTTCACTTCCTCTACCTCAACCCCCCAAGATGAACCAGGTGGCAGAGTCCAAGCCGGAAACTGGCTGTGGGCTGAGGGTCCCTGGGGTGTAGCACTCGGCTCCTCCTCGGTGCTGCACTGGGAGCCCAGGGAGGTGGGGCAGCCTGGTCCAGGGGGAAGGACCAGGGCCGCGTGGACTCCCGTACCTGCCACGTCCAGACCTCTGCACAACCCCGGCTTTCCGGCCAGTCCCCAGTGTCGGGGGACCGATGGATGACCTTTGAGCGTCGTGTCCTGCTCCCTCTCCAGGGAGCTCGGGATTGGGACACCTCCCAGCAGGGACCTGGGAGGGGCTGTCCTGGGCACAGAGCGGCATCCTTGCAGGCAGGATGGGCCAGCCCCATCCTAACCCTTTGTGTGTTCCATGAGAAACTGCTGTTTCCTCTCACATTGTCTCATCTCCCGAGCCGCTGGCACCAACAGGGAGGTCCCAGTTTCAGAAAGCACAGGGCTTTCTCTGCAGTGTGGACCTCCACCCTCTGGGTGGGACCGTGCCCAGGGCAGAATCACAGTTCTCCTACCCTAGCCAGGATGGCCTCTACCCATGGGGACGGTGGGAGCAGAAAAGTCGGGCTCTCCTGGGCCTCCACCAGGACAAGGCTGTGCAGGTGGCACCTGCCCATTACCCCTCCGTGAGCCCCCGCTGACCTTGATAAAGTAAGCAGGGACCCCAGCAGGGCACATGTGCAGCCAGCCAGCACTGCCCGGCCCACTGCCACCTCCCTCGGGCCCCTCAGGGGGAAGAATGTGCTCTCCCTTTCAGCCCTCACTTTGTAAGATGTCAGCTAACATCTAGCCCTGCAGAGAACTTGGGACTTATGGTCATTTTTGGTTATCTGCACGAATGCAAGAAGTTGGAGGCAGCAAAGATAATCACAGCACCAATTTTTGGGGGGCCTTGGGAATCTGGGGTTGCTGGAAAGCTGGTCTCCCCTAGAGTGAACTGGCATCAGTGACCCCAGGGCCCTTCCCGACAGCCCCAGAGTCCCAGGGCAGGAGGCAACCGGTTGCAGGAGGCTGCTCTGCCCTCTGAGTGCATGGGTCGCCCCTCTCCAGGGGTGTGCGGTTTTGGTACTCTGGGGGCTGTGACGGGGATGGCACTGACCCATGAATGGGAAAGAATATACCTTTACCTGGGATGGGCCCAGGTCAGCAAGAGACAGCGGAGGCCAGGTGTGCCCTTTCCGGACTTGACCTCGGCATCATGAGGGTGGGAAGTAGGAAGTGCAGGATCCAGGACCTGGGACCCAGGGGACCGGCATGGGGGTCTCTGCCCATGTGGGACCCTCTGGGGTATCTTATGAGTTGATTCATGTTCTCCGGAAAACTTCCAGCACCTGTGCCCAGTGTTTCCTAGGATTTCCTTTCTGTTCTCTGTCCACATTTTGGAAAGTCCTTTCTGAAAATTCCCTGCTTCAAGAGCTGCAAGAGAGAACCTAATGAAGGGACAGTGTCCACTCTGGGAAGCAGAGGGGGGTCTCTGCAGGCCAAGTGCTGGGGGCTGGGTGGTCCAGGAGCACCGGCTCAGGAAAAGGAGGTTCGAGGCAGAGCACCCCTCGACTCAAGAGCTGCACCTTCTCGGTGGCTCCAGCTTTGCAGGGTCTGTGGTTTGGTTTAATCAGGAAGGATTTTACTCCCACCAACATGAAGGGCAGATGATAGTTTTTTTAAAAACTTGGCTTTCTTTGAGCATCAGTCCAGAGAGGAGACCCCCGAGGGGCACATGGCTGAAGATTGGGGCTTGGGGTCATGGGCTCCCAGGGGACCCTCCTGAGGAGGGCCTGGAGGCAGGCACCTGCTCCCCACCCTGCCACCACCCAACCCTGCCCTGCAGGAAGGAATGAGGCCATGGGACACTTCTCTCCAGGTGAGCTGGTGCAGGTGGGAGGGGAGGGGAAGAGGGGAGGGCAAAGGCCGCGGTCTTCTGGGGGCAGAGCCAACTCTAACTGCCTATTCAATGCATTTCTCAGGGAGCACATCCAGCAGGGGTGGGAAAGGGGTGCTCAGCGCCGGTATGGGGGATCACAGGCTCGTAAGCGGGCGTCCCAGTGGGGGCAAAGTGGCCAGCCCCTGTTCAGGGTTCAGGAGTGGGGAGGAAAGCAGATTTCATCACAGCCCCCCAGGGTCCATGGGAGCCTAGGCCTGGCGAGGCTTGGGCGGTGCTCTCTTGCCCCGGGATTCTGGTGATGAGCACGCAGAAGTGGAGGGCGAGGGCCGAGGGTCCCCGGCCGGGTTGGGGCTGCAGGGGCTGTGGTCGCAGTGACTGGGTGGTCCAGAAGGGCTGGGCACAGAGGAGGGGCAGTTGTTGGGAGCTTCCAGGCCGGCTGGTGCTGACCCCACAGGCCTGGCCTGTGGGCCTTGGGCCCCTGAGCTTGTGAGGGGCAGTCGGAGCAGAACGCGGTCGGCTGTTAGTAAAAATGCAGTTGGAGCCTCCGGTGCAAGCCGCAGGTGAGTATCATGCCACAAATCTGCGGGGAGAGAGTGCAGGGACACACAGGAGTCAGGAGTCCGCCAGCCTGCCGGCCAGAGCCAGCCTTCCCACGCCTAGGAGTCCCCTGTGGACTCAGTCAAGGGTAGATTCAGACCCAGGGGGCCTCGGGTGCGGCCTGCGAGCCTGCATTTCTAATAAGCTCCCAGGTGATGTGGGCAGGGGCTGGAGCGGGGACCACTCTGAGAACCACTAGCCAAGAGCGGTATTTCTCCCACTTGAATGTGCATGGGTTGCCCGGGGATGCTGTGGATTCCAGCCCTGCGGCCTGGGTGAGGGCCTGCACCTCTAAACAAGCCTCCCGTCCACATTGCAGCTCTGTGGTCCCGGTTCTTCTCCGGAGACAGCCTGATTCAATTAGACCTGATTCAATTAGAGGTAGTGACATCGCTGCCGAAGCAGCCTTTCTCCAGGAAGGTCTGTCTACATCTAGCTGCTCTCAGGTTCTGGAGCAAAGACCAGGGTGTGGAGTTAATTCTTTAGCTGATGTGCAGGAAAGGAAACCAAGGATCCGAGTGGAGGGCCCAGGACAGTCACCAGCTCATCCTGTAAGCTGCCTCAGGATGAGCCCTGGGCCCCAGGAGCCTGCCCTGCCTGCTGGCCGCTCTGTCCTGCCGACTAGCTGGCTGAGGCTGGGCAGTGCTGGGCGGTCACCTTCCACGTCTCACTTGCCGACCTCTAAACGCAGAGGAAGAGGATCGCTGTTCATTTGCCTCCGCCCTCCCTTCACCCAAGGATGCACTGAGGATGAGGAGGGGAGGGTGTGAAGACCACGGAGGCCCAGGGCTGTGACGGTGACCCTGATAAAGATGATGCCGCTGGCTCCTGGCTCCCCGGCCACGGGAGGGGGCGGTAGGGAGCAGCCCACGACCGTGCCGCGGACAGAGGTCCAGAGGGGTTCCCAAAGACGGGAAGCAGTGCCCTGTCTTTCCCAGACCTTCCAGCTGACCTGATCTTCCTGGGATACCTCAGGACACACCTGATGACAGGCTGACGAGGACGCCCCAGAACTGGCAGACACTAGTTTCTCTTCAAGAGGCTCAAGGAGGGCACAGGGGGTGAGCCCTTCGGTGTCCCCTTCCTCCTCCCAACTCTCCCCACGCGGGAGGTTCACCCCCTGGGAACACGGCTTTCAGCTGTCAGACTTGGTGCTAAGAGCAGTGCTAATCCACCGGGGGACTCAGTCTTGGGCTGAAAGGTGGCTTAGAGCTCATCTCGTCTTTCACTCTAAGCGGGTGGCTGTCCCAGCCATTCCACCCAGGTGTCGGACACGCTCTCTGCCCTATCCCCCCCTCAGGGCTTGATGACTCTTCCTGCAGGGTCATCTGGACCTTTCTGACCCTTGCTGAAGGGGAGGCCAGATGGGAGCAGCCAGCCCAGCACAGATTCATAGCTGCATCTTCTAAGGTGCACGCCTCACGCTGGGGAGGACCCGGAGGACTGAGTGCCCAGAGCTCTGTACACAACATGTGGCCCCAGGGTGCCCCGGGGAAGGCACAGTGAGATGGACATCAATGAGTGTCCACACACACACACACGTGCACACATACACATATACACACCACCCTGATACATGCAGACGAGGCATGGGCACTAACTACCTGGTCCCTGAAAGAGCCCCAGCGTCCACTTCCTGACAGAGGACACAGAGGAATCTGCACCAACAGCTGTGAGCAGAGAACACACAGGCCAGGG
>NW_011494785.1:3227145-3236209 GCF_000754665.1 Bison bison bison | reverse complement strand
GGGAGCAGGAGCAGGCGGGGGGCGGGGCAGGGCGGGCTGCTGGGCCCCGCCTTTGTGAGGCCCAGGCGCCTGACCTTGGCACTGTGGCCAGGGTGCCGGCTGCAGATGGAGTTCTCGTTGTGCTGGAGTTCAGCCTGGCCTTAGACCTTTCAAAGCTCACCAGGTGACCCCAACGTGCAGCCCTGGCTGAGGATCAGAGCCTGGAGGCTCCGGGAGGCCTGTCCCTTCTTGCGTCCTGGCCATTTAGCCTGCCAGCATCTCCGCAGGCAGACCAGTGCCTGGTCTGCGAGTCTGGGAGGCAGCACATGGTGTCTGGCTGAAAGCAGGTTTGCTCCGTTCATCGTCGTTTCCTGCTTGGTCTTCAGAGAATTCATGAGACACCCAGGAACCGCAGCACCTCCGTCTCACTGAGGTGTGCTCTTTCCTGGAAAACCACGGGAGGCTATTCTGGACCGCTGTCACAACAGTCTCCTGACTCCTGCTTCCTTCCATCAGGTCAGCTCTGGGCTCATGTTGAATAAACTGGGCTCCTGGGTGAGATTCCCACCGATGAGAGAACGTGCTTGCTGTGTGCTAAGTCGCTTCAGTCATGTCCTTGCAACCCTATGCACTGTAGCTCGCCAGGCTCCTCTGTCTGTGGGGATTCTCCAGACAAGGATACTGGAGTGGATTGTCATTTCCTCCTCCGGGGGATTTTCCCAATCCAGGGATCGAACTCACCTCTCTTATATCTCCTGCATTGGCAGGCAGGTTCTTTACCACTAGGTGCCACTGGGGAAGCCACGATGAGAGAACACTGCTGCTTAAAAAGGTTTGCAGACCTCCCACTCCTCCATGTTACAAGTAAGGGAACTGAGGCTCTGGAGGGAGGGTGGCCCCCTCAGATCACATGGAAGAGGAAGCTTTGTCTACAACGGGGGCCTCCGACTCTCAGGCATCACCCTCCCACCCCGTTCCTGGAGGCAGGGGGACAGGACATCTTGGCCTTGTATCTCCTGGGCCTGGGGATTTCCAAGGTGCCAGGTCAGTGTGAGTGGGGAAGGTTTCTGGGTGCTGGGTGGAGAATGACAGCCTGGGGGCCCAGCTGGCCCGAGCCCCTCCTCAAGGTCGGGTGGTAGTTCCAGCACTGGACGGCAGGGGGCGATGGAGCCTGAGGCTTGGTTGCTGTAGCAGAATGGATGGAATGGACAGAGAAAATGGGCCAGGGATGGGTCCCTGGTGGTGGCCCAGCGACGCTCTCTCGGGGACAGGAGCACATTTCTGCAGGGCACTGTGAAGGATGAGTTGCCCATGATGGAGTCATTGAGGGGCTGTGGGCACTGCCTGGTGACCCGACCTCCTTGGAATTACTCCTACGGCTGGACTTGCCTGACCTCAGACTCGGTGGTCATCCCATTCCATGCCCTTGGCCTCACTGCCCTTGTCTTCAGCTTCAGGCTTTGAGGGCAGAGGTCAGGAGGAAACAGATGGAGAGTGAAGCCCAGATCCAGTCAGTGTCTGCAGAGCAGGCCCCCAACACCTGAAGTGGGCAGGAGGTGTCTGGAAAGCTGGGGTGAGGGAGGCACAGCAGCGGAGCACCCCCTCCCCAGTCAGGCTGGCACTCCCAGGCGTCAGTGCATTGGGCAGGAGACCTGCCTGGGTAGGTATGAAGGGGCCGTGTGAGTGCCCCCCAGACCCGCTGCGCCTGCACTTGAGTCGGGGGTGAAGGGGACGGGCTGGTCTGGCCAGGAAACCACCAGCTCTCTTGAGAGATGCCATGCCCACATGGAAACGATAACGTGGTGGGTACCATTTCCCGAGCAGCTGCTGTCCGTTTGCGATGAGCTGAGTGATTGATGTGCACACTGGTCACTGATCTGATATGACCAGCCCCGTTTACAAATGAGGACCTGAGGCTCAGAGATGGAACGGCTGGTCCCCTCCAGAGGGTGGGCCATCTCCCACCCACCCGGGGTTGCAGCCAGGTCCCCTGGGTGCACAGATGGAGATGGTGATCAGAAGGAACCCTACCCGGGGAGGCTCCCAAGCTAACGACTGCCACCACCCCAACTCTTTCCATGGACCCTGCATCAGGGACAGAGCCTGGGAGAACAAAGGATCAGGAGCCAGGGGCCTGGTGCCAGCTCAGGGAGTGAGACCCTCGGGCCATCGGCTCTCTGATCTGCTGGCCTGGATAAGCCCTGGCCATGGCAGGATTGGAGGAGAGCACTCAGGGAGGCCTTACGTGAGCCAGGTATCTCCTTTCCCACCGACACCTCTCGTGGCTGGGAATGAGCTTCTTGCTGTGGATGAAGGCCCTGAGGGGTGGGGAAGTGACCTCTCAAGTCGCACAGGAGCAGGGGCTGGACGGGACGGGTCCTGTGATGCCGGCCTCTGCTCTGACCTCCCAGGATGGGGATTCGGGGGTGACACTTTGGGGTGAATCAGCTCCTCTACCTCTGCCGGGCAAGGTGGGCCTGCAGAATCCTTACTCACTGCATCTGCCCCTGGTGAGTCCACTCCCTCCACCTTCGACAGGACCCCTGGGTGGTGGCTGGGAGAGGGGTGTGAGTGATGAAATGGAGCAAAAGCATCAGTCATCCTTGGAGCATGGAGCTGGGTGTACACAGGGGTGCACACCCCCCCCCCAGGGGTACACACACACACATCACACACAGAGGAACGAGTGCGCGTCCATGCACGAACGTATACACACATGCACAGCACACCTGAACACATACGTGCATCCAGCCCCGACCACGTACACCCGGGTACATGCAGACACACCCACGGACCCCACGCACACCACAGCAGGCCAGCGTGCACACACGGAGTGCATGCACATACCTGCACCCACACTCCCGCTCCTCCCAGGTCTTTGTTCCTGACAAGTTCCCAGGGCCTTTTCCTTCATGTTTTCTGGGGGAAGAGAGTGACCTTGGCTGCAGAGGGGATAGATGGGAGAGGAGAGGGCAGGCTAGGCAGGGGCGGGCAGAAGGCCAAGAGCTGAGATCTCAGCCAGTGAGAGAGGGGTTCGGGGCTCCAGACACCACCCCCCCTAGAATCCTCACTCCAACTCACCTGCAGGCAGGCCACCCCGATCCCCACGGCCCCCATGAGCAGCAGGTGATCAGCCAGGAACTGCTCCAGCTTGCTGATGCAGCCTCCCTGGAAGGCAGGTAGGCAGGTCACACACACACACACACACACACATACACACACACACACTCTCACACACACACACTCACACACACACACACACACACACACACGTTGGCCCGGAAGTAGGTGAGGACAGGGAGGAAACGCTGGTGGGGGCTGCTCCCCGCTGAGGGAGGCCAGACACTTAAAGGGCCAAGTCTAGCCTCTCAAGTACCCATGGGCTTCTTAGTGACCCAGGGGCACGCTATGAAGTCCCCAGATCTCCCTGGAGCAGCTGCGGCCCCCAGACTTTGTGGGGACCTTTGAAGGCCCATGGCCATCTTGTGGTCAGAGAGTAAGTGTGATCTCCACCACTCCGCCCACCTGCCCAGCCTTTCTGGGCCCCACAGGACGGGGCACTCACCTCCACCTTGTAGATGTTGGAGGGGTGTGCCCGCTGGCCACAGCGTGCCACCACCGTCTTGCAGCAGCTGTCCGGCACCCGGCGGCCCTCAGCCTCTGGAGACAGGATATAGCTGCTCTGCAGCCAGTCGGCTGAGCTGTTGCTCCCGCAGCATTTGAACTGAGGGGGAGAGGCAGAGGCTGCAGGTGAGGAGGGAGCCTGGGCCCCACCCCAGCCCTTCAGTTACGGGGCCGCAGGACAGTGTTCAGATCCTAATCTCATCCCTATTTGCTGGAGACTTTTCGCTTCCCCTGTTTTGAGCAGGGACCTGGCTCTGGGGGGACCTTCTCTCTAGGCAAGTGGGGAGCTGGCTGCAGGAACCTGATGGCCACCTCTTCGGGGCACCCTTGTCCTTTAAGGAGATTGTGCTGGGTGTCCTGGGGGCAGGGAGGATCTGGGAAAAGATGGGTGGGGGGTGGGTGCTGGCAGGTCCTCGAGGGAGGAGGGCTGTGTATCCCTGTGTGGCAGGCCCAGGGCAGCACCAAACCACCAGGGCGTGGGCTCCTGGTCATCCAGGGAGACAGGACCCCCAGGACAGGGACCCAAGCCTTGCCAGAGGCTCAGGTGTCCCCGATCCAGACCTCGAAGCTTCAGCGCCCCCAGACCTGCAAGACACAGAGATGTCCCAGAGGCCACTGGATGGGCAGGTCAGTGCTGGAAAGGCTGGTGTGCGTGCTGCATAAAGCCGAGGTCTTACATTTGGATGTGAAGAGCCATGTGTGGCCACTGGCGACCATGTTGGCCTGAGGTCCACGTGCCCCTCCCCTACCTCTGCAGGACTGCGGGCCTCACTGGGGGATTGCGCGTCCCTTCTTTGCAAGGAGAGACCCCCCCCATCCCCCGAGTTCTGCCTGATGATAACTGGGAAATTGTTACAGCTGCTTTTCTGAAACACTCTGCCTGTTGCAGTTCACTCTCCCGGAGCCACAGCCATCAGTTCCCCAGGGAGGAAGGAGGAGGCCCGCTGATGGGAAGAGCCTGGATCCTGGCACGGCCAGCTTGCTGCCCACCAGGTACCCAGAGGGGAATGCAGAGGAAAGGGAGGAACGGACGAACCAGGACCCAGGAAGCACTCTCATGTAGGAGGGCCTTCTAGGGGGCTGCGGTTAACGCTTCCATACCCTGTGACGCTTCATTTCAGAGACGTGGCAAGTTAGGCTCAGAGAAGGCGAGTAACCTGCCCAGGGCCACACAGATGGGCAGGGACAGAGACAGGTTGGGAACTGTGTCTGCGTGGCCTTCAGGCCCCAGGGCGACGCTTACATCCTGCTGTAGACGGTCCACAGACGCTGTGATTTCTGCGGCACCCGGCTGCCTGTAGTTCTCGGCCAGGGTCCGAGTCAAGTGCTGCTTCAGCTCGTCGCTCAGCTGAGGAGCATGGAGAGAGACGGTGCATCAGCAGAACCACCCACCGACTGCCCCCAGGCCCCTCTAAGGCCATGCCTCCTTCATCTGGCATCGCATCCTTAGAGATGCCACTCAGGTGTCACCTTCTCCAGGAAGCCCTCTCTGACTGCCCAGGACCAGGGGACCATGGGAAGGAGGCTGCACAGAAGGCAGGATCTGTGAAGATGGTGTTGCAAAGGCTGTTACCCTGTGTCAGGGCGGAGTGTGATGGATGGAAATGGGAGACAGGTGGGGGACCACAGTTCCAGGCTGGTGGGATGGCAAAGGGGAGGCCGGGCACTAGGTGACTTTAGATAATCCTTTGGTACCCAGGGATTGGTTCCGGGGCCAGCATGGGTCTTCCATGGATGCTCAAGTCCCTTATATAAGATGGTGCAGTGTTTGCATATCACTTATGCGCACCCTCCTGTACACTTGAGTCATCTCTAGATTACTGACAATACCTAATGCCATGTAAACACTGTAGAAACAGCTGTAAATTCAATGTAATGCTACATAAACACTTGTGCATAGCAAATTCAAGTTCTGCTTTAGGGAGCTTTCTGAAGTTTTTTTCTGAATAGTTTTGATCCAAGCTTGGTTGGATCTGTGAATCTGGAACCCATGATCATTTTGATTACAAGGTGATATTCAAAATAGGGCTTTCCTGGTGGCTCAGTGGCAAAGAATCTGCCTGCAATGCAAGAGACTCAGGTTCAATCCCCAGGTTGGGAAGATTCCCTGGAGAATGGCAACCCATTCCAGTATTCTCGCCTGAAAAATTTCATGGACAGAGGAGCCTGGCAGGCCACAGTCCATGCGGTTGCAAAGAGTCAGACACGACTGAGCATGCACGTGTGCATTCAAAATATTTACATAGTTATCTGAGGATATCTGTCAGTCACATGGGCGCTGGTATGAAAGGACAATGTGGTCATCTGTCTGTATGAGCTGAGTATCACCCCTGAGTCACAGAGCGCCCAGTGGGAGGGCTCTGACTACCTCTTCCTTGTCCAGAGCAGGCAGGGGAGGCCTGGGATCACCCGTGTGTCACTGCCTCCCTGCCCCTGTGCGCCCCTCTCACTATGGTCCCTCCCGGGGGTGCTGATGGGTAAAGTAAAGACAAGGAGAGCGTTCCACTCACCCTCTGGTAGTACACGTGGGCCAGGACCCCCGCCACCAGCTCAACGAGGAAGATCGCCAGCAACAGGCAGAAATACTAGAAGCAAGGAGAGAAGGCAGTCGCCGGGGGAGGGTCAGGCCTGGGCGGCCAGCTGGCCCCTCAGGACCCCTGACAAACACTTCTCCAGAACAATGGGGACCCCCGTCCCTCACAGCATCTTCTGGACACACCCACCTCTCTTGGCTGCCAGCCTGGAGTTCCCCTCTCAACCCTTCATGCACTGATCTGCTACCAGTGTTGGTTAAATACCTACCATGTGCCAGGTATGGTAGAGTAAGGCAATTATTGCCCTCAATTATTGGTGGAGGGGACAGATAAGTATGTGATCACAAAGTTGTGTTATAAATGCTACTATGGGGCAAGCTCTAGAAACTATGGAAGGCCCAGGTTGCAGGGAGCAGTCAGAGTGGGCTTCCTGGAGGAGGTGACACCTGAGTAGTATCTCTGAGAATGAGATGCCAGGTGAAGGAGAAGGGATGCACGTTCTAGGTGGAGGGGAGAACATGGGGAAGCCTGGAGGGTGTACAGCGCTCGGGGGAGGTGGGGCTGGAGTTCAGGGAGTGGAGAGAGAGGCAAGGCTGAGTATATAGAGGCCGGCTGGGCAGCAACAGCTGAGGCTGGGAAACAGCAAAGTGGAGATCCTGAGAAAGGTGCTGCCTTGTCTTTTTCCAGCTCTGCAGGGCCCTGCCAGGGCTCTAAACCCCTCTCAGCACCACTCTGCACGTCACAGCCCTGCCAGCTGGGTTCCAGGCTGTGCACTCGCAGTGACTGCGGGATGACAGGTCTGCACCCCTCTCCCACACCCGCCTGGTGTCACTGCCTGTCCTGCAGTGTTCTTGCAGGAGTCAGGGGGTCGGGATTGCCTGCCCGGAGGCATGTGGCCGGGAGGGACAGGGAGGGGGGCTGAGGGAGGATGGGCAGGAAGGGGCCCCTCCCCCAGCCCTAACTAGTGCTGCCTCCTTCTCCAGGGGGAACTGCCTACCCACCTACCACTGGGTCACTGGACTCCAGGGAAGGCTCAGCCTGGGGGTGAATGTGGGAACCAGCATTCATCAGGCAGGGGACGGGAGGAGGACAGGAAGGGGTACAAGTGGGAAGGAGACCACGCAGGGCCTGGCCTGCGTGGGGCAAGTTCTGGGGTGATGCTGGTCCACGGGGCTGCAGGGCTAGCTTGACCACCTCCCAGCCCCTGGGGCAGCTGGCACAGAGGAATAACTTTCCACTGAGAGCCAGGCTTCCATTCAAGCTGAGTAAATCACCCCCTTCCCCACAGCCATCTTCCTGGGTCCCGCCCTCCCAGCATCAGAGCTGCCAGCAGGGCCCCAAGTATGGGTGGGATGGGGCCCAAGGCAAGAGCACAGCGGGGGTCCCTGGTCCCCCTTCTCCACCCACCCCCAGGGTCAGGCTGGAGGCTGCTCAGAGGTCTGTGGATGTGCCCTTGCTGCTAGAGGAACCTCTGGGATACGGGGCCTGGATACAGGGCCTGGAAACCCAAGCAGCAGTGATGGGACATTGGCTGACGTCCAGGCTCAAGTCCAGGCTCAGCCACTGGCTGGTTCCACGGGGGGGCGGCCTGGTGCCTTTCGTGAAGCGATGATGTGGCGTAGCGAGTGGGGGGCTGGAACCAGCCTCCCCACCCACCTAAACCCAGGCAGCCAGGCCTGTGTGGCTGAACCAGCGGTTGGGATGACGGCACTAGCCTGCCGCCCCCTCCACCCTCCTCTAGCAGGTGAGAGCCCCTGTTGCCCTGCCTGCCTGGCACTGAGACCACCCTCCTGCCACCTGGCCCCTACTCGCAGTGACCGCTCCCAGGCTTCCTGAGTGCACACCGGGGCCCTCGGTGCTGGGAGGTCCAGCGCCCCTCCAGCCACAGGTCACGTGGGAGGGTGGACCGTGATGCCCCCGGGACATCACTGCTACAGTTGCTCCCGAAGCCGGGCTGGCGCAGAGGGCTGATGGGAAGGGAGGGGACCCAGCCACATCCTGACGCAATGGCAGGCTAAATGAGTACCTGCCAGTCACTCAGAACCACCCTGAGGCATCAAGCGGGTGTCAAACCTGCGACCTGCGACCTGCGACAGCTGTCAGGAGGGAGGGGACTGTTCCCAAGAGGCTTCCAGGCTCCCTCCCACCGGCGCCCCGGATGTGAAGATGCCTCCGCAAGGGGAGTGAGGGTCCGGCCGGCCGGGGCTCGGGGGATGGACAGCGGGTGCCAGCGGCGGGGTGATCAGGGAGCAGGGCGCTGGCTCCAGGCAGCAGCTTTGGCGGTCGCAGGCGTGTCACCTGCGCGGGGGAGGCCCTGAGTCACAGCTCAGGGTGACAGTCCCTGGGGTGGGAAAGGGTCGTGCTCATTGGGACCCTCCTGCACGGAGATCCTCCCACACAGGGAGCCTGGCAGCCTGGCTTCTAGAGCGGGGCTGGCTGTAGCCTGGGCATGAGGGGCCAGGCTGGGGCGGGGGGCTCTGCCATCAGGGGCCACGAGCTGTAACACGCCTCATCGTTGCACCCCGTCTCACACTCCACCACGCCTGCCCTGACTCCCTGGGTCCAGCCACATCATCCTAGCACTCCCACAGCACAGAAGTCTGTGTAGACAGTCCCCGAACCCAGGCCCAGCCTCCCAGTCTTTCTTCGCCCTGTTCCCAGGCCTCCCTGGCCTTCCACTTGCAGCTCATCACAGCCCCCCGAAGAACCCACCCTGGGTCCCAGCCCCAGCGCCTCAGCGCTTCACCTGCCTCGTCTCCTGACGACAACGCCTGTTTTGCTTCTCCCCTTGACCAGGCCCTGGTCCTCCACTGCGGCTTCCCCTGCCCACCTCCCGGTCCTCAGGCAGGAGTCCACAAGTGCGTGAGTGGCCTCCACTGGGTGAGGGGCGCGACGTCCCCCGCCGCTCCCTGGAGGCTGCATCAGCG
>NW_011494785.1:3214469-3226966 GCF_000754665.1 Bison bison bison | reverse complement strand
CTCAGGCTCCTCTGGCTCTTCCTCAGGGCCTGGTCCAGAGCTGGGTCGCCAGGCTCGGAAAGCAGCTCCAGGAGATCTGCAGGTGCGCTTCTCACTGAGCGCGCCTGTGAGATGGGGAACTGGCCGCAGCAGGCAGCCCACACGTGGGGGCAGCAGCTTAATCCTTTTCTGATCTGCAGATGGCATGAAATTGTTGCTTTAGCTTATGCCAAAGTTTCTCCACCTGGTGTGATTATGCTCCCCACCCCACCCTGGGACAACTGGCGATGTCTGGAGGCGTTTTTTTGTTGTTGTCATAACTCGGGGAAGGAGTGCTGTTGGCTTCGAGTGGGTAGAGGCCCCAGGGACACGGTCATGGGGCAGGTCCCATGGCAAAGATGATCTGGCCTGAATGTTACTGGTGCCAAGGCCGCTGAGAAACCCTGACTCACACATTTACCTTCAGGCTCTGAGGCTGATGCTAGGACTTGATTTGCGTGTGTGCCTCTAAGTACTATGGGAGACACGGCAAAAACGCATCTGAGGAAGGTTGTCTGGGCCCTGAGAAGCCTGAAACAACACAGACAGAAGCAGGTGAGGGGTTTTACCCTACGCCTGCCTGGGAGGGCACCTTCACAGCAGAACGTTGCTGACCGTGATTCAGGGCAGGATGAGGGATGTCCACGTGGCATCAGCTGAGGGCACCTTGAGACCTGGAGTGCAGAGAAGATGTTGCTGTCTGGGGGACACTCTGGGGTCCCCAGGTGGGTCCTTGGGAAAGGGCTGGCCCGGAAGGTCTGTGTATAGTACTTGATTCTGGGAAGCATGAAGAAGGTTCTTAAGCTACAGCGTGTCTCCTTTAAATTTGGTTTGCTTTAGTTTGGAATTATTAACAAAAGGCAGTACAATGTTCTCAGATCCCCTGTGAGTCATTTGCAGAAGTCACATTTCAACATGAGTCAGGACGTAATGGACCCCAAGCCCACCATCCCCAAGGGGCCCCCAGAATTCCCAGCCTGCAGCTTAGTGGGTGATAACTGTTCACGGGTGCCGCCTTCTCAGGAGCAGGGGAAAGGCAGTTTTTCTATATGGGAGCGATGGGCAGGATCCTCTATACCACAACACCCCGCCCCCAACCCCAAATTAGCTCTCCCTGGGCAGAATCTGTGCCTGATCCACCCAGATGCTCCCCAAGCACACACAGCAGGTGCTCCCTGCGCGACCCTGTTCGTCACACGGCTCTGTGGCCCCAGCGTCACATATGCGCATGGAGGGGCTACAGTTTGGCCGAGGTCACACCGCTAGCATGGAATTGAACCCAGGATCCCGGCTGCAGAGCTTGGTGCTGACCCCACTGGCTCCCCTCGATGGCTGATGGCATGGGGGGGTGCGGCGGGTGGATGGGCTAGATGAGCTCATGGTGGGGGGCCAGGGTTAGGGGGACGCCGGGCATCAGGAGAGGGTGGTGACAAGAGGCAGAGGGGAAACTGGGCACAGGAGGGTCTCTCTCCAACCACCACTCAGCCCCCAGCCTACAGCGCCCTCCGGGCAGGCCAGCTCCTCCCTAAGGGGCCCTGAGCCTTCACGCCTGTGCTGGAGTCACAGCCACAGCTCTGATGCCTATGTCCGTCCCGTTCACTCTACTCAGCCCAGCCTGACCCTCCGAGTCCAGTGACTGCCCAGCTGAGCTACACCCCCCGTGCGCACACCGGGCGTGCCTCAGTCTCTGCTGGTCCTGCGTGGGTTTGCTGCCCTGACCACATCTGTGTGTGCAGCTGAGCGCCATCTAGTCTGGGCTTGGGCAAGGCCTCCACAAAGCCCTCACCGAGCCAGAAGGTCCTGACCGTGACCTCGTAGCCACACCCTTCCTCCTGACCCCGTCTGACTCCTGGGACTCAGGCCTATCCAGCCCACGGCGATGTTCGCCGTCCGGCTCTGACCTGCATCTCGTCCTGTCCCCCTGCTCCGCAGGGTGAAAGGAACGCACCCACACCCACTCCTCCCAGACCCCTGCCCTTTGCTGAGTTTTGTGACCGCCTCCCAATCCTGTACTCAGCCCTGCCCCCCGTCCTTCCAGAACTGACCCCCCAAATCTTGGTCTGATAGAAACCAGTAATGAGATTTCCAAGGACAGCTCTAGGAACCTCTGCCCCAGAGCCCTCCATTAGGACAGGCCCCTTCCAAACACGCCAGACCGGAGCCTAGTCACAGAACGGACCAGCCTGCTAAGACAGAACAGGACCCAAACGTTCACCTCCACCCTGTACCATCTACCAACATTTTTTTTTTTTCTTTAATTCTCTAATGGAGTAGTTTGCACTGGAAGAAAAGGTGGATAGTTTCTAAAGCTACGGATCCCAAATGAAGCTGAAACAGCACAACCCTTTCTGAACCAATCTGATACCTTCTTTAATGAGAGACTCCACAGGAACCATGCAAAAATATTCCTCCTTGTGACATTAAGGTGATTAATTAGCAAGTGGGTCTTCAGATGGACTTACCCTGCCTATATCTGGGGCAAGCCGAGCCCCAGATACAGTTTCTGAGATGGATTCACTGATGCCCACGAGACCAGGCAACTTAGCCCAGCTGGTGCTGTCCTTGAGGTCAGTTTTAAGAACTTTATACCACTGGACTTTGGGAATTTCTCCCTGGGACTGCTTCTGCCACAAAGAAGAGGGTTTGGACAAAGGTTTTCTCCTCTGTCTCCTCCACAATCAGCACAGTCAGGGATGGAAACCAAGCCACAGCTGGCTCAGTGTCCAGGCAGGTGGGGGTGAGGCAGAGATACTGGCCGGCTTAACCCAGAGACAGTCTTGACTCTCTCCGGTGGGGAGAGAGCAGAGTCAGGTGCGGCTGAGCTTGAGTCTCGGGAAGAAGAGCCGGCCCGCAGCCCCCAGCTTGGCTGTGTGATCTGATCACGGCCATGGGAGGGTCAGGGAGCTTGGAACAGCCAAAGAGGCTGGACCGGAAAAGACAGAGCCAGCTGTTTGAGCAGCAGTGACCTCAGGCCACGTTATTTGCTGGCAATTAACTGCCGGCTGGAGGCAGGCAGGGCTCGGGGCGCAGCTGCCTACTTGTTCGTGCAGAAAAGTGAGGATGTGGATTTTGGAGCCTGGAGCCATTCCAGTAACAAAATGTCACTGTTGGAAGGATGAAGGTGACCTCTACCCTCCTGGCCCCAGCCCAGCCACAGTGACTCCACCGGGCCGGGGGCTGCTCTGCAGGACGCCGGGGTGTGCTCTGGTTCCTGTCTGATGCTGATACCTGAGCTGGCCTGAGAGGCTGGGAGCAGAGAGAGGGCCAGGCTGGGAGGGGAGTTTTTCCTCTCCACATCAGCTCTGCTCCACGGCCAGCCCTCGCCAGGCCATCCTTGCTGGGCACTTGCTTGTGAAATAAGGTTTGTGTGGAGCCCTAGACCAAGGCCACAGGTGCAGAGTGCCACACCAAGGTCATCTCCAGAACTGACAGAGGCCCATAGCAACTGTTGCCATGAGCCCCCCTGACTTGCGACCCAGGGACTGAATCCCCGTCTCTTGCATCTCATGCATTGGCAGGTGGGTTCTTTACCTCTAGTGCCACCTGGGAAGCCCCAGCTATGTTAGACTCATCTCCAGCTCAGCTGAAGGCCTTCTCTGGTGCACTCACAGCTGACCCCTGCACCCCAGCGCTCTGCAGCCTGACCCCCACTTCCGAGTGGGCCAGGTGGTGGGTAGCCAGGTGACCGGCCCCTAGTCCTCACCTCTGTGTTTCCCTTTGCACCCAGAATGCCAACCATGGACCCCGAGTCACGACAAGCTGAGTACCCACTCCCTGTGTGGGAGCCCTCCAGGAAGTGGGGACAGAGGCGGCCGGGACAGGGGAAGGGCCTGGACCAAGCCAGGGTGATGGCCGTGTGACCTCGGGCAAGTCTGTTTTTCTGGGGCTGCGGTGAGGGTGGGGTGGTTCACCCCTTGGCCGCCAGGGAGCCCCTTCCTGTGCAGCCCCTAACCTAAGCAAGGCCAGGGAGGAGGAGGCTGACGGGAGGATCTGAGAGGAAGGGGCTAAGTCTCGCAGGCGACCGACCGTGTGCTGTCCTGGTGGGGTGCAGAGCCGAGTTCAGCCCAGGCCCCAGCTGGGAGACTGGGCCCCTGGGTGACTGCATGGGGCACCTTCTGGACGGCTCCTGGGGCTACTCATACCTGATTCCCCAAGAGCCTGGCGAGGGTCCTCTTGCCCACTCCCCGCCCCCACTGCCCCAAATCAAGCAGATAAGCAGAGGCCCTCTCTGATGGGGCAGAGTCAGGGTTCCCCAGGCCTCGGCTGTAGGACCCATTCCTTTGACACACACAGGTGGTGACACCAAGATCAGAATGCCACCAACGGATGAGGCTGTGACCACCTGTCTGGGTGACTGGTGGGGCCCTGACAAAGTAAGGAATGGGTGAGAAAACAGCCTGGGGAGGGACTTCCCTGGCAGCCCAGTGGTTAAGACTCCGTGCTTCCAATGCAAGGGGCACAGGTTTGATCCCCGGTCAGGGAACTAAAATCTCATATACCACATGGGGTGGCCGCCCCACTCCTCCAAAAAAAAAGAAAGAAACCAGCTTGGGGAGGACATGGTCAAAACCATGGACATGGAGATCCAGGCACCCTTTCTGCCACCCTGTCCCCTGCTTCTATTGAGAGAGTGGCCCAGCCAAGATGTGGGGACCCTGGGAGTCACGGCCCTAAGAATAACTCCATTTATTTAGGCTCCTTCTCAAAGGAGCTGGTGCTGGTGATGCAAATGATAATTATAGCCACACTTGATGATCTTTATATAATGTGGTGACTCGTTTCCTAAGACCTAAAATACTGTCTTGTTCTCTTCATGCTTCCCCCCAGCCCCCCGTATGGGGATGGGGACATCAAGGTGGCCAGGAGGGGCCAGGTGACTTCCAAGGGGTCCCTGAGCAGGCTGCACGAGATACAGTTTCTACTCCAGCCCTGACTGCCCGGGTTAATGAAGCCCAATGGAAGTGCTGCAACTTGGGGTCCCCTCATTTTCAAAACTGGTTCTAGAACTTCTTCCTTCAACTCCCTCCCCTAAATATAAAAGAAGCCCTAATGAAGACCCAGCTGAGCCTGAACCACCCATTCTCATCTTCATCTGACTGAAGATGTGAGCGTTCAGAGCCCGCATTCAAAACTCTAAAAACATCCCTTGCTTTCGATCAGGGTAGCATCTGTCTTGGTCATCATCTTGGACTGGGCTGGCCTGAATGACCCGGCTCATTCACGCAGGCTGCGCTAAAAAAGAAGAGCTGGCGTGAATAATTTAAATCTTGCTCCCTTTCCCCTTTTGCAGATTTCCGACTTCTTGCTGATCATGATTTCGGCACCAGCGAAGACATACTATTCCTGTCCCTGATGAACATTTCCTTCTGGGGAAAGTGACTCTGAGGGGCTGCAGATGTGCTGGAGGAAGGGCTCGGGCCGGGACAGATGCCGTGCCCGTGGGAGCCGGCTGGCCCTCACCCGGCAGCTCGAGGGAAGCTTTTGATGTCAGGCCCCTTCCTCGGCCTGAGCTAAGCTGGACATAGACTCTTCGGATGCCTGGTCCTTCATCTCCCCCTCTCCTCTTCAGGGGCCACTTTAGATAGCATTCCACTCACTGCACTTCTCCTTTAGCTGACTCAAGGTTTCAAAAGGAAGTCAGACACGGAGGGGGAGAGAAGAAATGAAACCAGGAAGGAAACTCCAGAAACCACAGAACGCTTTTAAACTGCCTTAAGCATCCCCGCTTGCCTCCAAATGGGAGCCTGGGTTTTAAAATGTCTACTTGGGTTAACCAGAGCAAAAGTCTGATAGCCGTCTTCTTGGTTAAAACATTCCGATGCTCAGTAATTCAGGGGCTGTGGGCCAACAGGTGGATGACTCAGGGTCTGCCCCCTCAACTGTGTTCAGTCCCCAGACTGGGTCTGTTTCTGATTCTTTCAAGGGTCGGGCAGGGAAAAGCAAAGGAAGAAGACACCAGGTTTTGAGGTTTGCTGTCTATAAGCCCTGGGCTCCACACTCCTAGATAGGTGTGTGTGTGTGTGTGCGCGCGCGCACACACACAAGCACTTTCTCCTGACCTCACTTTCGAGGGGATGCCTCTCTGAAGTGTCTAGTTAGTGATGTTGGGGCACAGAGACCATTGGTTCTGTGTAGATGGAAGTGAACGCAGGCAGGAGGGTCAAGGTGGGGCTGAAAAGGACGATAGCATCTCATAGCAGCCTGTCCAGCAGCCCCTGTGGCCCCTGTCCTGCCACCAGGCCCAGGGAGATGAGAGGTCTGTTTTCTGACCTTCCAAAGCTCAGAAGGGTGAAAGGTGTGCTCCGGGGCCACAGGCCCAAGCTTCTGGCCTTCCTGGGTCTCCGCATCTTCCCTGCATGGTTGCTCCCCTCCACCTACCTCCCCAGGGCAGGTCTCAGACCACGTGATGGTCTGGCTGTGATTGGGGAGGCCGGATGGCGGGACAAGTCTCACAGATGGACGGTGTAGGAAGGGGAGGCTGCGGTCGGTGCTGGGCAGGTTGGTTATGAACCCCTTGGCTCTCCTCTGGTCCCCAAGGATGCCAAGGGGAAGAGCCCAGTGGCCCCAGCCCCTGTAAGCCTCTGTCCCATCACAGCTGGACCTCCCTGCCCCCATCACACTGCATCCCTGGTCACTCAATCAGGCCCTGTATTCTCTCTTATTCAGCTTACAGTGGTCTGATCAGGGGCATCAGCAGGCTCACTGGGACTCTGGCGTGGGGGACATTGTTGGAGACGGGCTGGCTCAGGGCACCCCTGTCCTATGGCTGGAAGGACAGGTCAGGTCAAAGCCAAGCTCTGGAGGCTGGTCCCTGTGGGCCTTCAGCCCCTCCCCCTTTCCCCGGGAGCCACATCCGCATGGCCTGCACCTTGCTCTGGGCGATCCTCAGGGCAGAACTAAGAACTTCTTCCAGGCAGGGGAGAGCGGTCCCGCTGAGCCTGGACCGCAGACTGCTGCATCCAGAGCTAAAACTAGGTTACGGCTGGTGAGAGAGGCCCGGGGCTCAGCCCCTCCAGATGGAGCTTCCTCTCCCTGGTCGGATGTGCGGGTCCCAGGCTGCTGGGTCAGCAGTGGGCACGTAAAGACGGGCGGGGGGTGGGGACTGACCTTAAGGCTTCTTCTCGTCACCTGATTCCTGTAGCTCAAGCTGGTTCCTCACTGAGACTCAGACTGGATCTGCCTTGACCCTTCCTGTCTATGTCTGAATGTTTTGCAGCTTCCCTCCCCTGCCCTGGTGGCTCAGATGGTAAAGAATCCGCCAGCAGTGCAGAAGACCTGGGTTCGATCTCTGGGTGGAAAAGATCCCCTGGAGGAGGGCATGGCAACCCACTCCAGTATTCTTGCCTGGAGAACCCCATGGACAGAAGATCCTGGCGGGCTACAGTCCATGGGGTTGCAAAGAGTTGGGTGCGACTGAGCGACTAACACTTCTTAATTACTGTCCACACAGGGCTTGTGGTTGGGGACATAAAGGGGGAGATGCCAGCCGGGCCCCAGGGAGCCTGATCTGTTGACAGGTGCCCAGGAGGGAGGGAAGGAGGGAGGGTCATGCCTGGGAGTCCAGAATGGGACTCCAGCTTCTGCCTCCTCGGGTATAGCCCTGACTTCCTTCCCTGGTGCTCAGGGTCAGCGGTGGTGGTGGGGGGCACTCTTCCCAGCTTCCCAGGGGATGTTTGTCAAGGAGCCTGTGCCTACCCCACCCATGAAACAAACACCTGCCTGAACGATCCCACCTGAGTCTGACCAAGCTTCTACATCCAACTCCCAAAGCATCATCAGGATGGCATGGGAAAGTCCAGACGGGGAGGGAGCAGAGCCATCAATGAAATGGCTTCCTCCAGCAGGTACATTGCGAGGAAGAGTCAGAGATTGATGGGGAGCGGAGAGACCGAGAGAGACCCGAGGGATAACTCGGCTGACTTTAACACACAGACCTCACTTCCATCCTGATTCAAATAAACTGAAAAAAAAAAAAAAAAGAAGAATAGCTTATGGCTCAACGGGGGAAATCTGAAATTGCCTGGTTATTTCATGATATTAAGGATTGGCTCTTAATGGTTTCTAGGTGTGATAATGGTCTTGTCGTTACCCTTTCTAAAAAGAGAATCCTGATTTTTGAGGTATACCCTGAGGCACTGACAGATGCCATGCTGTCTGGGGTCTTGGGTGGGGGCGGGGCAGGGGGCAGGCAGAGAGGATTGGCTCTGAGATGGTGGAGGTGAGTCTGGGTGATGACACGAGCTTCATGAAAACGTTCTTTCATTTTAGCCTATGTTTGAAAATTGCCATGATAAAACCTGGACAGAGGAAGAAGAGGAGGAGACAGGAAGGAGGTGAGGGAGCAGCTTTGCCACCACCAGCGAGGTGTCCTCCTGGCTTAGGTCCTAATAAGAACCTGGAGACGGTGGCAAACAGCCGGCCCGTGGCCGCCCACCCCTCCCCAGCCTGCCCTGTGCAGGCCTCAGAGCCGGGGCCGGTGTCCCCGAGTGGGGCTCTCAGCACGGAGCCTGGTTGGGGGGTCAGGGGGGAAACAGGTGGTCGGAGGCCCCGGGCAGGTGGCCCCCTCCTCCCTGCTGGTGGGCAGGCACTCACCGCAGAGAGGCAGCCCCTGTCCTCGCGGATGACGGCGCCAAAGCCCAGGAAGCCGGTCACCATGACGAGGGCGCCCGCGAAGATGAGGATGTAGGCAGAGGCGGCGAAGGTGCTGGAGGCCAGGACGCCGAGGTAGCCGCTCTTCTCCACCAGGGTCCAGACGCCCACGGCCATAACCGCGGCGCCCCCCACCTGCGGGACACGGGGTCTGAGCACCCACTCCGCATGGGACCCTTCTCGCCCATCCACTTGCTTGGTCCTTGGAGGAGCCCAAGGGAAGGGTCTGGCTGCCCATTTTGCAGATGGGGAAACAGAGGCTTGTCCATGGTCGAGGGGAGAAGCAGGGACAGGGCAAGAATCCGGGTCTGGCCCCCCAGTCCCATTTCCCACCATGATGCCCGAGAATCTCTGTCACGAGTCAGGGACACTTCAGTCGTGGGGACCCCTCCTGCCATTCTGCCACTCGTGTCCCTGGAGGGGCGCTTTCACAAGCCCCCTTCTCATCGCCCTAGGGGGCCACACGACTGGGCTTCTTCCCTGCGCTCTGCCAATGGAGGACAAGCCCCCAGAAGAAGGGGAGCTGCCTGAGGGCCACCTCTAATGGGAGACATGGGGCAGGGCTGGCTCCAGCTCTGGGCCCTGGCCTGTGGCTCAACCGTGCTGCCCCCTCGGCAGAAGGGACACGTGCCCCACAGGCTGGAGTCGCTCTGGGACAGCAGGACATTGAGCAGGAGGGGAGGAGTCCTGTTTGCTGACTGATCCTTTCTAGCCCTGATCCCAGGAAGGGGCCCTGGGAACACACCTGCCCTGTTCCTCCTACAGTGAGGCTCAGCGACCCTTCCTGTGAAGCCGGGCAGAGTGTGTGTGCCTGTGTGTGTGTCCTCCAGGGGCTGGACGGGGACCTCTGCGGGCGAGTGGGGGCTCCTTAACCATGAGTCTGCCCCAGATACCTCTAGGACTCAACTTCCCATGTCCTCTTCCGAGCTTTACAAGAGCCCAGGAGGCTCAGGGCAGGTAGGTGGGAGCGCACATTTCCCCTCTTTTGCACATGAAGAAATGGAGGCTGGAGGGACTAGAATGTGCTCATGAGCACAGCCCTCAAGTTTCAAGACTGAGACGAAGATCCAGGTCTGCCGAGGGCCAATCTGAGTATGCCATCCTGGGACTGCGCACTCTGGGCTGGGAGGCTCTCGACTCACTCCTGCTTTTCAGATACACGTGTTTCCTTCTAAGGACCATTTCATCCCCCTTAGCACCTCCAGCAGGTTAAGAGAACCACCTCTGAGTGGAATCCACCTGCTCTGATTCCATGACACATTTTTTTCCTCACACTGTAACATCTCTAAGATCAAGATTGTTTGCAGTCCCTTGGACTGCAAGGAGATCATACTAGTCAATCCTAAAGGAAATCGACCCTGAATATTCATTGGAATGACTGATGCTGAAGCGGAAGCTCCAGTACTTTGGCCACCTGATTCAAAGAGCCGACTCATTGGAAAAGACCCTGATGCTGAGAAAGATTGAAGGAGGGAGAAGAAGGGGATGACAGAGGAGGAGATGGTTTGATGGTATCACTGACTCAGTGGACATAAATTTGAGCAAACTCCAGAAGATAACGAAGGACAGGGAAGCCTGGTGTGCTGCAGTCCTTGGGCTCCCAAAGAGTCGGACACGACTGAGTGACCGAACACCAACAACAAAGATCAAGATACGTCTTACGGTTGATGGCATCTGACAACCACACTTGGCAGCAGTCCTGCCTTGTACTGAAAACAAGGGTGTATCTTCCAAGTGATGGTATCTTAGATTTGATGAAATCCTGGCCTATGACGGACTTTCCAGTCCTCTGAGGGCATGGGCTATCTCTGGCCATGCAATCTCCATGACCAGTAAGGGATTTCTTACAACTGGGTCCGCGGGATTGTGTCAAGTGAGGGTTTCCAGCAAAATATTCAGCACATATTCTTTTTGCCCCTACAGTCCACCTGAGAAGGTTGGGGTTGAGGGCCTCAGCTGTGCATAACTAGCTGTGTGACCTAAAGATGGTCCCTGAACCTCTCTGGGCCTCATGTCTCCATCTCTCAAACAATGGAGGTGTATTAGGCCAGGGGTTCCCAACCTCTAATCACCAAGGGCCCCTTTAATGACTTTCTCCCAGGGGTCTTAGGTTTTGAAGGGCTTCTGTCTACCAAATGCAGTGTATTACATGATAATTCATTTCTCATTTCTTATTAATCAAAGGCACATGCTACTACCAAGAAGAGATTCTGAGCAGCACGAAACAGCCAACGTGACCACGCTGAGTGGCTCTAACTTTTAGCACGTGTAGGGTCTTTAGAGAAACCTGCACATCATCCACGAGGCTTGTCGACCCCACAGGCTTACACTGGATCTAGAACCACCCAAAGGGACGGGCATGGACTGCCCCGGGGACACCTAACCCACTGAGAATCTGGTAAACAGCTCTGCACACAGTGCCCAGAGAAGTGCCATCCACATGAACTAATGTGCCCTGCTTCAGGGGTCGTGGTCCCATCTTGCATAGACAACGACCCCAGCGTAGATGCCTCTGGGGGCCCCCGCCATCTCTCATCCCCTAAGACAGCACTCCTCAGTCGGGCTGCGCTGCCTGGGGACCCCGGAGCATCACACAGGTGACTGGGGGTGGGACTGCCATGGTTCCTTTACCAAGTTCCAGTAGCTTCCAGTTGAGAACCATTACATAGTTTCCTAGTTAACAGGGGTCAGTGTTCTGTCCCCCTTCCCCGAGCAGGACCCCAAGAACACCTTCCCTTTGGGCCACCATCTGGAGGCGCCTGGCCGGGCTCTGGACTGCCCACCTCCTTCCCTGTCTGCGTCAGGGTGCTTGCAGTGATGGGAGCTTTGGGGTATAAGGTGGGGTAACGAGGACCAGGATTTTCAGTCCAAAGGGATGAAAATCAGATTATGCAAGAAAGGAAAAGACTATGTGCTCCCAGGAGAGGAGCACACTGACCCCTAAAGGAAGAGCGCATCCTGCGGTCACAGATGGGCTGGGGTCTCACAAGGCAGGTGGGGCCGCAGATTAGGCACGGTGGCAGCAGGCCCCTGCCCACACAGGAGGGTCTGGGTGGACACAGTGCCCTGATTTGGGTCTGGAAAGCAACAAACCCAGACTGGTTCTGACATCCAGAAATTAGGAGGCGAGTCCGAGTCAGTGGGGCCCCCAACCCTCCCCTGGGGTATCCCATGCGTCTTCTGGGGACACGGAGTGGGTTTCAAGTCCTCCAGGGGGATGTCCTCCTTGGGATCCAGTTGGCTCTTTAGAAAATCATCTTTAGGGACTTCCCTGGTTAGTCTAGTGGTTAAGACTTTGCCTTCTAATGCAGGGGGAGTGGGTTTGATCCCTGGTCGGGGAGGTAAAATCCCATATGCCTTGTGGCCCAAAGCCCAAAAGACACACAAAAAAACCCAGAGCACTCATAGCTTTCACCAAGCAGTTCTGAGATGTCAGGTCAGCAGAAAGAGCAGTGGAAGAGGCCCCGGGGGAGGATGATTCGGGCTGGAGCCAAATGACCCCGCTGAGCTGGGCAGACGGCTATTTGCATAGAGTTGATCCAACAGCACTTGGCTCTTTGCAGAAACTGGGTTGGTTTCCTGTGGAATATTAGGTACATCTTTCAAAACCAGAGCCTGCAGCCAATCAGCCAGAAAAACCCTGCAGAGGGTAAAGCTGGCCTTCTTACCCACGAGGACACACACAGGCCGGGAGGGGCGGCAGGGCACCCAGGCCGTGTAATTTTAGGAACGGCCCATTTATAGAAGAGAAACATGGCCAAAAAGTCGCTTGTCATCATGGGGAGGATTAGCCTGAGTGGCCGCACACGCTGGTTCGGAGAGACCTCAGG
>NW_011494785.1:3210619-3214369 GCF_000754665.1 Bison bison bison | reverse complement strand
GAAAGCAGGCAGAATGGAAAAGTTACTGCAGGTTTTCCTTGTCTTGTGTGGCCGCTGAAAGGTTTTCTGTGCTGGGGTTGGTGGAGGACCGGCTGGTGGAGCAGGCCCAGGATGGTGGGGGTCCCAGTGGAGGGACCCTGGACAGGAGTGGGATCGCCCAGGTGACAGTGTTGTCCTCTCCCTTAAGTGTTTGCTGCAGGCCTCCAGGGGCCAAGCACCACCTGGACTGGAAGGACTGGGAGCTGGATGTGAGTTCACCCAGTCAGAACCACTTCTGTCCTCCAGCTCCCCACCCCTGGCAGCCTCATCAACGGGACCGCCACTGCCCAAACCAACCAGCCCCCCAGGGTCACTCTGGACTCTTCACTCTCCTGCAGGGACAGCAGGGGCCTGTCCCCCTCTGACCTCATAGCTCACCATCTGCCCCCCCAAGTGCTGCCACGGCTTTTCGTCCCCCGACCCCACCCTGGAGAAGGCTCTTGAGAGTCCCTTGGACAGCATGGAGATCAAGGACATCAAACCAGTCCATCCTTAAGGAAATCAACCCTGAATACTCATTGGAAGGACTGATGCTGAAGCTCCAATACTTTGGCCACCTGATACGAAGAGGGGACTCATTGGAAAAGACCCTGATGCTGGAAAAGCTTGAGTGTGAGAGGAGAAGGGGATGACAGAGGATGAGATGGTTGGATGGCATCACTGACTCAATGGACATGAGTTTGATCAAGCTCCAGGAGATAGTGCAGACCAGAGGAACCTGGCGTGCTGCAGTCCATGGGGTCGCAACAGTAGGACATGACTTAGCAACTGAACAACAGCCCACCCTGTCCTCCTGGTCCCTGCTCACTCCAGAGGCAGTGTGTGTGCTTCCAGGGCTGACCAGCTTGGATCCCCACCGAAAAATCGCCCCCAGCACCCAGCACCCAAGGCCCCCAGCCCAGACTCAGGCGTGGATTCCTCCAAGCAAACTGTCTGGTTTCTGGGCCGCATCAGGGACAGCTCAGAGCAGTCACCCCAGGCTTCCCCTGGACCAGCCTCCCCACCGTGGCCCTGGGCAGACCAGATGAGCAACCCCGCCCCAAGCAGGGCCTGTCCCCCAGCAGATGCTGCAGCTCAGAGAGGCAGATGCCCAGGCACCATGGGGTCCTGTGACTTCGGCATCTTAAGATGGGACGTGGCAGAAACGCCAGCCATGGGGCCCCTCATGTTCTTCCTCAGATGGCCTGCTTCAGGAGGTGGGCACAGGCCTCATTCTGTGGGGGTGATGGTGAGCAGTGAAGGCTTCTCCTCTCAGCGGGGAGGTGAGCAGAGTCTCTTCCTTCCCTGAGGACCCTGGAGGGGTGCTCTCAAGACGCCTCTCTCCCCCTGGCTGGGCAAGTCCTCCATCACAGCTGCCTCCCGCCTTGGCCCGTGTCCTCCCACGGGATCCCAGGAATCTCCCGGAGGCCAAGCCCCACGGGCCCCTAAGGGAGATGCCCACCCGGCAGCCAGCACCCCAGACAGCACAGAGCTTCCGGAGCAGAGACGCCTCTCCAGGGAAGGGAGCCGCTGCTCCCCGGTTCTCCCAGCCCGCGCAGCTCCTGAGAGGCTGGGAAAGCCTTGATTATTAACATAGCCAAGCAGCTAATTAAAACAATAAGTTAGAGAGCAACACTGCAAGAGGGATGGGAACTGTAGGGACCCGTGTAGGACACAGGAGGGCGAGTAAAGCATTTCCTAGCAAGCCTGAGTCACGCTCATTTTAGAATCATGAAAGGATTGGCATTTTGGTGCCTGACCCAGAGCTGTATCCTGCTGGTGAGATGGGCACGATCAACTCTGCGTTAATGGAACTGCATGGTGGGGTGGGGGAGTCAGGGGCAGGTGATGGTGAAGGATGGGGGGCAGGCGTGGGATGAGGCGGGGCAGGGGTCCGGAGGTGGGGCGGAGCTTAGATGTAGAGTGTGAGTGTGTACTGCCATGCTACTTCAGTTTTGCTTATATTCTTCGCACTCTGTGTGTCTAAACTGCCCATGCCATCAAAACACATCTTAATCCGGGTTCAACCCTGACCCCTGGGGACATTTGGGAGTTCACAAGGGCATCAAAGAGGTGGGTCTAAGGCTGTGGTTACATGTCCGTGGTCTATGGAGATGGAAGAGCAGCGGACTCAGAGTCAGAAAGCCCAGAACTGACCTCTGGGAATCATCTCAGCTGACATTTTATCATCTACAGAACGGGAGTGAGGATAATTACAGAGTGCTTGTAGGATCTTTTTGGAGAGTGAGATGATTTATAACCCTCAAACTGTGCTGCACTGGCAGCTGGTGGAGGCTTGGTTTAAAATCTCATCAAGACCTTGCACTGCATAACTGGCACCTGGATCTCCCCCCCACCAACCCCCATCCCATTGCTCTGGGTGTTTCAAACTTTGGGATGTAACCATTCAGGGCTGTGAGATAAACTTGGTGGGATGGATGTAACCTGCACTAAAGGGCTTCCCAGGTGGCTCAGTGGTAAAGAATCCACCTGCTAATGCAGGAAGCATGGGAGACATGGGTTCGATCCCTGGGTCGGGAAGATCCCCTGGAGGAGGAAATGGCAACCCACTCCAGTATTCTTGCCCGGAGAATCCCATGGACAGAGGAGCCTGGTGGGTTGAGGTCCACGGGGTCACAAAAAGCTGGACAGGACTTAGCGACTAACAGCAAGAGCAACAGCACCCTGCACTAAAACGCAGAACAGAACACCCACCATGAGACGGAGGAGAAAATACGAGTGCACAGCACACTGAAAGGTAAGTTTAGCTTCATGGAGGCGTTTCTTGTGCGTTCATGAACTGCTTACATGGGTCGTGATCCCCAAAGCCATCAAGTCAGAGATCTGGACACAGAAAGCTTTTGGAGGTGAGGCAGACCCCTTAGTCTAATCCCCGTAGCAACGCAGAGCAGCTAAGCATGCAGTAAGTGCCAGAAATAAGAGGGAAATGTTTTCCTCGATACTAATCTTTAATTCTTACAGGTACTGGTAGTCCCACACGACGTATGAAAACAGCGAGGCTCGGTGGGATGAAGTGATTTGCCTAATGTCTTAGTCTGCTCAAGGTTGCCATGATAAAACACCATAGCTGGGCAACTTAAACAGAAATTTATTTCCATTTCTCACAGTTTTGGAGGTGGGAAGTCCTGAAAATAAGGTGCCGGCTGATTCAGTTTTGGTAAGGATCTTCTTTGCCTACGGACAGCTGTCTTCCCACTGTGTCCTCACGTGTCCTCTGGAGAGTGCTCTCCTCCTCCACTTAAGGCCACCAACCCTCTGAATTAGGACCCCACCTTTATGATCTCCTGTGAGTGCATGCATGCTAAGTCGCTTCAGTCGTGTCTGACTCCTTGTGACTCTGTGGACTGTAGCCCAGCAGGCTCCACTGTCCGTGGGATTCTCCAGGCAAGAATACTCCTTCTCCAGGGGATCTTCCCGACCCAGGGATTGAACTCAAGTCTCCTGCATTGGCAGGTGGATTCTTCACCACTAGCGCCACCTGGGAAGCCTCTTATGACATACAGTTCAGTTCAGTTCAGTCGCTCAGTCGTGTCCGACTTTTTGCGACCCCATGGACTGCAACACGCCAGGCCTCCCCGTCCATCACCAACTCCCAAAGCTTACTCACATTTATGTCCATTGAGTTGGTGATGCCATCCAGCCATCTCCTCCTCAATCGTCCCCTTCTCCTCCTGCCTTCAATCTTCCCCAGCATCAGGGTCTTTTCCATTG
>NW_011494785.1:3208597-3210374 GCF_000754665.1 Bison bison bison | reverse complement strand
TATAGTCCAACTCTCATATCCATACATGACTACTGGAAAAACCATAGCCTTGACTAGACAGACCTTTGTTGGCAAAGTAATGTCTCTGCTTTTTAATATGCTGTCTAGATTGGTCATAACTTTTCTTCCAAGGAGTAAATGTTTTTTAATTTCATGGCTGCAATCACCATCTGCAGTATTTTGGAGCCCCCAAAATAAAGTCTGTCACTGTTTCCCCATCTATTTGCCATGAAGTGATGGGACCAGATGCCATGATCTTAGTTTTCTGAATGTTGAGCTTTAAGCCAACTTTTTCACTCTCCTCTTTCACTTTCATCAAGAGGCTCTTTAGTTCTTCTTCACTGTCTGCCCTAAGGGTGGTGTCATCTGCATATCTGAGATTACTAATATTTCTCCTGGCAATCTTGATTCCAGCTTGTGCTTCATCCAGCCCAGTGTTTCTTATGATGTACTCTGCATATAAGTTAAATAAGCTGGGTGACAATATACAGTCTTGACGTACTCCTTTCCCAATTTGGAACCAATCTGTTGTTCCATGTCCAGTTCTAACTGTTGCTTCCTGACCTGTATACAGATTTCTCAAGAGGCAGGTCTTATGACCTTACTTAACCTTCAGATCAGATCAGATCAGTCACTCAGTCGTGTCCGACTCTTTGAGACCCCATGAATCGCAGCACGCCAGGCCTCCTAAATGTCCTGTCTTCAAATAGAGCCTCACTGATGACTCGGGCTTCAACACATGAATCCCAATGGGTCACAGTTCAGTCCACAGCACCATGACAGTAAACAATATGCTCTGAATTTGAGCTGGAACTTGAGCCTGAGACTTCCTGGCATGCTCTACTGTGTCACTAATTCATGGGCTTCCCAGATGGCACTAGTGGTAAAGAACCTGCTTGCTGATGCAGGAGACATAAGAGATGCAGGTTGGATCCCTGTGTCGGGAAGATCCCCTGGAAGAGGGCACAGCAACCCACTCCAATATTCTTGTCTGGAGAATCCCATGGACAGAGGAGCCTGCTACAGTTCATAGGATTGCAAAGAGTTGGACACGACTGAAGCGACTTAGCACATACCCCCAGGACACTGGGAACACGCAGGACTCGGAGCTGGAGGCAGTGGATGACATCAGAGCCGATGGTCAAGCACACAACTCAGGGATCGGAGAGAGGTGCCTCCAGCTCTGGGGCTTTAGGTAGATGGCTTCCCCCTTGGTAACCCGGGGCTCTCACAGAGCTGTTCACAGCCCCGGGGCACTGGGAGGTTATCTAGGATGATGCAGGTGGAAGCACAGCCCAGGGAGCCCTCAGCTGTGAGCTCAACGGACGCAGGAAGCTTTGTCCACAGACATACTCCAAGGGCCCACAGCAGGGCTTGGCACTTAGCATCTGCTTAATAAATGGCACGGACTGGATTTTCAATTATCGTTGACCAGAATACCTGGATGTCAGCTCCAGCTTGCTTATCACAACAATACAGTAAGGAGGAATCTGAACTGACTGAGCCTGCTCCCTGTTAGTGACGAGGATAACGGAGGTACGGCCACCAGGGCTGATCCGAGCATGGCAAGGGATGATCCACGGAAGGTCTTTATCCAGGGGAGTCCCCACAAATCTTCCCACTAGGAGAAGCTGGGCTTTCTTACTCTCTCCCAGCCGGATCTGGACGGTGTACCAAGGAGATGCACGGGGCAGGATCACTGTTCTGACAAGGAAGTGTTTGGAGTGTTCACCCCAATCAATCTGCCTCTGCTGTCTAGGGCACCTTCCGCGGCTGT
>NW_011494785.1:3180846-3208497 GCF_000754665.1 Bison bison bison | reverse complement strand
GGGGGGAGGGGCTGCTGCTGCCGCCGCTGCTAAGTTGCTTCAGTCATGTCCGACTCTGTGCGACCCCATGGACTGCAGCCCACCAGGCTCCTCCATCCATGGGATTTTCCAGGCAAGAGTACTGGAGTGGGGTGCCTTGCCTTCTCTGGCAGTGGACGGCAAATGGGGGGTATCTGGGGACCCTCCCTGGTGCTCTACACAGATTCTATGGGGAAGGGGGAAGAGGTGGGGATCTCTGAGGGGTGGAGAGCACCCACAGTGCAGACACTGGCTCTGATATGCGTCTTATAAGAGGGGCTGCTCCGAGGGGAGGCCCAGCCACTGGACTCTGGGGTGTGTGGAAGGGGTCCTCGAGGACAAGATCTCTCCCTGGAGAATTCTTGAAAATTCCCAGGGACTCTGTGTGCCACCGAATGCATGGGGCTGGGCTCTGCCGTGGGAGAAGGAAGACCAGGGGTCTGTCCCATGTCTATTGAGATAGTAGGGAGTCCGGGGGACAGATGCCAGAACCTCAAAGCTTGAACCTTTGAAACTGACCATCCCCTGCATAGGGAGGAGACTTGGCTGACTGAGTCCCTGGAGGCTGGGCCTTGTTCAGCCAGACCCCCCGGGCAGGGGTATTTTTAACTCAGAGCAGGAGGTCTGTGTGGGGAGCTGACTTTGGACTTTTGGCCTCCAGAGCTATGAGACAACAAATTTCTGTTGTCTGAAGCCACCCAATTTATGCTCCTTTGTCAAGGCTCCTCAGCAGCCCAAGACAGTAAGATACGGGGACAATTTTTCCTTATTTATATTTTTCAGTATTTTAAGATTATTAAAGTAGATACATCAGACTTTCATGATCAGGAAAAGCATACTTCTTCTTTAAAAAAAAACCCTCACTCAGCGAGTATCCTAAACACCCCACTGGATTTATCTCTGGGAATCGGAAGTGTCTACACCCACAGAGCATACTGATCACATCCACGTGACTTTATTGTTCTACTGTCTTCCTCTATACAACTTCACTATTCCAGGAAACACTTGCCCAGGAAGATAAAAGGTGCAAATAAAATGAGTTTATGGTTTGTTTCAGGAACTTTGCGTTTAAACATGTATCAGATTGTTCAACTTCTGAATAGATAGCATCACATGTCTCCTCTCCAAGACTCTTTGAAACCTTGCCTCAGTGTGTGCATCAAATCTTAACTGCTGCGCCAGGACCCTTCCCCATATTAAGCAATTTCATTTATCTTAGTGAAAGACCGAAAAGGCAGACACAGCCTATCTCTGCCTCTGCCTTTCCGAGATGCTTCCAAGACTGTATCTTTTGCCATGGTAACAAGGAAATCTAGCCCAGCCTCATCGGCAGGTTGATCTGGTGGCATTTGGGGCCTTCTACATCTCATGTATCCAAAATACTGCATTTATTGAGTGCCTTCTGTGTGCAGAGATGGAATCAAGCACTTTACATACAGACACCGTTTCAGGGCATCTGTGAAACACACCAATAAAAGATAAATTGAGGCACATTCAAAATCTGAGGTTGATTTGAACAAAATCTGAGGTTGATCTGAATCTAGGCGGCGTCCCATCGAGCAGTTGAAAAGGAGCTCTTAGAGACGTATAACATGAAAGATTTTTCCAGGCAGGAGGGACGGGGAACAAGCACATTATTCAGGCAAAAATGCAGGTTTGTCACTGCAGAGCTAACTTTTGTTTAGCTGGGGATTCACTGGAAGGACTGATGCTGAAGCTGAAGCTTCAATACTTTGCCCACCTGATGCAAAGAGCAGACTCATTGAAAAGACCCTGATGCTGGGAAAGACTGAAGGCGGGAGGAGAAGGGGGCGACAGAGGATGAGATGGCTGGCCGGCATCACCGACTCAATGGACAAGAGTTTGAGCAAATTTCGGGAGACGATAAAGGACAGGGAAGCCTGGCATGCTGCAGTCCATGGGGTCGCAGAAAGAGTCGAATACGACTTACTGATGAACAACAACAGCCTCAGACAGCACAGATGAGCTGCTCACAGCAGAGCTGCCCACGCTGCCCACACCCTAGCCCTCCAGGCCCAGTGAGACCATCTCACAAAGTGATATACACACTCCAGTATCTGGCTACTTTGGGCACCTGATGGTATTCTGCTCCCGGTTACCCGGAGAGTTGTCTCAAGTGGACAGACTCCTCTGCTCCTAGAGGACCTAGTCTGGGCAGTTTCCTGGGGCGGGGTCACTATGGAGACCATTCCCCAAGCACAGAGGCATCCTGCCCCCCACCCTGCTGTTCCCCACCCCACCCCAGGACTTGCGTCTCTCTGCCTCAGGCCTGGAGAACGTGAGTCATAAGAGGCAAATGGGCTTCAAACACAAAGAAGCAGTTATTAGAAGCCGTCACACTTCCCGCCAGGCCCCAGGGCCTCGAGCTATGGCTGGGAAGGCAGAGTGGACCCCGTGGGCTGAGGAGGCTGGGATACAAGCGAGGCTGAGCATCCTTCTCTCAGAGGCCGTGACGCTGCCCATGCCAACCTATGGACTGAGACTTTCATTCCTTCTCAGTAATAAATGCACACATTTGCTCTCAAGCAGGCAGAGTTTGCCCCTGAGTGGTCTTTGGAAAAGAAAAAAATCCACGCCAGAGTGATAACACAAAACAGCAAAGATGACTTGACTCACTCAGTGCTGGGGTAGCAGGGAGCGTGCTGGGGGCACTTACCCAGAAGAAGAAGTTAAAGATGAAGAGCAAATACTTCAGGTAGACGGTCAGCCAGTCATCCTGCTCCACTTTGTAGTGGGCCATGGCTGCTGGGCCTGCAAAGAAGACACATGCATGGCCAGGGCGTCCAGAGAGTCAGCCTCACCAGCCCAGAGCCAGGCTGCCCAGTGAGGCTCCTTTCAAGGGGCTCCCAAGCCTGTCTGACCGGGGGCTCTGAGGTTGCGGGTGTGCAACCCTGAGTAAAGAACAGAAAAACCCAGAGGCCACTGGACATACAATGGAGGTGACCCAGACAGAATTTTCTAGGCCTGTGGATCTTGGTTTGCTCCCTCTGACGTAGGTCTAACCTGTAAGTCTTCCCACCAACTTTGCACCTTCCTGCTGTATTCTTTTTAAACAGGCTTTTCTGGTGGCTCAGATGGTAAAGAATCCGCCTGCAGTGCAGACCTGGGTTTGATCCCTGAGTCGGAAAGGTCTCCCGGAGAAGGGAACAGCTACCCACTCGAGTATTCTAGCCTGGAGAATTCCATGGCTGTGCTGGGTCTTAGTGGTGATGTGTGGGATCTTTAGTTGTAACACGTGGGATCTTTAGCTGTGGCACGTGAGCTCTTGGTTGTGGTATGTAGGATCTAGTTCCCTGCCCAGGGATCGAACCTGGGCCCCCCACAATGGGAGTGCAGAGTCTAAGCCACTGGACCACCAGGGAAGTCTCCAGTCCTGTTGTGCTCTTACTCTCTGCCCTGTCTCAGCAGGGTTGCCAGACACAAGTGCGTGAATGCACACAACACACACACACTCAGTGCACCTGCTTTGCAGTGGAATCCTGCATGGTTTGAATAGGACCTTTGCACATGTAGGTGAGGCGTGAACCTCAAACCAGAGCACCGTGCTCGGAAAGGGCCTCAATGATCCCCAGCCCACCTTGCCTGCCCCCAGCACATCGACTTTCCAAAGAAGGAAATGGGTCAGCGGGCTGAGTGGCTTGGCAGGAGGAAGACAAGAGCTCTGGAGCCCAGCTCCTGGGTTCCAACCCTGATCTGTCACAGCCACGTGAGAATCTGGGTAGTTAGGGAACCTCTTGTCCTCCATGTCTTCATCTGGACAGGAGGAAATGATGACGATGCCTGCATGGCGGGATGTCTTGCAGACTCGACGGGATGGTCTCTGTGAGGGGCTGACCATAGTCCCCAGCATGGGGTAAATCTCGGTTGGCTATTTTGATTACCTGGGGCAGGGATTAAAATCAGGATGTCAGCCGTAGAACTCCTAGTCTTTGCCCCAGAGCCATGCTCCCTCCCCTAGCCCTGGTGGATGCCCACTGGTGGGCTCCTTGGGCACTGGCGTCAGTGAGATGAGAAAGTGAAGGGTCACTGTGCCCGGGGGTCTCATTTGCATCTAAGATCCAATAGCAGCCTCTGTGGTCTCTACTCGGGCTCCTCGTCTCCTGGGAACCCGTACACACACACGCTAACACTCAACATAGCTGCTCATTAAGGAATTGCCCCTTTAGGGGGACCTCTTTTATTCCAGACCCAGAGCAGCAAAGCCATCGTTCTGCCCACCTCTGTCTCCTTCTCCACAGTTCCCACCACTGTCCGATCAGGCTCTTCCCCTACCGCCTTGCCCACTCTTGGTGACTGGTACTGGTCCGACCCAGATTATTTCCTCCAGAGCCACTGCTCTGTGATTTATTTTGAGCTCAGGGGCTCCTGAGACAAGGCAAGAGGAAGAGAGAAAAGAAGAGGTGGATGTCTTATTTGGGATTTCTATTTGCAGACCTCAAATAAGGTAATTTAAGACTTTGTCTTCTCATTAAAAAAAGACAAAACCCATTTTCTTCCAATTTAGTCTGAGAGGTAGGGTGGCAGAAAAAATACAGAAGGAGAAAAAAGGAAGCCCTATAAAAAAGTGGCTGGAGTTGGCTAGGCGACTGACCCAGGAGCTATTACACAGTCATCATGCAGGTCACCAGGCGGGTCCCTAAGAAGGGACCCTCTGGGCCAGTGGGCTCGGCCTCTCCTGTCTGTATTCTCCTCTCCCTGCGTCTGGTCCTCCCCTCCCAGCCGGGGCCCACTGGATCCATGCACCAGAGCCTTCTCTTGACCCGCAAACCGAGGTATCAAGATACTCCGAAGGAAACTGTATTTAAGAGTTCAGGCAGGTGACAGGACTTAACTAGAATCACACATTGCTAATGGCAAAGTTTCAGCCACTAGGGGTAGAGAAGACAGAACCGCAAGGGTCTGTGGAATGTCAGGGTCAGTACAAACCTCTGGGCTCACTTAATCCAAACTTCTGCAGAAGAAATGAGGAAATTAACACACATCTGAGTTAAGTCACACATTTTAACATAACCTCTCTCAAGTCACATGGCTAATGGTTTCCTATCCTCCCTGTTGTGTGCTTCTTCCATGGGGCCCTACCATCTATGGGGCCCTCTGCTGGGGGTGGCAGAGGTCCCCAGAGAAGTATCAGAACCAGCTTGGAGCCAGATGCCTGGATGCGAAATCTAGCCTTGTCATTTCCTGGCTGTGTGACATGGGGCAAGTTACTTAACCTCTCTGTGCAGCTGACACTGAGCATTTATCACGTGCCAAGCCCAGGACTAAGTGCTTTACACACATGATCTCGTTCCAGCTACCCAACAGCCCTAAGAAGTAGTAGTTGTTGTTGTTCAGTCACTCAGTCGTGCCTGACTCTTTGCAACTCCATGGACTGCAGCACACCAGGCTTCCCTGTCCGGAACACCTCCTGGAATTTGCTTAAATTCATGTCTATTGAGTCGAAGATGCCAGATGGATGAGATGGTATGAAATAGAGTTACTCTCATTTTGCTAGATAAACAAACTGAGACTCCAACAGGTTAAATAACTCGTCCGAGTTACAGAGCAAATAAGTGGTAAAACCGGAACAGAACGAGGAGCTTCTGACTCAGCCCAAGCCCTTATCCACCATGCACTGCTGTTGGGACCAGAGCTGCCAGGGGAAGGGAGCTAGAAGGACCGAGGCTGCTGGCTTTCCTAACACTTCCCCCTCAGCCTTAGGACCAGAAGCCCCCATTTCAGTTGGGTACCTGGCCACCTGGAGTGGATGACACTTTCCAGCCCCCCGCCCTGCTGGGTAGTGCCAGGATTAACTGATGGCAGAGGGCACGGAAGCATAAGCAGTATATGCACCTTCTTAAAGTAACATTTTTGGGTGAACGTTTCCCGTGTGTTTGAGAAGGTAAACCCTGTCACCATGAGCTGCCATTGTTCTATAGCCATCAATTAGGTCAAACTTTCTAGTTGTGCTTTTTACAGCTTCAGTCTTACTGATTTTATGTCTGCTCGCTCTGCCGCTACTGCTGCTGCTAAGTCGCTTCAGTCGTGTTTGACTCTGTGCGACCCCATGGACTGTGGCCTACCACGCTCCTCCGTCCATGGGATTTTCCAGGCAAGAGTACTGGAGTGGGGTGCCATTGCCTTCTCCGCTGCTTGCTCTGCTGCTGCTGCTGCTGCTAAGTCGCTTCAGTAGTGTCTGACTCTGTGCGACCCCATAGACGGCAGCCCACCAGGCTTCCCCGTCCCTGGGATTCTCTAGGCAAGAACACTGGAGTGGGTTGCCATTTCCTTCTCCAATGCATGAAAGTGAAAAGTGAAAGTGAAGTCGCTCAGTTGTGTCCGACTCTGTGCGACCCCATGGATTGCAGCCTACCAGGCTCCTCCGTCCATGGGATTTTCCAGGCAAGAGTACTGGAGTGGGCTGCCATTGCCTTCTCTGCTGCTTGCTCTACTGACTCTTAAAAAAGGTATATCAGACTCTCACTAGGACCATGAACTTATATATCTGTCTTCAACTCTGTTTATTGTTTTCTTTGAAACATTTTTTATTAAAATATAATTGATTTACAATATTGTGTTAGTTTCAGGTGTATAGCCAAGTGATTCAACTATATATATAACAATACATAATATTTAATGATATTATATAATAATATATATACTAATCTGAAAAAGAATATATATACATATATATGTATCAGTTCAGTTCAGTTGCTCAGTTGTGTCTGACTCTTTGTGACCCCATGAACTGCAGCATGCCAGGCCTCCCTGTCCATCACCAACTCCCAGAGTTTGCTCAAACTCATGTCCATTGAGTTGGTGATGCCATCCAACCATCTCATCCTCTGTTGTCCCCTTCTCCTCCTGCTCTCAATCTTTCCCAGCATCAGGATCTTTTCAAATGAGTCAGCTCTTCGAATCAGGTGTTCAGCTTCAGCATCAGTCCTTCCAATGAACACCCAGGGCTGATCTCCTTTAGGATGGACTGGTTGGATCTCCTTGCAGTCCAAGGGACTCTCAAAAGTCTTCTCCAACACAATAGTTCAAAAGCATCAATTCTTTGGTGCTCAGCTTTCTTTATAGTCCAACTCTCACATCCATACATGACCACTGGAAAAACCATAGCCTTGACTAGATGGAACTTTGTTGGCAAAATAATGTCTCTGTTTTTTAATATGCTGTCTAGGTTATATATACATATATATTCTTTTTCTATACATATATATTCTTTTCCTATACATATATATTCTTTTTCAGATTATTTTCCATTATAGGTTATTGCAAGATATTGAGATAGTATATATATATATTTTTTTTCTTTTTCAGGTTATTTTCCATTAGAGTTTATTATAAGATATTGAGCATAGTTCTCTTGTATACAATATGTCCTTGTTGGTTAGCTCTGTTCATTTTTGCTTCATATATCTTGGCGTGTATATAGATTTGGTGTTGTGATATCATCCTGATGGATCAACCCCTTTATCATTAATAAATGCCACTCTTTATCTCTAGTAATCAGAAATATCCTAAAAGTAAGGCAAGGCATGTCTCTTTTCCCCTCTTCCTTCTTCTAGTAAGTTGGAATGCTGATGGAATGGCTGGAGCTCAAGCAGCCATTTTGAGCCATGAGCTGGAAACCATGAGTTGAAAAGAGTAGAGCAATCAGTTCAAAGAGCCCGGATCTCAGATGATTTTGGAGCTGCTACACCATCTGTGGGCTGTTCACCTCCAGACTTAGTTTATATGAGAGAACAAAAAAACTGATGGTTCTTTAAGGTATGTGTTTGAATATTCTATCACCCACAGCTAACTTCAGCCTGGTGTGGTGGATGGAGTGATAAGTACAAATGTCTGCCAGAGAATGCGAAGAGGGTTGCTGAGGATGGGCAGTAAGATGGGCTGTAATGCTGGGCACTGGTCACCAAACTCTTCTAACTGTATACTTCATCACTAAAATGTTTTCAGCATACCCCATAAATATGTATATTTATTTATAAATTTTATTCATGGATTGTTGTCAATCTATATAGTAAATACCATCAAAGCTTAATTTTGTTTTTTGTTTTAAAGATGAAAGTAATTAAGAATCCTAAGTAGATTGTCTGTCTGCACTTTGAGGCCCACTGGTATGGGCTGTAAATGGAGGGATGAGAGGTGTACAGGCAGGTAGGGGTCAGACCACAGGCAGCCAAGCCTTGGACTCACATCCTGAGAACTTCAGGAAAGTGCTCATCAAGGGGGTCCCTTGATGAGACCTGCATTTCAGAGAGAGTCCCAGGGCAGGGGCAGTACGGGGCTGGGGCTGCCTGAGTGCTTGGGGAGACCAGTTAAGCAGTTGGTACAGTTGAGGCTGTCCAAGAGAAAGAGAGCAGGGTCTGAACGGGCCAGGGGCAGCAGGCTGGAGAGCAGGGGGCAGACACTGAAGGCAGGTGCACATACAGCCAGGAAGCAGCGGAGGAAAGATCCTGGGAGGAGGAAGCGGCCTTGGGGAGACTGATTCACAAGGGACTGGCCGAAGGAGAACAGGGGAGCCAGGGGTGGGCCACGGGGCCACGTGCTGCTGAGACAGCCAGTCCCAAGAGCCTGGCAGGTCTCACCTTTGCCAGAGCAGCATCAGCGGAGGATGCTGAGGGCTAGGGATCAGTACTGGGGGCAGGGAGGGAGTGGAGACCCAAGGTAGGTATTTTCAAATAAGAAGGCGGGGGAAGCAGCTAGAAGGCTTAAGGTGGAGAAGCATTTCTGACTTTCTAAGAAAGGGTGATTTGCATGTTCATCTGACGGGAAAGACGTCACAGCCACCATTAAACCCTCCTGGCTAGTGACCAGGGATGGGGGGACGGGCTGAAGGCGGGTGGGTGGGCCCTAGTGGTTCTAGATGGGCCCAGCAGGCAGCCGGCTTAGAGTACTCTCCTCCCTGCCCTCCTTTCTCCCCGCTTTCTTCAGCCCTCCCCTGTGATTAAGACCATCTCCTCGGCAGTAATAGGGGTGGGGATGGGAATGGCGGGAGCAGCCCCCGGGGAGGAAAGCAAACCCCAGCTGCCTGATAGACCTTCTCCTGCCCCCTGCCCCCCTGCACCCCCAGTGACTGGAGGAGCTGGGCTTCGGATCATCTTCCAGAACCATTTCCCCCTGAGCTCCAAGGAATGTCTCGTGATTTCTCAGAAACAGACTCATCTTCTTAAGTGGGTTTCATTGGGTGGGCAGGAATCAATGGGAGGACGCTCCTCTAAGGGGTACGAGATAGACAGTGGTGGGGGAGGCAGGCGGGGCAGAGACCCCCCTACCCTCAGGGGATGATAGTCAACTGTGTCACAATATCTCAGAAAATCCTGTGGGTATGAGGAGGTGACCCTGCCTCCTTGACCCTCGCTCCTGGTGGCTCAGCCAGTAAAGAATCCGCCTGTCAGTACAGGAGACCTGGGTTCGATCCCTGGGTTGGGAAGATCCCCTGGAGAAGGGAAAGGCAACCCACTCCAGTATTCTTGCCTGGAGAATTCCATGGACAGAAGAGCCTGGCGGGCCCCAGTTCATGGAGTCACAAAGAGCCGGGCACGAATCAGCAAATGAACAACAACAACACAATAATACACTGTCTATAACACACTCTCTGCTCCCGGGGTCTCACCAACCCCTTATTCTCTGATGCTTTTGTAAGCCCTAGCTCAGGCTGGAGGTGCCCTGAGCCTCCATCTCTCAAGTGGAGAGATCCCATACTTGGGGTGTAGGGGAAGCTTGGTGATTCTAAAATAAAAACGAAGCCAGTATATTTGCTGTGGAAAAACCAGCTCCACCCTCTCCATCAGTTAAATAAGTGCCACTTTCCTGCTCTGGGTTCTTGCTCAACAAAGGGTCAGGCCTGCGTGATGGTCAAACAGTTGGAAAGGAAAAAACAGACTAAGTGGTTTAACGTGTAACCGAATACAGGCTTGGAATGAACCCTGGCTGCAGCCGCTGCGTGTGTGGGCTTTCTTCACCCTCTTCCCTCTCTGTTTCATTTCCACATGCCTGACCTAGTCCTGGTGGGTGGACCATCCCTCTGAAGGGGTCTGAGAAGTGGAGCTCCCGCAGGCCTCCAAGAGGGACAGCTGGTCAGAACACAGCATTCCTGACTTGGCCCCTTTGAGAACTGGGAAAGCTGAGCCCCTGGGTGGGCTGGGGGGTCACACTGTGGCCAAGGTCACACTGCAGATTAACGGCAGGACAGAGAGCTGGACTTCTGGCTCCATGGCCACCAAGAGGATTAGGATTGGCTGATATGCTTATCATCATCATTAACTTTTGCTAAATTGCTAATAGGTGCTTAGGGGCTTCCCAGATGGCGCAGAGGTAAAGAATCTGCCTGCCAGTGCAGGAGACATGGGTTCAACCCCTGGGTTGTGAAGATCCCCTGGAGAAGGGAATGGCTACCCACTCTCATATGCTTGCCTGGAGAATCCCATAGACAGAAGAGCCTGGTGGGCTACAGTCCACAGGGTCACAAAGAGTTGGACACGACTGAGTGACTAACAACAACAACAACACGTGGTAAGCACTGCACTGAGTGCCGTAGGCGCACTAACTGATTTAACACCGAAGACAGCCACGAGAGGGTTATCACCCCTTTTACTGGGGACGAAACTGAGGCACAGAGTGAGAAAGTGGAGAGGGATGTGAGAGTGGGAGCAGATGTTTACTGGTCTTTGGAAAATTCTAGTTTCGGCCTCTTGTAACTGCTTCCAGCTCGGTGGTCTCTAGCTGAAGCTGAATGGAGGGGTCTTCGCCAGGCATAGACCCCAGAAGGGGACTGCAGGAGGGGGTGGGGCCGATGTTCTCTGATCTTGGCAGGATCCTGGGTCAGGAGTGCCACCAAGACCCCAAATGCCTGGGGACCCTGCGGGGGACCAGGCCCCTCTCCCTGCTCTTCTATCTCCTAGACCTCAAGGCTGAGGACTGGCAGCTGTGAGTGCTACAGCAAGACTGCGGCTGGCCCGGGGGCTCTGAGTGACCACTGGCTTGTTCTGTTACATCATCGTGTTTACTGTGGGCAGGGAGGGATGCAGGTGACGCTTCTGGACCACACATAGGTTCAAATGCTACTTAGAGCGTCATGTGGATGGTGCCAGAGGTGAAACTTGAATTAAAATCCCAACACCAAGAACTCTTAGTCTTAATCCCCAGAGACACATATCTTCCTAAGTATGGGGCTATTTTTTTTTTCACTTCATGTGCAAGTACCAATGTGTGTTCAACGATTAGTTGGGGCTGCGCTCAAAACCTAAAGCAGGTGGTTTGTCTGCCTTCTGAGTCTCTGCAGCGATACATACACAGTCTTGGAGGTTCTGCCTGTAGGCGAGTATCACTCTCTGTTGTTTTACTGAGTCCTTCTTTAAAAAAAAAATCGTTGTCTGAACCCAGGAGATGAGGACTTCCCTAGCGCTTATGATAGGAATCAGTGAACAGGGAGGGCCTCCCTGGTGGCTCAGTGGTAAAGAATCTGCCTGCCAATGCAGGAGGCATGGGCTCGATCCCTGATGCAGGAAGATCCCACATGCCTCGGAGCAACTAAGCCCGTGAGCCACAACTACTGAGCCTGTGCTCTAGAACCCGGGAGCCACGACTACTGAGCCCATGTGCTACAATTACTGAAGCCTGAGCACCCTCGAGCCTGGACTCTGCAACAAGAGAAGCCACTGCAACGAGAAGCCCAAGCACCACAACCCACAACTAGAGGAAAGCCCTCGCAGGAGCAAAGATGCAGCACAGTCAAAAAAAAAAAAAAAGAGAATCATCGAACAAGCAAAAACAGCATTAGTCGGCGGATTAGAAGATGCTGGTGTGAATATCAGCTGTCACCTATGACTGTGTGACCCTGGGCAGGTCCTAGCCCTCTCGGGCCTCAGCTTCCTCATCTGTGGAATGGGGCTGATGCTGGTCCGGCTTTGTCTCCCTTGCAGGGTGGTCATGGGGATCACACGAGCGGAAGAGTTTACAAGAACTGTGTGTTATATGAGGACAACCTCAGTGCCATGCCAGGGTGAAGGGATTATTACAACCAACGCCCTAAGAGGAACAAGGTATGGGTAACCTGATAGAAAACATCAACCAGAGGCTGTGTATCTGACAGCTGGAAACACAGGCTCACGGCCTCTGCACCTAAGCCCGCTGCCCACTAGTGGGGTCACGTCAGTGGCCACAACAGGAGACCGTGTCCTCAGCTGACCGGGAAGAACGCACCTGCAGAAAATCAATACCTTCATCAACAGAGTTGATTGGTCCAGACATGACAGTCATTTAAAAGAAGGGAGCATAAATATCGATAATATTTAACTAAGGCTACTATTAGGATGAGCCTCAGGTCATGAAAGTCTATCAACTAACCTGCGGTGGAAGCAGGCAGGGTAAGAATGATAAAGAATTATACTCTCTATAGATTACAGGGAAATCGATTTGAGCTTATACATTGAAAGGCAACTGAGCTTTAAAGGGGATGTTTACTGAGGATTATACTAGAAATAGTATGGTTGATACCAGTAAAGAGCTCCTTAGGTCTCTATCAACCATGTTTAATATGAACCTATAAAATACATATTTGGACATTATTTTTCATAGACTTTCCCTTCTTATCTTTCATCAGCATCTCTATATCTAAGCTCTCTTTCACCCAAATATGTTTCTATGAGCAATTTTTGTACAATCTCCTGCTGGATGGGTTGGTCTCAGTTTTCATTTGAAAGGCTTCCAAACTCTGACATGGGTCAACTGAAATTTTCCAGTTTGTAAGGACATTCTGCTTAAAAGTGTAGCCAAAAACCCATTTTTTCCTATACTTTTTAATACCCTTCTCTTAAAAGGTAGATATAGTTGAACGTTATCACTCATTTGTATTTTAGTATGAATTTGCTAAATCAGATGATTTCCTGTTTTACCAAATTTTAAAGTTGAAGTTCGATAAATATATAGTAAAGTGTAGAGATCTTAAGTGTATAGCTTGATGATCTTTTTCAAAGTGAATAGATTCATTTTAAGGCTATATATTTCCCTCTGAGTACTGTGTTGGCTGCTTTCTGCACATTTTAATTTGTCATATTTTCACTATACATTTCAAAGTATTTTCTAATCTCCACTGCCATTTCTTTTCTGATCCAGGATTATTCAAGTGTTGCTTGATTTTTCAAACATTTGGAGAATGTTTTAGTTGTGATTTTCTTGCCGATTTCTGGCTTGACTCCACTGTGGCTTGAGAATATGCTCTGTATCATCTTAGTCCTTTGCAATTTGTTGAGACTTGCTTTATGGCCCAGAAAAATCATTTCCTTTAGTGAATGTTCCATGTGTGTTGAAAAGAGTGTGTACTTCTCAGTTTTGTTAATTTCGTTTTTAAAACATATATTTCTACTGAAAAAGAAGTGGGGAAAGGGCAAGGGTTTTGGTGAACTTTAAGCACCTCATCTCCATTCTCAACACAGGAAGATGCTGTGAAAGGAACACCCTCTGTGAGGTGGAAGAAGGGGCTCCAAGGCAGGGCTGCAGCCTGGGGGGCCTATGGATGGGGTTCCATGGGACAGCGTGGCAAGGCCTCTGTCATCAAAGTAGGGCTAATGAGGTCATTAAGCACAGAAAGGGATGGCTATCACCCCTACTGATTCCCTCCATAACCCTTCTGTCCCTCTGCAGGATGTAAGAAGGACTAGCCTTGGCATCTAGAGACCTGGGTTCTGCTCCCATTTCTGTTTCTAACTCGCTCTGTGTCTGTGGGCCTTGATTAGGTGGAGTTAGTGGTAAAGTACCCACCTGCCAATGCAAGAGACATAAGAGATGCAGGTTGGATCCCTGGGTCAGGAAGACTCCCTGGAGAAGGAAATGGCAACCCACTCCAGTATTCTTGCCTGGAAAATCCCATGGACGGAAGAGCCTGTCGGGCCACAGTCCATGGGGTCGCAGAGAGTCAGACACGACTGAAGCAACTTAGCACATAAAACTGCAATGACTCTGTATCCCTTACTGAGGTGGGTAAGGCTGCGTCTCTAGTCTAGGACTTCCTGCTGGCATGTAATTTCTGCCTCACCTGAGGCTCCGTGTGTATGATCGTGTGCTTACACATAACAAGGGCCAATATTACTGATCCCGTACCACCTGTCAGGAATGGTCCCAAGCCCTTTGGAAGTGTCCCCTCTTTTAATTCTCACAGTAACCCCATGAGTAGGCATAGGCATTACTCCACGTGACAGAAGAAGAAAGGGAGAGAGACGGGACAGATTCTGCCCCGGCCAGTCTGTCAGTAAGCAGGGAGTAGAATTCAGAGTCACGCGGTCTGGCTTCAAAGTGGACTCTCCTCGGGGGCCCATATGTTCCAGTTTGCCCACCCAAGGCCAGTTTCTTCAGACAGTCCTGGTTCACACCTACTGCCTTGACATGAAGATTGGCAGTACTCTTTTCACTTAAAAAAAATATCCCAACGTGGGTGTTCAGTCCTGGCTCTTCACCCCTATCTTACATCATGTGTCAACAACGTTCAACATTCCTCGAGTCCCCGACTCTTTCTGGCCCATCCCCTCCACACGCTGTAGATTTCTCCAGCCCACAGGCTCTGACATCCAGACTCACCAACGCCACAGAGAAGCATAAGGCATTTCCCGCAACCACAGCACTGGCTAAGATTTGAGCTAAGTCTGTATCCTGAACATGCTCCTGGCACCCAATGCATCACTGGGTGGGGAGTGAATGGATGGACGAACATACGCACCAAAGAGCCACGTGAAAGTCTGTACCTGCGAGAGTTACAGAACTATGTCTCACAAGTTCCCCAGGATATCTGGGTCAAAGGTGATGAAAAGAGAGAAGCAAAACTTACGTTATCCTTTGTGCGCCCTGATGCACACAAGTGTGGAAGGCATTTTGCACAGATGGTTCAGCACCAGCCCGGCACCTCCCGCCAGGCCTCCCGGGACATCCCGCCCGAGCCACCGGGTGCTTCCTCCCTCCTCTCTAGGCCACCCTCTCCTTTCCCTCATCTTTCAACGCCAGCCCCAGCTGAGAAACACAGTCCCAGATCCACGGTGCATCAAAATAGAAAACCTTTCTGAAAATAATCCAAACGCAGCACGAAGGGGACCAGGGACCGGGACATACCCCCAGGGGGAGATACCTGGACATACAGGTGCCCCCTAGAGGAGGCCGGCCTCAGATGAAACCACAGGTGTTGAAAATAGACGTAAATCAGCTCCTCTCCGACCCCCACGTGCCCTCTTTTCCCTGCGCTGGCTTCAGCCCTTAGGGATGGCTCCCCAGCGAGGCTAGGAAAGCCCACAGCCCTGAGAGCTGCCCCAGGGGGCTCTCAGGCTGACAAACCCTCTGGCTTCCCCACCTCCTACTGCAGGAGGCCCAGTATCACGGCAGTGGTGGCTGAGCTGTTAGAGGTGCGCTGAGCTGGGAAGTAGCTCATTAAATAAACAAATACCAGCTCTGAGGGAGGCAGGTCATCCTGCTCTGTTCCAGAAACAGAAGCTTTCCTAGTCACGGAGATGAGCTGTTTTAGGGCCCAGAGAAACCATCTCCAGCCCCAGCACCTCTTCCAGAGTCTGGCCAGCAGTCCGAATCGCAGCCCCCTCTGGCTTTGGCCCTCGGCAGGGCCAGGCCTTCAACGGTCTTGACGGTTCAGCGAAGCCGGTGCCATCACGTCTATTTCATAAACGAGGAGGCTGAGGCTTCCCTCCACACACCCAGGAACCAGGTCCTGGGGTCAGGGACACCAAAGTCCCGGCCCCTTGGGTCTGGGTTTTCCGCAGGCTTTGAGGGGAGGGGAGGAGTTGCCTCCATGCAGAGTTCACTGCCCTGTTCAGGCTTGGCCCCCGGAGCCCGGACACACCTCCTGAGAAGCCTCGCACAGCGATGATGGAGGCTCACAGGGGGCCTTTGAGGGTGGGTTCAGGATCTGTAGGGCAAGCAGCAGCAGAAGCAGAAGTCCCCAGAGCCCAGGCTGTGAGGCTCTGCAGAGGGGAGTCATGGGGGTGGGATACAGCCAGGCATCTGGCCCCCTACCCCCTCCACTCACCCCAAAGTCACTTCTAGTTGCCAAAGCCAGAGGCAGTGTCTCAAACCCATCCTTCTTCAGCTCTGCTGCCTTTGAAACCACCCATCTCACCTTCCCCTGGAAGCTCACTCTCTGCTGCTGAGTTCAGGGCTCCTCTGTCTCCTGACCCCTCTCCTGGCTCTCCTTAACCCACCTGCCACGAACCCACTCCTTCTGTACCTCTCACTGCTCACATCCTGCCACAGACCCACCCACACCTCTGGCTGCAGTGGGCTTCTCACTGCTCCTGTATCTGCTTTCCCGTCTGAGAGGAACTCATTAATCTATGAATTCATGGAACCTCACTGTGTGATGCGCCAGGTGCTGGGATGAAAGACGAGAGGTGACTGAGACAGCCCCGACCTCGCAGAGACCACAGCTGGGGAGTCAGACACATGGGCATCACTTCCACACCATGCACAAGGCTCAGACAGAAACGTGTGCACGGGGCCAAGGAGGGAGCCCCGGAAGAGTGCTCAGGATGAGCGGGAATTTAGCAGAGAAGGTGCAAAGCAGGTCTATGCCAGGCTCAAAACTGGCATTTATTCTGAAAGCATGGGGACACCACTGGACCTTCTGACTCAGGGGATGACAGGATTAGAGTCACTACTTAGGAGGTTAAATTAAGTAAATCCAAATGGTTAAGCAAGTTATAAAGCAGAGCCTGGGGTTGGGGATGAGTATTCACTTAAGCAAATTCTCAAAATCACCCATGGGCCCGGGTATGTGTTTTGTTGACTTCTGGTGGCTCTGTAAGGTCACGATAGAGACTGTGGTATTAGGAAGGCCAGTTCAGTCCAGTCGCTCAGTCATGTCCAACTCTTTGCAACCCCATGAACTGCAGCATGCCAGGCTTCCCTGTCTATCACCAGCTCCTGGAGCTTACTCTAACTCACGTCCATTAAATTGGTGATGCCATCCAACCATCTGATCCTCTGTCGTCCGCTTCTCTTCCCGCCTTCAATCTTTCCCAGCATCAGGGTCTTTTCCAGTGAGTCAGTTCTTTGCATCAGGTGGCCAAAAGATTGGAGTTTCAGCTTCAGCTTGAGTCCTTCCAATGAACATTAGGACTGATTTCCTTTAGGATTGACTGGTTGATCTCCTTGCAGTCCAAGAGACTCTCAAGAATCTTTTCCAACACCACAGTTCAAAAGCGTCATTTCTTGGGGGCTCAGCTTTCTTTATGGTCCAACTCTCATATCCAAGGGCTGGCCATCTCAGCCACCATCGGTCCCAGGCAGCAGCCTAGGCTGCCCACCCGCACGGGTGGACCAAGCCAGGGGAGCAGAGGAGGCTGGTGGTGAGACGTGGGACCCTGAATCCACCAGGGAAAATCATTGCTGCTCCGAACTAACACCACAGGGTTTTAACTCTGATGCACTGGGTCTCAAATGCACCTTTAAAGAACAAAGCATTGCCATCAAATGTACTTACTGCTCCCACTAAAACCAGCTTAATTATAGTGAAGAATACAGTCTATAATTTTTCCCACACTCACAGATGGATCTATATTATAATTTTCCTGATCTTCTTGAATGAATGGATTGCACTTTCCACCTAGAAAGAGCTGCTCTTTTCATCATCCACATGGAGGCTTGTGTGTGAGGCCTTGTTGGGGGTAGGGAGCTGCTTGGTCATCATCCCCAGGGAAGGCAGGCGCTCAGCATGAGGGGATTTGGGTGGGAGAGCGTGTGCCCTGGACCCCAGGCGAGGAACAGGCACTGAGGGTGGTCTTCCCTTCCCGTGATTCCCAAAGAGAATGATGCTCGGAATGGCTAATGGACATGGCATGGTGTTACAGAGGCACTGCAGACAGGGGAGGGCCCAGGTGTCCGGGTGTCTAATTTGGGGCAGCCCTCCCTACCTGCCAGCACCTTGGGTAGGTCACTGCCCTCTGTGTACCTCAGTCTCTTTATCTGCATAGGAGGACGCTGCTGTTCTAGCAGGACATTCTTTTAGGTCAATTTTCCTGTAGAACCTCAACATATGAAACAGATAAAGTATGGCTTCTCTGGCAGAGGGGGTGTGTTAAGCCTCTTCCCCACATTCAAGTTCACTTGATCCCTGTCTCCCCTCCCCTACACACCCTAAAGCGGGAAGCACAGAGAAACCCACTCTAGCTCTGTCTGAGGCCAAGATGCAGGCGTGAGCCTCTTTATTCTCTAATGGTACCATCACCTGGCACTAGGGATTGTGGGTTCGCATCCCACCTGGGTTGCACTGAGATTCGTTTTGGAGAAGGAAATGGCAACCCACTCCAGTATTCTTGCCTGGAGAATCCCATGGACGGAGGAGCCTGGTGGGTGACAGTCCGTGGGGTGGCAGAGTCAGACACGACTGAGCAACTAAAGAACAACAGCAGCAGCAACACGGCACTGTCCACGGTCGATGAGCCAGGGGAGAGCCAGGGGTCTGCATTCCAGGAGTCTGCATCATAGGCCCAGGAGATATTTTTCGAACTGAAAGGGACCTCCATGATCATCTGAGAAGCCCGTCATCTGATAGATGGTTTGGGTTGTGCTGAGATTCCCTGGTGGCTCAGACAGGAAAGAATCTGCCTGCAATGCAGGAGACCTCGGTTCTCTCTCTGGGTGGGGAGGATCCCCTGGAGAAGGGAATGGCAGCCCTCTCCAGTATTCTTTCCTGGAGAATCCCATGGACCGAGGACCCTGGGGGCTACAGTCCATGGGGTCGTAAAGGTCGGACATGACGAGCGACTATAATTTCACTTTCAGCTCGTGTGGTCCTCCTTGGCCTCAGCCCCATCCTGCTTTTTCTTTCATTTTTTATTGTGGCAAAATACACACAACATAAAATCTACTGCTGTCACCACCTCAGGCCACCTGCACAGACAAGGGGAGTAATAAAGCCAAGGGGTGAGCAATTCTCATGATAACTACAAGGTCGGCATTCTTAGGACACCCAACCCCACAGACAAGCAGTCACTCAAGGACATACAGCTCAGTCTAAATACAAATCCACCTCCTCGCCCACTCCCCACCTGCTCCCCCATCTCCCAGAGCCTGGCAGGTCATCCTGCCCATCTCCTGGTGCCTGCCTCCCTAGAATACGTCCTAGTTTGGGTCTGGCCAGGCCAGTTCATGAGCCCAGCTATTCTCCGGTTTCAGCATCAGGCTTCTCTGATATCTGCTCAGCTTTTAGCTGCTGATGACAGCACCTCTGCCCAGGAGGCCTCTGGCCAGTGGAGCCTTGCTCTATGCCTTCGGTGGGGGCCTGGGGACCTCAGGCCAGGAGGACTGGCCTCTTCCCTCTCCCCACAGCAGCTCCCAGCACGTCTGACTCGCACTGTCCCGACCTTGGACTCAGCCGGGAGACTGCGCCTGGGCTGGGTCTTAGGAAGCTGCACTGGGACCTCAGGAGTCCGGGGCCATGGTGACCAGGGCCAGGCAAAAAGGCTGACCGCCACACACAGGCCCAGAGGAGGCGGTGGCCAGAGACGCCAGCTGGTCAGCTCTGGTCCAGCTCCTCTGGCACAGGGTAGGCTGGGAGCATCTGAAGCAGGTCTTCCCACAAGTCTGCCACCCACCCATCCACCCATCAGTGGTCCAGCCGACATCTGGGTGCTAGCGCCTTGGAGAACTCACAGACGGTCAGAAGGGCTGGGTGAATGTGGCCCCGAGAGTGGAGGGAAAACCCCACACCCACAGTCTCCCAGTGATCCAGGCAGAAGTGGGGAACACTGGGTCCACGAGCTCCCAAGCTTGGATTCGAGGCTTAGACTGGAGCTGGAGGAACTCGGGGTGGCGCTGTTCTTGGAGGCTGGGGTGGGGGGAGGTGTTTCCTCCATTGTGGGTATTGAGCAGGGAAGGGGTGTAAGATACACTCATAGCCTAGAGGGTGCAGGAGGCATTCGGGTCCCCCGGCAACAATGGTCCCAGCTCTCAGACTCAACAAGGACTTGCCACCGGGCTTGACTCGGGGACCCAAATCTTCAGACAGAGATGCCCCCACAGCACTGCTCCCACCCCCCTTGCCCCCAGTGTGGTTCTCTGATGTTTGGCTTGGGCTGTCACATACACATCATCCTGACCAGCGGTGTGACCTTGGGTAGGTCATCTAAGTACCTAAGCCAGTGTCCCCCTCCATCCTGTAAGGGCGAGAGAGTGAGGACCCCCGAGAGAGTGACTATGAAGACCAGGCAGTGTGGCTAGCATGCAGCCTGCCCCCACCCCATTCCCATCACACCAGCAGCAGCAGTGCCTCCGTTGAGGGAACCATGGTGGTCTGGACGCTCTGTGGCTCTAAGGGACCAGTCAGACTGCAGGAGGGATGCTGGGGGTGGGGGGGTGACTCAGAGCCCTTCAGTATCAGGCACAGGACGTCATGCTGATGGACATTCACAACCCCACCCTCCCACCCCCCGGCCACGTGAGAAAAGGTACAGAACACTCCTTTCCAGGCACCAGGAAATTAAAAAAAAAAAAAAGCCCCGAATGACACAATAACTCATCTCCGTTCCCAAAGAGGAGGATTGGTGCAATTCCTCATTTGGTTTCAAAATAGGGCCTGCACTGTGTCTGGTACAGGACACTGGCCTGGCAGTAAGGCTTTGGAAGACCATTTCTTCCAAGGAGTTAGATATATAACTTGGAGGCCCCTGAATTTGTGGGGAAAAATGTTGCCATTTACCTGTGGGGGTCCCATAAGTTTCAGCACACCCGCAAAGGGGTTTATGACTTTCCTCTGCAACAGGCTAAGGTGCCTGTTTTGGGTGGGTACAGACAAGACCTGGAGTGTGAACTCATGCAGGAAGGGCCTGTCTTAGATACAGGCTCAGAGACCCCAGGGAAGCAGCAGAGGCCGAGCTGGGGAAGAAGCCAGGCGTTCCGGGTCTCCAGACCTCCCCCTGTTTCAGCTCGCTCTCTGCCACAGCACAGTGACTGTGGATCCGTACATGTGTGTATGCAAGGCGGTGAGAGAGGACACTCATGCATCCGATTCTAAACTCCAATATTCATTTTGGGACTCGGATGTAAATCTGCTAGGTATTAAGTCCAGGAGATGATGTAATTTATTGAAGAGCGTTTGGAAGCTGCTAAGCTCCCTGATAAATAAATCATGTTTCTTCATCCCCAGGTCTGTGAAAATGCATCTTCTAGGGACTTTCATCATCCCCCATCTTGCCCCCCCGACCAAAGTATTAGAATCTCCCCTGCAGGAGAGCCAAGCATACAGAAACCTGTCTCTTTGGAGATGCTCGATCTTTCCGGGCCAAGAAATAGCACACTCGTGTGGCAACTAGCCAGCAACCCCTGTACTGTCACCCTAATTCTTTCCAAAAGAGCTTTAGTTTCATGAGTTACAGAGGGAGGATGTTATAGAAACGGACTTGGTATCAGAATACCCTAGCTATTGCCCACATTGGCTCCCGATGTAATCGGTGCCAATTACATCATCACCAGGAGCATCATTATCCATTGTCCCCAAGGTTTGGAAAGCTGTCTGCAGATCCCAGGTCCAGAAGATGGAGAAATCACTTAGAAATCGCTTCATCCCCATATTGGCCAGGGAAACCATTTCTCTATTCTCACCAGGTAAGACTGGGAAGAGCTGGGACACAAACCTGTATTTCTGGTCTTCAGTCCTGGTTTGGGAGTGGTGGGGGGGCGATGCTGTAGACTCACAGGGCTGCCCCCACGGTCATGATCCCTAGACTCTCATTGCCTCTGGCTGTAACCAAGCCCACTAACACCAGGACGTCAGAAGCTAGGGAGGGTCTAGTACTTTGGAGATGTGAACATTCTAAAATGATGCCTCATTACTGCTGATGCTGATGATACATAAAATCTGCCTACAAGTCTGGCTATTAATTTTCTAAATGAGGAAGGAAGAATGGAAGGACCCAGCCAGCTCCGCGGGGAGCAACTGCATTCCTGATAACCCAGATGGAGTCTTTCTTTCTGGTCGCCCATGCGCCTCTGATCCTTGAATTCTTTCTAAGATGGCACGTCAGAGATGCAAGCCTTCGGAGGGAGCAGGCTCACCCTTCCAAGGACACCCAGGACACTGGGCAAGGCTTGGGAGAACTGGGAAGGAAATAACTGGTTTCCATGTCCACAGGCTCACCAGCTTAGATTTACTGAAATGCTGCATACCGCCTGATTGTGGGTGAGCTTTCCCTCCACCCCTACCAATGCTGAGGCCAGACATCCTGGGACTGGGGGAAGCCTTGAACTTTGTGCCTCAGAATCCACAGCTGTAAAATGGAGATAACTGCACCGTGATGATGGTAGATGACATAGGCTAAGCCCTCACATGGGCTTCCCAGGGGGCTCAGTGGTAAAGACCCCACCTGTCAATGCAGCAGAGATGGGTTCCATTCCTGGGTCAGGAAGGTCCCCTGGAGGAGGAAATGGCAACCCACTCCAGTATTCTTGCCCAGAGAATTCCATGGACAGACAAGCCTGGCAGGCCACAGGGTTGCAAGGAGTCAGACATGACTTAGTGACTGAGCATGCATGCACACCTCACACGGTGCTTGGCACGCAGCAGGACATCAATAGGTTCAAGTCCCTGTGACGTTCTGGTCAGCGTGCCATGTGCTACATCACTGGAGGGCCAGCAACTGGTTGAAGTACCCTGGGTGGGAGTGGTCTGTCTGCACTTGAGGGATGCCAAGAAAACAGAATTCACACTCGGTCATGACGTGAAGGTCAGCAACACAGCTTTCCGACTCCCCAGGCATGTACAATGTTTGTTTCAATGATTTCAAGGTTGTTTACAAGTGTGCTTAAATCTTTGCATTTACCAAATGTGCACCTTCCAAAAGGTGTACTAAAAGACAATCATACACACAGTCATGAAAAATAGAGCCCAAAGCTAATATTGATATTCATGGTAACATTGATTAAGGATAACATTATTGTTGGGACTTCCCTGGTGGTACAGACTCAGCTCTTTCAATGCAGGGGATGACGGTTAGAGCAATGGTCAGGAATCTAAGATTCTACATGCCATGTGCTACAACGAAAAATTAAAAAAAAAAATTTTTAAGGGATAACATTATTGCTGTCGATGGTGGTGTTGTTCTAGTCCCAAGATCTGCTTCCTGCAACTCATATCACTTCCTAGGGCCCTGTGCTTAGTCGCCCAGTTGTGTCAGACTCTTTGCGACCCCATGGACTGTAGCCCACCAGGCTCCTCTGTCCGTGGAATTTCCCAGGCAAGAATAGTGGAGTGGGTTGCTATTTCCTTCTCCAGGGGATCTTCCTGACCCAGGGATCAAACTAGTGTCTCTGAACTAGTGTCTCCTGGGGCCTTGGTTGCGTATAAAGCAATGATTACAGTTACGTGCAGCCTTGGAAGAGTCTTCCAGGCCTCGCTGTTCCACCCCTCTCCACCTAACCATCTATGACATTTGCCTGCAAACAAGAAGCTTTAGGTTTGAAAGGCCAAGGCTAAGAGAGACAGTGGTCTCTGACTTGAGGTGCATCAGAATCCCTTGGAGGGCTTGTTAAAATGCAGTTTACTATCCCCGCCCAAGAGTTCTTGAGCTGGCAGGTCAGGAGGGCCGGAATGCTGCATCTCTATCCAGCTGGAGGAGGCCGAGATCTCCTTTGAGAACTGCTGCCTCAGGGCAGTGCTTTTCAACCTGAGTTGCACTGAACCTTGGGATCTCAGAGCGGGGACGCCCTGGGTGCGCTGAGCTGTCCACGGTCTCAGCCTGGGGCTCACTGTTAGTGCCCAGCACTCTGTCTTTGCACAGGACCAGTTGAAACATTTCAGGCTTTGTGGGCCTCTGGCCTCGGCTGTATATTCTTTGTTTTGTTTGTTTTGGCCCTTTAAACAGGTAAAAATCACCCTCAGCTTGCTGGTCATCCAAAAACGGTGTGCAAAGCCCTGGAGGACAGCCAGTTATGCAACTATTAAATCTAATGATGGAAACAGCGACTCACAATCAGCATTAATCACACAGTAAATGAAAACCAAGGAAGAAGGCAGACTGAGTCAAAGGAACGGAAGGTACCCTGTAAACGCGGCTTCTCCCGCTCACCTTTCCCTTCTCATCCTCACTGTTTCCGCTAACACAGTGTTCCTTCTCCATTAAAGAGGGGGCAGGCTTCCTTTCAGCCTCCTCCTCCGGCTCACGGTGCCACTACCTGCTTCCTACAATGTGCTTGGAACTTTCCAGTCACTGAAAAGCCCTCAGTGATCTGCTCAGAGCTGCCAGCAAGTGCTAATTGCTTTCTGAGCATTTATTTCTCTCCCTGTGCTTCTAGTCCGAGCTTCCTGTTTCACCCTCCCTCCCCACAGGGAGAGAGGAGTTTTTCTTCTGGAATGAAACTCCTGGCTTCCTTAAGCCTCTGTGTATGCCAAACACACCCCAAATGTGGAGCCACGCGGCACCTGCACACGGCCCCTCCTCTCCTCCCCTCTCTCCAGCCCTGAGGACACTGGGTCCCTGGTCATCAGGCCACTCCCTCCCTTGTCCCAACTTATCTGCTCAGCTTTGGCCAGAAAACAGCCATGCCTGGAGCAGCTGGGGAGCTTCTCTGAATGGGCCTCAGAGCTCCTAGAGGCTTTTTGCTTTCTGATCCGTTCCAGATCCCAGATGAAATGGACAACACCCACCTCTGCTCCTTTCCTGGTCTTTTCTTCCGAGCCTTTAAAATGCACGAGAACCTGTGGGTGAATGACCTAAGCTGACTTTCAAAAAATGTAAATGATTTCAAGTAGAAGGGTGGAGGCCTAGAAAGGAAACGGCAGCCTCCAGCATTTTCCAAAGATATAAGCCTTGAATGGGGATCTGAGGACACTTGACCGGCCCAGTCTTTTAAGGGATTTGTTGTTGTTGCTCAGTTGCTAAGTCGGGTCTGATTCTCTGTGACCCCATGGACTGCAGCACGCCAGGCTCCTCTGTCCTCCACTATCTCCTGGAGTTTGTTCAAATTCATGTCCATTGAGTCGGTGATGCTACCTAACCATCTCATCTTCTGCCGCCCCCTTCTCCTCTTGCCTTAAAGGATTGATTCTGCCCTAACTGGGCCACTATCCAAAAATGTGACCCACAGGAGGGTCCTCCTGGGCTTCCTGGAGGAAGCTGAACAGAAACATGTACAGCTTCACAAGGCCCCACCCCTGGTTTTAATGCTCAGCCATTTCATCTGGGAATTCTTAATCATTTATCTTTGAACTTGTATTTGGTACATGGAGTCCCACAGGATGGTGGGCACGTTGGGGAGATACACATAGTATACGTGCCCACTGGTCCTTGCCGCCACGTCTGACCTGGCATTTCTGGTGTCCCGTGAGCACAGAATCCCAGGGCATTCTTGCTGCGTGGGGTTCAGAGAGCCTCAGAACAAGTACAATAGCCCCCTGCATACAGAGGAGTTTGGTCCTGTGTGTGCGTTTGTTAAGTCCAATTTTCTGGTAAGTCCAATAACGTTAGCCTAGGTACCCAACTTGGAGAAGGCAATGGCACCCCACTCCAGTACTCTTGCCTGGCAAATCCCATGGACGGAGAAGCCTGGTAGGCTGCAGTCCATGGGGTTGCTAGGAGTCAGACACGACTGAGTGACTTCACTTTCACTTTTCACTTTCATGCATTGGAGAAGGAAATGGCAACCCACTCCAGTGTTCTTGCCTAGAGAATCCCAGGGATGGGGGAGCCTGGTGGGCTGCTGTCTATGGGGTCGCACAGAGTCGGACACGACTGAAGCAACTGAGCAGCAGCAGCAGGTATCCAACAAAAGGCTATATAGTACTGTACTGTAATAGGTTTTATAATAGTCTTCATACAAATAACGCATTAAAAAACACAAAAATAAAGAACCATTTTAAGTCTTACAGTACAGTACCTTGAAAATTACAGCAGTACTAGCTATATCGCCGCTGGTTTTACACTTGCTTCCAGACATCCTGGGCTCGAAATAAAGACACTGTACCACTGTCCTCTGCGTACCACTGTACCAAGAACACAAGTACACACCCATTTGTAGAGGATGCTCTCACATGACAGTGTACTCCAGGCACAGGAACTAACTTACATGATCGGACGTGTGAACGCACGTTTGCATCTTTGAAAGTTCATAATGTGAAGGTTCATACGTAGGGGGCTTATTGCAGAGGTAAGGGGTTACGTCGATGACATAGCAGCCCCTGAGGCCAAGCTCCCTGCTGGCCAGGAACCAGAGCTTGGTTCAAAGCTGACAGAAAGCCGTGCATTCTGAGAAATCCAACAACCAAAGGACCCTGAGATGGCCCGTCCTTTCCGATTTCTGCTACTTCCTGCATTAGACACCCACTTTCACAGCAGATGATGACATGGGAGAAAAGCAAAGACCGTCAAGCGTCAAGCGTAGAAATTTCTTTTCCAGCCTTCCTTTATTATTACTAAGCCAAAAGTGGAGTGTGTTGATAGAATGTGTGTGTGTCAAGAAGTGAAATAAAAACAGTTTGAATCAGTTTCGTGCCCTGTTTCTACTGTCCTAATAATAATAAAATACCTGTGCACACATGGGGTTTGAGATAAGAATCGTATCACTTTGATGACTCAACATACAAGTTAAAGGGCTATCTACTTACATTGAAAACTGGCGCTGTCCAATGTAAAGGTATTACCAACTCAGTGGACACGAATTAGAGCAAACTCCAGGAGATGGTGAAGGACGGGGAAGCCTGGCGTGCTGCAGGTCCACAGGGTCACACGGAGTCAGACACGACTGAGCGACTGAACAGCAGTGTAAAAGTGAATGGTGCGATTCACGCAGATCATTCACAATTTCGACTTTACTTACAATGTCATTAAAAGGCAAGTTAAAAACAAAACAAAACCCCGTCATGACAAGTCGAGAAAGGGGGCATGGAAGAAAGGGAAAGGCTTTATATTTTAGTGCCTTTACTGGCCCTTTTTTCCCGATTTTTGAACTAAGGTCCCGGATGAGAGTTTGAGACACGGTCTCAGGCTGATGAGTCCTTCCTAAAATATTCACCCAGTGAATATGTACCGAACTCCTCCTGTCTGCCCAGCTGTGTGCTGGCTGCCAGGAGCAGAAAGTCAATACTGTGAATGCAATTTCCATCCTCTCGTGGTGGGGCGCAATAGCATTCTGCAACCAGGTTTTGGGCCATCATTTTCCGAATGTGAGAACTCTCATAGATGTCTCTGAAGGGGGCTTCTAAGAGAGAAATCTCTTTCCAATATTACAAGAAACTTGGGCCTTCACCTATCCAATATACTTCAGAGATCAGCTACCACCCTCCTCGATAAACCAGAAGAGGTGATGCTTTTTTATTAAACTTTTGCAATCGGTTCCAGACCTCAAACAAACCAACACACACAGCTCACTCCTGCCCTTTGTTCTTTCCTCTTCTGAGTCTTTTATTTTTATTAATTTATTTTAAAAGATTTTTTAAAATGTGGATCAGTTTTAAAGTCTTTATTTAATCTGTTACAATATTGCTTCTGTTTTACGTTTTGGATTTTGGGCCCCAAGACATGTGGGGTCTTAGTTCCCTGACTACGGATTGAATCCGCATCCCCTACGCTGCACCACCTGGTATGTCCCCCTTCTGAGCCTTTTAAACACAACAGAATTTGTCAGTAAATGACATAAGCTGAT
>NW_011494785.1:3176584-3180739 GCF_000754665.1 Bison bison bison | reverse complement strand
AAACAGAAAGGTGGTTCTTTGGTTACTTTTGTCAGATGGAAAAACACCTTTCACTTATGTTGAAGTTTGGCTGATAAAATATCTTTCAAAGGTCCGTGTTTAAAAAGAAGAGGAATCTGTAAGTCGGGATGAGGGTGAGAACCACTGAGGGTCACCCACCCCCACTACCTTCAGAGAGGGTTTGAGAACACTACTCTGGATCTTAGCAGATCAGGGACCTGGCAGAGCAACTTCCCATAACATTTCCTGAGCCTCTGTAATCTCTTCAGGTCTTGAATTCTTGGTATTTGCCAGCAAAGCTCCTTAAGCCTTTAAGAAGGGCCATCTGTGTACCCACCTCCTCCCCCAGGGAGGGGGGCAGAAGTTCTGGAATATAACTGGCTCCTCCTTGCAGACCTTTGGGGATGGGAATTGCCCAGCTGGAGGGGCATCCAGAGGTGGGGCTGGCCTGCTGGGTAACCTCAATGACCTGAACCCAGGTTAGGACCCAGAAACCATCTCCTCCGTTTACATGGCAGGAGACTGAGGCTTAGTGAGGTCACGGAAGCTGCTCAGGAGAAAGCAGAGCCTGGATTCCAGGCTGGATTTTCCCGATTCTTCTCTGAGCTCCAGCTGTAGCCTGGGGGAGCCTCCCTCCAGCCTCCTCCGCAGGCTGCACTCAGCTGTTCTCTCCTCTCCTCCTGGGAGTAAGCATCATCTCCTCCAGAACTAGATGCCCGGAGGTCAGGGCTGGCTCTTTATTATTTCTCAGGACCAAGGCTCACGCCCCGAACCCCTGGCTCCCCTCCACCACTGGCTCTGCCCTCTGCCTGTGCCATCTTGGAAATATAAACCTTATGGACCCGAGACCCACAGGTCAGCCCAGGGGGGACGCATACAAGAAGCAAGGCCAATGGTCAAAGGAATTAACAGAGGGCTCAGTCCTGCACTCAGGTCCCTTCTGTCCACTTCACTCCAGTCTCCCTCCTTGACCAGTGACCTAGAACAACCCTACAAACAACTCGACCTCCTTCCCCGTCCCTGGGTGAACCACTGATGCCTGGTCCTCGGGGTTTGGCAAAGGCGGTGATGAACTATACCCCAAACCCAGGCACAGCACTGGACACGGAGTCACCCCGCCATTCACAGGTGAATTTACAAGAAGCGACAAAGGAGGGACATTTCCCATGGCTGCTTAAATATAGGGCAGGGCCTGCCGTCCACCTTGGCCTCCAGCCTCAAGAATCACTCAAAGAGAAGGGCGTCCTCCACTGCCAACTACTCAAGAGAACCAGGTTGAGCAATCCCCTAGAGAGAGACATATCTGGGCAGGTGGCCTGGGACTCACCCAAGGGAGGAGAGTGACAGAAGGGTCCCTTGCACGCGTAGTTCTCCCATATCAGTGTGCATTCTGTTCACTCTGTGATCCCTGCTGTAGCCTCCTGCTTCAGTGCCCCGTGCCATACCATGTGCGGAATCAATTTCCCACTAGCCTTGACCCAAAGCTCAGGAAATTAAACCAGTTGCAAAAAATCAACCATATGATGGAATCCATGGCCAAGCAGAGACTGGTGGGATGATAGCTCTGAGCAACTGAACCTCCGTCTCTGGTCCTCCCCGAGTATGGGATATTCCCAGTCCCAGTACTGGTATTGAAAGGGCCCTATCGTCTTTGGGTGCAATGGTTTTCTAGCTTTATTATAGTGGGAGGGCCCTTTCTTCAAAGGAAGTCCTACCCAGAAGCCAGCCTGTAACTCAGGTCAGCCCAGAGCTGGGGTGCGTGGCCCCAGGACCTGCCTATAGGGCTGCAGCTCCTGCACAAGCTCCCAGGAGCGCAAGAGGAAAGACACACTCCTCACTAAGTCACTCACTCACTCACTGACACAGCCTCTCGGAGCACCCACCGGGTTCCAGGCGCGATGAGCCGGCAGGCAGCAGGACCCAGGCAGGGCCGCTCCTCAGCAAAGCTCTCTGTGAGGTCGGATGCTGGCAAGAGAGGGTCAGACGGTGCTAGGAAGGAAACAGACCAGGGCAATGTGACTGAGGCCAGGAGGTGGCTGCTTTAGATAAAGGGTCCCTTCCTCTCTGAGGATGTGAAATGTGACTCAAGATCAGAATTGTAACTTGGAAAGATGCCGATCTCTACCAAAGACGAGGGAACAGCCCAGAGAGGTGAAGGGACTTTCCCTAGGTCACACAGCGGGTAGGAAGCCGAGCTGGACTGAACCCAGTTTTCCTCTCAATGTTTCCTAAGCAGCTACTATGGGCCAAGAAGCCTCGGTGACAGGTGACATCCAGGGGCCGCAAAGCACAACCACACCCCGGTGTCTGGGGCTGTCAGGACTCTAGACACCCTGCCGGGCTTCCTCGGCAGGTCCAGCATGGGGCAGGAGCCCCTGTGACCAGAAGAGAGAACTCTGAAGCTGGTGAACTGACTCATCTGAAAAGACCCTGATTCTGGGAAAGACTGAAGGCAGGAGGAGAAGCGGACAGAGGATGAGACAGTTGGATGGCATCACCGACTCAATGGACATGAGCTTGAGTAAACTCTGGGAGTTGGCGGTGGACAGGGAGGCCTGGAGTGCTGCGGCCCATGGGGTCGCAAAGAGTCGGACACGATTGAGCGACTGAACTGAACTGAACTGAAATGAGGCTGGTGACTTGGGACAGAGATCTCCCTCCTCTGCCACCTCCCTGGCCTGAGCTGTGGAAGGTGCCCTGGCCGAGCCCAGGGATCACACAAGGAGAAAAGCCAGCCAGTGGGTGCGAAGGTCCTGGCCTGCCTGGAGAAGGCTCTCTACAGCCCAGCTGCTCCGGGGCTACAAGGTGAGGACCCATCGAGCCAGCTGCCCTTGTGTGCTGCCGAGGCGTCCATACCAAAGGGCCTGCCCCAAGCAGGCCTGCACAAACCTCACACTCCAGGGGATCAAGGCTGGCGTTGGGCACACACTCTCATCTCTGGAACATGCAGGGAAGCAGTGAAAAGACAGCTCCTTCCACTGCCCGCAGAGTGGGCCCCCCAAAATGTTAGTCGCTCAGTCATGTCCGACTCTTTGTGACCCTATGGACTATATGTAGCCCGTCAGGCTCCTCTGTCCATGGGATTCTCCAGGCAAGAATACTACAGTGGGTCGCCATTCCCTTCTCCAGGGGATCTTCCTGACCCGGATCGAACCCGGGTCTCCTGCAGGCACTCCCCAAATCCTTGACTGGAACTGTGGCCCAGCCCTCGGCCTGTGCCCTCAGAGCCTGCCTGCTGCCAAAGCACTCTTCCATGACTCAGCTCACTTAAATAAGCAGCCAGCCACCTCGAGAGGTGGGCAGGACAGCACTCATTAGACCCAAAGCAATGGAGCCCCAGGATGACAGGAGCAGGGGACAGATCACTGGTTCAAACTCAGGCCTCTAAGGCCACCTCTAATGCAGCTGCCCACAGCCCCGGTCTCTCCCTACATGTCCACCTACCCGAGGCGTGTCCCCAAGAGTCCAGGAGCTAGAGGGCACTTGGGGTTTTTCCAGAAGCTCTTTCCTCTCCAACTCTTTGCAACCCTATGGACTGTAGCCTGCCTCTGCTCATGGGATCCTCCAGGCAAGAATACTGGAGTGGGTAGCCATTCCCTTCTCCAGGGGATCTTCCCAACTCGGGCACTGAACCTGTGTCTCCTGCACTGGCAGGCGGATTCTTTACCACTGGGCTACCAGGGAAGCCTTACCTCTCCACCCTGCCCCACAGTGTGTGCCCACACGCAGAGACCACCAGCACCAGCCCCTCACGCTCGGCACCTGAGACCCAGCTCGAGATGCCTTCCGGAGCCCCTTCCATGTTCTCCAGCCAAGTCACGTGTGTGGACACAGAGTTGGTGAAAACAACACACCCAGAACCTTTCACACCTCCTGCCCTTGCACACAAGCCAGCCAGCTGCACGCACAGGAAGGGGCAGGGCACTCGGGTGACAGGCCCTGCAGGGCCGGGTACCCCAATACACAGATGTGCCCACTGACTTGTGGACCAGTCTGCCCAGCAGATAGACGACTCCTGCGCCAAGAACAGCCCGATGCCTGGAGGAGACATGCCAGCGGCCCACATTGAGCCAAGGACCCTCCCGTGCTAGCTGGGATGGCTCTCGACCTGTCACCTCGGGTCGTGCATAAGAGCCGCCAGGAGTCAGGGTGGAC
>NW_011494785.1:3141368-3175927 GCF_000754665.1 Bison bison bison | reverse complement strand
CGGTCGGCTCCTAGTGGGGCGTTAAACCGGCAGGGTCCTGGGAGAAGTTGGCCGTGGTGGTGGTGGGGGGCGGGGAGGTTGCCCGGGGACTCCAAGAACCCCTTGGAGCCCTTATCACAGAGCCTCCCTTCCCTCCTCCCCAACCCGCAGAGCCCCCCACACAAGGACGACCCCATCGCTGCCCTGGCCCTCTGAGAGTCTTGTGTGCTGTCAGCTTCCCATTTCCTGGGCCCTGGGGGAGCCTAGATCCCCTCCTGGACTGGAGGAAAAGGAAGAGAAGCAGCAGAGACCGACACCCCCCTCCCCAAACCTTGTCCTGTCCTGGCCTCCCGCAGGGGCAGAGCTGCCTAAACTGGATCCAACCGGCAGGGCGAGACAGCTATTGCCATTTCCCCAAGTAGCAAAGGGCAGAACTTACCCAACTCGTGGTCTCTTAAGACTTGACCACAGAGAGCTTTGTTACCCATTTGCTAGACTGCTGGGTCAGGGAAGACAGAGTCCGGGGAGAGCTGACAGGCCTCCCAGGGCTGTGAAAGGTGGACAGAGGGGAGGTGGGGTGGGTGGTCTCGGTGGGGTCTGTGGTCCCCATGGAGGAAGACCTGAAATGGGGCGGGTGGTGACTGGGGAAGATGCAATGGACAGCTCTCTAGAGTTATGGGGTTGGGGGTAGTGGGGGAAGGGGCGTGCAGCTGAAACTGGGGGTGGGGGCGGGTCTCAGAAAGGAGGCCACTGTGGAGCTGCGGGTGAGGGAGCCAACCCGAGGTCTGGAGAGCCATGAAGCTGAGTTGCAGGACGAGTGTAGATGGGGCAGAGTGGGCCTGGCTGAAGACAGACCCCAGTCTAAGCGGGAAAGGAGTGGGTGAAAGAAACTGCCCTGGTTGGCGGGGTCTGCACGGTGCCAGGGGCACATCACTGGAGTAGGAGGTGGGGGAGGGGGCAGGTCCTGCAGGACTCCGGCTCCAGGGATGCTGAAGAGGAGGCGGCATTAGACTTGACGATGAGTGTATCTTTGGGGGCTTCTGAGAGAGTCTCTGCTGGAGGTGGGGGGGATCCCCCACCTTTCAGTTCAGTTCAGTTCAGTCGCTCAGTCTTGTCCTACTCTTCGAGACTCCATGGACCACAGCACGCCAGGCCTCCCTGTCCATCACCAACTCCCGGAGTTTACTCAAACTCATGTCCATTGAGTCGGTGATGCCATCCAGCCATCTCACCCTCTATTGTCCCCTTCTCCTGCCTTCAGTCCCTTTAGGGGCATCTAGACCCACTCGGGTGACCTGCTTCTGCTCCGGAGGCCTCTGAGGCCATCCGGGCTCCAGGGCTTCCTGAGGGCTCAGCTCCTGGGGAAATGGCATCCAGTTCAAGTTCACTGTCTGCCCGGCCTCATTCTCTGGCTTTCTCACAGTCGTGTCCCCAAGAGTCCTTCCCATTGATGCTGGGCTGTCCATCTCTGTGCACAGCCTGTTTCCCAGAAATCCATCCTGAGACAGAGGGTCAGTGAGAAAGAAAAGGTGGTGGGCTGGGCAAGGGAGAGGCTGTGGACCCCCGGCACTGCACTTGGGGTGAAGGCTGAGCCTGTGGTGGGAGAGAGGACAGAGCAGATGGAATATGAGGGCCTCTCCCTGACCTTCCACGACCTCTGAGGAGGACCTTGACCTCTGGGGAGCACCTTGGCCTCTGGGGAGGACATTGACCTCTGGGGAGCACCTTAACTTCTAATGAAGTGACATAGATATGCCAGAGAAGGTAATGGTAAAGAAAAAGCCCTGAGAGATGGGTGGGAGGAGATGTAGAAGGTAGTTTCAAAACGGTGGAGGAGAGAAGAGGGAGGAGGCTTGAGCGGAGAAGAGGCTGTGGGGGTGAGGCGCAGGATACGTGCGTGCTCATGGAAGTTAGTGTTGTTGAAACAGTAATTAGAAAAGAGAGGGCTGGAAAATGTTCCAGAGGGACCTTTTAGCAATATGAGAGGACCAGTGACAAATGAACCTCTGGGCCTGGCTGTCCGCTTTCCAGCACTGTCCCTGGCAACATTAACATCGAGAGTAGTGAACCCATGGAAATGTGATTGTAATTTTAAATTTCCCAGTAGCCACATTAAAAAAAAATGTAAAAAAAGAAACAGGTGAAATGATTTTTCATAATACATCTTATTTAACACAGTATATCTAGAATGTGATGACTTCAGGATGCATAAATATAAAAAGTTATTAAAGAGGTATTTTAGATTTTCTTCCTACTGAGTTTTCCAACCCTGGTGTGCGTTGTACACTCATAGCACCTCTGAGTTCAGATGTTCCCTTTTCATTGGAAATGTCTGCTCTGCATTTAGATTTCATAAAATTTAAGATTGAGAAAGTAGATTTATAAACCTAAGTTTGCTCGACACATGCTTTCCAAAAACCAAATCAAATGACCAGTTTTTCATTTTTACTGATTTATTTTTTGGTCACACTGTGTGGCATGCGGGATGTTAGTTCCCATACTAGGGATCGAACCTGCGTCCCTACAGAGGAATTGCAGTCTTAACCGCTGGACTGCCAGGGAAGTCGCTCAAATGGTCAGTTTTTACATTTATTTAGGTTAATTAAATTAACTGAAATAAAACATTTAGTGCTTTAGTTGCACTTAACACATTTCAAGTGTTCAGTAGCCACACGTGGCCCGTGTTCCCATATCAGGCTCATGGTCATGAAATCCTAGACTTTGGTCTTTGTTTTGTCCTCACCTTCTTTGAAAGAATGGACCCCTGGCCCCCTCCAGGTGCTGCTCCACCAACAAGAGCCTGATCCGTTCCGTTCTGTTTCACAGGACACGCTTGGAGAAGATGACAGAGTGGCTGAGGATCCAGCCCCTGTGGGGAAGGGAACTGGGGGTCGACTTGGACCACCTTGGTGATGACAGGTAAGTGAGGTGTGAGCTGGACGTATTCCATTCCCATCCTCCTCCTGTGTTCATGTGAAGAAGGCCGTGGTTTTCTGGTCAAGCTGGCTCCTCCAAAGGCTCTCCTTATGCAGGCCAGGACCCCCTTTTGTAGCTCCCCACACCAGCCCCCCGAGCTCTGAGCACTGAGTCATAGGCGCTTGGGCTTGGCTGCTGGGTCCCAGCCTTGGCTCCTGCATCTGAAAAATGGGAAGAATAGTCCTTCATTTGGGCTTCCCTGGTGGTTCAGTGGTAAAGAACCTGCCTATCAGTGCATGCATGAGGCCTGGATTTGATCCCTGGGTCAGGAAGATCCCCTGAAGAAGGGAATGGCTACCCACTCCAGTATTTTTGCCTGGGAAATCCCCTGGACAGAAGAGCTTGGTGGGCCACAGTCCTCGAGGTTGCGTAGAGTCAGACACAACTGAGCAAGTAAACTATAACAACGAAGTCCTTCATTTGAGGGAAAAACCAGGAGGAGCTGGTGAAACCCCAGTAGGAAGCCACAGTGAAGGAGGAGTTTTAGTCCCAGATTGGAGATCTGCGCTCCTCATCCTGGGCTTCCCTGGTGGCACTAGTGGTAAAGAATCCGCCTGCCAGTGCAGGAGACATAAGAGGCATGGGTTCGATCCCTGGGTCAGGAAGATCCCCTGGAGGAAGTCATGGCAACCCACTCCAGTATTCTTGCCTGGCAAGTCCCATGAACAGGGTCCTGACAAGAGTCCATGGGTTGCAAAGAGTCGGACACGACCGAAGCACGCACCCCCCTCGTCCAGGCCTGCAGTGCACTCTCTGCCCCGGGCTGGAGGCTGGCAGCTTCTGCTTCCAGTCTGCACTCAGCACTGTTTGCTGCCTTATGTCTGAGCGAGACCCATCACGGAGTGCTGGAGGGTGGGAGTCGTTGAGACTCCTTTAGAGATGTAAAAATAATAATTCCATTTAGACTTCTTTCCTGAGATCTGAAGTGACCATCGCCTATTGCTTGCAGGTACAGAGTAGGTCTTGTAGGGTCCCCTTCATGCCAGCATGGGGCTTGGTATCCTGGTTTCCTGGCAATGATATCTATGTCCACTCCTAGAGATGGAATCACAGAAAATACCTTATTATTTGGGTGGATGCTTACACACACACACACACTAAAGAGCATGATCTGATGTTATTGGCATCCCCGCCCCCAGGACATTGGGTATATCAGCCTAGCGTGCAGGCTGGACCCTGAGCCATCACAGGTCAGGAAATGTAAAACCTGGCTTTCTCCATCCTCCAGGACGCCTGTCTTCCCAAACAATTTGCAGTCAGCACCCAGGAGGGTTGCAAGGAAATGAAGTTTCCCTTGACAACCTCTCCTCCTGCTCCCTGACATGCCTGCTTGTTAAACCGCAGTCCTGATGTGGTCCCGATAAGAACTCTGTGTAGACTCTGCGAGCCCTTTTCAGGAAAAATGGCCCTGTTCCTGCAGGTGGACTCAACCCCTCATGTGTACAGCCTTTAGCTTGTGTGACAGCCTGGCCCCTTATCTTTATTTAAAATCAGGAGAAACTCTTCTTAAGACTCTTTCTACCCCCAGGGTGCGGGAGCTGGTCTTGGTTTCTTCATGTGACAGATAGCGTTAAGTAGCCTCTGGTGAGCCTCTTCCAAAGGGACAGGGGAATGACAAGATATTAAATATTGATCAGCTTGACTTCAGCCTGTGTTTAACTGGGAGCTTAATGACCAAGCTACTCTTTTTTGCAACAACTCCTGGTACTTAATAGGAGGTAGTAACAAAATGATTGTGGCACCAAACCTCATGATCTCGGGGATAATTCCCAGGACAGAAATGTTCCACCAGGAGTAGGTGTTTTTCAGCGGTTGTGAGGCACACTTCCAATGATGCCAAGAGCATTGATTGCACTAATGCGTACTTGAAATAATTATTGATTTTCATTAACAGTGTCAGAAGCATTGCTCAGACTGCTTGCCATGCTCTTGGCATTCTTCACGAAGGGCTTTACTGCCTGCTTCTTTTCCAGAAGAATATTATTTAAGGCAAAACAGAAAAACGTGTTTAGGGTTCAGAAAACATAAGGACTGACAGCTGAGCAAATGATACCAGTGACACGCGAAGTGACACCGATTATTTGCAGCTGGATGTTTTTAGTATGCATAGCACATGATGCTAACCCTCTTTCCTCCTTATTTAGAAGTTCTCCAGAGCTTGCTTTTATAATGCGGACATAGGATCTCCCAGCGTCAAAGGCCACATGCCAGGGAGGAGGAGAAACCTTGGGATAAACATGACAAATATTCCTGGAGCATTTATGTCATTTAGGATGAATCTTTTTGGAAAAGATTTTTTACAATATTTTAAAAATTCTAACATCTGTGTATGCTGATTGTAAAAATTCAATCAATATAAGATACTAAAGAAAGCAAAATCACTTGAAATCTTAGCCATCAGAGGGAATCACTGGATTATTATGTCAATACCCTTTCCCTAGTGTATGTGTGTTTGTGTACGTGTGTGCATACTGGTGTGTGTGTGATTGTAACCTGATTATTTCTCTTTCTTCTTCTTTTAAAAAAATATTTATTATGTATGTGGCTCTGCCGGGTCTTACTTGCAGCCTGTGGGATCTAGTTCCCTGACCAGGGATCAAACCTGGGCTCCCTGCACTGGGAGCATAGAGGCTTAGCCAGTGGACCACCAGGGAAATCCTTATTTCTTTTAAAAATACATTCTAGTCACTGTTTTATGTCAATGAAATTAAGAATATATTGCACCACCTTTGATGTAATATATGAATATACCATAATTTACTTAACCAGTCTTCTATTGATGAATATTTAGAATGTTTTTAATTAAAAATTTCACAGTGTGGTTGTGAAACATTTTTTCTTATATATTTTGGCCTGCTGCTGCTGCTGCTAAGTCGCTTCAGTCATGTCCAACTCTGTGTGACTCCATAGACGGCAGCCCACCAGGCTCCTCTGTCCCTCGGATTCTCCAGGCAAGAACACTGGAGTGGGTTGCCGTTTCCTTCCCCAATGCATACTAAGTCGCTTCAGTCATGTCTGACTCTGTGCGACCCCATAGACAGCAGCCCACCAGGCTCCTCCATTCACAGGATTCTCTAGGCAAGAATACTGGAGTGGGTTGCCATTTCCTTCTCCAATATTTTGGCCTACTTATTAAATTATTTCTTCATAACAGATTTCTAGAAATGGGATTGAAGAAAATACCAGTTTTCGTGAATATATGTGCATTGAATGTGGGGCTTCCCAGGTATCGCTAGTGGTAAAGAATCAGCTGGTCAATGCAGGAGATGCAAGAGACGTGGGCTCAATCCCTGGGTCGGGGAGATGCCCTGGAGTAGGAAGTGGCAATCTGCTCCAGTATTCTTGCCTGGGAAATCCCATGGACAGAGGAACCTGGCAGGCTACAGTTCATGGGGTCACAAAGAGCTGGACACGACTGAGTGACTGAGCACACATGTACTGAATGTATAATAATATAATCCATGGAAAATGTTAGAAGAATATCTTTAAACTTAATATAGTCACTACTTTTTGAGAGGGGACTGGCATTGAGGATGTAATCAAAGAGGAATTGACCAAATCCATAATGTTTTTGTTTCTCACAAAAAGGAAATATCTGTGTAACTTAACATTGCTAAAAATTAAAAACAACAAAAACAAACAGGGCAAGATAAAGTAATTATCAGCTGAAGATCACACATCATTGGAAATAAAACTGTTCATTTTCTTCTACTGAAGAAAAATTAAAGGTTAAAAAAAAGAAGACTAGAAACGGGATATATAAATTATAAACTGTTAAAAGAGAGAAGGGAAACACAACAGCTAAAACGTGATTAATACAACAAAAATAAAAAACGAAAAAAAAGAAACAATAGGAAAGCACTATGAATAGAAAACACAAGTTTATGGACAAAATGCACCCTTGTATTCCAGGGCTCACAATCCGTGTGCTTCGGTTAAAGTGTCCTTTAAAAGGCTGTGCCTCTCATGTTGGATAACAAAACAAAATCCAGGTATGTGTTGTTTAAATGGGGATGCAAGAGTGTAAGGCAGAAAGTTGCAAAGTGAAGAAGTGGAGAAGCTAACATGGGAAATAGGTGTGCCATTGTTCACGTGAGATACGATGGAATTTGAAGCCAAAAAAATTAATGGTCCGAGAAGAGGGTTTTGTTCTGCTTTGGTCTTAGGTACTCATAAATCTTTGTGCACAGTTTCAAAAGGTATGAGGTAAAAATGACATAAAGGGAGCATTTTGACTTAGAGATTTTACATTCTTTTTTATAAATTAAAACATTTGAATTGAAGTGTAGTTGATGCATATTATATAAGTTACAGGTATAATACAGTGATTCACAATGTTTAAAGGTTATACTCCATTTATACGTATTATAAAATATTGGCTATATTCCCCATGTTATGCAGTATTTCCTTGTGGCTTTTTTTCCACATAATAGTTTGTGCCTCTTAGTCCCCTCCCCCTCTATTGCCTCTCCCCTCCCCCTCCCCGCTGGTAAGCTCTAGTTTGCTCTCTGTATCTGTGAGTCTGCCTTTTTTTTGTGTTATATTCACTAGTTTGTTGTAGTTTTTAAATTCCACATGTCAGTAATATTGTACAGTATTTGTCTGTTTCCTTCTGATTTATTTCACTTAGCATAACGCCCTCCAAGTCCATCCATGATGCTGACTTGGAGACAAATTTTCATTCCTTTTTTTATGTCTGAATAGTATTCCATTATATATAAGATTTGACCCTAGGTGCCAAAATGGGGTTGGGGACTGCTGACTTAGTATGATCACCTCTAGGTCCATGCAATTTTCTGAAAATGGCATGAATCTTGTACTTTTAATTACCTCATGCCCATTGGAAAATACATTAATCCCTTGATTATCTGGCCCAGCACTTAGAAAGAGTCATGGATGATACAAAGAGGCTTGTCCTTCATTTAATGCTTTGCTGGTGCTGTCTTGAAATTCTCTGTAATTTTTTAACAGGAGGCCCCCATTTTCATTTTGCATCGCTGATCCTGAACATGGGCTTCTGTTCAGCAGAGCCAGGCCCTGGATATTTCTGCAAACTACTCATTTCCCACTCAAGTTAAAGATGCAGGCTTGTGGAATCTCACTGATCCCAAAGAAAGTGCCATCGTATGTCTTCAGACTAATCTTATCTTTTCTGCAGGGTTTGGGAGGGCATTGAATTGAGGGGAAATAAAAGGAACAGAACCACGTCCTTGATTTTCTTTCATGAGCTGCTTTTCCTTCCCCTCCTTCCCCCTCCTTTACTCATCCCATCCCCACATCCAGCCACATCACAGCCTACAGTCAGGATGTACACAGAGCTTGCTCTTTCCTCTCACATCTGCACAAGGCTCTCCCCATCCTTTCTGCTCAGGAAGCTTCTACTCAGTCTTTAAGGTTGTTTGCATTCTCACCTCCTTCAGGAAGTCCTTCTTGACCTCTCCAGGTAGAACTGTGTGTCTTGTCTTTTTGATCCGAGGTCTCCGGTAAGAATTGAGTCAGGGAGCCAGAATTCTTTTCTTTACACCTCTTTCCTGGTAGACTAAAGGTTTCCAACCTTTGCATATGTGTGTGTTTCCTCACTGGTGTGTGTGTCACACCCTGTGGCATTAAAATACTAAAAACACATTAAACAAGTCGAGAATAATTATAGCACAGTCACTGCTGCAGTGTAACTGGGTCCCGCAGCGACTATAAAAGCTCCCACTCTATCTATCACTTGGTTCCCTTTAATACTGGTTGCTGCTCTGAATATGAGCTCTTGTGTATTTTAAGCACTATGGTTTCTTATGTTCCAATAAACACCATGCTGGCTTGAGTTTGCAGCTCTTACCTTCTCAGAGCTGGCTTACTCCTCTCTCCACTGTCACGGGACTTTTTGGGTCTGTTTTCCATTTGAAAGATGTCATTAACATGCGAATCCCTTGGGAGCAGAAACATCTGCTAGACACTGACTTGTAAATTGTCAGCCCATCATGACCTTCCAGCTCAGAGGCAAGATTGCTTGCTGCATCAGGGTGCTCAGATGAAGGGACAGAGGGGGACCAGTGGCCGGCCCCATCTGTCCGCCAGACTACATTGGCCTAGAGGGGGTCCCTCTTCCTAGTTTGTGTAAAAGGTGCCATTTGGACTAATGGGTACTCTAGCTCAGGACACCCCAGGGTGCTACAGTTGGTCAGCTGGAAATTGCTGGAGAGTGAGGACTGGGTTCCATTCATCTTTATTTCTCTAGCTCTGAGCACAGCCGGACAGTAATAGACCTCGATACCTGTGGGATAAATTATGAAACCAGCCAGAGGCTCTGCTGACAGCATAGATCATGATTTGGGCCCAATCTAAAATGTGGTTAATGTAAATTTCCCAGATCCGGTCTGCTGGGGGCACTGGTTCTTAAGCCTGTTGGATACACTCAGGCGATGCAGTAAGTTTCAGCAGCACAGCCCTGGGCAGACTTGGCAAAGACGTCTTTGGGGAGTCTGTGCCTGGGGTCTGGCCCTGCCAGAGGCTGGGGGACCTGGCAGGGGTTAGGGCTCTTCTATGATGCTCTCTGCTGCTCGGCTCCCTGGCTGGCCTGGGAGCCTGTCTGCCAGTCTGCTGTGGGGCCGCCAAGGCCGTCTGTGCAGCAGAGTCAATTCTGGGGGTTCATGTGGGGACTCCAGGGGCTGTGTGCTTGCTCCCGCACACCTGGTGGACTCGTGGCTGGGATTCCTGGTTTTCATCTACGCTACCCAGGTCCAATTCCTGGACAAGAAACTAAGCTCTTTCTTCAATATTGCTCACTGCTGTCCTTCCGAGAACACTTTGATATGTGCTGGTTCGGAGGATTATCTTCTTGCTTCAAGGTCCCAGAGCTTGGAGGACTTGGGGTGGGCAGGGAGGATAATGGGGGTAAGAGAGTGAATTCCTGGGCAAATATTTGCTTGAAGAGAGAGCGAGGAGACTGAGACGGGAGAGCCATGGAAAGGTGTCATAGCCGTGGTGGCCTTTGGTCATCATAATGGCACCAGGGATTTGTTCTCTGATCCTTACAACCGAAAGGAGTCTCCCCCACCCTAATCTCTTCTCTGTCCTTTTCTTTTCTAGTCCTTATTACAAGTTATAACCTTCTACGTATTTGTGTGTTTTTCTTTGTTTAGTGTCTGTGCAGACCATTAGACGCCAAGGTCCATGAAAGCAGGGGATACACAGGTTGTTTGCTCCAAGACCCAACAGTGTCTGGCTAGGTACAGCAGACTCTCAACACATGTTTGATGAGAGAATGAACAAGAATTTATGTTTGTTTTAAATATTCATGAGTCAGGTTTGGACAGTAATATGAACTGAAACGCCATTGCCCGTGGAAGAGCTGCAGCTTGTCTCTGTGAGTACTGATGGTCCCGTGCATGCTGATTTTATTAAGATTTTTTTTTTTAATGTGGATCAGTTTTGAAGTCTTTATTGAATTTGTTACAACATTCCTTTTTTATGTTTTGAATTTTTGGCCTGGAGGCCAAATGTGAAATCTTAGCTCCCCAATCAGGGATGGAGCCTGCACCCACGGCATTGGAAGGAGGAATTTCAACCACTGGACCGCCAGGGAATTCCCTGGTGCGTGTTTAAATCAATTACAATTATAAAGCCATTTTTGGGGGATCATCCATGATTCTTTTTTTAAGTGCTGGGCCAGATAACCAAGGGATTAATGTATTTTCCAGTGGATGTGAATTCATTAAAGGTACAAGATTATTTTAGATTTTATGGTTCCTCCTGTTCACATCATTCTATAATTAAGGATCCCGTCCTAGACACAGTGATTTGTTGTGTGTCTCACTTTCATGTAGAAAAATGGTACTAAAGGCATTTTCATTTTGTTCCTTTGACTTGACTATGTCAGGCTGGTAAGAGTCTTTCAGGATCACAAAGGGCTGAAGCAAGCAGGATGCTGTCCATATGTAGATTAAGCGATGGGCTTCCCGGAGTTGGGCAGTGCACAACCCACACAGCTGTGCAGTGCAGCCTTGTGAAAACTCCAGGCTCTCAGTTTAATGAGGACATGACCTGAGGACTGCTGGCCCTGCTTGAGGACTCAGCTGCCTCTTTGTATTCTTGCCCCTTCTCTGCTCTTTCCCCAGCATCCAGAACAATCTTTCTAGAGCCCAGGCTCAGGTGCAAACCTTGTAGTGACTTCTCATTGTATGGAGAACAAAAGCCAAGCCCCTCTTCCTGCCCCTGGGCTATATGGGACCTGCCCTTGGCCTCCTCTCCCACCTGTCACTTTCTTCTCTTCCAGAATCAAGCCCCAGTGGCCTCTCTTCTTTGCTAGGGTAGCCAAGCCCTCTCCCTGTCAAGGCCTTCTGTTCTCTGCCTGGACTGTTCTTCCTCCAGACCTTCACCCACTGCTTCTTTCTCATCCTTCCCTGTGTAAGTGTCACCTCCTACGAGAGTGCTTCCCTGACCCCGGTTCTAAAGCGCAGCTCCGGGGCCCTTTACACAACCTTCCTGTCTGCTGTACAAGAATATAAGCTGCACGAGAACCTAGTCATTACCTCTTGTTTGTTGCCCCATTTCCAGAACAATGCTGGGCCTGTGGTCCTCTATCTGGAAATATTTTTGTGCAATTGACAAATGGAAATCCACAAGGTAGCTATGGTGGGGGCAGCTTCTCGGCCTGGCCCCGTGAGTGACTGTCGTTGGAGAGCTTGAAGATCATGCTGGAAATTGCAAGTGGCCTAGAAGCTGTGGTCTGAGCCCTGGCTCCATTTCTTCTTGTTGCCATTCAGGGCCTCCTTGTCCTCACCTGTCTTGGGAGGGAACCGGATTGGCTGGTCTTGTGCCGGCCACCTCTGTGACTCCAGAGCACAGCCCGCCCAGCACAGGCAGAAGAGCGGAGGTCTTAGGGTCCTAGGGCCCCCTGTAGTTGCAATACCTACTCTTTCCATGGCCTCCTGATGTGTTTTTTTCTGACCTAAACAGAGAGGTAAACAGCGGCAATACGGGGGAGGCACTGAGTCGTGCCCCGGAGGGAACGGGCTGCAGGCAGCCTGGGTTTGTATCTCAGCTCCTTGCTTCCCAGCTGGTGACCCCGAACACGTCTCTAACTTCTCCGAGCCGTAGTTTTGGCAAATAGGAATGCTTATACCCTGCGTGCAGATTCACAGGAAGATTACATGAGTTACTCTATGAGAAGCTGAAAGTAAGTGAAAGTATTGGTCGAACAGTCGTATCCGACTCTTTGAGACCCCATGGACTATAGCCCACCGGGCTCCTCTGTCCATGGAATTCTCCAGGCAAGCATACTGGAGTGGATTGCCATTCTCTTCTCCAGGGGATCTCCTGAGCCAGGGATTGAAATATCACTGGCATTGCAGGCAGATTCTTTACCATCTAAGCCACGAGGGAAGCCCTATGAAAGGCTGAAGAGAGATCAGCTCCTTTCCAGTTGCCTGAGAAAGCTGGGCACATCCATGGGATGGCCAGATGTCCAGGATGCCTGGCTCGTTCCCACTGAGGCTGGAAGGGGCTGCGGGGCTGAGAGCGCACAAGAGTGGGAGCAGGAGATGGGCTGCGCTTGGTGGAGGAAAACCAAAGAAACCATTTGTGAGCAAAGCACAACAGTGTGTTTATTTATTTTGCACCAGAAAATGAATAGGTGTATAAGCGTTTGGAGATAGTTCTGCAGAATCTTGTATGTCTCGCTCTTCCCTGGGCAAAGCTCATTTGCATTCCTAGAGTGTTGGCTGCCACGTTCCAAGAAGTGAGGTTGTTTAGTGTGCTGGCGTCCTCACTCCAGCACAGAAGTCATGCCTTTTTGTTTGTGTGTAGAGGTAAGTTGTTCTTGCCTGGAGAATCCCAGGGACGGGGGAGCCTGGTGGGCTGCCATCTATGGGGTCACACAGAGTTGGACACAGTTGAAGCGACTTAGCAGCAGCAGAGATAAAGAGCTGCTGCTTGGGCAGCTTCTACTATTATACACAGCAGAGACTAGGCTTGTTATTATACTATGTTTTCAAATTAATTTTTTTTTTAGAGAATAGTTACTAGATGAAGCACAAGCTGGAATCAAGATTGCAGGGAGAAATAACGACAACTTTAGATATGCAGATGACACCACCCTTATGGCAGAAAGCGAAGAGGAACTAAAGAGCCTCTTGATGAAAGTGAAAGAGGAGAGTGAAAAATCTGGCTTAAAACTCAACATTCAAAAAACCAAGATCTTGGCATGTGGTCCATCTTCCCAACCCAGGAATTGAACCTGAGCCTCCTACGTTGCAGGCAGATTCTTTACCGACTGAGCTATGAGGGAAGCCCTATGTATGTCAGTCCCAATCTTCCAACTCATCCCACCTCATCTTCCCCCTTGGTGTCCATACATTTGTTCTCTATGTCTATTTCTCTATTTCTGACTTGCAAATAAGATCATCTATACCGTTTTCTAGACTCCACATATACACATTAATATATGAGATTTGTTTTTCTCTTTCTTACTTACTTCACTCTGTATGACAGTCTGTAGGTCCGTCCATGTTGCTGCAGATGACACTATTTCATTCCTTTCTATGGCCGAGTAATATCCCATTGTATGCATGCACAACATCTTCTTTATCCATTCTTTTGTTGATGGACATTTAGATTGTTTCCATGTCCTGGCTATAGTGCAGCTCTGTTTACAGTAGCCAGGACACGGGATTGTCATTTTACCTCCTGGAGCAGACTCGACACGTTGGCTCACTCAGAACCTGGGAACCTAAAGCTTACCTTCCCAGCACCCAACACATGGCCGTGCGACCCAATTCTGGTCAATAATATAAAAGTGGACATTTCTTGGAAGGAGCATTTCTTCCTAACTAAAAAGACAAAGTTTCCAGAAGAAAAAACCTTGAATTTGCTTCCCACGTCTCTTTTCCTGCCATCTGCAACCTGGATGTGATGATCGAAGGTGCAGCAGCTGCCCTGCAACCGTGAGGCAATGCCCCCAAGGTAAGAACACATTGTCTTTCACTGAAACACAGTCCATATTTTAAGACACACCTTTACTTAAGTATCAGTAGGAAAGAGACGTGCTTGCTGCTTATGAAACCCTGGTTTGTTGGTAAAGCACAGTCAGATTCCCAAGATGTTAAAATGTGAAAAAGGAAAAAAGTGGGTCTTAGGGTCGATGCAAATGGAATAAGTATCTGAGCCCTGGAATATCTACCTCTAGATTCATGTGAGAACAAAGAACTCCTAATTCTTTGGGGCCTGGTTGTCAGGCTTTCTGATATTTATGGCACCTCCTGTTGCTGTTGCTCAGTCGTGTCTGCCTCTCTGCAACCACGTGGACTGCTGCATGCCAGGCTCCCCCGTCTTCCATTGTCTCGTGGAGTTTGCTTACATTCATGTCCATTGAGTCGGTGATGTTCTCTAACCATCTCATCCTCTGCTGCCCTCTTCTTTTGCCTTCAGTCTTTTCCAACATCAGGGTCATTTCCAGTGACCATCAGGTGGCCAAAGTATTGGAGCTTCAGCTTCTGCATCAGTCCTTCCAATGAATATTCAGGGTTGATTTCCTTTAGGATTGACTGGTTCGATCTCCTTGCTGTAAAGGTGAGATGGGTGTTAACATCTGTGTCTGACTAAGAGGACAGAGAACTGCAGAGCATGCAGTCCACACACTAGAAGTCCACTGCTCTTGCCCCACCTACCTGCCCTACTCCGTTGCTTTTTTGGCCCAGTAAGTAGCCTTCATGGTACAGCTAGGACAGAGCATCAGCAGCCCTGCAGATACACCCCGGGCCTCTTCCCCTGTTTCTGAGGACCTTCCCCTGTAACCCGTGAGGACATGATGTTTCACCCTGGGAACAGGGAGCCAAGACCTCAGAGTCTGGGAACTGTTCCGTCACCAGGTTTCTTGGTCACTTGGGCAGTTTTCCTTGTCCTTTCTCTCATTTTTCTCCTCTGTGCCCACCTCACCCGCTACTAAACAAAAGCACAGGCCTTGAGAAAGTTCCATGTTTGGATAGAGAACATTCATGGTCCCCCGGGCTGGCTGACATCTCTTTCCAGCATGTGGGCCCTGAGGCTGCATATGATAAAGGACATTTGCAGAAGAGCCTCTGGAAAATTCATCAGCTGCTTTCCTTTGCCTTTGAGGATAGTCCTGGAGACCCTGGACGGAGGGAGGGGGCTCAGGACTCTGACCTGAGGCCAGATGGAGGACCAGTGTGTGCTGATAGCTTAAGGAAGTGCTCTCACCTGTTTACTTCTGAATTTTATTTATTTTTGGCTGTGCTGGCTCTTTGCTGCTACGTGAGGGCTTTCTCGAGTTGTAGCAAGAGGGGCCTACTCTCTAGTTGCGGTGCACAGGCTTCTCATTGCTGTGGCTCCTCTTGTTGCAGAGCACGGGCTTTAGGGCACACGGGCTTCAGTACTTGCAGCACCCGGGCGCAGCCACTGTGGTGCACGTGCTTAGCTTCCCAGCAGCCTGTGGGGTCTTCCCAGCCCAGGGATCGAACATGTGTCCCCTCCGTTGGCAGGATTCCTAACAACGGGACCTACCAGGGAAGTCCTCACCTATGTATTTATTATTTTTGACCAGCTACATGGCTGTGGAATCTCAGTTTCCTGACCAGGGATCGAATCCAAGCCCGCAGCAGTGAGAACTCAGAGTCCCAACCCCTGGACTGCCAGGGAATTCCCGAAAGTTTCCTCGTCAGACTCTTGATTTCTGTTTCCTGAAGCAGATGGTGGGGGGAGGAGAAATTGTTGAAAGGATGTCAGCGTTAAGTAAGAAAGAATGAGCTTTTCCAGATCTCTGTGATCCCATCCGGAAAAGAAGTTAAGAACGGTAGGGGCAGATTAAATGAGAAATCGGTCATGCTAATACATGATTTTTGAGAGTGTGGTTCGTGGAATCCCTTGAAATGCCCAAGAAGCACATTAGGACGAGAATGGCTCCTCTGGGAGTGACTCGTGCAAAACAGGCCTTGCAAGAGCCAGGGTGAGTGCGGGCGGCAGCCAGGCAGCGGGGGAGGCAGTGGTTTTGCTTGATATGTGTGGCTGGCCTGCCAGCTTTCCCTCCGGGCTGCAGAGAGGGTAGGGATACAGAGGGCAAGGGGCTCTGTGCCACCTCCCTGGTTCCCAGGAGAGGCTGGAATGGAGCAGTGGGTCAGTCCTAGAGGGATTTTCTTCTCTGACATGAGGGAGAAAAAGATAAATGATCTTCTGAGAAAATGCACGAGAGCAGGCCCCGTGTGCACCCCGAGGCCCACAGTCTGGCCTGCTGGCTGGAGAACTGCCCCTTAGACCCCTTGTTTATGCTCAGCCAGAAATGTAGTCCAACGGCCGGCTGGCCGGGCCTCCCAAACCACAGAGATGCCGGAAGACATGTGATGAAGGCCCGCGAACCTCACAGGAAGCCTCCGATTGCAAACACATGTTCCAGACTGCTGACTCGGTGTGAACGGATCGCATCTCCAAGTCCGTGTCGGGGAGGGGTGGGGCCTTGCTGTTTGAACGTGTGCCGGGCTGAATGGAGCCTCTGGCTGCAGAGGAGTTTGGGCTGAAAGAGGTTTCTTTGGTAAACCGGCCTGCGTGGTTTAATTCTTTTCCTTCCTTCTTCCTGCGAGGGGAATATCAGTGTGCGTGTGTCTTGACCCCTTGTGGGGCTGTTGGCTTTTTCCCTCTTGCTCACCTGCAGAGTCCATTGTCATCTTTCTCCAACACCCACCACAGGGCTCTGGGCTTCCTGGTGCAATGTTTAAAAATTAAACTTTTTATTTATGAGCTCATTCTCGATTCACAGGCAGTTGTAAGAAAAATGCAGAGAGAGAGTCCAGGCCGCGTTTATTGGTTTCCCTCATGGTAGCATCTCGCAGAACTATAGCCAGTATCACAAGGAGGATGTGGAGGAGAAATATGCTGGTACTTTCAAGACGCAGGGCATCTTATCACAAGGGTCTCTGCCATTATCCTTTTATGGCCACGCCTTCCCTCATCCCTCCCTTCCTACTATACCCCTCAGTTGCCCATGGCAACTGCTAATCTGGTCTTCACTTCTATAATTTTGTCATTTCAGGAAAGCTATATAAATGGAATCATATGTTCTGTAACCTTCTGGGATTGGCTTGTTTTGTATCCTAGGCATAATTCTCTGGACATTCATCCAAGCTGTTGCATATATCAATAGATCCTCCTTATTGCTGAGCAGTATTCCTGGTATAAATTTGTCCCCATTCATTCACTGAAGGACACCTGTGTTGCTTGCAGTTTGGGGCTGTTTTGACGAAAGCTGCCAGAAACAGTTGTGTATGGGTTTCTTGTGTGAATACAAGTTTTCGTCTCTCCAGGATAAATACCCAGGGGTGCAGTTGCTGGGTCATATGATAGTTGCATATTTAGTTCTTTTGAACAAAATGGCCAAACTGTTCTCCAGAGTGGCTGTTCCGTTGCACGTGCCCACCGGCCACGTGTAAGTCATCATTTCTTTACGTCTTCACCGGTGTGTAATGTGGCCACTACTTTTTCACTGCGGTCATTCTGAGCAGGCTCTGCGGCGTCTTGATGTGACTCATGTTTGCGTGTGCCTAGTCACCGGCGTTGTTCAGTGGCTTCTGGCCTGCTTAACTGCCATCTGCATAGCCTCCCTGTTGAAATGTTTCTTTGTATTTCTTGCCTGTTTTTCTAATAGGATAAGTTTGTTTTTTACTACTGAATTTTAAGAGTTCTAACCTCTTCTGGACACCAGTGCTTTGTCAGATACGTGGTTGGCACATATTTTCTCCCTGTTCGTGGGCTGCTTTTTCATCCTCTTGACGGGGTCTTCTGCAGAGCCAGAGAAAGGAAGTTGCTTAAGAGCTGATTCCCGAGTCAGCAGAATTTGCTGATCTACTGTACTCCTTCCCCAGTGAAATAAGCCTTTTTGTCTCTTGCTTTCATTTATTCTGAGTGGGTTAGCAAGACATTCTCCAAAAGTCTGGCAATTCTTCCTGGATCATGCCCACAGTGACCGTGTCTCCCTACCAGCTGGAGGGAATGTAGGGGAAGATGAATAAACTTACTCTAGTTTTGTATGACTGAGAAGGGGTAAGAGATGAAAGAGCGTGATTCAGCCGTATTATCTTGCTATTTCTAAAAGAAAAACTCCTCATTAAAGCAACAGTTTAACTATTAGGGTATGCCTTAATTACAACCCAGAGTTTACAGTTCTTAAGAAAAGATATGATTAGGACAAAATTAAAATATGGCAGTGAGTATAAGTTGTTTTCCTCAAGTATTGTTTTTAATTACTCCATATGTAAGCTCTGGCTTTCTTCATGCTTTTTTATTTTCTCTATGATTCTAGGCGTTGTAAAGCTATTTTGCTTGTACAAGGCTTCCAGGAGGCAAAACCAGCCACTGGAAGCTTTGGTGTAGACACATCCTTAAGGAAGCAGTTCCTGGGGGCATTTCTACTTTGCCAGTATTGAGGGTTATTCATGACTTACCTCTCCAACAGTTTGTCTGCCTGTTCGTCCTTCCATCTATCCATCTCTTCCTGTATCCCTCCATCATCCCTCCATCCCTCCATCTTCCCATTATCTGTACATCCATCCATCCACTCAGCTATTCTTTAATTCAACAATGATTTGCTAAACACAATGACCCTACTATATTTTACATGCCTTAACACTTAAGAAAGAATTCATATGGTTTGTCAGTTTTTTGATTATGAGATTTTTTTTCCTTCAATAGGTTATAGATTCTTTGAGCAGGGACAAGAAAGGGTCTTGTTACTCCTTCTGTGCCAAGTGCCTGACACAGAGGAAGGTACTCAGTCAACGTTTGTAGAATTGGATTATCCCTCCGACAATGCCTGCCTTCTCGTCAAACCTCCTGAGACAGGCAGTCCTTTTCCCTTTTAAGTTACCTGGGATGTTAGAAAAGTACAGAGAGACACTAATTTCATCAGAGTCTGAAAGAGGATGCAAAAAAAGAGGAAAATAAACCAGGACAGAGTTCATACAAATAATCAGAGAGTGTCACTGTCATGATTGCAGAAATGTGGACTGACTTATCCCAGCCCCTGAGAAGAATTTGATTGCTTCATTATGTCTAATTACCATCCTCTCGGCATCCCATTTCTCAATTGCTATTCCACATATGGATCTAATAACTGTCCTGGTTTATGGGTAGAAAAACCAAACTTCAGCCCAATGGCCTAAGGGCTGGGCCACCTCACAGGGAAAGTGAGGAACTGAGATATAGTGATAGAATAGGCATTGTTAGGTTTTAATAGTTTCCATCAAGCCAAGATATAGTCATCACCAGCATATCATATTTACTATTTATGGAGCTTTTATTAAGTGCCAAGAACTTGATAAGCATTATCTTTTCTCCAAAAGCTTTATTTTGAAAAAAATTCCAAACCTACAATTAGTAGTAATATATAAGGAAACGTTGAATTTTACTAATTGCTTTATTTCTTACACCTAGTTTCTTATACCTAGTTTCACATTTTTGCTTTATTTCTCTGTCTCTCTCTCTCTATACATATATATTTGAACCATTTCAGAGTTACATGCAGACATCACGACACTTTCATCCTAAATATACCAGCATATAATTCCTCAGAACAAGGGCATTCTTCTACATAAATAGAACCATGACATGCAGGAAATTTAACATTAAACCAATTCCATTATGCACTTTGTGGTGGTTATTAAAAATTTCCCAATTCTCCTAATAACAATCCTTCCTTCCTTCCTGGATCTAATCAAGGCTTGTCAATTGCACTTATGTTTCATGCTTTGATAGTTTCCTTTAATGTAGAACAGTTTCTCAGCCTCCTTTTCTCCTTCCATTGTCAGGAGTCCAAGCTAGTTATTTTGCAAAATGTCCCTCAGTTTTAGATTTGTTTGATGTTCCCTCGTGGAAAGATTTCGGGGTAAATATTGCTTGGCAAGAATAATTGCACAAATGACGCTGTGTGCTTCTCAGTTCATCCCGTCGGGGGGGGCGATGTAAAATGTCAGTTTGTCCTCTCACTGATGATTTTAGGATCGCTTGGCCGAGGCGGCTGTTGCCTGACTTCTATGTCTCAGAGATGCCGTTTTCCCTTGTAATTAGTTGGAAAGCTGCAGGGTGCTGCTGGGTGGTTGTGTGACTTTCCCTGGTGGTTTTCGCAATCATTGGCCACGATCGTACGGTATCTTTTTAAACTCGCATAATAACCCTGTGAGGAAGATACCATTTCCCCTATTTTTACAGTGAAGAGGCTGAGTCTTGGAGAGATAAAGAGGCATGCTCAAGGCTGGGAAGGGACGGAGCTGGGCTTTCAACCCAGGTCTGGCTGCCTCTCACCCTTCTTCTATTACTGCTCCCCACATCGTTCTGTCTGGAGGTAGACATCACATCCCTTTTGCTCCAGGCAAGACAAGAAAAGGTGATTTTTAAGATCATATCAGACACAATTCATTTCAACCCTGGAGTCTCTTTCTTCTTATTCCCTAAGCACTTTTTTCCCCTGTTGAAGCCTCGCCCCTCTTAGTTCACCTTTCACTATTACCTGACACGTGGTGACTAAATTATGCTTTTGTCCAGTGGCCCCTGGACTGTGCTGTTCTCCTTTGATTCGCTGTCCTGGTGTCCAGGACTGACCGCTGGCCAGCACTGGACTGTGGTCGACGCCCTCACACGTGGTATCGGTCCATCCAGGTGTGAGGAAGACCCCTGCCTCAATCCCCAGTGATGACTTCACGGGCCTTCTTTCTGGGTCACGGCATAGGTGGGGGAGATCGATTCAATCATCATAATATTCTGTGCTAAGTCCTCGAGTGATACTGTTCATCTGGGGTGCTCTTGGGACCCAGAAAGTTGGATTTGAGGGGTCCTGGGAATGGGGGTGGCGATATATTTTTCTATTGGTGCCAAACTTGCCAGTCAATAATTGAATTTGAGGGACTTCCCTGGAAGTCCAGTGATTAGGACTCTGTTCTTTCAGTGTAGGGGGCATGGATTTGGTCTCTGGTCAGGAAACTAAACCCACTCCAGTGTTCTTGCCTGGAGAATCCCAGGGATGGGGGAGCCTAGTGGACTTCTGTCTATGGGGTCGCACAGAGTTGGACACGACTGAAGCAACTTAGCAGCAGCAGGAAACTAAGATCTCATATGCCACGGGGCAAGGCCAAAAAGAAAAAAGAACTGAATTAAAACATGGTAATGTATTAAAATTACAAGAGTGAAGAGATCACCTGGCCTGACTCCCTTCTTTTGTAGATGAGGAAGCTGAGCCCTAGGGTGGTGAGAGGGCGCCCAAGGTCACAGCTGTGACCCACAGATCTGGGCCCAGACTAGGGATTCCTTGCACATGTGCATGCTCAGTCGCTCAGTCGTGTCCCACTCTTTGCAACCCCCTGGACCTGTAGCCCACCAGGCTTCTCTGTCCATGGAATTCTCTAGGCAAGAATCCTGGAGTGGGTGGCCATTTCCTACTCCAGGGGATCTTCCCGACCCAGGGATCCAACCCATGTCTCTTGCATCTCCTGCATTGGCAGGTGGGTTCTTTACCACTAGCGCCGCAAAACCACTAAGGTTATGCTCGGTCGCACCCTTGCCCAGGGTCAGCCTCACTGACCAGCCTGCCCGCCCCCCGGTCTCTCTGCTGCCCTCTCCCAGCCTTTCTCTTCTCAGATTGTTGTCTGGAAGGTGCTGGGTCATGCTTCCCCTCTTGCTTCACTGGTTTATTCATTGCTAACCCACATTTACCATCCTGCTGTGTGCCAGGTGCAGGGGTATAGAGAGAAAATAAACAGCGTCAGCCTCAAAGCAGGTCCTATTTAGCTGGAGGAGGGAATCCATCCAACAACCACCATAGTAAGTGTTCAGTGCCAGGGTGACACTCACGTCTAGAGCCCTGGGATGCAGACAAGGAAGGATGCCTTGATGTTCTGTGGGCACGTGGGAGTTTGCTGGGATAGATATGACTCCCCACCCCCCCGCCGCACACACACACATGGAAAGGGAAGAAAGGATGGGAAGGAAAAGCAGAGTAGATCTGGTAGATGTGTGATGAGAAGAGTTCAGAAGGGACTCAGAAACACAGCCTATCAGGGCCTTGGGAGTAATTGGTGTGGCTGGTGTGGCCATTAACAGCCTGGAGCTGGTTATCGACTCGGTTCAAAGGTTTAAACAAGAGCTCGGCGTCCCCTGTGGCCGTCCAGCTCCAGAGCTGTTTGTGCTTGTGGGCATCAGGGCGGGAGCCGGGGGCGAAGAGGGGAGGACACCGAGAAGCAGGGACACGACGGCCCGCGGGTCACTAATTGCCGCACCAGCTGCCGGGGACCCTGTGATCCCCCGGCTCAGGGCATGACGGACACTCGGTTATCGCTCCACTCTAAGCCTGAATCTGATTCTGCACAGGGGAACCATCACATCACAAGCTGGAAGGGAGGAATTTGGTGCTGGTTAGACCAAGGCGTAGACAGGCAGTGAAAAGTTCGGGCTGCACTGTTCTATTCCTGCCGCTGACCAGTGGCACCGTCAGGCCAGTTAGGAAACATCAGCTCTTAGGGAGCTGATGAAATGACTTCATGCAGCTTGGCCATGGATCCTTGCCCTTGACAACAGTTGGCAACAACCATGACAGATTCGTGACATTTTATGATGCCAGACTGTTTTGTGGTATTTATATGGGTGACCTATTTCATCCTTGCAGTAACCCAGATAAGATGAAGATATTACTAAGATTCCTATTTTGCATAGGAGGGGACTGAAGCTCGGGCTTCCCAGGTGGCGCTAGCGATAAAGAACCTGCCTGCCAATGCAGGAGAAATAAGAGATATAGGTTCGATCCCTGGGTTGGGAAGATCCCCAGGGGAGAGTGTGGCAACCCACTTCAGTATTCTTGCCTGGAGAATCCGATGGATAAAGAAGCCTGGCAGGCTATGGTCCATAGGGTCATAAAGAGTCAAACATGACTGAAGCAACTTAGGGTGCGTGCATGCATGAACTGAAGCTCAGAGAGGGTAAGTAAATTTCCCGAGGTCACACAGCTAATAGTGTGACCAGGACCAAATCAGGTGGTGTGCTTTCTGAGCTCACACTGCTGTCCACTGGGCTACACTGCCTCGTCTCAGAAGAATGTGACTTGGGCAGGAGCTCTAGCACTTCTTATGATGGATAATTCTGCTGCTCATTTGCTCTGATGTTGTTGATTGGATGATAATGTCCAGGAGGGCAGAGAACTGATCATTTTGTTCACCACTGGGCCTCCACTGCCCAGTGCCATCCTTGGCACATAGTAGGTGCTTAATTTGATCCCTGGTTTGGGAAGATTCCCTGGAGAAGGAATAGCTACCTACTCCAGCATTCTTGCCTGGGAAATCCCATGGACAGAGGACCCTGGTGGACTACAGTCCGTGGGGTCACAAGAGCCAGACATGACTGAGCGACAGAGCACACACATACACGCACACGCATACACGCACACACATACACAGATGTTTCATGCATCTTTTGGGCTGAATGAATAGCTGTGGGTCAGGCCAACAGACTGCTTTATTTAGCTGATTACTCTAGCCTGAGAAGTCAATGAAGGTAGGCTGTGTGTGTTTTTCTCAGTGATGGGGCCTCTGGGCTCTGGAAGGTGGCCTCTGGGGAGAAGGGCCGGGCTCCTCCTATCTTTGGTACTGCTCTCATCTCCAGTAGTGTGCACTCATTCTCTGATCAATTTATCCAGCCTATAGTTAAATGCCCATTTCACAGGCAGAATAGTACAGGCACCTCTTGCCTGCCAGATACCTTTCCAGGCAGAGGTGAACAAACATAAAAATTCCTCCTGTCTTCCCTGGCCTGTGCGCCACCCTCTCAACCCCGCCATGCTCGTCTGGTCCTACCATGCCGAGCAGCAGATTCACCGTCCCCAGGGTGCTTGTGGCTTTGTTCCCCGGATCCCCTATCAGGACCCCCTCTCCTGTTCCCTCCACCTGCCACTCCGGGGCTTGTCCTCCTCTTCAGTGGGTAGAGGCTGTGCCTCTCGTCTGGGAAGACCCACCCCCCAGGCTCGGCGTTCTCCTTGTTGAGACTCTGGGGCTGGCTTCATCTGCACGCTGGCTTCCGCCTGGCCTACCAGTCAGGGTCTGGTGTGAGTGCTGTGAACACTTGTGGAGCAGGTGTGAGCTGTTGGAAAGAGCATGCTTGTGAGAGGCCGGGGCAGGTCTGGAAGGAACAGACTGGAAATGTGGACGAGCTGCTGGCAGAGGGATAGGCAGTGCAGAACTTCTTAGCAGAGCCCTTCAGAGACTTTCTGCCGGCTTCTCCTTTCTTCCGGATGCTGGCGTCAGTTTCAGAAAGACGTAAGAGGGCCCTGAGTCAGGAAGGGACAGTACTGAAAGGAGAAGAATGATTTATGCTGTCTGAGGTGAAGATAATTGAAAGAGGAAGTAATGGGATGGGGACTCGGGTCTGGAGAGATGGGGAACTGCCTGGAGGAGGTGGGGTCCCTGCACTGGCACACTTTCTTGGGTATGGAGTGGGCTGGTCTTACTACCTGCGCTAGGGGTAAAGATTCCTTCTGCCAATGCAGAAGACATTAAGAGACACAGGTTTGATCCCTGGCTCGGGAAGATCCCCTGGAGTAGGAAATGGCAACCCAGTCCAGTATTCTTGCCTGGAGAATTCCATGGAGAGAGGAACCTGGTAGGCTACAGCCCATGTGGTTGCAAAGAGTCAGACACACCTGAGCACTGTGCCCGCACTTGAAGTAGCATCTAGACCTCAAAGGGGCTGATGCTCTGACCCCAGCTCAAAATCCCACCTGTGCTCAGAAGCCCGGAGGCTGGAAACTTCTCCACCAGGCATTCATCCCACCTTGTCCCCCCTTCCTTATTCAAGTGAGGCTTAGGGCGGTCCTCTTCCCATCTCTAAGGGGCTTCAAATGGCGCCCGGGGAGGAGAGGTGGGACGAGGAGACAGAAATCCCACCTTAGTGGCTTCTCTGGCCATGGACATAGACCAGGTGTCTTCATTTTCAGAGGGGCCTCGGTGGAAGCCACCTGCCTGGCTTCTGAACCGGGCTCTGCAGCATCCACCTGGGGGGCTTGGGGCTGGTGGTCTACCCGCTTTGTGCTTTGCTTTCCCATCTGTAAAATGAAGATGCTAAGAGTATTTACTTCACAGGGCTCTCATATTGCATGTAAGGTACTCGGCTTGGCTTCTGACACCTACGAAGGGCTCAGTACCGATTCTTTCCTTACTCGTCCCAGCTTTCCGGAGGCTGGCAGCTGCTGTTTGCGGGATGGAGGCCGGGTGCGGCTGCGAGTTCTCTCCGTGTCTCAACTGCAGACCCTCGGAATACTCTTCAGCCCTTGTGATAGGAAGAATGAAACTGGGATATGGGGTGAGCACTCAGAGGAGGGAAGGAAAAATCAAACAAACAGGTCACAGGAGAAGCGAAACCTGGGCTAAGTGTTTTCAAGAGAAGCTTCCTTGGAACAAAACCTCACACACTGCATCTGGTCACCGGTTAATGAGGGGGTTGGGCTTCCCCGGTGGCTCAGTGGTAAAGAATTTGCCTGCAATGCAGGAGACCAGAGTTGGATTCCTGGGTCGGGAAGATCCACTGGAGGAGGAAATGGCAACCCACTCCAATATTCTTGCCTGGAGAATTCCATGGACAGAGGAGCCTGGAGGGCTACAGTCCATGGGGTTGCAAAAGAGTTGAACATGACCTGCTGACTAAACAATGTCAATGAACAAGGGAATTGTTGAATCTCTGCTCCTCAGCTCCCTACACAGGTGGTCCCGCAGCACAGCAAACACAACAGCCTTGCTGGTCGTTTTAGAGGCAATTTATTATTTAAAAATATATACATATATATTTTGATGTGGACCATTTTTAAAGTCTGTGTTGAATTTGTTACAATACTGGTTCTGATTTATGTTTTGGTTTTTTGGCTGTGAGTATCTTATCTTCCCAACCAGAGACTGAACCTGCACCCTGGCATTGGAAGCATGGGCTCTTAACTGCCAGAGAAGCAATTTCTGCTTAAATAAAAAAGCAAGTAGTGGGAAGGATGGGAGGATGAGGCAAATGCTTCTGACAAAGTGGTGCAAACCTTGATTTTGGTCCAAATGACCAAAAGGCGGGGCTGGGACTCCTGGTCGATTCAGCCCCACTGCTGATGACACCAGTGATCTAGCCAGTGACCAGAGGGCTGAAACTGACATGCTGTGGAGACCTTCCCTGATCCCACAGCTTCCAGGGGACATGTGTGTGTGTGGGGGGGTGGGGGTCAGGTCTGAATCTAACTACGCTGTCCCTCTCTTCAATTGGGTCCTAACTCCTTGCCTCCCCTCCCCTTTGTGTGCTAAGTTGCTTCAGTCGTGTCCCACTCTGCGACCCTGTGGCGCCCATGGTCTTTTCTTTTAGATCTCTGCTGGTTTCCCTTTCGGGAGGGGGCTGGGCAGACCCAGCGAGGCAGTGTGTCTCATGGCTTTTGTCTTCTCCGGGGGCAGGGTGGGTGCGCTGGGCTCCTGACTCGAAGAAGAAAAGGATGAGGATGTGCTGGGGGAACAGGTGATGCCGAAATGGAGCCGTGGTGTGGAAGACGGAGGACTGAAATGTTAAGGGGTGGGTAGAAAATGTACCAAGATATTTTGAGGGCTAAATGTGTTCTAGAAGTTAAATGCATAGGATGCGATGAATCAGAAGAACAAGAGCCACTTAAGATTTTTAAAGCCGTTGGGTTGCCCAGGCAATACACAGACGTTTTGTGGATGGTTTGGCATTAGCAGAAAACATTTTCGTGGCATTCGCCTCCTCCAGTATTCATCCATGAGTCTCTGGAGTGCTAGTGATGGCCAGGAGACCAAGACCCAAGAGGGCAAGCAGTTTTCTCAGGGTCACGAATTGGGTTTGTCGCAGAGATGATGGGAGACCCCAGGTCCCCCTGCACCTTGCAGCTACTTGCAGGGGCTGTCGCTTGTCAACTTACCTTTCGATACCCTATGCAGGGGCACTGATGCCACCGTAGCCTTCAGACACTGGGGCGCCACCCACAGTGACCATCCAAGAGGCTGTATTTGACCTTTAAGCTGCCAGCTTCCTGCCTGCGTTCTCAGCTCCGAGCCTCCCAGCCCACTTTCACCTGCAATACTAGCGAGCACCACGGACTACCCACTTGCCTGAGACACTGGGTTTTCCTTTTTGCCCACCTGCCGCTCCCGTCCCACTCCTGCCCCACTCCCACCCCCAACGTATGTTTAATCCATCGCTGAGAACTTTCAATCCCATGTTTAAAAATTCCTGAATCGCTCCATTTCTCTCTGTCCGGCTGCAAACACCTGTAGCCACATCAGCCTCCTGCATGGCCTCCTCCCACCCGATCATTTGTTTTAGTTTTTATTTTCAGTACTTTACATTTTCTCATAAAAACAGGTAGGTGTGGTGGAAAATTAGAAGTGGGCGTGACAGTGCCAGTGGAGGCTGTCCACACATCAGCGTGTCCAGCCCAGACGCCCCTGCACTCAGAGCTTGGACCCTGTCTCCCCTGCCTTCTAGAATTGTCTGGGAGCAGCACTGTCCCCTCCCAGTAAATTCCATTCATGCTGTTCAGTTGGCCAATCTGTTTCTGGGGACGGAACCAAGGGTCTTCTTGGCTTATAACCCCACCCCCTGCATAGATGGTTGGGGTCAAGCAGGACACGTCAGTGGGGCTGCTTCTGTGAGACTGGAGTGTGGCTCTGTGGGAGTGGATGGGGCCTGGGACACACATGCTTCAGAGAAAGCCGAAATCTTAATGATCAGAATTATATCAAATGTCAGGCATCCTTTGGGAGGCGGAGATATTGTGAAAATGCTCTATGAGGCCAAGGAGAATTAAGACCTTCTCCTTGTCTCACCAACTGAGGGGCCTCTGTTGTTCGTTGCTCAGTCGTGTCTGACTCTTTGCGACTCCGTGGACTGCAGCACGCCAGGCTTCCCTGTCCTTCACCATCTCCTGGAGTTTGCTCAAATTCATGTCCATTGAGTTTGTGATGCCATCCAACCATCTCATCTCCCACTCTTCCGCTGTGCCTTCAGTTTAGCTTAAAAACGTATTTATTCAGAAAAAAAAAAAAGTGGAGAGCGGTGCAGACCCACCTCCATAGACTGTGAGCACCCAGAAGGCAGGGATTTATTTCTGCTCGGAATCTAGTGGGTTTGGGTTCAGTGCAGCAGCCTCGGGGGTCACTTTTCTGTAGCTGAGGGCAGGCTGGAAGGACAGCCCTACAGGCCGTGGGCCGAGTCTCCCCCAGCGTGGAGCCTGAGAAGCTGCCCACCAAGGATCAGGCTTCACCTGGGGGGTCAGCCCCCTGTGAAGTTGATGTCAGCTCTCCCCACGCCGGGGAGCATCCTAAGCTCCCTCTGTTCTGCCCTTCGGTCCCTGAAAGCCGGGCTGCTGTCTCCTCCACTTTGGACAGCATTCTCACAAGAGCCTGACTCCTGCCCCCTGGGGAACACAAAGGACACGTCTTCAAGCCCTACCCCTGGAACTCCTAACTGCATGTCTGGAAAAGAGGCCCTTTGAAGGCACAGAACTTAATCACAGTGTTTCTAGTTTTTTTCCATTTTGAAAGAGTGAGTAGCCAGTCTGACAGATGTGAAGGCAGAGCCATTAACCTCTTGGAGGAGGAAGGGCCATAACCCAGGGGCCCAGGCCGAGGCTGCCACTGAGGGAGCTGGCCTGGGTCTCTGCTTCTGCCGGGGCCGCGGGCACTGCTGGCCTCCCCCCAGGGTGGTGCTCGCCTGGGGTGGCAGAGCTGCGTCCTCAGCGCTTCCTCAATGTCTCTGTGGAGCCTCCCCAACCCTCTGGGGGATGAGGATTGGGGAGGCTGTGGGGATGTGGGGTCTGATCTGGGGTGCTAGAGGCGGGCATGGCAGCTCAGAACCAGCTCTCCCTTTAGCTCTGTGGGCCTCAGTTTCCTCATATGTAAAATGGGGCATGGGGTGAGATGCAAAGACGGCCAAGCTTTTCTTTGACCAGTCTGTATTTCCCATGAGCCTCTGAGGTGTCAGGCTGCCGGGCTGTGGTTCTGGGGTTTGGACGGTCTCTCCATCATCAACACTTAGAAAGGACCAAAGCTGCTTTCTGCACCCCCTTACACTGGACAGAGGCCCCTGGGCTTATCTTGGTGATAAGCACACTTGGGGCTTCCCAGGTAGCGCTACTGGTTAAGAAACCACCTGCCAGTGCAAGAGATATAAGAGAAGCAGGTTTGATCCCTGGGTGAGGAAGATCCCCTGGAGCAGGGCATGGCAACCCACTCCAGTATTCTTGCCTGGAGAATCCTATGGACAGAGGAGCCTGGCGGGCTACAGCCCATAGGGTCATAGAGTCAGATATGACTGAAGTGAGTTAACAGACAACACGCACATCTTGGTGACAAACAGGAAACTGGGGAAGCAGGTCCTTGTGTCCTACTTGGAAATGAACTTCACCTACTGTGCGCTAAGATCAGATGGATGAGAGGGGCTGGCGGAGTCGGGCTGTCTGTGTATCCCAGACATCAGACTGTCAGAGGGTGAGACAGCCAACGAGGCCAGTTGCGTGGCTTAAAAAAAAGAAGTCAGTGGGAAGAGAAACAGAAACCCTAGGAGCTATTCCAAAAATGTTCCGTTTTAACCAAGTAAGTTTATTTTATTACATGCAGAGTATCATTGAATTTAAAGGAAGTTAATATGAAAGTTTGTATGTCTTCTTTTAAGCAAAAGCCAGATAATATAGAATGTGTCATTAGAGCCAGATGGTGAGGCGGGAGGATGTCATGGCCATATTTGCCTGTGAGCTGGTGGTTCAGCTTTTAGGTCCTTCTTTTTGACCTGCATTAAACCCCATCCTTACTGCCTCTGTGAAGTGTGCTGCTGCTGCTGCTAAGTTGCTTCAGTTGTGTCCGACTCTGTGCGACCCCACAGATGGCAGCCCACCAGGATTCCCCGTCCCTGGGATTCTCCAGGCAAGAACACTGGAGTGGGTTGCTATTTCCTTCTCCACTGTGAAGTGTAGGAGAGGCTAAACAGATGGCATTGTTTTGCGACCCCTTCAACACCTGTGGAGTGGATCAGAGCCACCGACTGGTCAGTCAGGGCATTCCCTTCAGTCCTCACCTCATTGACCCTGGTGCCCACGGTCGCCCATCCCTGCCGAGGGGCTCTGAGCTGGTGTCTGTCGCCCTCCACTTCTGTCCCCTTTCATCCTGGCCAGAGAGCATGTCCGTGTACAGAGCAGGAATCCAACTCCTGTCACATCCCTCTAAAGGCCACAGAAAACTAACCTCTCTTTGCAGGGACACCTGCATCCGTCCAGTTGCCCCAGAAGCCACGCCCACTCTCCCCTCTCTCCTCGGGGAGTCCAGCTGGACGCCACGCTGTGTGGTGCTCCTTTTAGGAGCCTGAAAGCCATGTCCGGCTCCGCATTCCCATGGCTCCTGTCCTGGTTCACGTTGCTAGTGTCCGTCACCAGGACCCGCACAGCAGTCTCGTCCCTGGTCTTCGGCTCCGCCCTCCCCATTCCAACCTTCACCGTTGTCTGGATGGATATTGGGCAAAATGCGGTGGAGAGAACATGGGTTTTGAGATGAGACACAGGCCTGTGTTTCAGTCTGGTGTTCCCACTTAGCCGTGCAGCCTCAGCCCAGCTGACACTTCCATGCCTTCATTCTGGATCTGTACAGTGAGTGTAACATTGATGTCAGGTTATTCTTATGGAGACTGAATGTGATCACATTTTTAAGAAATGCCGACTAAGAAGCCATGAGCAGCTGCCCTTTCTGTTCCTCTACTCCCCACCCTGTTTAAAATCTTCCAGTGACGTAGTTTCAGGTCCCTTCATTGCACTGGTTGATTTTATCTAAGCCTGTCCAGTCTGGCACCAAGAACTAACCATATTATAACGTATTTAAGGCAGGGTTTGCCCCACAGAGAGTAGAACATTCTAGCATATCTGTCCATCTACCCAATGGAGCGACGCTGTGATAGGCCCTGGAAAACACAGAAGCACAAGATGAGGTGTTTGTAGCCTGGTGGGGAGACAGTCCACTGGCGTCAGGAGGACCAGATATGGCAGGGCTCAGGGAAGAGGGCCGGCCGGGAGCGGGGAGCAGGTGCAAGGAAGGTGCCCTGGGTGAGCTGCTGACCCCTGAGCAGGGAGGTGAGTCAGACAGACTCAGGACCTTGGAGACCAGGCCGTCCACACCTTGCAGGGCCCTGCACCATGCTGAAGAATTTAGACTTGGCTTTGAAGCCCATGCACGTGTGTGCTAAGTCGATTTAGTCGTGTACAACTCTTTGGGACCCCATGGACTGCAGCCCGCCAGACTCCTCTGTCCATGGGATTCTCCAGGCAAGAATACTGGAGTGGGTTGCCATGCCCTGATCCAGGGGATCTTCCTGACCCAGGGATCAAACCCGTGTCTCCTACATCTCCTACTTTGGCAGGTGGATTCTTTACCAGTAGGGCCACCTGGGAAGCCCCTTTGAAGCCCATATGTAGCCTGAAACGGAGGACTGACATAGGTTTCTGTTCTAGAAACATCCCTTTGCCTGCATTTCAGAGAATGAGCTGGGAGGAAGTCAGACTGGAGGCACTGAAGCCAATTGAGACGTTCAGCTTGAAAAGGGTGGAGCCCTGGTCAGAGCAGTGCCTTATGGACACAGAAGGAGGGGCCAACTTCAGGCAGGGGGTGGTGGTGGTATCACTGGCTCTGATGACCCTTTGAGTTGGGGGCTTAAGGCAAGACCTCCACGAGGCAGAAGCTTCTGAGTCAGGCGACATCACCTGAGTTAAGTGATGCCATTCACCACGGGGGTGGAGGGGTGGTGGTGACGCTGGTGGTGAAGGTGGGAAAGGGAAACTGAGGAGGTCAGGCTCGGAGGATCAGAGAGGGCAGGGCCAAGTTTGGGCCGTGCGGGGCGGATACTCCTATATAAAGGTTGGCCAAGAGGAGCAGACCCCAGAGGACAAAACCACTAGGAAATGGAGTCCCAGAGAGCAAGGAAAACGATCAGGGTTCAGGAAGGAAGGCTGCATGGTAGCCAAGGCTGCAGTCAAGCAAGGCTAGGGCTGCAAGATGTTAGTTACAAGAGCAAAGTCAAAGTCACTGGTCAAGATACCAGCAGGAACTATTTCCTTAGGGAGTCTGAGCCATGGGTTATGGAGTGATGGGGATGAGCAAGCAGGGAATTTGCAGTCTGCACTTTCCAGAAGCTTGTCTCTTAAGAGAAAGTGCACTCGAGGGGAAGGGGCTAGGTAGGGGCAGGGGGCTTGAGCATTTTGATATACTTGGGAGATCACCCGGGAGACATGGGGGTGAGCGGTGGGTGCTGCTGCTTAGGACAGGGAGAGGGTGCTCCCAGCAGGGAGATGGGGCACCGGAGGAGCAGGGATTTCCCATGAGGAGGAGGAATTGGGAACAAGTCGTGGAGTTTAAAGAAAGGCGAAGCTTCCATCACAGCCTGTGGGGTGAACGAGGAGGGAGACGAGAGGAAAAATGAGGGCTTTGCACTTGACCACGGCCATAGTCTGTCCTGACCTGGAGCACGACGCACTCTGTGAGCCAGAGGTCCAGACAGTAGAAAGGAAACCACCGCCATTCAGACCCATTCAGGACAGTTGTGGAACAAAGGGAGTGTAGCCTAGGGAGGAGAAGGCTGATCCGAGGTGCCCCGAGAGGCCCCATGTCGACTCTGCAAACCGAGGGCTACTTGGCACCAACAAGCCAAGACTTCAGGGAAACCAAGATTTTTGTCAAGGGCCAGTCACTTCCTAGTTATCTCGAGCATGGAATGAAAAGCAGACCCACGTTCTCCTTGCTGTCTCCTGAGTATACTAATTTTCACATAACTCTGAGCAAAAGCCCCCCACCCCAAACACACACACACAACCCCCATAAAGTGGCACTGTGACCAGATTCGCTACAATTTCATGGGTGTTCTCCCCTCTCACCGTGAGACACAGCTGGTGAATCAGGTTGCAGAAGGTGCTTCCGGGAAAACTCAGTGGGAGGAGTTTCCAGACCCTGATGTATAGAAGCACGTGTTCGGGTATGATACAGCGGTGTGTTGTATGTGTGAGTGTGTGTGTCGGCAAGGGGATGGTGAACATGGCTGAATCTCCATCTTTTTTTGTGTAATAACTCACTTGCCAGCTGCAATCTCTGCAGGGTCTGGGGGTTTACATGAACTGTGATGAAAGGGCAGCGCTGACTGGGGGGGTGGGGCCCTGGGGAAGCCCCGGCTCCGGGCTTGACTGCTGTGGCTGGCGGGATCCCTCGCTCTGTGTCAGGGCCCAGGTGTGCAGGGAGAGCATCTCTGGAGACGTGCTGTTTGCTTTTTGCTCTGTAAGGTGTGCAGAAGGCCCCCGGTCCGGGGGGCAGCTCAGTCCCTGGTCTCGGCTCTGCCCGCTCCCGCTGTGTCAGGTTCCTCATATGTTAAACAGGCCAATTGGCCAGTCCCGCCAGCCCTCAGGGGCGAGGCGTGTCACACGGGGCTCCTGGGAGTCGCCTGCAAAATTCTTTCAAAACCACGCATGGCTGTAGAGGATGCTGCTTCCTTCTTGTGATAACGTTATGTGTTTTCATTGGAACCGTTTCGGGACCTCACAGACTCACAGGTCCTTTCTGTGTCCTGGCAGGGGGGATTCACCTGTTACATGTCAACTGTAGGGAACCAGGATTTGGTCCCAGACACCACTCTGTGTCAGAATGGCAACTGAGCCCAGATCCCATTTAATCCTTTATTTGTATATTTTGGCCACACCTCACGGTATTTGGGATCTGAGTTCCCCGACCAGGGATGGACCCCGTGCCCCCTGCAGTGGAAGCGCTGGGTCTTGACCACTGGAGTCTTAACCAGTGGGAAGTCCCACCACTGATTCCTCCTTAGGAAGGAGTGATGGAGGTTGGGAGGAGGTGGGATGGGATAGATCCAGGATCAGAGCCCACGCCATGCTGAGGTTGGTCTAAGGTGAGGCGGTCGCTGCCCTGTGACTTGGAGTCAAGGTTACTGGGCTCCTTGGGTCCCCTTCACTCACCTGAATAAAAATCATGGCCTGGTGAGGATCGGCGGGATCCAGTCATGCACTGAGTTCACCCAAAGTGCTGAGAGATCCTTGGCTTTTCTCGTCTCATGGCTCCATCACATTTGTCTTTGACACTCAACTTGCTTTTAAAACACCTTAGTACGGTTTCCACAGGAACTCTGGGTAACTTTCAAGTTCACGCCTTTGAAAGGCAAAAAGCTCTCCATCTTTTCAACGATGGCAGCCCCAGGTAAGCTGGAAGCTGAGCCACGGTGAGAAAATTCTGGTCTCATCCCTCAGAACCCGGGTATCAGCGTTCTCTTTTCATGTGCTGCTATTGTCAGAGTGCAGGAGATCTCTATTAATAGACTAAAGAGTTCATGCTTCTGGTGGTTTTTCTAAGAGGAGGCATTGATGCAGCTGGCCAAGCTTGGCCGCCCACTTTTGCATGAGGTTTCGGTTGGGTGCGTGGCTGTAATTGGGTTATGGGGCTGCTAATGTGATCGTGCTGCCTAGAAATGCGAAAGCCATGAGTCAGTTAAACATCAAGGTGAAGTTATTTCCAGCTGATCACTGGCAGCATTGAGGCCCGGGTGATGGAGCGCAGATTCGGCAGGCT
>NW_011494785.1:3124197-3141268 GCF_000754665.1 Bison bison bison | reverse complement strand
GGCTGCCCATGCTGTCCCCCAGCTCCCTGACTTCTGTCTCTGGGAGCACAGACTCCCTGTTCCTGCTCTGGGCAGCCTGCCTCACTGGTGGGGGATCCAATGGATGGGAGAGGTCAATTGGTTCCATTTGATTCTTTTAGCAAACGTTCGCTCAGCTCCTCCTGTGTGTCCAGAGTACACAAAAGCAGGTCTTCTTTGTGATTTTAAATTATGGATTTGAAACATTCTTGTTCTAACAATTCTAATGACAAGCTCGATGATCATCTTCTTCCCCTTCAACTCCCAGCTCCGTGAGGTGTCCAAAGTGCCTTTGCATCATAGGCTTCCATAGGTTTTCTATGCCACTGGGAACATGTCCACAAGTATATGTGTGATACAATTTGTATTTTCTGCAACTTTCTTCACGCCCCGCACCCCACCCCTGCTCCTAACCATATAACAGAGTTTCTAGGTTGATACATATAAATCCAGCTCATTTATGTTCAGTAGCTGCATAGAATCACATGCTGTTGTTACCGAACCAAACTTGGGTCCACTCACAGTGTCTATTGCAGGTGCCAAGCAGGGAGTCCAGGCAGTTCAGTTCAGTTGAGTCACTCAGTCGTGTCCGACTCTTTGCGACACCGTGAATCGCAGCACGCCAGGCCTCCCTGTCCATCACCAACTCCCGGAGTTCAGTCAGACTCACGTCCATCGAGTCGGTGATGCCATCCAGCCATCTCATCCTCTGTCGTCCCCTTCTCCTCCTGCCCCCAATCGCTCCCAGCATCAGAGTCTTTTCCAATGAGTCAACTCTTTGCGTGAGGTGGCCAAAGTACTGGAGTTTCAGCCTTAGCATCATTCCTTCCAAAGAGTCCAGGCAGCTACTGCTTAAAAGACTAAAGCTCTCCAAAGACGTTCAGGGAAAGGTTGTTAAGTCAGGGCGAGGGAGAAGGTTTGTGGGGTGTGTCATCAGCTCATGGGCCTTCTTCTGACTGGTTGGTGGTGAGGTCATTGGGAGTTTACCTTGGGGTTCCACCTTGTGTTTCCAGTTGGTCTGGGGTCTACAGGCTTGTGGACAGTGGGCAATTAACTTCTTCCACCTGGTGGAGATTTCAATATCTATAAAATAGCTCAAAAGACACAGCTCAGAATATTATCTATAGCCCTTGAAGAGGAATTAAAGGCCCTAGATTTTGTTTAATGAACTAAACTATTATTTTGTCTTGCTTGACTGTTTTCCTTTCTGCATTTTCTCACTTCCCTGATTTACTCTTTGGGACTTGGGGAAGACCTAGGAGACTAAAGTTTTTCTACAGACAAGAGGTAGACGGAGAACACAGAAGTCGGGTGGGCAGTAATCTGTTCAGAGAAAGCCTCAGAGGGTCCTGCTTGGTTACATTATGGGGGCTGTGTGGTTCCTTTAATCATTCTCCTTCCCGTGTGTTTTCAGTTTGTTTCTAGCTTTTGCTCCCAGAAACTTCCTTCTGGAAGTATTTGTGCCTAAAACAGGGGCTTTGGGAGTAGAGAGACCTGGGTGTGAACCTCAGGTTTGCCGTTTATCGTGTGAACTTTCATACAGTCTCAGAGCTCTTCTAACTTCAGCGTTATCAGCTGCAAAATGGGGACTGAAGTGACGCGGTGAGGCTGGCAGGGGATGGTCCAGATCAAGTGTCTTGGAGAAGGGCCTGACATGTGTGGGTGCTCACAAAACATCAGGGGTACCTGCGGGTTTGGAAGGCTCTGCCTGTCTCGGCAGGTTTCTCACTGGTGTAACTGGAGGCTAGGACTCTCCAGGGTCTGGGGAATGCAGATTCCGCCACGCCAACCCTTCAATCCCTGCAGTCATGTACAGATGTGAGAGTTATAAAGAAGGCTGAATGCCGAAGAATTGATGCTTTTGACTGTGTTGCTGGAGAAGACTCTTGAGAGTCTCTTGGACAGCAAGGAGAGCTAACTGGTCAGTTCTAAAGGCTATCGACCCTTAATAAGTCCTTGGAAAGACTGATGCTGAAACTGAAACACCAGTACTTTGGCCACCTGATGCGAAGAGCCGACTCACTGGAAACGACCCTGATGCTGGGAAAGATTGAACACAGGAGGAGAAGAGGGACGGCAAAGGATGAGTTGGTTGGATGGCATCACCGACTCAAGGGACGTGAGTTTGAGCCAGCTCCAGGAGAGGGTGAAAAGGAAGCCTGGCATGCTGCAGTCCTTGGGGTCGCAAAGAGTTGAACATGACAGAGAGACTGAACAACAGCAAAGATGCAGCCTCCTCAGGTGGGGGGGCTTGGGAAGCCCCAGGGAGGACCTGGGCCTCTTGCCTCTGCTCTGTGAGTAGAACCCCTCTGAGGCCCCCCATCCCCCGACACCCATGCGGCAGTGGCTGCCACCTCCGGCGTCAATGTCACTGGCACTTCTCTGTAAGGGCTGTCATCATTTATCTAGACATATCTCAGTTCTCAGTGGCTGCGGCTGCCGGTGCTGTATAGCTGGTCTTCAGTTGTCAGCCTCCTGTGATGAAAAGCTGACAGCACACGGGGTCTGGGTGTCAGCCCCGTGCGTTCTGCAAACAGGCGGAACGTTCACTGCATCACATCTGCCTCCATGCTGCCGGCCCCCCACCCGCACGCCAACCAAGAGGTTGGCCTGGTTTGCTCTGTAGATCCTCTCCGTTCGAGGTTCCAGGGGCCTCTGGGGTCATCCCTGAGTCATTCTGCTGTTTCTCTCTGGAGACTCCAAGGCCATCAGACACGTGTACCCTGGTGGCCTCCTTAATAGCCCAGAAACCCTTGGGTGTGCATGTGGTTTGGGGCCCGCTATCAGTGTGCACAGGCTTGTCCATGTACTCAGAATTTTCTAGGTCAGAGACGCCAATAGTGGCCCCCACACTGGTTTCCATCATTGGTCCATGGTGAAATGAGAAAAATAAGAACAGAGTGGTGAGTTCTCTTAATGCTGAGTATGGTCAATGTTGAGGACTGTTCTTAATCCTCTGTGGTGGAGAGATCGCCTTTTTGGCATTAAAATGTCATTTTGAAAATGGTGGTCATTTCTTTTGCATAGGAAATTGCAAAACGCATTGGAAGCGTTTCCAATGATATTTTAATTTCTGTGATTTTTCTGTTCAAGGACTTGGCCCGTATGTCCATTGGGTGTTAATGCTTTTCACGATGACTTGTAAAATCGCCTAGATTTTACAAACATCCTCCTCTCTAAGGGAAATATTTGCAAAGGCTTCCCGACTTGTCATATGTCACTTGATTTTATGGGTCACACTTTTTGGTGTGTAGTTTGCATTTTTATGTATTCGTATTCAATTCCTTTTGCAATTTAGATAAAGCCGTGAGAAATCTATTTTATATTTCAAATTTGTATGATTTTTCCCCCCTTAAACTTCAATATTTTATTAGTTTCTCCCCTGTTTTTACGTCCATATTTGGACAGATCAGAAAATAGGCAATCCTTTGTGAAGTCCCAAACTTTAGAATTGTCCTTATCTGTTACATCCCAAATATATACAGTCCTGAATATTCATTGGAAGGACTGATGCTGAAGCTGAAGCTGGCCACCTAATGCAAAGAACTGACTCATTGGAAAAGACTCTGATGCTGGGAAAGATTGAAGGCAGGAGGAGAAGGGAATGATAGAGGGTGAAATGGTTGGATGGCATCACCAACTCAATGGACTTGAGTTTGTTTGAGTAATCTCCGAGAGTTGATGATGGACAGGGAAGCCTGGCGTGCTACAGTCCATGGGGTCACAAAGAGTCAGACATGACTGAGTGACTGACTGAACTGTTACATCCCAAGGCCTGGCAACACTGTTCCAGGTGGCCTCTCCCGCTCCCTTGCCCACTCCTGGGTACCACTGGTTTCGGTGGAACAGGCTCTTTAGCCCAGCGTCACACCTCATTTATGCTTGATGTCACCAGTACAGCTGGAGTTGTTGTCATCTGAAATCGATTTTAAAAAAACAAAATCTGTTATATTTTCTGATCATTTCCTCGTTTCTCTAAAATGTTGGATCCGCCTTTTCTCACCTTCCATCCCAGCGTCTTTCCTGATTGACTTGGCACAAAACTCTATCAGCTCATGGTTTCAGCCTCATTCTCTGAAACTGCAGCTCACTCCTTTCAGTAGGCACCAGTTCAGTGTTTTCTGATTTCTCACTGACAACGGCTACTGTTACATCTCACTCAGAGCAGTCCACGTGGGAAATAAAGATGGGGGTGACTCTGTTCCCTTGCATTTATAGTCATAACGAGTAGTGTCTGCTGTGTCACCCACCATCAACTCGCTATGACCCACACATTTGCACTCATGCATAAAATTGCTGCCTTAATTTTGGAGCATTTATTGTTTTCTGCAGGAACTAGGGGTCTCAGACTGGGTCAGGAACTGGAGAGGGTGGCTGCAGCAGAGGCTTCAGGTGCCCTGTGTTGCAGAGTGAGCCCTGGCCTGGGCATTTGGCGCAGCCTGCTCTTCCTCTGGCTGTGATGTGAGGCCTGGGGCAAGTTGCACGTGCCGAGTCTTTCTAAATCTGGAAAGCGAATAGGTGGCCTCTACTGGGATGCCTATGCAAGCCATCAAGGCACAGGATGAAGATATTAGACCTTGTATTCTTATTTTATCTTAAAAAATAATCCATCTGGATAGAGATTGATGTCTTGTGCCAGGCACTCAGGCTCCATCTATGGTTCATGAGTCTGGAGCCCTGTGCCAGTCCCCCTGGATGGCGTGTCCCATATGGTGCTGAGGGAAGGAGGAGCTTCATTATGCAAAGGTGTTGGCTCTCAGCCCAATGCAGCGTTTTTCCCTTTCCCCAGGCCCCACTAAAATGTATTATCTAGTTTGAACCAAACTAACCCTTGACAAGGATGAGTGACTAAGATTTCTTGAAGAAATGCATGGATGAATGATAAGTGATTTTGCAAAGACAGAAAAACAGTATAATCAACCTTTCTTTTGCGCCTGGAACAATCTGTCACTCTCATTATGAACAAAAAACAGTGAAAGACCTAATTGGATCACAGAAGAACTTGACTTCAACTGCCCAGTTCTCTAGGCTTTAAAAATATAGACTTGCTTCCTCTTGTTAACAATGTGCTCTGTGTGGTGTGTCTCCGTCCAAGCATTCACCAGCCCCTACCCTGCTTGGCTTCTGAGATGACACTTCTCAGGAGTCTCAGATGGCTTCTGAGGGGATGTTCAGAGTGGCAGAGCCAAAGACCTTGTGGTGTGTCCATTGTGCCATTGGGAGCGCAACTCTGATGACCATTAAGAGCAAGCACGAGCTGGCACCTCAAACGTTTGATATTTCAGATATTCACATGGATGTATGTCAAAGCATACCACCAAACCTGTTTTAAAAATGGCGTGTCTTCTACCACATTGCCTTCACTAAAAATATGGATAGCATTTTAAGGAGAGCAGACATTTTGCATAATTAACGAGTAAATTTAAATACATTGGGAACGTTTAACATTTTTCACGGCATCCTTTCAAAAAGCATTTAACATTTGCTTTACAATAAATATATTTATACAGAGACACATATATTATAATTTATATACAAAGAAGTACCTGTTTTGGGGGTATGACCCAGGATTTTTATTGATAAGAGATATCCCATCAAAGAAGGGTAAAGATGTGAATCCGACAATTATGGACGAATCTTCCGGCTATGATGTTTCCCTTGGGGTCTCTTTCAGAAGCCAGTCATAATTTCAGGAAGAAACGTTTGTAGGGGCTATGTCAGGATCTGACATCTAACAAATTTTTAAAAGATCGATCAAAATTTGTTAAGACCAACAAGTGGCTTCCACTTTTTTATCACTGTGGAACATTAACAGAAGGATATAGTCTTTACTATTTCAAATGTCCTTTATTGCTGCACTGCTCAGAGATGCTATATACTTTGGGGGAACAGACAAGTGAATCATTAAATGAAAATTTACTGCTTACATTTTCTAGAAAAGATAATACAATGCATAATACAATACATATTACACCCACCCTGTAGATATCTGGATAATACAATGCACCTTCAATGACCTCTATTTTTTAAAAGTCTTGAAATTCATAATACCATCAAATGCAAGTTGAGTAAAAGTACAATTCCATTTAGAAGTTTTTTAAACTAAAAATAAATGCGGAAAATTAAAAAATATCTGGAGAAGCACAGTGTCCTGATGTCCTCTTGGTCTTTTGCAATTTTGACGAGTACGGTCATGAGAGTCAGGGACCCTGGGAGGGAACTCGCTCTGTTTTGAGGGAGGGGGTCCAGGGACGATCTGGCCCTGAGGGAGAGAGGATGGGGTCAACGGCAGAGCCTGAGTAGCTCCTGGCGGTGGGGACGACCTCTTGTCCTGAGCTCCCTGTTAGTATCCATGGAAATATGGGATTTGGGGATAAATGGAGGGAAAGAGGAGCAGAATAGAGAACAAGGAGGAAGCGGCAGCACCCACGAGGGGCTTCTGGAGGGAAGGAGCCAAGCCTTCTACCTGTGCCCAGGGACCATGAGCAGTGTTCTCTGGCAGATGCTCCACCTGGGTTATCAGACGCACAAGGGTCCACTTCCAGGAGCTTGACTTTAATCCATTTCAGTGACTCTTCTCTGATCTGCAACCCTCTTGTGGAGATATGGAGGCATCTATCAGTCTCTTGAGCTCCCAGCGGAACTTCGAGAGTTCTCAGCTCACCGGACAGCATCAGGGTTTGGAGAAGAAGAAATACTTCTCTGCTTTTCTTCAAGGTCTTGTAGTTACCCTCCCTCCCAGCCCCTGTAGATATCTGGAGCTTCGTCGGCATGGCTCACCTCGTCTCTTGCTTCAGGACAGTCCCCCGCTTTGCTCCAAGTCATCATCTGCTTTGACAGAATATTCCTAGAAGCTCCACTTCTTGACAAAGTTCAGTCACTTCAGGGACTCGCCTGAAAAATTTGGATCTGCACTGCCCACTGGGGCTTGCTCTCAGATCTCCGTCTTCTTCTTCTGCCCTGATACAGACTTTTCTTTCCACCTTGGGCACTCAGATGCTCCCTTCCTTCCTCGTATCAGTCCTTCTCTTCTGGCCCCGAGAGCAGGAGCCTGGGGTCCCGCCAGTTTCCACCTCCTGACCCCACATTATCACCTGTGTGTCTTCTCTCACGGAAGCTGCCACTTCTTCCTCCGTCAATGGACATTCCTGCAGGGACTGGTAAGCCTTCCACGGGTCCTAGAGGTCAGTATACAGGTCCCGAGTATTCCTTCAGTTGCCTACAATAATTTTAAAGTGTTTTAGCTTCTTCCTCTTGTGTTTCCATGGGTTTGGCTTCTTTGTTCAGAATGTGGATCTTTGTTGAAGTGACAGACAGCTGGTCCTCCTCTTGATCTGACCATCCAGGTTCTTCTCTTGCCAGCTGGTTTGCTAAAAAGCCTGTGTCTACACCTCCGGGGACCCCAGGCATTGGTCTTTCTCCATCACAGGGTGAAACTCCCACTGTCCCCTGTACCGGGAAGGTCTTTGAACTCAGGACTGTGTGGTGAGCACGTGTCTATTCATAGCCATCAGGCCTCACTCTGGTGTCCCTGGGCCCTGTGGAGGGCCTGGCATGCAGCAGGCGCTTAGCACTCCCCATGTTTGTGGAACAAAAGCCCAAATAAGCGGAAAGTCATCGTTGGCAGTCTCTGAGGACTCACACACAAAGCTCTACTGTCTCAGTGGATGGTTCTGTTTCATGGGTTTTGAACTCCCCTGGGCATAAAGCGTCTGTGTGAAATAATTAAAAACATTTAACAAATGTTCGACATTGGATGACCACAAACCATTCATCAGAATTCACCCTTTGAATTACAAAGGGTGTAACTTTGTAATTCAAACTCAATGTTGTTTGAAAAATAAAATTTTCTGATGGTCATTTTCTGTAATCATATTTCAGTAAATTTAATAAACAAGTCACAAAAATCAAAAGTCAACTCTGGAAATCTCAAAACTCTTCGAAATAAACTTTGAATCAGGAAAAAAAAAATAACCCACAAGAGCCCAAACCGCACCATTATTTAGGATACTGACAGTGAAGGCACTGTATCAATACCTGAGAAAGAGAGCCAGTGCTACACAAAGAGGAAAATTCATAGCATTCCGAAAGATGAAAGTGTGGTGATGAACTGGACAACTGAGTATCTGGCTAGAAAAGTTAACAGTGGGGAGAAAAAGAATCACAAGGAAAGGAGAGCAGTGGAAATAATGTTGCAACAAACTCTTTGAGAACTCAGAAAATCTGAAGACTCAAGTAACTGAAGAGCGGATTTGTAGGGTGGCTGTTATTTCTTCTTTTAAACAGAGAAGGCAGAAATACAACAGTGAAAATGAAAAAGAATGCAAAACCAAAGGCAAAGAGGAAAGTGACTTTTCGGAGCCTACCTTCCAGAAGGCTGTGCCGGTGGAGGAAGAGATGGGGAGTGGGTGGCGATGTTGTTCGAGGCTCCTGGGCAACTGCCCACCCCGACCTGTTCCCTCCGCCACCCCACGAGAATAGCGCAGTCCCTCCTGGGGTGGATGGGAGGTAAGACATTCCCATCTGGACCACCCTGTGGCTGGGATCCCTGGGTAGGCTGGGAGCAGCCATGAGTCCCCTCAGATGCACCCTCTCCTGGGGGCTGGTGGCCATGCTTGGGCTTATTTGTACTTTCCCTTGCCTCCATCTGCTACAAAAGATCATCTTTAAAAAGTGAGATGACAGATTCTGGGTCCAAAGTCTTTTATGGTTTGGATTCTTATGAAGATCACGGGAAGTGCAGACCTCCTCCCTGGAACCCGTGTGTACTTGTGGGAAAGATGAACGAATGAGTGTCCTAAGGACAAAGCTATCATTTGATGACCTTAGGGATGACCTGTAACCCTGTGGGCTCTGTAGATGGTCCTCACCGTAGAGCTTAAAACCTCAGGGAAGAAGCCGTAGCTCTGGGGAGGGTTCTGGGTCCTACGATGGCGTTTCATTTTACAAGCCATTAATTCTCAAATTCAACATGTCCAAAACCAGCCTTCTTTTTCATTTATTTATTTTTTTAATTTGAAACCAAGTTTTATTTCAGAATATATCCAAGGTGAAGATTTTTGAGTGATATTATTTTATAATTTGGAGAATACACACATACACACACACACACAAATGCTCAGGCTCCCTTTAGGATGTTCTGGATTTTAATCTGGCAAATAACACTCCACTCTGATAGGCAAAGTTGTCCACTATTTTGTTGACTCTGTTATAAAAGCAAGAGTTCTTAGCGATGACTCCCAAACCTGCTCCCCGCTCCCCGCAACTTCATCTAAGTGGCCCCGCCATCCAGCTAGAGCTGCTCAAGGGAAACCCTCAGAATCCGTCTTCGGTGCCCTTCTCCCCTGACTCACGTGCAATCTACCGTAAAGTCTCGTCGAGACTGCCCCTAAGACGTTTCCCAAACTGGCACTGTGTCTGTCTCCCACCCGATTTCCTGCCTGGAGTGCCATGGCCCACAGCCTCTTAGGTGGTGTTCACGTGTCTGCTCCTTTCCTCTCTGGGTTTCTCCGTGGACCACACGGAGTTATCTTTTAACTGTGAATAGACGACATCACCTGCCACTTTCTAAGCGATGTTTATCTGGCTTGTGACAAAATCCAGACCCCTTTCCCTGGCCTTCAGTCTCCTGACTTATACACACAGCGTGGCCCCCTCCAGCCCTGTCAGCGTCAGCCCTGACTTTCTCCCCTACACCCAGCCCGCCCTGGCAACAGTGGCCTTTGTCTCTTTTCCCCAAGTTTGTTCCTACCTTAGAGACTGGCCCAAAATGCATGCCCCCAAATCTCATAACTATTTTAATTTGCCTGGTTTCAGCTTAAACATCTCTCTGAAACCAGCTCAAGGAGCCCCACCCCCCAATCCCTCGCTCACACCTCCCTGTGATATTTTCAATATTTTAGGTACAGGGTGATCTCAAAGTCCTCGTACTTTGCCACACATCTATGGCAGTGGCCAGGAATGAGAGGGCCATGGTCCTATTCCTCCAGAGTCTGGAACTCAGCCAGACAAGGATTTGGGTTAATTTCCTTTCTTATCAGATGCGCTAGGAAGCTTTTCCCCTGTCACTCTAGGAGCGTGCTGTTCCCAGATGCTGGGAATGCTTTTCTCCTGCGTGAGGTGCCTTCCTGGCCTTCCTGGTGATCACGGTAACACCCCTGCCCGCCCATCGGCATTCCTCCTCCTGGTGCGGTCGCCTTGCCTCCTGGTGATCAAGCCCCCCACCCCACTGGCATTTCTCCCTCTGGGGCTGTTGCCTCGCTTCTCATGCTGTTTTAGCCCGCTGATCCCTAAAGGGACTGCGGCCAGGAGGAGGACGCCTGCTCCAGACAAGAGCCTTGGGGCCGTGGTCTCTGGCAGTGCCCCCCGCTGCAGTGCAGTCCCAGGGAGGTGTGCCCCTTTCCTCCGAAGTCGTCCACTTCTAGTCTTTGTGCGAAATCTGGTCTTTCCGGCTACGGTCTCAGTTCCCTCTAGGTATTTCTTGTGATCAGCGGGTGTTGAGCGGAAGCCGTGGTCAGAGGGGAAATTCAGAGATCAGCTCTCCCTCAGTGGGAAGGGACTGGCACGCAGGTCAGGCCAGTAGCACCATGTTGATGGAAGGAGCTAGGCTGCTATGATCAGGGCAGACTGTGGATGTTGCTCGAATTCCTGGGACAAGAGTGAAGTGGGGAGACACAGGAGGTGTGGCGGTTGGCTGCCCTGCTTCAAAGGTGAGGGTGAGGGGGCTCCATGGGGTGGCCGAAAGTGTGCAGAAGCTGCCCACATAGGCTCCCTGAGGTGGTCCCGGCTACAGCCCTGCCTCTGGCTGTGACCGTGGGGGAAAAAAGACCAGGAAACACATGGTCCTCAAGGGCACGGTCCTGGGGCTCCCCTGGTTCCCTTAGGGGGAGATCAGGAGAAGAGGGAGGGGGCTTTTGTACCATATAAATGAATGATGATTGAATGAGGGACTTGCAGTAGAGCAGGGCAGGGATTTTGGGGGCTGTGGGTTGGAAGGAACCTCTGGGCTGGGGTAGACCTCCCAGTTCTGCTTTTATAACCTCACAGGGAGTGGACTTGATAAACCAGAGCCATGTGCATCCACGTGGCATCCTGTGTCCTCACCGTCACCGTTGCTGAATTAAAGCCGGACAAGCACAGAAAGAAGGAAACCCTCTGCCTCTGGTGCCTGGGGCCATCCAGACAGCATCAGACCTGGGGGGTGGGGGAGCCATACCAAGGCCCTGCCACAACCTGCTTGCTTTCTTGTTAGTCACCAGAGGCAGGTACCTTTACTTTGCGGATTTAAGTTGCAGACGCAACACTTTATCGACTCGTGCCAATCAGCTGAGTTAGTGTTTGTGAAGTGCTTAGAACAGTGCTTGGCACTGGTAGCTGCTCCCGCTCTTGTTATCAGTGTAGCAGCTACAGTGTTTCAGCCTCTAACTTCTGATGACCCGAGTAAACCGGGGTGACTCGAGGGTGACAGAGCAGCACCCATGGTTCCACTGGCTCACTGGATGAGCTTCACAGGCTGGGAGGAGGAAGTCACCCAAGCAGCTGGTCCACATGGCTGTTTGCTCAGACCTAACCTCTGGCTTTGGTTTTTCCAGTGGTCGTGTATGGACATGAGAGTTGGACTATAAAGAAAGCTGAGCACCAAAGAATTGATGTTTTTGAACTGTGGTGCTGGAGAAGATGCTTGAGAGTCTCTTCACTGCAAGGAGATCCAACCACTCCATCCTAAAGGAAATCAGTCCTGAATATTCGTTGGAAGGACTGATGCTGAAGCTCAAACTCCAATACTTTGGCCACCTGATTCGAAGAACCGAATCATGGGAAAAGACCCTGATGCTGGGAAAGATTGATGACAGCAGAAGGGCAGACAGAGGATGAGATGGTTGGATGGCATCACCGACTCAGCGGACATGCGTTTGAGTAAGCTCCAGGAGTTGGTAATGGACAGGGAAGCCTGGCGTGCTGCAGTCTATGGGGTTGCAAAGAGCTGGACACGACTGAGCGACTGAACTGAACTGAATCTTTGGCACTGGCACCTCGTGTGGGTGAAGTGCTGGGCATCCCAGAAGCCCCCTTTAGCGACAGGCGTGTGCTATAGGATGTGTGCAGGCTGCCCATCCTCCGGTGGGACTTGTGATGTGGGTGTTCCCTTCTGAGCCGTCTGCCTCCTGGCACCACCAAAGAGGGTACCCAGATGATTCCACCTGAATTTAGACTTGGCTGATAAGCCTTTACTCTGGGCCTGTGCCCTGACCTGGGATGCTGGGAGGGGCTGGGCCATCCTGGGCTGCAGGGCACCCTCTTCCCTGCCCAGCTCGCCGACTCAGGCACACACACACAGCCCAGTGGGCCCATAGATGTTCACAAAGTCCAGGAGCGATTGTCTACCCCTGGGCTACTGGCCAGAGGAGTGTGTGAGCAAGGCCTCTGGGGGTGAGACCCTCCTGGTTACATTGCTTGCTCCAGAGTAAGGACTCGCTCGTCACATACCACTGCACCCTCGAGCCTTTGCTGTCTGCCCCCAGGCTGCCCTAAATGTCCCACCTCAGCTGCTCTGTGGCCTCTGCCCTTCCTTCCCCCGCTCCTAGAATCATCCACCAGCCCTCCTCCCCAGCACCTCATTCCCCATCCTGACCACCCCCCCCCCCCCCACTTTCCCTGCACAACCTAACTCTGGCTGCATGGTCTCGGCTGTCTGCTGTTCTGGGAAAACATCTTGGTTGAACCCTCATGGGCCACCCATACCAGCCTGTGCAGGCGGCCCTCTGAGGGATGCTGGGCTGAGACCCCAGCCTGGGGTTTCCCTTTAATTCAAGGGAGACCAGTCAGACTTGTATTGGAGACAGAGTCACGGATGAGTGTCAGACAGACTTCTTGTGCAGCCAGCAGTGACTGTTGGGAACGGCAGGCTCCCCCCTGGGCCCAGGGCAATCACAGAGTGTACTTCCCACCAGCTCAAGCCTCTGATGGGGGCTGTTGGTGAGCAGAGATGGGCTCTTCTCCCCCCATTCCTCTTTTATTTTACACGACTAGCAAAGCCTCCTCCTACCCAGGGTGCTTTGGTCCAGTGTGCTGGATGCTGTTGACTTACTGCTTCAGAAATCAACACACAACCACCTCAGTCGTCTTCTTTGGTGGGAGAAGCAAGTGTGGGTGTCTTTGATGGAGTGAGCCATGGGGACCCTTTTCTGAATGATGGGGAGTCAGGTCCTGGTCATCTGTGCTAATGAGCTTCCCTTGCCCTTTCTTGGCAGGATCTGCTGACCCACAGTGAATGTTCTGGAAAGCCCTGGTGGACCCGAGATGGAAAGAGGGTAAAGAGAGAGAGAGGCATGGGGGACTCGGGGGTAGGGGTTGGCGGTGAAGGAATCACGAAACATCTTACCCTGTGTCTGGACAAGAAACCGAGGTCTCACTTGTGTTTTCCCAAATCGCTAGTTGGTATCAGAGCACCAGAAGGTTGTTCTCTTCTAAAAATAGATATTGCATGTTATCAGAGCTGTTCTTTCCTTTCTTATTATTTTTTTTGTTCCTTCTTGATTTGAAAATGTTAGTTTTATTGGTGGCATTGCATTTTGTTTGGAGGGGGCATATCTAGCAATGTGTTTGTTTTCTCTACACCCTTTCATACCATCTCCAAATCTCCCAGGCCGTTTGGTACTTCTGAACCTTCACTTACGCTGTTCCCCGTGCCTGGGACCCTGTCTCCTCCGTAGGGCTCCTCCCAAGCCCTGAGACCAAACTCCTACTCATCCTTCAAGACTCAACTGAGACAGCTCTTTCTCTGGGGAGCCGTCCCTGTCTCCTTTATCTCCACTCCTCAACCCCCACCCCCCGCCAACCCCTAACCGTGGACTCCTGCCCACTGATCTCATGAGCTCCGTGCATGTATTTCCCTGCTTCCCATCCATATGTTAATTACAGTCAAAGCTATCGCGTCTCTCTTCCCTTCTAGACAGTAAGCTTTTTTGGGAACAGTGGGTGCGTGTCAGTCCTGGTTGTGTCCGCCTTGGTGACCACAAGCCCAGACACGTTCTTCTGCTGATACCCTCACCCCATTCTGGCGCTCGCCCCCTCAGCTGGCCTCGAGAAGAAGTGACATATGCTTGGGGGCACATCTACCACAAAGAAGGGCTCTTCTTTTTACGGTGGCCAGTGGGTAGACCTGCTCAGCAACTTTCCTTTTGTCATCTATACCCTCCTCCTGCCTGTCTGGGGAGTCCTCAGATGTTTTGCTCTCGGGACCCCTTTGTAGTCTTGAAAGTCGCTAAGGACGCCAAAGAGCTTTTGTTTATGTGGATTATGTCTACTGATGGTTCTGGTGTTATGAAGGAAAGCTGAAATTAAAAAAAAATATATATATATATATACACACACTACCTTAAACATAACAATAATAAATCTGTTACACACTCACGTGAGTATTTTTGAAACAAACGAAAAAAACCTTGAGGAGAGGCAGTGTTATTTTATATCAGGGTTTCTAAACCGTGGCACTATTGAAATCTTGGACCAGGTTATTCTTGGTGATGTGTGGGGAGGGGGGACAAGGGGAGCTTTCCTGTGCCTACTTGTAGGACTTTGAGCAAAATCCCTGGTGTTCATGCCCACTAGGTTTTAGGGGCACCCAGGGCCACCCAGCACCGCCTCTCGGCTACGACAACTAATGTGCCCTGGAGTGAGCCAGGGGACAGTCATACTGTCAAACCACTGTTTTACATCTGCAAATCTTTTTAATGTCTTCAGTTACAGAAGACAGCTGAATCCTTCCACCTGCTTCTGGATTCAGTCTGCTGTGGTTATGTTGTTTTGGTTGAAGTGTGTCTTGAACTTACAGCTGTCCACAGACATGTGGTTGGAAAAGGGAGACACATTTTAATAGCTTTCAAAATAATTGTGTATAGTCTTCTTTGGTGCTACCCCAAAACCCAACGTGTGGCAGTTTCCTTAAGCTTAGTTATAACGTGGAATCTGCTGTGTTCGTGAACTTTTTATACTGTTACATCCAAATACATCTGTTTATCTTAACCTTTGGATGGTGCCTTTTACACAAGTGAGATTTTTGAAACATCACACATAACTTCTTTAGAAAAGTTTTGCACGGGTCTTTTCAAGTTTGGTGCATCTCACTGTAAAAGAAATTACATGTGTTCGTATTCGTCTTATTACAAAAGTTTCAAAATTCTGGGCAACTGTCAAGATCACAACAACCGATTCAAATTATCTGAAAATCTGTTTCCACCTGGAAAGATCCGATTTTGTTAAAAATCTGATTTTGGCCAAAAAACACTATGAATTGTTCTCCTAGAAGTGACTGGCTCGCTGACGTTTGAAAAAATGGCTACCTAATACCAGCGTTTACACAATTGGGAGTACAGATGATTCTTTCAAGTGAAGATACTGTTCTGTGTTTAAAGCGGTTGCTGCAGCCCCCGACTCAACCCCCTCCCCCGTGGGCTTCTTCCCGACATCCCACCTAGCCCAGTGAACAGCCCGAGTGCTTTCTGGGTATCTCCCTCAGCAGCCCAGAGAATATCGTAAAAAGTGTATCAGGACTGGAGTGAAATTCATGTTTATTGCTTCATCAAGCGCATTCCTAAGGGAAACTGGCTTTTTCCCCCCTCCACTCCCCACCCCCCTTCCCAGTCCCCCGTGACAACCATGACGACCAGCCCTGCTTTGTTCGACTGGCCCTGAGACCCGTCTGATGCATCCGCTGCACACTCAACACCATCAGTGCAAGTATCAACACAGGGGCAAAGGCACGTGGCACCTTCGATCAACGTTGAAGCTTGTTTTGACCTTGCTGAGCCGGAAGGGGTTTGGGGACCCCAGTGGATGCCTTCTGGTCACCACCAGCCTCGTCTCCCTCTGATGGTGAGGTAAGACCACTGCAAGTGTCTGTCTTGAGCAAACAGGAGCTGTTTACATGATGAGCTAGGGAAGCGCCAGGGAAGGGCCCCAGGAGGTCGTCTGATCCAGCCCCTTTGAACTGCCGACTGGCGGACTGAGACCCAGCTGGGAGACAGACCCAAGGTCTCACAGCTGCTCGTGGAGGAACTAGGCCTAGAACCCAGGTCTTCTGATTCCCAATCCAGTGCTCTTCCTCCTAGCTCTCTCCCACTAGTCCTCGAGACTCGTGGGGCCTCTAACAGGCGTCCACCTGCAAGAAGATGCTTGCGTCATTACTGTGCGTCATTACACTACATACAGACCACGTGTCTGCAAGCTTCCTTTGGCCCAGCAGCACTGGGGGGTTGGGGAAGGGGGCTGGCTGCTATTGTCTCCAGGTGCTGGGACCACCAGGTGGGCAGAGGCACCAGGTGGGCCCTGTGTGTTCTGACAGTCAGGCCCTCCTTCAAACTGATTAGCCAGGGAACTCTGTGGTTCCTTGGCTTCACTGGGTCACATCACAGTGTGATTACTTTATAAGGACTCCCCACCTTGCACAGAGTCTGAGCCTTGCAGAAGCAGCAGCAGCAGCAAGGTAGCAGTAGCTGATGCGCACGCAACTTGGCCCCATGAGATTTCATCCAGATCAACTCCAGGTACTTCTAGTATTTATCAAAAAAGATAACCAGTGTAAAGGATTCTTCAGGGCATGTCAAAAAGCAAGGTTTATGTGTTCAGTTACCAAGGAGGCTCAGACTGCCCTCGCCTGTTTCCTGGACAAACACCATGACATCATCACCATAGACCACAGAAATTCCCAACATCTGGATGCTGAGGCACTGTGCGGGTGTATCAGATCATCAAAACTCTCAGAAAACAGAGCTATTATTGGTGTAGTAGGCAGAGTGGACAGAAAAGAGTCTGTCTCTTGGATAGAGCCGTCACGGGCGGCTGAGACAGCGCACAAGTGCGGCCGAAAGGAGCTACCCCACATCCGAGGTCAGGGGCAGCGGCTGGGAGGAGCTACCCCACACCCGAGCAAAGCTAGTGGAGGTGATCGAATTCCAGTTGAGCTATTTCAAATCCTGAAAGATGATGCTGTGAAAGTGCTGCACTCAATATGCCAGCAAATCTGGAAAACTCAGCAGTGGCCACAGGACTGGAA
>NW_011494785.1:3119640-3123763 GCF_000754665.1 Bison bison bison | reverse complement strand
TTTATTTTTCTGGACTCCAATCACTGCAGATGGTGACTGCAGCCATGAAATTAAAAGATGCTTACTCCTTGGAAGGAAAGTTCTGACCAATCTAGATAGCATATTAAAAAGCAGAGATATTACTTTGCCAACAAAGGTCCATCTAGTCAAGGCTATGGTTTTTCCAGTAGTCATGTATGGATGTGAGAGTTGGACTATAAAGAAAGCTGAGTGCCAAAGATTTGATGCTTTTGAACTGTGGTATTATAGAAGACACTTGAGAGTCCTTTGGATTACAAGGAGATCCAACCAGTCCATCCTAAAGGAGATCAGTCCTGGGTATTCATTGGTAGGACTGATGTTGAAGCTGAAACTCCAATACTTTGGCCACCTGATAAGATCTGACTCATTGGAAAAGACCCTGATGCTGGGAAAGATTGAGGGCAAGAGAAGGGAATGACAGAGGATGAGATGGTTGGATGGCATCACTGACTCAATGGACATGGGTTTGGGTGGACTCTGGGAGTTGGTGACGGACAAGGAGGCCTGGCGTGCTGCGGTTCATGGGGTTGCAAAGAGTTGGACACGACTGAATGACTGAACTGAACTGAACTGACCTTGCACTTTGACAAACTTAAAAGAAGCTTCTGGAAGGTTTTCCAGGGAGCTGCCTTGTCCTCAGCCATCACTATGACCTCCTGTGCCTCGCAATGGTGTTCCACAGGAAAACTGCAGCCATTTTTCTCTGTTCCGAGGGGCGGGGGGTGGGACATGGAAGACAGACACAGATTCTCCCCGTAAACAGGCTTCTGGCGCAGAGTCACAGTTATTAATGACGGTGAGGACAAGTACCTCTTTCTGGTGACCTGCAATGTTCTTTAGAAAGGAAGTGCAGGGCCTGCCTTTGGTGGGAGCTGAGCTGAGAAAATAGGGCCCCCCTTCCCCCTTGGTTTCACTTAAGCACTGCAGAAAGATAATTTACTGGCCAACTGCAGAGCATGGGAAAGTTTAGAAGTCTGACATGGAACTTGAAAATTATTTCCAACCCTGTCTTCTGTGCCTTTTCCCCACCAGGGAGCTCCAAGAGCTAGTATCCCAAGTGATCTCCTTGGAAGCTGTCCCAGGCTGGAGTCCCCCTGTCCAGAGCCAGAGGCTGGGCTGGGGGGCCTCTCTGGTTCCCTCCTGCAGTTCCCACTGGCAGTGACCAAGGACCCACATCTGAAGATGTACCCGGAAGGGTGACTGTGTGGCCTAGAAGCTGCTTGTTTCACAGACCTTCCTGCCCTACCAGCCTCCCCTCCAGGGGTGCCGAGGTCCTGACTGCTCCAGGCCTCCTGGCCCTGGGCGGCTCACATCAGCCCCCCTGTGATCAGGTCCCTAGGTGGCCCAGCATGAGGTACCCTGATGCTCTTATTCACGGAAGCCCCCTCCCTCAACCTGGCCTCCCAGTGGGGAGAGGGCCTTCTGGCTTCTGGTGGAGCATGGGCCTCAGGGTTGGGACCACACGGTCGCCTGGGTTTCTCGTGGAAAGTCCACGACGGGCTCTGGCAAGTATGAGCAGCAATGATAGGCTCAGGTCACCTCGGGTAACGGGGGTGTATTGTAAGGATACACGGGGGAGTGGCCAGGCTGGGCCGCGCCCAGCTCTCAGCCAAGGGCAGCAGCAGACAGTCGCAGCAGGTCCAGCACCTGCCCTCGCCCCCGCCTTGCTCCCAGCAAGCGACCTGCTTCTGGCATCTCACTTGCCATCTGTCTCATGTCCCGTGGTCCCTGCCTGCCCCTGGGGAGGCCCTGGCTTCTCTCTCCTTCTGTCAGCATCTCCTTAAGTTCCCTCCCAGTCCTTACGAGGTTGCGGGGGGGGGGGGCACACGGCTTGGGGCGGCCGGGGCCCCAGCAAGCGTACCTCCTGGGCTGCTGGTTGGCCCCAAGGGGGCCTTTGTGGACTCGCGCACTAACCCCCCATCCAGCATCTGTGGCCAGGGTGGTTGGTGGTGTCACAGGGTACAAAGCATGGTGACCTGCGGGCGAGGGGTGCCCAGTGGCTGCCCTCTTGAGATCTGGGCATGTGCTTGAGGGGAGCCTGGGGGTAGGGGGTAATCAGAGAGCTGGGAAAGAGCCTCAGGGACACCTCCCCATGTTATTTGAAGTCCTCATATGTGCCCACAAAGGCCCTTCACAGACCCTTCAAGGGGCTGGAAGGGGCTGGAAAGGACTATCGGGGTAGCTAGAGCCTCGGACTCCCATCTCTAGTCCATGTGCTGAGTCCTCTGGACCCCCACCCACGTCAGCCCCTTCCCTACCTGGGCTGGGTGCCCACTCACTCACCAAGGCCTCCCCCACCCACCTCTCAGGGCCTTATATGGGAAAGACAGGAGCGGCAGGAACCAGAGAACCTTGTGGCCGATGGCAAGGCTCCCTTTGGAGTCAGGATTACTCATTGCGGACGGGGGCAGTATTTAAAGTTGGATGGGAAGTGAATCACCCATCCTGATGACAAGACCACATTATGTGAGAGCTCTTTAGAGGAGGGGGTGATGGGGGCTGGAGTGGAAGGGCCTCAGAGGAAGTCGTTCCTGGCGGAGCATGGGTGGGGGGATGGCAGGGCGGGGCCAGGAACCCTGGCTCCCAGTGCCTCCCCAAAACCTAGCCATGATGATGTACCAGCTCATCTTTGTGGTTTTTTTCAGGGGTGGGGGAGGCTGCAGGTAGGGCAGGGGCCTCCAAGCCTGGGGGAGGAGGCACAGGCACAAGGACTAGGACCCTCAGACAGGGCGAGGGGCGTGAGGGGAGCTGGGGGAGGGTGAGGTGCTGCCCTTACTTCTGCTTCTGTGCCCCTCGCTAAATTGAAATTGACCCCTCCCCCGTGAACAACGTGCCATACACTTAGGGTACTTCCGAGCGTGCCAGGTGGGAGCTGCCCGCTGTGGGCTTTAGGGCAGGAGCTCCCACCTGGCACGCAGGGATTCTCGCCCCACTCCTCTCTGAACCACCACCCCAGGTGACGGAGAGGAGGCAATGAGGGCCCGGGTCTTGGGCTCTGCCCAGGCTGAGGGCATCCCCGGCCGGTGGCCTCGACCTCCTGCCCAGCTCCTGGTTGGCGGAGGCTGAGGGAGGAGAGGCGGTGGAGCTGAACCCGCTAAACTGAAGGTGGTGGCTAGGTCCTTCTGCCTCCCTTCCGCAAACAGCCAGGCAGCTGGGAGCAGGGGGCGGAGGGAAGGAAGGCCATTCTGCAGGTACGGAGACCTGGATGCCCAAGACGTCAGATGACGTGTTTCTGGACTGCCCCCCAGCCCAGCAGGGACCCCAGCAGCGGGGACCCTGCTGCGGAAGACCGTGAAACCGGTGCGGATCTTGAGCCCTCTCACAGTCCCTGTTCTAGGTCTGGTTCTGTCTCTTGCTAGCTGTGTAACATAGGGGGAGTCCCTTAACTTCTCTGAGCCTGTTTCCTCATCTGTAAAATGAGGATAATAAGTCCTACATGGCTGAGGAAAAGTGGGGTTCGAGCAAGAACTGAACCCTGGAGCTGTGGAGCTGGGCTCCCGGCCCCAAACCACAAAAGCCCCATAAAAAGGGCACCTGCCTCCTTTCTTAGAACCACAAGTCTCTACCAACTCAGAGTATTTTATGGCAGTCTTGTGCACTCCACCCACTAGGAGGTGGCCACCTCGTACCCGCACAACCTAAGGCTGCTGACTCTAAGTTGGGGGACGGAGCCATCGGATGAAACATTCTGCATGCTCTTCTGGTTGACAGACTTCTTTCAGAAACTAACAAAAACCATGGATCCCTCTCCCAAGTTAAAAACAAAAAACAAAAAAAAGCCCAATGCCAACACATCCACCCTATACCATTTTCTATAGCATTTCAGGGGAACTCCCAGAGTCCCCAGAGCCACTTGCAAAAGTCTTTTGACAAATGGAAAGCCAGGACCGCATGAGCGTAAATGTTGACACTGAGTGACTTGCTGTGTTCGCCAGTTGTTCCCCAGTCTTTCCCTTGTGAGAGAGCCAGGGCGGTGCTTCCGAACCCACCCAATGCGGAAGGAACACACACATGGAGGACTGGAGGTGGGCGGTGGGGAAGGTCTCCACCCCAGTTCCAGGGTTGAGTCGTCTGGGCCTGGAGGACACACCGCAGTGAAGAT
>NW_011494785.1:3100484-3119512 GCF_000754665.1 Bison bison bison | reverse complement strand
GGTGGGTGTGGGGAAGGGAGTTTTACCGGACAGACAGAATTGAAACCCTCCCGTAGGGAAATAGTAGGTGAACAACAGAACAGAAGTTGTGGGCTCTCTCAACTCAGAGGCTTTCTCCTGGGTGGCCGGGACTGGGGGCCTGGCCTGCTGACCATCCCGGTCATGGAAACACTAAGGCCAGAAAAGTAGCATCCTGGGGACCCAGGGACCTGGGGAGAGTGCCAGGCGCTCTCTGTCCATCTTGCAGAGGAGGTGTCTCCTAAGGGCCAGATGCTCATTGCAGTTTCTGTTCCACCTGGATTCCGAGTAAGCTTTACAAGAGCCGGTGTCTGGAGCCTGGACCTGCATGGCCACCCTCTCTGTGGGGGGAGCACAGACAGGCCCCTCTGGCTTAGATGGACCCTGGGGGGCTCTGGTCGGAATGGGGTGGGGGGTGCCAGATTCAGCAGCAGGCTCTGAATTCTCAACTCCTGGGTGGGGTCAGGGGCGAAGGCAGGGGCAGCACCCCCCACCCTTAACTCCAGAGCCACCTTGACCTTGAGTTCATCCTTGCTGCATCAACATTTTTTTTCAAAAATACGATTTCAAAACCACACCTAGTGGAAAAATTCGGAGAATATAGAACCCCAGCATGGGAAAGAATAATATAGAAAGCCGAGCCAGAAAAGAAGAAAATAAAAATCACCTGTAATCCCACCACCCACATTTGAGTGCTTGTTGACCTCTGATGAGATCATTTCAGCTGGCCTCATCCCACCCTGATTCAGTGGTATTGAAATCATGTATTATTCCCCTCACCTTCCAGGGCTGGGGCTCTGGACCTCAGTTTTCCTGTTTGGAAAACATAGCTACACGCTAACAATTTCCTCCAGCTACTTTCCCATGATTATCACGTCTGTTTGGCCAGGAGAGAGGCCTGCCTGTCCATCGTTGGCAGCGAGGAAAAGACAGCTGGAGTGATGGGCACTTTCAAAGTTATGCAGGAGCCAAGGAGCTTGGGGCTCCTAACTCTTCACAAAAGTATGTGTCAAAGAAAAACTTCCCTGACCTGAGAGCAGGCACATCCTCCAGCTGGGACCAGACACCACAGGTCCATCCCTCCGGGATCTGTTCAGAGCTGTGCCCAGGCCTCTGTGCTACAAAGTCAGAACAGCAAGAGATCCTAAAACAGAGTTTTATTATCTGCTTTATGAGCCACTCCAAAGTTGGGACCAAACTTCCTCTGTTGCACACTCTCTCTGTCCCATGGCCCTTCCGTTTGGACCACCTTCCTGACCTTTCTAAATGCAGTGGGACCCTCCCCTTGTTTGGTGAGTAATGACCTCCTTCTCTGCATTTGATGGCTTTGGTGGCCTCTGTGACTTCCCATTCTCTGGGTCTCACCCCGCTCGCCCTTGCGGTTGGTGGCCAGTTACTCCCTCTCGGGGTCATCATCCGAACCCCCTCTCCTTGCGTGGGCAATCAACAGGAGACTTTGCCGAGTCTCCTGGGAAAAGGTCAATTCCTGGTTTATTTGCCAACTTGCTTGGAGGGTGTCCACTCGAAAATGATTGGCCCCACGGAGTTGCTCCGCACCCGCTTGCTTTTCGAGTTGGGGATTTTTTTCTTTCCCTCGGCTAGATGTGTGCAAAGATTGAGGGTGTGAGGTAGCAGACGTTTGTCAGGCTGGCCCGAGAACCTGACGGCCGGGGCCACTCTTCCTACGTTCACCGTTCAGTCAGAAACCTTTTACTCCCTCAGCTGTTCTGGGGACATTTGCTTCGGAAACCACGGCCAGGTTTGACTGACTAGAAATCTAAGAACCTTGGGCAGCGTTGCCAAGCGTTCAGTGCTTGGTGACCAGCTCTGGACTGGGGCTCTTGGCTGCCCTCCATCCCCCTCCTCATCTGCCCACATTTCTGGGCGAAACTTGTTTCTTTCCTGGTGGCGTGACTTCAAGCCAACCTTCAAAGAGAGTGCCCCTTTCCTGGGGCTGGTGTGGGGAGGGCAGGCATGGGGGATGCTGTGTGGGCATCCTAGCCTCACACAGGGGCAGGCACACCTCACACCCCGTGGAAAACCAGCTGTGCTCTCCTGAAAGCCTTCTTTGACTTCAGACGTGGTCACTGGGTGTTCTCTTGCATAAGTGGACTGACCCGCGGTCTGCTGAACCCTGCCTGCAAATGTGTGCAATCAGCATTGCACATGTTTGTGACAAACACAGAAGAAGGAAGCACTTTGGCACGTGGAGTGCAGCTACACCTAATACCTAACGGGGTTCTGTTGGGGGATAGGGGCACAGGATTGGGGAGGCCTTGGCTGGTGACCGCAGCAGCGATGGGAGACCTTGGGGTCTCCTCCTCTGCCTTGCAACTTGGGAAAAAAAGGTGGCTAGTGATGGGGTGAACAGAGCTGGGGTCCCTGTCACTTTCTCACTAATGGGGGCATCTTCAGAGCAGAGGTGAAGACAGAATCTATAGGTGTCTCCTGGGAAATTCCAGGTGTCACGTCTGGTGCTGAGAAAGAGGTCCAAGTCCTCTGACCTCCAGCTTTGGTTAATTCCTATCCATCTCTAACTTCCCTGGTGGCTCAGACGGTAAAGCGTCTACCTGCAGTACAGGAGACCCGAGTTCAATCCCTGGGTTGGGAAGATCCCCTGGAGAAGGAAATGGCAATCCACTCCAGTACTCTTGCCTGGAAAATCCCAGGGATGGGGGAGCCTGGTAAGCTATAGTCACTGTCTTTCTTTCATCCATCTCTTATCACTTTCTAGTTAACGTCCAATGAAAACATTTCTACTGCTCCCCTGGGAGGTTAAACTGTGTATTTTTTACTTTTCTAGGATAATCTCTTGACTATCAGAGAACCTTCGAAAATGTAAGTCTTAGAACATGCAGGTACTTCAGTGAATATGTGGCATGGCCCCTTTCATTTTACCCATAAGGGTTCAGAGCTGAGACCTAAGTGCTCAACCCGGCTCACAGATATAGACTCTTAACCTACCTCACATCTGTCTTGCTGGGTGACTTCAATGATTGAATAGCAGGCTCTTGGCAACCCAGGTGCCATTTGAGATATCCTGGGAGCAAAAAATTCTAGTCTTCTTTCTAAGGGTCCAGTTACTTTACGAATGAAGACACACCTCTGTCATTCTTAGCAATCTACGTGGTCTGTGGGCATCACAGGTTCTCATTATGCCTTTCTTCCAAAGACCAAGCAGTTGGTGCAGCTGCCATGCTTGCTTTCAGACTTGCCAGTCATTTCCTGGCTTTCCCAAATGACCTACTTTTCCCTAACCATTCTACTCTCTGGCTGATCCTAGGCAGTAATGTGGCTAGAAGTGATAGGGTGAGAAAGAAGGGAATGGCAGAATAAGGTGCAGGAGGAATTAGAAACATTGATTGAGCACTAACTATATTCCTGGCACTCTGCTTAGTGCTTTACCCAATATTATCCCCATTTTACAGACTGAGGAAATTGAGGTTTAGAGAGGTTAAGTAATTTGCCCAAAGTCTCACATCAAGTAATAAGAGCAGCCTCACTCTGATTTCAGAGCCGAAGCTTGTCATCACCATGTTCATGGGGCCACGCTGGAGGGATAAAGTCAGGTATCTAGGAAACTTCCAAGAGGCGGCAGCACAGAATGTTACTTTTTTAACTGCCTGTTGCTGCTGTCTTGATGGGATTTCTAGGACCACAGTGGAAGTGAGGGCATGAAAAGGAGAACAGACATTCCCTGGATTACCCATGCTCACGACTCATTTCTTCTCTCCCTCTTTTTTCTGGGGTAGACAGACAAGAATTTTTCCAGCAGGTACAGGCCTGAGGATGCTGGAGCTTTATGTTTGCGCCTATAAAAACAGTTTTTCAGGCTCAGGTAAACACTCATGTAGCTGTTTATCCATCCAAAGAGCATTTATTAAACACCTTCTGTCCTGTCAATTTTTGAGCCAATAAACTGGCAAAGTCACTGACCCAACAAACCTAGCTCAGATTCAGAAATTCATAACCTAATTCCAGCAGGGCTTTCTGTAGATTCTCCAGAGCAGTTTTTTCAAATAACCCTTTATCTTTCCCACTTCTCAGCTACTGCTTTATAGCCAGACCCTCTACATGAAGGACGGCGGAAGTGATGGAGAAGCTGGCCTGTTTAGCACTTGAGCTCCAGTTTGGGGGAAGGATATGGAAGCCAAAGACTAACAACAAGTTTTGGCATTATTTGTGAATATCTCCTTATTCTGCTATTCCATTTCCTTGGGCACTTAAGCTAGGCTCATGATGTATAAGGGCCAACTAACTGTTTACTTAAAACTCTACCCCAGCATCCTCAGCGCAACCTCTCAACTAACTGCCAGCTGTCACTCACTTGCCCCAACGGAATTAACGGAAGCTGCCAACAGCTCTGCCCTAACCTCATTGGATAGAATTGTGTCCTCAGCAGACACGAGTTTCTCTTTCTTCTGAGATTGCCTCCCTCCTGTCTTGGAGCGGGAAATGTTCTCATGTCCAGTCCAAGTTTCAGAGAGGGGAAGGAACGGGGTGTTTTATTTATTCTTACCTTTTACTTATTTTTATTTATTTATTTATTCAATGTGCTCCCGTATGGGTGTCAGGACTAGTCCTACAAGCAACTGCTGGCAGGGCCAGAGATAAGCCAAGGAGAGGGGTGCCGAGGAATTAAAGTGCTTGGGGAGGGTCAGCGGTCCCCTGATTACCACCGACAATCCAAAAACATGGTCCTTTTGGACTTAACTGGTCAAAGCCAGTGAAGTCACAGAAATGCATCTGTTAGGAAGAGTGGGCTGGTCCTTTTCCCTGAGATCTTGTAGTACAGATGCAGGTGGATGGAAAAGACATGGAAAGCCTTCATAACTGCACAAGTGTGGGTGGGGATCAGTACTTACTGGGGAATGGTGGAGGTCACAGGAATGTGTGTACAAGAAGTGAAATTAGCAGAAGAAAGGCTCGATCTAGGATTCAGGGTTTGGTTATGGTAAAATCAGAGACATCTGGAAGGATGGAGACAGAAACCTGAATCTACTGGCTTTGAAAGTGAGATGCATGGCTGAGACAACGTTGCCCTGAGAATTTCTAGGTTTTGGCTTGAGACATAAGGTTGTGGTCAGCGGGTGGAAGTAGACATCTGCAGGGACACAGGTCTACCTATCTGTCTTGGACTTCTGGAAGATTCTCTCTAGGCCAAAGATTGTTAGCTAGGTTACAATATCAAGGAAGGTTATAGTTGCTTCTTCTCCACGTTGCCAAGCAGTTGGACTTTCATAAACTCTATAGGAGGTTTGCAGCAGCATAAAGGAGATGGCACTGGATTTAAATTTGAAGCTTGGCCCTGCCAAGCTGTGTGCTCTGGGACAAGCCATTTAACATTTTTGACTATAATCTAGAGAGTAACACCTATATTACAGGGGACGCCTTTAATGATCAAGGTGGGGACATAACCAGGAAAAAGATAACGTTTACCGTAAAGAGCTGTCATCACTCCGCAATGGTGATGGAGAGGAGCTTTATACTAAACCCTAGGAAGTTGGTGCACGTTCTTGTCTAGAGCAATTGTATGTACAAGATAATCCTTCCAGCTTGAGGATTCTCCAGTCAGGTTAAAGGATGCTACTGTTGCCTGGGGTTTCACACACCTCGACCCACCACCTACTGCTTTATCCTAGGGGATGTGGGACTGGGGGAGCCTCTGTTAGCAACTCTGGAGACCCTGGTTACAAATGATTGGAATGCACAGGGAGATGGGATAATTATCAACCTTTGAGAGCCTTATGAAATGGGTGAGTTATTTTCGTTCAGCAATACAAAGCAAACATTAGCGGTGAAAAGAATGCAAACCACATCTTGCCTATTTAAAGCAATGAAGGAAGAGAGCACAATCACACAGGCAAAGAGGCTCTTTTGTTTCCCCAGCCAGGAGTGGTGGTTAAAAAGTGCACGCAAGCCACAAAGACCTAGCCCATCTCCTGCGCTCCTGACGCCATGTGTTTTCTTTAAGAAAAAAAAATGCCTAAAAATAAAGCAGCACCACATTTTCTCCAACTTGCTATCTCGTTTGAGCTTTATGTTTATATTCTGTTGAGAAAATCTCAAGACATTATCTGTTTTTCTCTACAGTAGTAGCTGATTCTTCCCAGGGGTGCCAGGGGGAGGATAAATGTAATTTTCCCTAAGCACACACTTATTCATTTACTCACTCTTTATTAAGACCCATCACCACTTGAGCTGTCTCCTAGGTGGGGATTAACAAAAATAAACTGAAAAGACCCTGTCCTTTAGGAAGAAAAGATATACACCCCAGCATCTCTGACTTTTGGGGAAAGGAACAGGCTTGGGATGAAAAAGAGGACTGTTTATTTTTCATATATCTGAGCTGTCAGGAGTTAGATTGAGTGGCTGATGGGAAGAGAGAGCGGGAGTTAACCTTAGAGGTAGGATTAAATAAACCAGGTCACAGGTGGCCTTGGATAACAGGTTAACAATTTATCAGTTTATTTTTAAGATGTGGGGAGTAATAGAGAAGTTTTGAGCAAGGGAGCGGCATGATGGTCTGGCTATATAGACCTGAAATTTGGAATCTTAATTCTGAGAATGAACGCAGACAATAATTGCACGGGTGGATGTAAAGTGACTTGAGGATGTTTGAAAGAGAGCAGCAACATGGAGTGGGCCCTCTGCTAATGTCACATTTGCTGCTTCTCTTTATTTGGCAGGGAGAATGAAGCACGTGTACACAGAGTTAGGTTCTTTTGGAATTCCCTTTCTGACTGAGGTGGCCTCAGACGACTGAGAAACCTAGAGGATGTGTCTAAAAATACTAGATAGGAAGACGTGGCTTCCCCAGCCTGAAGATGTCTCTTCCTAAGGCGGGTGGGCGGGGCGTGGAAGCAGGGCATGGTAATACGCTCTGCAGCCAAGATGAACGCATGTCGATGGGGAAGCGGGCAGGACACTGAGGGCGCCAAGCTCTAGTGATGCCGGCTCAAGTCTGAACGTTGCCACTAATCCACTGTGTGACCTTGAACAGGTCACTTTTCTTCTCTGGGCCTGAAATGTCCTCCGCTATAGACTGAAGGGTGAAACTGGGTGGTCTCTATTGTCCTTTGAGCTCTGACATCCTGTGGGTCGTGGGACCAAGCGAGGCTGTGGTCCCTCCTGCAGGACACACGGCCCACAGGTGCCTTCTCTTCCCGCTCACTGGTGCCAAGGAAGACAACTCAACAGGGGGTGTTCTCCCCTGGGTCCCCAGCCGGGTCTTACAACCCCAGTTCAAGTTCTGGCCCAGCTATAGGTCAGTAGTGTGAACTTGGGCAAATCACTTCACCTCTATGAGTCTCTGTTTCCCTTTCTTAAAAAAATGGATAACTTTATTGGCCATGCCCTCTAGCCAAACATTCTTCCTTTGACCAAGAGAGAGTCAAGCTGTAGGACATTCGTCTCTGACACCCAGATCTTGCCCATTGCTGAATTTTTGCCGTCTAGATCAGGAAAGCCGTTCAGAGAATGCAGTGTATTAGTTGGTCTAGGGATCAGTCTTCTTCTGGTTCCTTTGCTACAAGGTGAGCTGTGGCTCCTGTGAGTTGCTAATGGCTACAGGGTAGCATCACAGACCCTGGGCAGAATATATGGACCAACTGCAACACAGGAACCTTCTGAAAACAAAAGGCTGGTTAGTTCTTAGGACTGGTCTCGATGCCAGGGGGCCCAGACTATGAAACTCAGATGATGAAAACATGTCCCAGGATCCGTCTGGGCCTGCTTTAGAGCCTGGCGGCTTTCTCTTGTGCCCAGTCACATGCTGTGCTAGTTTTCCTGTAATGTGGACATACAGGGATAGCAAGACATGTTGGCTGTGATGTCAGTTTCCCTTTCCCTACCTACAAAGAGACTGAGGGGTCTGTGATTACTCACAATGAGCCAACTCTGGCTAGTGATGTTTGAACTGACCTGCTGGACTTCTGTGTTTGAGGATGCTGCCATTTATGATGCCATTAGGTTCAAAGATAAGTTTGGACCGCCTTTCTCAGTCGTGTTAATCCCTACCATGGGAACTGGGGCTCTCAGAGGGGATGACGTGCTCCATTCTTGCCTCTTTTGGAGGTTTCTGAGTATACTCCTCAGGGAAGCCTGGAGGGGTGGTCCTTGGATGCAACTGAAAGTCTCCCAACAGCTCCCCTGAAGAGAGAAAGTCAGTGTGTTGGCAGATGGGTGAAAGCCTAATGTCTGCAGAAGCAGTGGGGAGAACTGGATTAGGAGAACATTGTTTACCACAATAAACATGAGCAAAGCTTTTGTCCCTCACATCGGGACAGATCCCTTGAGTGGGTTCAATTCATTCCCGCAGAGCAAGAACAGTCTGGCTCTTGTAGCTCCAAGAGCCCCAATATTAGTTCCCATTCCTGGTGGACTAGGTTCTGCTGATAGGATTGTAATAGCCACAGCAGAAACATGTTGCTGAAATGGAAAAGCAGGTTTCAATTTTCAAAGACTCAAGTTTGGAATCAGTCATGGGAGAGAAACTTAAGAACCAGAAGGGGCCCACGAAGGAAATCGACCTTCTTAGATGTTTAAAGAAGCGTTATTAAATTTTGTCAAAAATCAGTTAAATTCAGGGCAGTGGCTAAGGCTGAAAAAAAAATAAGTGTTTTGATTTTTCCTAAGAGGGCCATAGGGAGTAAAATAGTTGGGGGGAGGAGGAAGGGATGGGAGCTCATGTTGAGAAAAGAGAGCAAAGCACGGTGATAAGCAGAAAGCAGAAGATGACACACACATGAACGAGAACTTACAGGGCTTTGCACACTCCCTGCATGAGCCATTATCATTATTCGATTTACTTGAATACTACGTGTGCAAATACATATAATTCTTCTTTTTAAACAAGTTATGAAAACAGCAGAACTTACTTACACTGTGAAACCAATATAGAAAACCTAGGAAGGTTGAATCACGAGAATTGGAACCAGGGCCTCATTCAAAGCAAAATACTGTGCTGACATTATTTGTATAGGGTAAATTAATTTTTTACAGATGCTGAATCAAACCCAAGGCCCTTTATCTCAGAGCTAAAGCCTTTAATAATTGCCTCAACAGTGTAGTAAAAATGAGAAGACTGCTATGTAGGTAAGTGTCTTTTCAGTGTCCACTGAAAGAAACACAATTGAATTGCTCTCCTTTTCAGACTTTTTTTACAGTTTGTCTGCACTCTAGTTATTCCTGGAAGGCACACACAACTACAGATTGATATTTTGATTGGTTACCTTTAGTTTTCTAAGAGAGGGAAAGATAGAAATTTAAAAAATGGAGGAAACTGGCTTCCAATAATATGAAATTATCATGACAAGGCTAATGGAGTCTCTTCTACACAGAGAGCTAAGAAAGGTTAGACATAGAAAAATAGAATTTGACATATGCACTCAAAAGCAAATGGCCTTACACTGTTTTAGACAACAGCACAGGCCCTTGACAGTTGTATCAAGCTGCAAGGTAAAAAGCCAGCACTTATTTATCCCCAAAGTACGGAAACCAAGGTAGGGGTGGGGGTTGTGTTGCCTATATTAAATAGTCTTGTTTTAGGCAAGACAGTCTTCATGCAGTTTCCTCTCAAATCATCTTGCTTGTGTCAAAATTCCCTCAAGGGGCCACTGCCATTCCAACTTGTCTCTCACGGCTGCGTTAGAGACACAGGGGGACAAGGTGACAGAGAAAATGAAAATAGCAGGTGTCGTGCCCCAAAAGTGTCATTTGGGTTTAAGAAGAAAGACCCCGAGCAAACCAGAAGAACCTGGAAGGAGGCTCTGTGTCTCGGGACCACGGTCAGAGGCCGATGGCTGGACATCAGTGGTCAGGGGCTGACCCCAAATCCTCCACAATCCAGGCAGGTGGCACTTTTTAAGGAAGGCGGTTCCCCAGAACAACAGAAAGATGGGACTGGGGAAGGGGTCTTGAAGGCTTTGAAACAGTGACCTGAGGGTCAAGTGGGGTCGGAAGGGACACTGATCTGAAGAGGTCTCCTGAACTGCGTCCTGGTGACCAGGGCCAGGACAGACTTCTTGATCTCCATGTCTGTGCTCTTCCTGTTGGCTTTCCCACAAACAGCACTTAAGACATTAGACAGACAGACAGACAGAGACAGACACAGGACCAGCCGTTAGAAGGCTGGAAACACTTTCTCCAGGGAGCAGCCCAAGTCTGACCAGACAACCGACAAGTCCCACAGCATCTCGTTCCTAGGAGAAAAGAAGGGGCTCAGAGCCGAGGGCCCTCCAGGTGATCCAAGAACTTATTTTGGGCCGAGCTTCATCCCCAGCCACGGGCCCACCCGGTGGGAGGCCTGGAGGCTTGACGTGCGGTCCACGGCTGGATGGTGTCTTCAGGTTCTGGGAAGTGAAGCTGTGCTCGGTGGTGGCTCACTTCACCCCGCAGGGGAACCTCCGTTTCTGCCACGTGCCTCCTGCTGAAACCCACCCAGAACATGCCTGAAGTTGAACAAAAATGGGTTTTCCTTGACTTGTTTCCAAAAGGAGGAACGCTCACCTGTGGAGAGGGTGTTCAAAGGAACTCTGGGGCTTGGGCTTGTGATGGACAATTCTGGGGAGGGTGTAGCTTAGGATGGTGGGGTCTCTGAATAACATCGATAAGCAGGTGGGAGGCTCTGACTGCGGATCTCGGTTAATCACCTAGAGGGTGAGATGCTTGGCGGATGGTTCGAGCGCGGCAGGTGCGTCACTAAGATGGGGAGACGCCTGACATTTGTGTGTCTGCTTAGACCAGATTATGAAGGAGTAACTTTTTTTTTTTTGGTCTCCCCTGTGGTCAGTGGTTATGTCTCACATTGGTGTCCTGGGAAATGATGTCCACCAGGGCACCCTGGTCCAGGGCCCTATGCCCGCGCCTGGCAGATGGAGGCCAAGCTATGTGGGTAAATGGGGCTGTTCCTGAGGGTCTGGGGCTGTATTTCTCTGTCTCACATAGACCGGTTCTTCAGTGCAACTGGGAGACTCCAAGCAGGAGAACCGTGGAAGGATGTGTAAAAATGAAAAGCACAAGAGAAATCAATAATTCTTACCCTGATACTTTCCTTATCTGGGAGTTGCCTACCCACAATCCTTGGCCTTTGAGAAAATAGTCAAGGACTAGAAGCAAGCAGGCCACACTTCTGAGCACCTGAAATAAAAGCCCCCCCAATGCCCCAGGTGTTTACAAGATCCCGGGGTTTAACACAAGTCTTTCTGCTCTAACTGGTTTTGTCACAGAAGGTTAGAAACTCAAGGGGAAGTGACAGGACCACTCAGACGTGGGTGGGCCCTGAGGGCACTGTGCTGATAAAAGAAGCCAGATACCAAGACCGCATTTCTAAGGAAATGTTCAGAAGTAGGTCCAGGGCACAGGAGGGGGACCGTAAGGGTTTCCAGGGCTGGGGGAAGGGGTGGGGAGTGACAGTTGATGCGAATTTCTTCTGTGGGGTGGATGAAAATATTTTGAATTAGTGGTGATGGTTGTGCCACTTGGAGAATATACTAAAAACCACCTTAGAAGGGTACATTTAGTGATAGGTGATCTATGTTTTGCTTTTAAAAAGTTAGAATGAAGGAGAGCCTTGTCTGGCAACCTGGTAATCTGATGGCAAGAGAGAGTCCAAGCACAGTAGACATCTTTACTCATCTAGAGCTTCAAGCTTTGCCTGGAGCCTCCGCTGGCTTCGTCGTCATAACCCCATGAATGCATGTGGTGTCCCTGCTGGCCACGTGCAGACCTGGATGCTGAGGGGGTAGAAAGACAAGTTAGGACACGGCCCCTGCTGCCTGGAGTGGGGGAGGTCACCTCCACACTGCAGTTCCGGCATACGTATTGGTGACCCCATTTTGAGGCAGCTGACTGGTGTCCAAAACTGTTTAGTTTAAGAAGGCAGAGGAGTGGGTCATGGGTGATAAATTTGTTTAAAAAAAAAAAAGAAGTTTCTTTCAAAACCACCAACCTTTTAAAGAAAGGTGGAAGCTGCCGGTGGCTAGTGTCAGGGAGCTAGAAGGATAATGCATGTGGAATGACTCATTTCCCAGAGAAGCGGGGTCCTCGCTGCATTCACGGAAAGGCAAATGTCCCCATGCAGTTCACTAACCCCAGACAACGGACGATTCCTGCAGCCCCCTTGGTCATCTGGGTTCTCAGGGCCGCCGCCCCAGTGGTACTAACCTGTATTGTTTTCCCAAGAGGCTCCACGTGCGTCTCCCTGAGAGGGCAGAGGACACAGAAAGCCTGAAATGGAGGGAAAGTCTCTGGGAGATGGGGCTGAGGTTGGGGGTTGCTGGAGGCAGGAGCGGATTAAACCTGCCCCCCCTTCCCTAGGCTCTCCATTCTCGGTGCTGCTCAGCGAGTGGAGGACTCTGTGTGGCTTCATGTGCAGGACATCCTGGAGGGAGCAGGTGGGGCAGGTGCCACATGAGCCCCTGCTTCCCACCCCGGGACTGGTGTCTCTCGAAAGGAAGAGCCATGCACCGCTCTAAATCACAGCCTCAGTGGACAGCTGTGTCTGCGGCGGCTTAAGAGGGGGCCTTAGGCGTGCGCGAGAGGAGAGCTGAGGCCTCTTTCGAGCCCTGGGCACGTGAGTCCTTAGCTCAGAATGTCCATTTCGGTACTCAAGCCGCTGCCAGCAACCCTAGGTTCTGACTTTGCCACAGGCTTTGGGACACAGGGCTTTTCAAAGAAACATTTGGGAGATTTCAAAGGCACAGGTTCAGACCCACTCATGGAAATGATATGTATAAAGAGAAGACCCGGCTCCCCACCCCTTACCCTGCCTCTTTCTACCGGGGCCACCCTTGGTGGGATCCAGAGGCTGAACACCAGGAGATGGGGACCCATGTCTTGGGAAGACTAGAGCCAAGCTGAGTGGGAGTGGGGGGGGTGGGGGTGGGGGAGGCGGGCGGAGGGAATGGCGACTTCTTCACTGTAAACAAGTGGGGTGATGGAGACGCCTGGGTGGAGGTGGGGGGCTGGTCTCAGTGATGGCCCATCAGAGACTGCGTGGAGGCCCGGGGCTTCTCCTGGGCTCCTGTCACCTGCTGGGCTCTGGACAGGAGTCGGGGAGGTGGGCAGGATGGAGTGAAAGGCAGCCAGTGTGGAGACCCACCCTTGTCCCCAGCCCTTCTCCTCCGTCCCCTCCCACGACCCCCTCAGGTTTGAGGAGCCAAGGCTGTCGGTCAGACCCTCTCAGGGGCACAGAGGTGTTTTCCCTTCACTAACGGGGATGTATTGTAAGGATATCTCTGGAAACTGGATGGTTACGCTAAACACTGAGGACAGATTGGCTTCCAGGGCTTTGGAACAGGATTCTGGATCCCTAGCAGCTCCAGGCACGAGCTTCTCTCAGATCCTCTGGTGAGATGGAACTCCTAGACCATGACGCCCCCAACTCTATACCCGCCCAGCCCTGCTGCTTGTGATCTTGGCCACAAGCGCACCTGCCCCGGCTCACTGGCACGCCTCTCTGTGTGTCTTTTAGCTTTTAGTCACACTCCCAGCACCTTTTCTCTCACCTTCAAACTTCTGGAAGAGGTTCAAACTTCTGGAAGTACTTTGATTAGACCATTGTCACCATGGCCACTGTCACACGAAGCCACCTCCCGTAATGGTACAGGGCTGTCGTGAAGTCAGACGCTCACGGAACCCTCAGCTGTGTCTTGTACAACAGAGTGGTGGCAGCTGACAGTTGGGTGTCCTGGGTGGATGGAGACTGTGTTGGTGGTGGGGCCAGTGTGCGCGGGTTGTGTTGAAGGAGTGAATAGCAGGTCTCCTAAGACTTGGTCTGAACTTCCGCCCCAGCAAAAAAAAAAAAAAAAAAAAAATGTGTACATATATGAAGCCAGATCAATGGGATGCAGCCCTGCCTGGGTGCTGCTGTTTCTTGAGTCTTGTCTCCCCAAATGAGACTGGGAAGGACTCCCTCATTACCCCCCTCTTTCCTTTTTGGGGTCCTGTGAGTGAGAACAAGAAGAGGTGACCCTAAGTGTTTGTAGGGCTTTCTCTGGTTGCAGGAACTAACTCTCAGGTTTTAAGTCCTAAGGAATGGGCTGCACTCTGGCCCTGTTCACCTGACCCTCTGGCCCATCAGAACCTATTCCTTTGGATGCCAGACTTAACGTTCCTTAGTTTCATAGTAGTATTCGGAGCCCAGTGAGTGAGTCAGTGTTTGGCAAATGAATGAACAGATGAATGAATGAAAACCATCGGCACTTGGGGCCGGCTGGGAGAGGCCGAGGTGCCTGGGCTCTGGTAGGAGCAAGGCCTCGCTTTGAGTCCTGGCTCTACCCCATGCAAGCTGTGTGACATCAGAACAAGTTACTTAACGTTTCAGAGCCTCCCTCTCCTCAACTGTAAGGTGAGGTTAATGTCCAGTGCTAAGTGGTTGTGGGGCTTCCCATGAGCCGAAGGTTCTCAGCACAGGACCTGACACCGGGCACTGGGGTTCTGAGAGCTGTAATGACCCAGGCTGGCTCCAGGGGGCTGGCGGGTGGGGACTGCACACCCACCACGTGTGGGCACGGGGGCATGAGCCCACTGGGGAAAGAGTCACTCGCCTGTGTGTGTGTGTGTGTGAGGAGGAGTGCGAAGGCCAGGGCCAGCCCCAAGTTGCTTGAATCCTCTTTATGCCCAGGGAGTGAGAGAGGGGCCCACTGGGCTCAGGGAGTGCGGTCCAGTTCCAACCAGGCCTGGGCTAAACATGTGGCGGTGGGGGGAAGGGGGGGTGGGAGGCACTTCCCAGCTGGGCTGTTGGGAAGAGCAGGATCCCAGAGAGGGGTAACAGCCCTGGCGGGGCCAAAAATCCACGTGGGGTCCACTGAGGCTTAGAGTCAAGTCTGTGGTCAGTGGAGAAGGGGAGGGCAGAGCCACAAGTGAAGAGCCAGCAGGATCAGAGAACAGGGAAAGCCCCGGGGCTGGGGTGAGGGGGGTGCCCTGGCTGCCTGGGGTGTGTGACCTAAGAGGTTGGAGAGCGCCTCCTCCTTGTTCGTCCCCGGAGTCCTCCGTCCACCCAGCTTGATGCCAAGCAGGCTGTTGACGTCCGAGTCTCTAATGGGGTGCAGATGGCAGGTGAGGAGGGAAGGGTCGGTGGGGAAGGGGCACCAGGTGCCCAGAGAAGCTCCAGCAGGGGCCCCTCGCTGACCGTGGCCACTGCTGTGAGCACGTGTGCGGGTGGGGACGACTGCCCTCATGACTCCTCCTCCTCCCCGCTCCCCCCGCCCCGCCACCCAGCGAGCCTCCTCCATCACCGTCCTCCCTCCCGGGGCCTCTCCCAGCCCACCTTCTCTTCATTCAATTCTCGGCCTTGGGAGCTTGAGGGCCACCGCCTTCCCGGCCTCAAGGACTTCCCAGCTGTGCTCAGTCCTCAATGCGGCCCCGAGTTCCCCCGCAACCTCCCATGCTGCCCCCAACCCCCAGTCCCTGTCCTAACCCTCACCTGTCTCCCTAAGCTCCTGTTTCCTGCTGACGTGCCCCTCTCCTGCCCAGCCCCCTGCCACCTCACCTTGTACTTGAAGGTAAAGGTCTTGAAGCTCAGTAGCGGGAGGACCCTCTGGTCCAGCCCCTCCCTGTGGCCTAGGGGTCTTATTCTGGGTCTGGTGGTTTTCTCCCCACCTGAACCTTTTCCTCACCAGCCAGCCCCTCCTCTCTGTTAGCATTTTAACACACTACTGGCTCATTCAATACAATTTACTGGCAAAACTCTTTCAACCCCAGGTCCCCCTGACTCCAGGGCCCTGTCACTGCCGCTCCTGACAGTTTGACGTTCTGGAAAGTACCTGTTCCTCCTGGCACTTCCCTCCCGCCCACCCTTTCATCTCAGGAACCAGCTTTCATAGGCGGCCCCTCCCCCCACTGCCACCCAGCCTATTCTTGAAGATTCTGTGCGACCACTCGGCTGAGACCCCTGCCAGCCTCCGGCTGCAAAGCCCAGCAGACGCACCTCTGAGGCTTCTCTGAGACCTCTCCAGCCCTGACTGGCCTGTCTCCTGGTTTTACTTCTGTCTCTTGAGCCGGTCTTTCTCAACCTTCTCCTCCAAGCTCCTCTTTCTCTGTTGATCCTGCTGAAAGACGGGTCTCCCAGAATTCTCCACCTGCCATTCCCAATTGTCCACTTCTCCTTGGGTTTAAATGCCGTCATGATGCTGATGACTTCCCCCACCAACACTGGCACGGCCACCCCACCAGGGGTCTTTTCTGAGCGCCCCCTGTCAACAGGGCATCTCCTGTGGACAGACAGGAATGCCAGGAGGATCAGGTCCTTTGCAGAACAGGGCATCTCCTTCTGGCAATCCTTTCAAACAGATTCTTCCCTCACTCCCCTGCTTCTTCCTATTCCTCTTAGTTCATTCTCTGGGTAGATGTTGTCTCTGGTCACCCAGCTGGCCGGCTCAACCATGACCTGAGACCTAACCCTGGCTCGTCCCTCCTGGGTGTCTGCTTGGTGCCTCCTGCTCGTCTCTGATGGTTCCTTCTGCTCGTCACCTGGCTCGGTCGACTCTACCTTCTTACTGTCGGTGGAGCTCATCCTTCACTCTGCAGTCACGGTGTCCTCCAGACCCACTTTGGCATCTCTTGTGGAGGTTCAGGGGGGCCCCTGCCTCCCCACCCATGCGTGCTGTCTCTGCCTCGTGTGCGGACCCCTCCAGTTCATTCTCCATGCAGCTGCCAGGATGAATATCTACAGGTACAGCTCTGCTCGTGGAAAACTGCCACTTAAAACTCTTCACAGCTTCCCTGATGCTTTCAGGGTAAAGTCCAAACTCCTTAGCGGGGTGTTGAAGCCCCCCACCCCCACCCCATGTCCCGTGGTCCAGCGCTGCGTGGGTCCAGGAGACTTGAGCTCAAACCTCAGCCGCACTTCTGCTGTGTGATTTTGAGTAAGTTACTTAACCTCTATGAGCCTCCGTGTTCTTGTGTGTCCAGGGCGCTCGGGTGCCAGGTCTGTTTCTCTTTATCTCAAAGCAGGTGCACAGCCACTGTCTCCCACCCCAGGGCCTGCACCCGGCACTCTGTCTCTCGCCCACAACAGCTTATGCCCCCGGACAGCAGACAAACTCTGCCCTAACGCTGCCGCCCTGCATCCTCCCCAGAATATCCACAGTTCTACCAGGAAACCCCCAGATTGGTCCCGATCCTTGTTTCCACTCGGTTGACACTCTCTGCAGCCCCCGTCCCAGGCCGGCGCCTTCCTGCCGTGCTTGCCCGACTCCTCTCCACTCCTGAGGGGGTCTTCTAAGAGACCCCCTTCGGGAAGCGTCTCCTGCGTGCACACACCTAGACTAGTTACTTCCCAAATGTCCCAGGGGAGTCTTTCCAGGCCTTCCCCTCCTGCCTCCCTGGAGGGCTCTTGGCTGAGCTTCGTGGCAGGCCCCCAGAGGGTAGGGATCATGTCTTACTTATCTTTATATCCCTAGTATGGAGTACGGCACCCTGGGCTGTCTATAAACCTCTGTTGAATGAACAATTTAGACTTGGGATTGTCTCAGGGTGATACTGGGATCCTGACTGTATTTATCGGTGTATAATGCTCTCATTCTTGTTTGTTTCTGCTCCTCTGGGGAGTAGGGGCCTGGGTGGCCCGTCAGATTGTAACCTCCCTGAGGGCAGGGTCTCCGGTTGAGGGGTGCCCTGTGCAATGAGTACACGGCGGGGAGCCTCATCCGTATTGCCGACCGCCCAACTTCTAAGAAGAGGGAACTGTCACGTGGGGTGGCTGGGTCCTAGTCCCACTGTGTGCAGAGCAAACGCGGTGGCCGTGGAGGGTCCTGGGCTGTCCCCAAGGTACCGGGTCATGAGAGGTAGCAGTGGTGGAGGGGGCAGGGCACATTTGGGAGCAGGATGGCAGAGCTGAGGCCCCGAGGAGACACACAGTCTCCTGGGAGAGTGGTGGACATTCGCACCCGGGACTGTCAGGCAGGGACTGACTTTTCTTACCCAACTGGTTTGAGCTTTTCTTTTAAAACGAGTTTTCAGGCCAGATCAGAGCATCTCTGAATGTCACTTCCCATCAGTTGAACGGGTGAACTTGCCTGTTTGTAATGTGACAGATCCCTGGGGGCTTTCTCCTGCCTGAGGACCCAGGCCGAGCTGCCAGCCTTCTGCCTCAGAGCTGCCCTGGGCTCTCTGCAGCCTGCCACCAACTCCCCTCACACCCCTGCCACCCCTGAGTTGTTGCACTCCTGGGGTATTTTGCTTTGAGGTGGAGGTGGTCTGCAAGAAAGATGCACAAGCCCCCCTAAATGTGACCCTGCAAGAGCCTGTGGGCTATCCCCTCTGGTCACTCTGGGAAGATGGGCACCCTCACCCTCCCCACCCTGGGTGCCCAGCACTGGGGTCATGGGGGGCTGATCCCAAGGAGGGAGTTGAAGCCCACTGCTGTGCTGGTGTCCATCCGGGGGGATCCTGGCACCTCAGGGAAACTCTTGTTTGTATGCTCACTCTCTTCCCTGTCCTGTGGGTGCGTGATGAACGTGGAGGGCTGGGAGCTAGAGGGCCATGAATTTTGTGCCCCTAGCTCTGAACACCTTTTTCCATATCAGAGCTTTCATAAAGTTGGTCTTCTGATAATCTGCTGAGAAATGGGGTTGGGCCAGGTACTCGGCCGAGCTTCAGGAGTCGTATTCAGTCTAATGAACATCTACGTGTCTTGGTAGAGGGAAGACCTCATTTGGGTCACTGGTCCTAAGACCGATGTGAATAAAAATTCCTTTATCTGCCCTCTGGGGCGACCCTTCAGCTGGCAGTGGGGGTGAGTGAGGCCAGGCGCTCCCAGCCCTCCTTGCTTAGGAGCTGGGTGTCTGGGCGTGAAGGATGCCGTGGATTTGGGGACAAGCCCTCCTTCACATGCAGTGATAGAAACCAGGAGCCTGTTGGGGAAGGGGGAGAGGGAAACTGAGGCAGCCAGTCCCAGGCAGACATCTTCTTGCAAGTCCGACTCTCGGCATGAAGGTTCCGCTGTTGGCAGGTATCTAAACAGTGGAGTATCTAAACAGAGGAGTGCCCACATTGGGCGTCTGTAT
>NW_011494785.1:3092669-3100384 GCF_000754665.1 Bison bison bison | reverse complement strand
CCCACATTGGGCGTCTGTATTTACAGGCGCAGAGTCATCCAAGAAGGCCCCGGTTGGTGGCTCCTCCATACGCAGGCACACAGGAGATTTCTGTCCGTCTCCCCTCCCTCGGGCCAGGCGTCTGGCTCGTGCTGTGCAGGCAGGTCAGGAAAAGAGTCCCTGCAAGAAAAAAAAAAAAAACAAAAAAGCCCTCTCTGGAGGAGCCCTCCCGCCTGGGTTCACCAGGATGCTTGCCCTAGAGTTCCGACGGCAACCTCTTGCCCCCATTCTCTTCTCTGCCTGACAGAAGGCCTGAAGCTGTTCACAGATTCTGGACACAAAGCAACTGAGCATGCAGCAGGGCTGTGAATCAAACAGGGATGGGGCATTGAGTCTGTCCATTGGTGGACAGTGGAGGGGGGGATGGCCCCTCAGGAGCTGGGCTGGCAAGGCCCGGGGACTTAGAGAAACCAGGCAGCATTTTTAAGCATATTGGCATCCTGTGTGCATATGTGTATTAGCAGGAACTTACAGCTGTCGGGTCTGCCTGGCGTGTGACTGGCCGTAGGTGGGAAGGTATCTTCCTCTGGTGGTGTTGGACATGAGGAGGAAGTGGAAGGAAGGGTATCCTGGGGGACTGTAGAATTGCTGGGGTCCATTTACAAGGCTTTCTGGTTGTACAAAATGTATTTAGAAAAAAAAAATCCACTTTCTAATCTTGCTCCCAAATAATGAAAGGCAGTGAGCCTGGAAATAAAAAGTTACAGGAAGGCATCTTGTGTCCATTCATTCATTCATTCACTCATTCATTCATTCATTCATTCAACTAGTACCTATGAGTACCTTTTGTGTGTCTGGCACTGGTCCAGGCATGGAGAAGGGGGGACACACAGAAGGTCAGGCTTTGCTCTCCTGGGACTCACCTCACTGTGAGGAAACTGAAAGGCATGGCCAGGGAGTGGTGGAGCCCCTCTAGCACAGGCGGGGAGGTGGCTGCCCTTGTTCACCGTGGTTTGGACGTGGGGTGCTGAGTGCCCAGACTTCCCTGTGTTGGAAATTCTTCCAGCCTCTAAGTTTGGAAACATGTCATTTGAGCACTTTTTATGGAGATCTTTAAAAGGACATCCCCTCTGCCTTAGGAAATTTAATCCACAGAACACAACCTCATCTCTTTTCAATGCTTTGGTCCTAATCTTTCCTTCCCCTTGACTGTCCCCCAATCTATTCTTGCTCCCCTGCTGCCATACAATTGGCCATTGCCCTTACGAATTTAAGACTGACTGGAGGAAGGACAGAACCGATTCTGTTTAATGAGTGAGCCTCGCCTTGCGTTCAACCTAAGGGTAACAAGCTCCGGCTTGGTGGGTAGGGTGCTGCAGAGACAGGGTGATGACTGTTCTCTTACTTTTCTGAGCATTTTCCTTGCCTTAAGCTGTGTTCTGCAGACTCACAGTGGCTGGATGTAACTTCTGGCTAAAGTAGGGCAAAACTCTATAAGATGCAGTGTCAAAGTGAGTGACGTGGTGTATAATACTTTGAGAGTTTAAAGAAAAAAAATTTCCCAGGGGCTGGCAAGCCCCAGGAAAGGTTTTATGGAACAGAAAGTTAGCTAGGCCTTGGTGACGGGGATGAAGGGCTTGGTGAGTTGAGGGGAGGCAGCCCCTTTATCAAGAAGGAGGAGTAGGCTGAACTCTGTGATGGAATCAGAGGGTCTTTGTGATCTGTACACATAACTCTTCATGGGGTTCTATGTGGTGTCATGTCTTCTACCCGCAGGCCAGGTGGGGATGTATTATGCAGATTCTAGGCCGCTCTGGGTTCCATAGGCACTCATGGGTGCATTTGCCAGCTGTGGGTGCTGCCTGGATTGTGGGCCTGAATCACAAGACAGAGACTTGTGCACCAGCTGTGACTCCGATGACTCAAAATGGGACAGCATCATGGAGCTTGCATGTGTCTGTCAAAGGCAGAGGAGAAAGAGGGCTGGTTCCATCCCCTCTTTGCACTGTCAAAGGCCCGTCCCCTTCTCTGGAACCCAACTTGCCCTAATATTTCAGAAGGATGACAAAGTTGCACTTGAAATCAGGAGCCACCAATGGGTATGAGCTCATGTGGGTATCTGTTATTAGCAAAAAAGCATGAGGGTCTTTTTTCAATTTATAAAATTCCTTGGAAATCTAGAACAATAGGGAAAAAAAAAAAAAGACATGCAACTGGGCCTAAGACCCTTCCATGTGATGCCCAGTTGTGTATTCACTTAGAGTAAGGTGAAAAGTCTCTTGAAATCAGTCACTATTAATGAGTCAACTATTTTTCAAATGGCTGCTGCTGCTGCTAAGTTGCTTCAATTGTGTCCGACTCTGTGCGACCCCGTAGACGGCAGCCCACCGGGCTCCACCATCCCTGGGATTCTCCAGGCAAGAACACTGGAGTGGGTTGCCATTTCCTTTTCCAATGCATGAAAGTGAAAAGTGAAAGTGAAGTCACTCAGTCATGCCCAACTCTTTGCAACCCCATGGGCTGCAGACTCCTCCGTCCATGGGATTTTCCAGGCAAGAGTACCGGAGTGGGTTGCCATTGCCTTCTCCAATTTTTCAAATGGAGGAAGATGTTAAACTTATAGGCATTAGGATCCATTCATTCATCCAACCACTCTTTACTGAGAGCATAGTATGTTTGGTTCAAGATGAGGGATTCAGCAACCGTGGCCCCCTCACCCTTCCATCCCAAGATCCCAGAGATGACAGAATAGAATGAATACTTGTATAAAATTACATTAAAGAACATAAAACAGTGCCGGAAATTTAAAAAAGGTGTCCTTGGTACAGAAGAAACCGAGGACTCCCCCAAGGATGGAGAGCAGTCAAGATCAGACTGATGAGGGAAACCACAACTCCAATGTCCCTGCAGAAGGATCACTAAAAGATGTGCTCTGGGCCCAGAAGTGGCAGATAATGGGGTGAAGGGAGGTGGGAGTACGTGATAGGGTGAGGGCTTGAGGTCACCAGGAGGCTTGGGTAGGCAACTGAATCCCTCCATACCTCCACATCCAGTCTCTTCAGGGCAGGCAGGGAGCAGTGGAGACTGCTTGGATACTTGGGTGAGAGAGACTGAAGCTGAGCAGTGCTCCAGGGTGGCTGACACAAGCCCAAGAGGAAGATTTCACTTCTCCCCTCCCTGCTCGCTCACTCCCCCAACAGCAGGCGCTTCCCCTTCACTTAGATTGGAAAGGCTGGAGCCAAACCTACCCTGTAACACATCCCACTTCCCACTGCCAACCTGACTTTCCAGTACAGAAAGGGGCATGCCTCCAGGATTCACCAAAAAGCTGTAGAAAACCCAACTGTGAAAAAGATGTGCTGATTGTAGGAGGCAAAAGTTCACACCAAAGCAGGTGCTAACAGTACAAGCAGAATGGGACTTCTCTGGAGCCTTTGGAATAATAAGTACCACTATCAGATCTGTAAAATGATCAGCAGGAGACCTTGGAAACAAACTGTGCACAAGGACATATAAGAATCAACAGATGGGCTGGACCAGCAGTGCGGATGAGAGTGAAGAGTAACTGGTGAACTGGAGGTGTTCTCTGCAGCATGTGGTCTACAGGACCATGAGATGGAGATACGGATTGAAGCACTTGCGAGAGTGGTGGAGAACACACTCTGTCCACAAGAAGTTTGTGAGGGATGGAAAGGGTGAAACACAATAAGAAAGCTTACCGGGAGACAGAAAAGAAACCACTGAAGACCAAATTGCAAGACGAAACCGGATGACCAAGTGCCAAGAAGGGGGAGTGACAAACACCTGCGACTGGATACAGCACAACAACAGAGTTAGAGGAAAACTACTAAAAAAAAAAAAAAACCCAAAAAACAAAAACAAAAACTTCCAGGGAAAGAGGGAAAAGATGATCTAAAATGGAAGAAGGAGGAGAGGGACAACAGACTTCTCGTTGGCTACACTAGATGCAGAAAGGCAGTGGAACCACATACAGGAACCCTCTGGGGTAGGGAAGACCGCGAGCCAGGAACCTGTCCCCAGTAACACTCTGCTTCGTGTGTGCAGGGGAAAGAGTCACTCTGGACATTTAGGTCTCAAAGAGTTCCCTATCTTCTCTCTAAAAAGAAAGGTCAGAAAAAAGCAGAAGAAAAATGGGAATGAAGAACCTCCTTTTTTTGCTGACTCCCCACACTTCTGTCTCAGAAAGAGACGGTCACTTTGCTCCTGGTTGGAGAAGAGCAGACTGAGCAACTCCCCAGGCCAGCTGGCTGGACAGAAGCTTAACTGTCAACAGCTCTAGAAGGTCTTGGCCTGCCCTTGTGTGGTCACTGTGGTAAAGTGTGCGACAGGGCCTCTGACGCTGGCCATCTCCTCTCAGCCCTCATCCTAGGACATGCTTTTTTCTCTGAAGCCTAAAGAGTCTTGGCTACCTAGCTGGGGTGGCCACCATCCCGTGGAGTGTTTGCTTCTCTTTATTCTCAAATCCATCCCGTAGGCGTTAAAGAGGGGATGAGGCTGGGAGAGGCTCTCTCACCCAGACTGATGCTCAGGGCAGTAGTAGACACACTTGTGCAACCTTTGCCTACTGGAATCCGTGTCACGGCAGCCTTAGATGCTCAGAACATCAGGTGCATGCCTGGCTGAGCAGAGGGTCATGGCCTGGACCTCTGGGAACTCTGCCCAGTGGCCTGGCAATTTGAGAGTCTGCCAGCTCAGCTGGAGGGAGAACGATCTGTTGGGAAGAAGCCCTGACGGCCTTGGGAAGGAGTGAAGGAAGGAAATAAAAACTGCTGTCACAGGCTACAGGTACTGGAATTCCAGGCAAAGACCCAGGGTGCTACTCTGGGACACTGGGTGGCTGAGAGACGAGGCTTACAGGGCTGCCCCGGGGTCTCAGCAGTCTGAGCCGGCAGAGCTGGTCCTGGCTGGGAATGGTCTGGATCCCCTGGCAGGCCTCTCCACCCACTGAGGGGGCTTTGGAAGCTCTTTAAAATTTCATATGGTATTAAAGTCATCTCCCCCCCTCCAGTTTCTCTCCTCCGTATAACTGTGTCTGAGAAAACCATGCCAGGCTCATGTTCCCTACAGGAGTCTGTGCCTCCCTGGTGGCTGCTCTCCGTGGCCCTGCCTGGTTCCCTAGGGGCCAGAGGAGGCCCCAAGCCTCCTTCACCCTCATGGGCCTTGGCCTGGGTTCTGCCTGGTTCTCCAGATGGGGCTGAATTTGGGAACCAGTGTGCCCAGTCGGCTGTCTTTGGAAGGGCCCTGGGGATTTGGCCCATGCTCTTATTATAATCCTAGAATGTGCAATCTAGTGGGGGACCTTGAGACCCTTTATCCAGCCCCTTTGGCTCTAGTCTGTTTTCTTTAGATAACTGCCTTCTTCGCTTAAAAAAAAAACAAAAAAAAACACAACTCTGAAGATGCAGGTCCTTCTGCATTTCTTGAAAAGGCTTTCCTGCACTTTGCTTGCTGTTGGCCAAGAGGGGTTACACTGCTGTATGCAGGCCCACTGGGCTCAGAGGAAGCGCCAGCCTGAGGACTCTCCCCACCTGTGAGGAGCACTGGGCACCAATGGCCTTATTCCATGTTGGCCCTGGAACGAGGAGGCCCCTTGATTCTTGAAGCTGCCGTGTAAATTACATGTTTTTACACATCACCTGTTGGTGGCTGATTTGACTGTCCCGATTTCGTTATTCACACTTTAGGCTATATCCACTCATTTAAAGGCATCTGAGCACAAGTGGACGACGCAGTGGAAGTGGGAGCAGAGAGTAAACGGGGAGATTGGAGAGAAACAGGAAGTCATTCGTGGCTGCCTTGCAAGTAGATTCCCAGGAGTTCGAGTCCATGGGTGCCTAGGGCTGGCACGCCCCTCGAGTGGGTGCTGAGAAAGCGGAACACTGGCTGGCATGAAAGTGAAAGTCCCTCAGTTGTGTCCGACTCTTTGCAACCCCATGGACTACACAGTCTGGAATTCTCCAGGCCAGAATACTGGAGTGGGTAGCCGTTCCCCTCTCCAGAGGATCTTCCCAACCCAGGCCTTGAACCAGGGTCTCCTGCATTGCAGGCGGATTCTTTACCGACTGAGCTATCAGGTATATTTCTCCATAAATTCCCAGCTAGAAGGACACCCTCTTCCCCAACTCTACAAGCTGCACTTGGGTGGAGTATTTGAGAGCAGATGATTCCTCCCAGGAGACCATGAGTATTTGAGATCCTTGGGGGCAGGAGGTGGCATCTACAGCTTTCTCTTTTTTTTTTCCCTGCGTTTTTGTGTTTTGTTTTTTTTTTAACAGAAAAACCACTTTGAAGATGAGTGGGGCTGGGTGTTGGTGTGGCCCGCGTGCCTGAGCCCCTGGATGGAGCACAAGGCTCTCCAACACTTTTGTTCTTTTCCTCATTTGCCATGCTGTGGGACAGCATCTCGCCTCTAGACACCACGTGGGCTTTCCAATGACAGAATGGAGAGTTGACAGCGAGCTCCTGGCTCAGCTAGTCCCAACTCAACAGAGGAAGAGTGATGACAGGGCGCATCCGGGACTCTAAGGACAGGGACAGACCCTAGCCATCCGCGCTCCTCCACTTCCGTCTATCTGATACCTCCCTCTCCAGGGTCTTGAGCAGCCTGAGACCCAGCTGGAGTTAGAATTTGAGCCTCTTGATTCTAGCTGAGTGCTTTTCTCCGCTCCCCCACCCTCCCAGTGCTCTGTGCTTTCTCTGCAGCCTGCAGGCCAGGGTACAACCCACCCACAGGCAGGAGAATGAAATAGGATCTTAGAGTGCAGGGCGCACTTCCACCCCAGAAAGACGCTCCCCCTGGCAGGTAGCTGATGCTTGACCTTCCACCATTAGAGATTCATTCCTTTGTCACTTGAAAGTGAGGCCGGCCTATAACTCTGGAAAGGCCACCCGTGGCTGATAGCTAACAACCTGCTTGGGCTGTTCCTGCAGGACAGTTGGTATCTGATGGTGGCAGGGGTGGAGGAGAAGCCAGGACAGAGAGATCTGAAACTCGCTGAAGCAGGAGGACAGCTTCCCAGGTGGTGCTAGCGGTAAAGAACCTGCCTGCCAATGCGGGAGACAGAAGAGATGAGGATTCAATCCCTGGGTCGGGAAGATCCCCTGGAGGAGGGCCTGGCAACCCACTTCAGTATTCTTGCCTGGGAAATCCCACGGACAGAGGAGCTGTGGTGGTCTATGGGGTCGCACAGAGTCGGACGTGACTGAGCATGCATGAAGATGCAGAAAGACCACGAGCTGGGGGTGTCGTGAGGACGAGTCCTCCTTGTTGCAGACGTTCCTTACAGGCTACCACCCATCTGCCCAGCACACACAACAGAACACGACCAGAGCTGCTTCTGCATGGACTGAGCCACACAGTGCATTGGTCCCCGGCTGAGGGAACAGAAGAGCTTGAGCTGTTGTTTTGTGACCGAAAGGCAGAGGAGGGGCCCCCAGAGGCCGAGGGGATGGTGTGCTTGCTACCCTGACACAGGGCTTTGTGTTCTTGCAGACACAGAGTGGGAGGGTTCCGGCCAGAAACAGAAAGGGCCGGTTCCCCAGGAGGCTCAGAGGGACTCAGAGCATGAGGAGGGGGCTGGGGGCTCGTCAGGTCTTGCCCCCAGCTTCTGCGCAGCATCCAGAACTGCCAGGTGGGCGGGGAGACGACAGCCCTGCACGGCCATCAGCCTCCTTCCAAGCGACACGGTCGACGTGGGCACGGGCGAGGCTCCTGG
>NW_011494785.1:3081959-3092555 GCF_000754665.1 Bison bison bison | reverse complement strand
CAAGGTTACTGGACGTTGACGAAGGGGAGCAGAGATGAAGAAGGAGAACTCCGTGTGAGTGCCTACAGGGTGGTCCTGCAGGGTCTCCTGGAAACTCATAGGAGGGGCTTTGGTAGGGGAGGGGGTTATAAGGATCCTCTGTCACGTGACATTTTAAAAAGCAGAACTCTGGGCCGCTTTTACTTGGTTGGGACACAGGGTGGAGTTGGCCTGGTTATAACTGGAGTTTCTGTATACCATCTGAACCCTGCCTGAGATGCTGCTTGAAAAACAGCCTCTGGTCCTGGGACCTGGGATAGAGACCACGGCCCTGCTTGGAGAAAGTGCCGGAGCTCACGGGTGCAGCCTCCTCTTCCCCTCTATGTCTAGGCCATGAGTCTGCAGGACTGCAATTTGTACCAAACTCAGTCTGGGAAAGGGCGGAGTTTTCAGGGACCTCATTATCCAACCTGGAGGAGGAAGGGGGAAACCTAACCCACCTTGTCTTATGAACTTGAGGGTAAAATGAGGCTGAAGGAGGAAGACAAGGTGTGCTCAGAGGCTCCGGGCTGGAAACCATGACCTGAATGAACCTCCTGGGGCCTAGATTATGGGCCAGCGGGGAAAGGGTACAGACAGAGATTTGTTTTAAAAAGAGAAGGCCATCTCTGCAGGCTGGAGAAAAGTTAGAGCGGATAAGCAGTTGTTCTGCTGTCGTTGCCCCTGGGCCCGCTCTCTCCTTCCTGCCTGTGATTAATCCCATGCTGGTTCAGGACGCATTCACTGAGTCCCCAGGCCGTGGAGTGGCAGATCTGGCCCCTTGAATAAGCCGAGTTATAAGTTCCAGAAGTTAAGAGGGCGAGGTCCTCCACGCCTGCAAATATGGTATGCGACCCAGGGTGACAGCACTCAGGGCAGGAACTAAGCAGATGTGACAGAAGGAGCTGCAGCAGGAACACGGCCTGATAGGTGCCATTTAGATGGAGTGGCCCTGCCTCGAGCCATTGCCCAGCTGACGGATGCTGCGGCCTCAGGGGGATGGGGTGTGCTCTTCACCCGGAGAGTCAAACAGAACCAGAGGAGATGCAGTTTTGGCAAAGTGAAGTCGGTTACATCCGGCCGCACACCATTGCGCCCGTCTACTGAGCTCTGCAGGGAGCCTGGCTCTGGGTCAGGCAAGTTGCCACAGCGCAGCCTGCCTCTTTCGTTTTTTATTTGAAGGATAGTTGATTTACAATGTTGCGTTAATTTCTGCTGTGCAGCACAGTGACTCGTATATATATATTTTTTTTCTATTTTCTATTCTTTACATTATATTTTATTCTTTATATTTTTGTTCTTTTCCATTAGGGTTTATCATATGGAATATAGTCCCCTGTGCTATGCAGTAGGACCTTGTTGTTTATCCACCCTCTATATAATGGCTTGCATCTGCTAACCCCAACCTCCAGCTCCATCCCTCCCCCACTTCTCCCCGTTGGCAACCACAGGTCTGTTTTCTCTCTGTCTGTGATTCTGTTTCGGTTCCATAGATATGTTCATTGTGTCATATTGTAGATTCCACATGTAAGGGACATCATATGGTATCTGTCTTTCTCTTTCTGACTTAACTTCACAATGTATGACAATCTCTAGGTCCATCCACGTTGCTGTGGGTGGCATTATTTCAGTCTTTTTTATGGCTGAGCAGTATTCCACTGTGTATATGTACCGCATCTTCTTTACCCATTCCGGTCAATGGACACTTAACTTATGTCCCTGTCTTGGGTATTGTGAAGAGTGTCATGAACTAGGGGTGCATGTATCTTTTTGAGTTGGAGTTTCGTCTGGGTATATGCCCAGGAGGAGTGGGATTGCCGGATCATATGGAAACTCCTATAGTTTTTTGAGGAGCCTCCATCTGTTCTCCATAGTGGCTGCACCAACTTATATTCCCACCAACAGTGCAGAAGGGTTCCCCTTCCTCCACACATCCTCCAGCATTTGTTATTTGTAGACATTCGAATGATGGCCGTTCTAACCGGTATGAGGTGATATCTCATTGTATTTAGTTTTGTTTGCGTTTCTCTAGTAACTAGTGATGTTGAGCATCTTTTCATGCGCCCATTTGGCCTACCTCTTTTTGCAAATGGGGTTCTCGGGGCTCAGAGAAATAGAGCGATGTGCCCGGAGCCATAACGGAAAGTATCAACATCTGGATTTAAACCCGGGTCTGTGCTCCTTCTGCTGGTGGAGTTGGGGAGACGGGGGCTGTGTTTAGCCCCCCATTAGGAGCGTGACCTGAGAAAGCTCTGAAACCTTCCTGAGCCATCCCTCCCTGATGTACAAAACAGGGGTATAACGCAGCTCACCTCTGGGGTCAGTGTGGGCTCGGCGCCTGGCCTGGAGCAGGCACTTGGCCTGCAGTCACTGCTCTGGGGTCACCGTGCTCCCTCCCTTCCCTCCAGGCTCTGGACAGAGGCTGCACAAGCTCGGGAGAGGCCCTGAACCCTGCCAGGGCTGGTCCAGCCCAAGAGAGGGAAGCTCTGCTCTCTGGAAGCCACAGCTGCATTTGAATTAAACAGATACCTGGATGGTCCATGAAACTGAAGCCACTCTTTTCTTGTTGTATGATTTTTAAACATCACACAAGCTTTATGCAGTTCTTCCCATAGAATAACCCTGGGAGGTGTGTAATGATGACAACTGATTTTTGTTTTCCTGCAGGAGAATCAGCTCCAGGGGGACCACTTCTGATGAGATGAAGACTCTGGCTGGCCTTGTCAGCACCCCAGCAAGCTGCTGCCTGGACTATCACCCAGGGTGGACATTGAGTATTTGGGACAAGACATTAATGTGAATATATTTTAAAGCCAAGAGTCATGAGACACGTAGAAGTTCTGTCTGCATGTACCTGGATACATACATGAGTCAGAGAAGCAGTTTGGGGATTATCTGCTGCTTTGAATGATTCATGTGTCAAAAAAGATCCCCGAGACCTCATGGGGGTGTAACTGGCCACAACCCTGCAGCCTGGGCTGTCAGGAAGCTTGCTGGCTCCCCCACAGAACTCTGCCCCTGGTAAGCATCTCAAAAATGAAGTGATGACTATTTATAATGATTGTTTGCTTAATGACTTTGAGGCTGCGAAAGCCAAAGAGGACTGTTTAAAAAAAAAATGGAGTGTGCCCTCCTAGCCCAGTGCTGGAGTGACCATTGCGATGAGCATTAGCGGCAAGCCTTCCTTGTAAATGTCTGACTGGCCAGGACTGGATTTTCCATTTGATCCCTCTGACACGCCTCACTTTTCAGCCTTTGTTTTGGCCATCAGAGTTGAGTTTTGGTCTGAGATGTGACCAGTCTTGGTTGTCATTTGGGTGTGATTGGATTCATCATTCAAACCATGCATAAAAGGACAAAGCAGAAAGGGGACATGGGGCTTATCTCATGTGAACCCCCCTTTTTTTAAAGAAAAAGAAAGGGGCTTGAAGAGGGAAAGGGACTTTTTCAAGCTACCCAGCCATTGACTGACAGAGCTGGGACCAGAGCCCAGATCTGCTGACCCCTGCGGTGACCCTCTTCCCCCACATCACTCTGTTTCCCTCTTATGTGGACAAACATGATCTTCTATGAAGATGCTGGGAAGGAAACCCACTTTTATTAGAACACTATTTCTTAGGAATTGTCTTAGATGCTAGGTCTGCCTTGGCTCATTTTATTCTCACAGTGCATCTGCCAGAGAGCCGTCTCCATGAAGCCACTGATATAGGAATGAGAGGTTAACCGACTGGTCTGTAAGACCACAAAGCCCAGGCCCTTTCTCCCAGGCTGTGGCCAAAGGTCTCTCCTCCCTTTTGCTTCTTCCTCCCTCAGCCTCTCACACACTCTGAAGCAGGCTCTAACGGCCTAACATGGGAGGTTTTAAGCGGTATACGGTTTCCTTGGGTTACAGGTGAGTCACGGGTGGACTGCATCTTATCAGCAAGTCTGGACACAACAGATGTTTCAAAGGGACTAAGCAAGACTTACTGGAAAGTCAGGGTGTGGTTTTGCAGGTGGTGGTTTTCTATTGGGTCCCCTGGACAAGAAGCAGGGGCATCTGGCCTCCAAGCCAGGTTCTCCTGGCACAACTCTCCAGAAGGAGCGGGAAATGAGACGTGCCCGCAGGCCTGAGAGTCCCCTGTGCGCACTGCACCCAAGTGACAGGTAATTGGTGCCATTTTTTGGTCTTTATTGTTTTTCAGACCATAGAACCTCTTGGTAGCATCCAATCCATGCTTGGCTGCCTAGACCTGGAATCAACCTGGTTTCCTCTCAGGAAAAGTGCCCCATGCCTCAGATGGTCTTGTGAACACTCTGCCAGGCTGTCGAGCTCTTGGTGTAGGAATGTTTTTAAAACAAGGACTGTGTCTTTTATTTCATGGATCCTCCCCCTCAAGTACCCAATCCAGGGCTTTTAATGCAGTAAGTAAATATTTTTGTACTTAACATTGGAATAGTGGCGGGGAAGGGAGGCTGGATTTTCACCTTCCAAGGGTTCAGGCTACACCCCAAGGAATCAAATTTTTGAAAGGATCTGGCAACATACATTAAAATGCTGCCACTTTTGAGAAACTATCCTGTGGAAATGAAATTCCTGTTCATAGGGGTGTATGTAAAAGACCATTTATTGCAAAATCACTTAGACTGACAAGAAAAATCAGAATGACTTGAAAATCCATCAGTAGTAGGGTGCTGGTTGACAAAAGCATGGTTTATCCATATAGCGAGACATTTTGCATGTTTAAAAATAATAACTTGGATTTACATGTAATAACCTGGAAAGGAGTCTCTAAGGTAATAACATACTGTTTAACAAAGAGATCAAGTTGCTGAGTGATGTATGTTATTCCACTTCTGTACAACACATTCATGGTCCCTGACTTAGCAGAGTTTTGATTTATGATTTTACAACTTAACCATGGTATGAAAGTGATGGTGTGTTCAGCAGGAACCATACTTTAAAGGTTGAATTTCGATCTTTTCCTGGCCTAGGGACATGCAGTCCAATACAGTCTTGTGATGCTGGGCAGTGGCAGTGACCACATCTCCTGGTCGGCCCTGCAATTGTGGTAAACAACCGACGCTCGTAGAGCCATTCTGTACTCAGATAGCCGTTCTGCTTTCCTGCTTTCAGTATATTCCGTGTGGGGAGGGGGGGTGTTACCAAATGGACTTTGTGTGAGATGATCTTGCTCAGCTGTAGGCTGATGTAAGTGTTCTGAGCATGTTTAAGGCAGGCAGGGCTAACCTGCCTGTGATGTTCAGGAGGGTAAGCGCATTTTTGACTCATGGTATTCTCCATCTGGGATGGGTTCATCAGAAGACAATCGCTACTGTAAGTCAAGGAAGATCTGTTCATACATTTGCATGAGAAACAAAAGCGGGATATACAGAAACATGAGCGTATCACCAGAGAGGGGTAACTTAATTTTTAAGTTTTTAAAAATCTAGCAGTTTATATTAAAGAAAAAAAATGCTTTAGGAAGGGAAGAGATAGATCAGGGCAGTTAACTGGTCCAGAAAGAAAACAGGCGGAACCAAGCACAGCTTTTTTTGCCACCTCAGCTTACTGTGCACCCCAAGCAGGACCATCCCTAAAACTCAGGATGAGCTCTTCACTGGGGCAGGTCACACAGTGTGTTATGTCCCAAGAAATATCAGTACTTGATGTTTTGGGGAGGGAGGCAAGGCTGCAAAATTTCCCATCCATAAAAGTTTTGGAAGCACACAGGAACTTTAGTATCTTGATAATGTGTCCCCAGCCTTACCTGAATGGAGGCTACTATGCTTCTATTCCAGGTCCTAAAGCCTCCAGGGTCTCCTGTCTATATCAGTGGTTAGTTTTTGCAGGGCCTCCCTGACAATAAGCCATTGGTTATAGCTGTATTGAACCTGTAAGACCCAATCCATATGACCTCTGATAGTACCTCTGAATCCATAACCATCTCCTCCTGAGAGGTCATCAGGGTAGGGCTGTGTCTTTTGATCTTCTGGTCCAGAACACTCAGCACAGTGCTTGGCTTAGCGTATCTGCTATAGAAGGGCTAATGGAAGAAAACGTGTGCTGAGTTCTGGCACCAGATAAATGGAATTGACTTCTAGCTGGCTTTGGGGGACCCAGGAGAGATTTTCCAGAAGAAGGTGAATCTTAATGACTTAAGAGGAAAGGAATGGAGTATCCAGCTTCCACCAAGGAGAAGAAGCTGATTTTTGTTGTGACAGCATTTTAGAAAGACTAAAATAGTATCTCTAAGGGCTCTGCTACCGTATTCCTCTTCTGCCTCCTCCAGAGAAGTTTAGGTTCCATCGTAGGCCACTGAGAAAATGTATGGATGTCTTATGAGTCCTTCTCACCTTGGGAGGGCTCCCCTGAGAGCTCAATTCATAAAGAATCTGCCTGCAATGCAGGAGACCCCGGTTCAATTACTGGGTCAGGAAGATCCACTGGAGAAGAGATAGGCTACTCACTCCAGTATTCTTGGGCTTCCCTTGTGGCTCAGCTGGTAAAGAATCTGCCTGCAGTGTGGGAGACCTGGGTTCAGTCCCCAGGTTGGGAAGATCCCTTGGAGAAGGGAAAGGCTATACACTCTGGTATTCTGGCCTGCAGAATTCCATGGACTATACAGTCCATGGGATTGCAAAGAGTCAGACATGGCTGAGTGACTTTCACTTTTCACCTTGGGAGAAAGGTAGGTAACAATAGCCTGGGGTTTAGCTTCTTAGGGGCTTAAAACACCAAGGAGTAAGCTCTGAAGAACTACCAAGAAAACGCCTCCCAAGTATAGTTAGAATAAATAGTCAAGTCAAACAAGATCATATCCAGCAGAAGACTACAATGAATCCATTTAATCAGACATTATCAGAGTAAAGAAGAAATAACATTCTGGTTTTTATGGCAACTGAAAAAAAAACTCACGTTACTTTGCAGGCATTGGTGGCACTCTTTAAGTTGTTTGGGGGAACATAGTTTAAGAAACAATTTGGCTTGAATTGGGGAGAAATAGGACTGTGGAGGCTTCATGCAGGAGAACTCCCCAGGTGAGGGGTTGTCTGAAGGCTCAGCCAGGTAGCTGGCTGCTGCAGCCTTGGCTTGGCTCCCACTTCCCAGAAGACACTAAGAACACTGCTGGGTTTGCTGCTGGGAGGTGGTGATGGGTAATGACTGTGGCCTGATTCTTGAGGCGCCATGGATTCACTGCAGCGTGTCTCAGCCATATGTGAGCCCTGGCCACGTGTGAGCTCCGCTGAGGAGGAGGAGTCGGGGGTGGGAAGCCACGTGACACGTCTTATACATCCCCTCTTATTGCAGCAACCACATTTGAACAAGCTGGCATCTGGGTTTCCCTAAACAGTATGTGTGCAGGCCAGAGAAACTGCACCCTGAGCCCAGGTGCTGGATTTGGGGAGGCAGCAGAGGAAGGGTTGGCTGGCTTCTGAAGAACATCTACTACACACGGTCTTCATCTTCCAGGGGTGGGGCTTGGAGGAGACGATGATGGGGTGGATGGAACATTAGAGGCATTGCTCAGCCTTCCAGAGTTTGCAGCTCTGCTACTACATCTATGCCAAATAATGAGTCCAACTGAACCCTTCTAGTGACAGGCGACTTGGTTTTCTGTGGCATCTCATAAAGAAGGATTGTGGTTGTTCGGTTGTCATGTCTGTCTATGACCCCATGGACTGCAGCACACCAGGCCTCCCTGTCCCCCACTATCTCCTGGAGATATAACCACCCCAACCTGCCTATCTGGGGTGGCCCTGCTTGGCCTGGCTCATAGCTTCATTGAGTTATGCAAGCCCCTTTGCCACGACAAGACAGTGATCCATGAAGGGGTTAGGCAGGATAACTGGTCCAATTACAGCATAGTCCTCCCCAAGCGTCCTTCAAAAACCTCTGCATACTCAGCCAACCCACAGCACAGCTTTACTCTCTCAAGGACCTCTGTTAGGGATGGACCTTTTGATAATGTGAGGCTTCTTACAGTTTTGGATGGGTCTTCTCTGTGACTTAGGGATTTTTCCTCAAATGGGTCTTTTCATCTCTAAATAGCCAACTGTCCTCAACCATGACTACCTGTTTGACTCATCCGGGGACTTAAAAAAAAAGATCCAGGTACTAGTTTCTTCTTCACTAACTCTTAGTTTCTGGGGGTAGAACCAGAGCATGGTGTTTCTAAAACTCTCTGGATGATTCTCAGCAAAGTTGGGACCCACCCCCTGTCCCTGGAACCCTGGGTGACCTCTGGAAGATCATGCTGGCATCCTGTACTTGCAAGCCCACTCCACCACGTGGGCTGTTCTCTTGTGTTTTTGTGTCATCTGTTATGATGTGGAGACAGCGACAGTATATCAACTTCACAGAGTTGTCGAAAGAACTTCACGAGGACACATTACGTCTGGGAGAATCTCCAGCACGTGAGAAGGGCTTGATTGAGTTGAACTCAGAGCCCCCAGCTCAGGGCCTTGAAATGTGAGTGCAGTGTCCGTGTTCTTACCATGAGCCAGGCATGTTCTAAGCATTTCACTTGTACTATTCAATCCATTTTGTTGCATTGCAGACCTGGTGTAAGAAAAATGACAACAGCAAAATTAGTCTTTGGGATTTCTTTACCAGGTAGGACTTACTGTACAGACCACACATTTAACTCACACCCTGGAGAGCTCCCCTGTACCCCCGGTCATAGGCCCTCTTGCCTCCCACCAGAGTCCTTTCCAAAGAAAGCTCTTCTATAAAAGTTCCGTATATTTCAAAACATCCAAGGTGATTAAGGGCTTCTCAGTTGGCTCAGTGGTAAAGAACCCGCAGGAGATGTGGGTTTGATCCCTGGGTTGAGAAGTTCCCCTGGAAGAGGAAATGGCAACCCATTCAGTATTCTTGCCTGGGAAATCCCAAGGACAGAGGATCCTTTCGGGCTACAGTCAGACTTGCAAAGAGTCAGATACAACTTAGCGACTGAACACATGCACGCGCATCCAAGGTGATTGGACCTCCTCAATGGTCATTCCAGTGTCTTTGCCTATTGCTAAAGCCCAGTGCCTGCTCATGGGCTAGGTATAAAAGCGCTGCCCAGTAAGTTCTTGGTGGAATGACTACATTAATCCTGCAAAGGAGTATGCCAACATACTTGTGCAAAAGATATGGAGAAAGACCGAAATCCTTGTGAACAGTGGGGATGGTGAGAAAAATGGTACCACAAAATGCCTACTGTGTGCTGGGCACTTTAAATACATTATGACTTTTCACAACTCAGGAGATGAGTATTCAGGTCATCTTTTGCTGTGTAGCAATTCACCCCCAAACTTAGTCTTTTAAAGTAGTGATTAATGAGGTGGGAGCATAGAAGGGGCCACTGCTCTCTGCTCCAAGATGGCTCTGCAGAGGACAGGAGCATCCACTTTCAGACAGCCCAGTGTGGTCCTCCAGCCACTCTGGAGCCACCCTGGGGGCCTTGGCAACTGAGGCACCACCCCAGGCTGGCTCAGGGTTGGATGTGTTGGCCTAGAACACTCTTTGCCATGAGAATACAGCTCTCCCATCTCAGCCTCTCTGCTCCCCATTCTGAGGGGAGCCGTGCCTGGGGAGAAGCCAAGCGAGAGATTTCAACAGAGAACAGAGGAAACACACCCACTGAGGTTCTCATAGCAACATAATCACGCACAGGCAGCAGCCTATTTTGGTGGGAGCTTGTCTGAACCTCCCTCCCCGCCCCGGTTAGTCACAGAATGGATGCCCTGCACAGGCTGCAGCAGTGTGGGGTGGCATGGGCTGGGGTGAGGGGAGAATAATGGACTGGAAGCCAAGGGCTGGGGAGCTCATCTCAGATGCTCCGTCAGCCAGCTGAAGGATCACAGGGTCCTTGCCCGAAAAAATGACAGGATAGGACTGAAGTGGGAAGATCCTTTCTGGTTTCCGTTGATCTTACAAGTGCTGAGCCTCTCCCAGCGGAAGATCATATGTCTCGAGAGATCTTTTGTCTCTGAGAAAGATGCTTAGAGAAAACAGGGTTCCAGAGGGTAAAGGTCATTCTTTAAATTCAGCTCATTTACCCTCCCACCCCCACCCCCAACCTTCGGCACATTGGCAGGATGTGAAAGGGGAGGAGAATGACCAGTGTCACCAAAGACTCTGGTCACTTACCCAGGTCTGTGGGCTGAGAAAGGACAGGGTTAAGGAGGTTAAGGTCATTCGTTTAAATTTACTCCTTCCTCAATTAAACACACATACACACAGAATCACTGGGAACTCAACCGTCTTGCTCGCTCACTCTCCATCCTCTCCCTCCTGCACTTACTGCAAGGCATCCTCTTTCCCCGCAGGACCAGGTGATGGAAACCTCTTTAGTTTCTGGCCCATTTCTTCAATGGACGCTGGGGTTAGTTGAGGACAATCAGGCTGTCAAAGGTGATGTTAAAAAACAACCAGGGCATGCATGCAGGACTGCTCTCCCTGGGTCAGCATGGGGATGAAGTTCAGAGCACCAGGAGGACCAAGGAGCCCCTTTTGGGTCCCTGCCCTTGACTCGTGAAGTGAAAGCTTTAAAAGTGCAGCTGTCTTTGAAGGAGTCAGAACCAAGTTGGCCTGTTGTAATTGGAGAC
>NW_011494785.1:3081272-3081859 GCF_000754665.1 Bison bison bison | reverse complement strand
CTCCAAGTGAAGACAGGAATGCATTGTATAAAAATTCACACCCCCTGCTACCGCCCAAACTCCCTTAAAAAAGGACCAAGAGAATCCTAATGGGTACGTGACATCCTCCTTCTCTCCCATAAAAGGGACTTCAAAATCTGGTGATGCTGGGGGAGGGGTGAGGAGGGAGAAGAGAGATGTGTGGGCAGGGGACTGCCAGGGAAGACTGAGGTTGGGGGAGGGAGAGGTCGGCTGCAGGTCACCCACTTGACTTCCTCCCACCCTCTTTTCCAAGCCACTTCTGGCTGAACCTTTGCCCCACCTTCCCAGCGAGGCTGGGAGCCCCAAGCCCTAGGAGAGGCAGAGTGGGAGAAAAAAAGGATGGTGATGCCACACTTGGCCCTAGAGTTGAAGGAGTTAAGGACCCTCCCTCACCCAGACAGCCACCCTTTTGCTCCCGAAACCCCAAACGCCGAGGAAGCATCCAGGAATTGGCAGCGGAGCAGGAGAGGGCGTGGGATGGGGTGGGGTCGGGGCGAAGTGACCGTGGCCCAGCCTTGCCCAGCGCCAGTCCTGGGGGGCGGGGAGGACGCACACCGGGGCTGAGG
>NW_011494785.1:3080698-3080840 GCF_000754665.1 Bison bison bison | reverse complement strand
ATCTGTGCGAAGGAACTGGACTCTGAGGAGAATAAAACAAAGTGGACTCGGCAGGGAAGACCCTACCGCCGTTGATGGTACCGGCCGACGCTCCGGCAGAGGGGCTGGGTTGGGCTTTTTTTTTTTTTTTTTTTTCCCCCCC
>NW_011494785.1:3078441-3080196 GCF_000754665.1 Bison bison bison | reverse complement strand
CTGTGTGTGTGTGCGTGGTGTGTGTGTGTGTGCTGGGTGGGGGAAAGACGGTGCCTGTCTCAGGACCCCTCCCTCTTGAAAAATGCAAAAGAGTCGCTCTTACCCCAGCTTCCTCTCCTTCCACCCGCTGCTCGCTCGCGCCCGCCTCGCCACCCCCCACCCCCAACCCAGAGTCCCAAGCCCTGGGCGGCCGCGCTCCCCTGCCCTCTCCTCTGGGCTCCGTTAGGGCTCCAAAGTGGCGGACTGTGCTGAGCCTGGATGGGCGACCCAGGGGCCAGGTCGTTTCCCTGCAGGGTCTGGACCGTCCCTCCGGGCCGTCACCCTTCAAGCTCGCGCTCTCGGTCCCCGCCGCACCGCGGAGAGCTTCGGGCCTCGGGAGTGCCGAGCCGCGCCGGGGTAGGGCAGGGGCACCGCCGACACACCCTGGCGCCCAGACCGGGGCGGGGGAGAGGTCCGCAACCCGGGACCTAGAGCCGCCTCGGGGGTGCTAACCCGGGGAGGGAGCTCGGGCCGCGGCCACCTTCAGGACCGCGGACAGCGCCCGCGCCTGCCGCAGCCGAGCCCGCGCGCGCTGTGGGGGCTGCGCGCCGCGCCACAGCAGCTTGGAGGAGGAGGCAGTGGGACCTCCGCAAATTGCGCTCTGGCCCCCAGTCTCCGGCAGCCCGGCAGCTGCCCTTTCTCGACTCTCGAGTTGGCTCGGAGCCGCCAAGAGCCCAGCGTCCCGAGACCGACCAGAGGCTGGGCTTCCTGTCCTCATTTTGACTCTGCTGTCGTGACCCCTGGCTCAGCCCGTAGGCTCCGGGCACCTGTAGTCATGCAGGGGATCCGCGTGGGCAGCCCCCTTACCTTCCTGGAGGAACGGTGCGCCGGGGCGGGGGCGGAGTGGGGTGTGTGTGTGTGTGTGTGTGTGTGTGTGTAGATCATCCCTTACTCGGTGGCAGGAAAAAGACAGAGAACAAACTCCCGGACTCTATTAATAGCCTGGTGTCTGGTGGGGCTGCCGTGCCTTTCACAGATGGCTGCCCATATGCAGCGTGGGGCGGGGACGGAGGTGTGGCGCGCGGGGATTGTCCCTCCGTCCGTGGGATGCCCAAAGCGGCAGAGACCCTTCCCAACCGTCTTCCCTCCAGGTCTGAACTGCAGCTAACCCTCTACCCCACCGCGGAGGCAGCAAAGCTTTTTAAAATCCCCGTTCTCCGAGAAACTAGAAGCAGCACACATCCTGTCGATTTCGAAACAAAAAAATGCTCCGGGATAGAGCAGCGGGGCGTCCAGGAGCTACTGTGTCTCCTTGAGTTAGGGCAGAGCCAGCGCGTGCGGGGCCCCTCCCGGTGCCCCACCGGTGAGAGGGCATTTAGGAAGCTGTGTAGCGCTAGGCAGAGAGCTCGCCTGTACGGAACCCCTCGCCCTCCTCGCTGTGATCGCCCACCAGCAGAAGTGATTTCTAAAAATAGCTCCGAGTCAAGGCCGCACTTCTGTAATCCGTTGGCCCAGCGGGCACGTAGCAGTCCCTGCAGCCATGTGGCTGGAGCGCGGGCAGCAAAGAACAGCTTCTCCCGGCCCACCGCCAAAAAAAAAAAAAAAAAAGTTTTCACGGGTCTCTGGCCCCCGCACTCTTGTTGTTGCCCGCGAGATGCGGGCGCAGACCCCGGGCCAGCGTCCGCAGTGAGCTTGTTGTGAGCTCCACACCTCCGCCAAGGTTCAAGGCGTCCGGAGCAGGCAGAGCGCGGCGTGTGCGCGCGCCAGGCTATTTTT
>NW_011494785.1:3077113-3078341 GCF_000754665.1 Bison bison bison | reverse complement strand
TTGCTTCCCCCGCAGCTCCAACGCTCCCCCTTCTCGGCGGTTGCACATGCCAGCTCTGCTCAAGGCATCAATGAAAACAGCAGTAGAGGTGGTGAGCTCCTGCGAGGGGGAGAAAAAAAAAAAAAAAACACAACCCACGTCGCACGCCTGGCACACAGGGGGAGGGGCAGATCCAGCTAGGGCTCCCGGGGCGGGGAGTGAGTCTGGGGTTCAGTTCCTCGCAGCTTCCCCAAGAAAGGGAGGAATTCAGACTTGGGCCAACGTGCCCCGGTGGAGGCATCCAGGCAGCGTGACAATCGCTTGATTTTCTTCCAGGAACTGCCTGTTTTTGGAATGAGCCAGGACTAGAGCAGTACTTCCAAAAGTGGGGTGCTGTGGGTTTGCCTGCATTTATGGTGAGAGAGAAGCAAGGATGCCTCGGGGTGTGTGTGTGTGTGTGTCTATGGTGGTAGCTCTCCTTGTTCTCAATTCAGCATATCTTTATCAAATACTGACTCTGTGCCAGGAATAATTAGGTTCCCGAGGTTCAAAGATAAAGACACTAGGCCACTGCCCTCATGGAACTCACAGTTTGGTGGACAGGAGTGCCGGCTGATCCAGATCATTCGGTAGCACCTTTTCCTGACTTTTGTTGGCGTGGTTTGCAAGCACTTTATCTCACTTTATCCTCACCATAATCCTGTGAGATAAGAGAAGGTTAGAATTCATTGTGTAGCCCCGTTTTACAGATGAGGATGTTGAGGCAGAGAGGTCCAGCAAGTTCTAAATATTACCTGACTGGCTAGGACAGCCTTGGAGCACAGACTGCCCCCACTTCTGACTCATTGCCCTTTGCCCTATACTGCTACCTTGATTCTTTTTTCCTACTGCACCATGCAGCATACAGATCTTAGTTCCCCAACCAGGGATCAAACCTGCACTCCCCCACCCCCCAGCCAGTGGAAGTGCAGAGTCTGAACCCCTGGACCACCAGGGAAGTCCCTACATGGCTACTTCTAAAACGATGCCATGTGTGGATGGGAGCAGGCAAGAAGATGGGGAGAGAGGATGTTTGGGAAGGAAGAGATGCTGTTTTGGGACAGGCAAGGAGAACAGGGAGCAAGTGATCACTCACAAAGTAAAGGTAGGGAGAGATATTCTAATCTCTATGCAGGAAGGAGAGTGGGGAATAAAACTATCTGTGAGCAGAGCCTCCCTGGACCAGACAGGTTTGGAGCTGGGCCGAGGG
>NW_011494785.1:3069241-3076966 GCF_000754665.1 Bison bison bison | reverse complement strand
ACTGGCAGCCTCTTCTCCCTCTCCCCTGCTCCACACGTGCCTTCAGAACCTCCTAGTGGGCCCATCGGAGTCTCTTTTTCAGCACCCCGCACTCGCGAGGCTGCCACCCTCACTCAGGCAAGGAGGCGCTTTCCCGTTGTCCTCTTCTCTAGTCCAGCCTCTTCATCACTGCTCAATGGGCTTTCAGAAGCACAGACCTGCTCAAGAGCACACGTGGCTGTCAAAACTTACCATGTCACCCTGTTCCCTTTAGGACACAGGATAAAACTTGATGTCCTTAACCCTTCCGTATCTGCCCCATGCAGTTCTCTGCAAACACCGACTTCATGCCTGAATGCCTTTGCACATCCTGGTTCCTCTGCCTGGGCTGCTCTTTCCCCCTCTTTCTCTGGGGAGGGGGGCGAATCTTCCTCAACCTGAAGGACTCAATACAAAGGTCACTTCCTCTGAGCAGCCTTCCATTTAAATAGCTCTTCCATATATCCTCCATCCCTATGGAGATGGAGTGTTCCTCTCTTTCTTCTGTGCTCCTAACACCTATCTCTCACTTTCCCTGTTACAAGGTAATTGCATTTTTATATATCTGTTTCTCTAGTTGGATAAAGAACTTTCGGGGTGGTGGGGAGCAGGTCTACCCTGTTCTGACACTGTGCCTGACGCAGAGTAAATTAAAATCATTGACAAATGTTGACTGATTCATAGGAATATGAACAAATTCATGAGCCTTCTGGGTCTTAATCACTTTCTGCAAACTGGGCCTCCTATCTCCCACTCTTGTGCTTAGATTCTTGTGGATCCGGAAAACATAAAATGAGAGGAGATTCTGGGAATTAGGTGCTGCAAAGCTCCAAGCCCGGGTACATTTTGGTTACCCGTGTTCCTACTTAATAGTTGGTAATGACTGACTCTTCCTATGGGGTGTTCGTCTGAATAGCAAATAAATGGATTAATCACAATGCCCAATTAGGAGCCGTGGGCGATGGTGGACGCTTTGGAGCTGCTGCTTGCTTTACCGGCTCTCAGTGAAAGCCTGATGCATTATTTATGGTGCCCACCTCCCTGACTGGGGTTTCAGCACCTCAAAGGGAAGCCTCCATGGGTGTGAAAACAGTTTTAGCAAAGGAGTCATTTTGGAGACTGGTTTTTGAATGTCATCTTGACTTCCTGGTCCAAGGAGAGAGAGAATATTTATGGGTTGGGAAAACTACAATAAGACCCGGGTTGGGGCGCCAGTGGGCGCTGCTCCTGTGAGTTACGGGGAGACTGGGGCTGTATTCTGACATGGTGCCTGTTGGTGGTTTTGGCCGATGGATCCCTCTTCTCAGGGTTTCTCACTTAAGTGTGTGGTCCTATAGCACAAAAGTGAGAGAGGAGGAGGAAGAGGACAAGAATTGGCAAGACCCAGGCCCACTTCTCTGACGTCCACATGGTGTCTCTTTCTAACGAGTGTGGGGCTCTGGAGCCAGACCGCCTGGCTTTTACTCTGAACTCAGTAGATGTGTTGTTATGATGAACAAGGTGCCCCTAACCTCTCTGGGCCTCGTAAAGCTGTTGCGATGATTGAATGAATTAATTCGTGCAAAGGGTTTAGAGCCTCATGAGCTCCAGAGACCTTCGCGATCACCATCAAGCCATCAGCTTTTAGGAGCCTCGCCGGGAAAGTGCCAACAGGATGGACTCACCCTGCCCTTGTTTCTCCAGCTGAAATGGTCCCCAAAACCATGGTCTGCACGCATTTCTCCTCCCTCAGCAAACACGGATTTCAGTCCTGAACTGAACTCAGGAGAATTAAGAAGATAGCCACGTTTGTTTTGTTTTGTTTTCCTCCTGGGAAATTTGGCTCTTGGGGGAGTCCTCCATTGGCTTTTGGCTGTCAGAGAGGGTGAAACCACACTCCCGTCTCTGATTCAGGAGCGGTTTTCATTTCCTCCTCTGTGCTAACTGCGATGTGAAGTGATTATCACATTCCAGCGTGGAACATGCAAAAAATCTGTAAAAACAGCATTTACACCTTGGCTTCTCCTGTGCCAGCAGGGGAAGAACGGGCAGCGTTGCGAGATGTGAGCTGCCAAGGTAACTGGAAGTGGATGGTGGTGGTGTGTGATGGGCAGGCATTGCTGTCCAGTCGTGCACGGGCTTGGCCAGAGGAGAGGAAGCTCGGGCAGCAAGGACCATCCCGAGCCCACTTTCTGCACCCACGATGCAGTTGGCCCCTTGGTTGTTAGTTACAGAGCTTCAGAGAAGGCAGCTTCACCAAATTCCTTGTGCATTTTCAGTCAGGAAGTTCTTAGGTCTGAGCTCCACCTCTTCATTGCCATGGGAGTCACTTTGGTTTGTTCTGTTCTAAAAGGAGATTAAAGACTGTCTGGTTGCTTTTGCATTTGGGACTGCACGAGGGCTGTCACCCTCTGTACTAAACTCTGTTCTAAGTGATGCCAACCCTTTCCTCTGAAATTCTGGACTAGCCAGGAGAGGTGGAGTTGAGAAGATATACCCCTCCAGGGGTACCCAGACGGTTGAATGTTTCACACACCAAAAGGCTTTTCTATTTTGTTATTAGAAGTCCGTCAAGCATCTCAACTTTCCCCAGATTTGTAACGGGTGACCCATAAGTAACGATTGTTTTTTTTAACTCATTTTTATTTTTGACTGCACTGGGTCTTTGTTGCTCCACGAGGGCTTTCTCTGGTTGCAGTGGGAGAGGGCTGCTGTTTGCAGTGTGCGGGCTTCTCATTGCAGTGGCAGATGTGTGCACGGGCTCCAGAGCATGCAGGCTTCAGTAGTCGTGGTTCCTGGGCTCTGGAGAGTGGGCTCAGTAGTTGTGGAGCACGGGCTTAGTTGCCCCGCAGCATATGGAATTTTCCCGGACCAGGGATTGAACCCACGTCCCCTGTGTTGGCAGGTGGATTCTTAACCACTGGACTACCAGGGAAGTCTGTAAGGATCTCTTTTTAAAATGTAATTTTATACAAGCAAATAGCTCAACGTATACCTTTTCATAAAGTCATAGACTCTTAGAGCCGGATGGGAACTTTAAGTTATTTAAGAGGCAGGAAAATTTTTCCAACACCAGAATTCCTCAATGTTGGTGTTAATACCATGTTTCCTCCTAAGTCAATGCCATCTCTACCTTCTTTAGACTCTAATTGATTGCTTTTGATACTTGGCACTAATTTTCTGGTGTATGCTGATACGGAATACTAAAAACTAGTTGTTACCCTATATAAGATCTAGGAATTGTGCATAACAAGATACCTCTCCCTTTCATATGACACTTCAAATGCTTTGGCATCTATTGTCTCGTGTAAGAGATGCCATCCTATATTACATATATGCATACACAGGCTCCATCCTGTACACCATATACAAACACAACGAGTTCCATCCTATTCCCATGGGACAGATGAAGAAACCAAAGCACAGAAAGTTAGTGTGACTTGCCCAAGATCCCACAGAGAGGAAGTGATGGAACCCAAGCTCTGGTTTTCTAGCCACTGAGACCTGTGGCTTCTCCACTCTATGGGGCTGTGAAGGCAGCAGGAGGACCAGAGTAGATACTCAAAATAAATACGAAGAGAAAGAATGCAGAAATTAACTGGAGAAACCACAAATGGTGGATTGGGAAGAAGTCCAAGAAAAGACACCAGCCCTGGCTTTCCTCTCCTGTTTTTATGGTTCTCACTGCTGTGCCCCATGGGTGGCGGGGACCTATGGCCAGGACAGTCCTTGTTCCACGATGCCCCTGAGCCCCAAATCCTTGCCAGTGGGCCAGGAAAAACTCTTGAGTAACAAAGTATACATTTTTGAAAGTTGGACTGAAGACCATTGTCTGATCATCGTTAAATCTGAACGTTCATCCAGCTTCTTTCTTGGGATGAAGTAAATAGCAGAGACTTCAGGACAGGAACTTTGTTTTTTAATTTATCTTTGTAATTTTATTTCATTGTTCAGGCTGTTGCAACAAAATACCACAAACTGGTGGCTTCAGCAACAGGAATTTATTGTCTCCGGGTTCCAGAGGCCAGATGTTCTGAAATCCAGGCATCTGCAGGGTGAGGTTCCTGCCAGAGATTCTTAGGGGATTGTGTTTGCTGACTTCTTCTTCGCTTCCGGTGGTTGTCAGCTGTGCTGTGGTTCATAGATGCAGCACCACCTCTCTGCTTCCTTCTCCACCTGGCCCCCTCCCCTGTGTGTCTGTATCTCTTCTTCTAGGGACACCAGTCATATTGAACCAGAGCCCACCTTGTCAGGTATGGCCTCGAATCCTTAATTCGATTGCATTGGAGAGATCTTGTTTACAAACAAGGTCAAATTCACAGGTCACAGGGGTTGCTGTTTAGTCGCCCAGTCGTGTCCCACTCTCTGTGATCCTGTGGACTGTAGCCCCACCAGGCTCCTCTGTTCATGGGATTTCCCAGGCAGGAATACTGGAGTGGGTTGTCATTTCCTTCTCCTGCGGATTGTCCATCTTCCCGACCCAGGGATCAAACCCGTGTCTCCTGCATGCCTCTTTACCACTGAGCCACCCGGGAAGCCCTAACAGTGGCTAGGGCTTCAATACATCTTTTGGGGGGACGACTCAACCCATGACCTCAGCCAACACATCATAGGCCTGAGTAGAGAGTGACTTGCAGATGACAGTGAACAGGACTCAAAATACTTGCAAAATCAATGGAAGTAGTCTCTCTTCTCCAGTCCACCCACTGTCCACCTCCCCCACCACCTCCCCAGCACCTTGGCTGGGCCCCCTTTCCTTGAGTAGCAGCAAAATTATAGCAAGAGCTGCGGTGTTCACGTCTGTATTTTGTGCTGGACACGGTGTTCCATGCTTCATATGTATTGCCTTGTTTAGTTTACACAAATTGCAAAGCAACTCTTCTTATTCCTGTGTTGTAATATCTTGACAAACATTGTAGGGCCCCAAGTAGCAGAATGGAGGTGCTCTGGAGCTGGTGGCTCTGCTACTGATGGGGGCCTCTCTCCGCTCTTGCATCCCCTTCCAGCAGGAAGCTTGTCCTCACTTTTGCTCCGCACTAGCTCTCACCGCCGGAGGGCTGGAAGGAACTGATAGACATCCATGGGTGGAAGAGGGCGGAGCCTGCCAGCCTGCACCTGGCTCCATGTGTTCAATCCACTGGTCCTCCCAGGAGACTGGCTTGGGAGTAGTTCAGTCGCTCAGTCATGTCTGACTCTTTGCAACCCCATGGACTGCAGCATGCCAGGCTTCCCTGTCCATCACCAATTCCTGGAGCCTGCTCAAACTCATGTCCATAGAGTCGGTGATGCCATCCAACCATCTCATTCTCTGTCATCCTCTTCTCCTCCTGTAGCCAGAGACTTATTGTGGTGGTAGCATCGTGAGCCCACTGCCAGCTTCCATGAAGGGCTGTTCTGGAGGACTGGAGGGGTGAAGACTTTGTGGGCACCTTCCAAACAATTAAGCCACATGGGTCACTGGCTTCTGGGCCCAAAGCAGTTTTGTGCGAAGGTTCGGGGCCCTGCCCCTGGGGTTCAGACCTCAGCCCGGTTGGGCCTCACGATCACCTGTGCCCAGTTTAATCATCTATGATATGGTGGTAGCACTTTTTTCCCATGAAGCTGTTACGAGGATTAAACAAGTGACTTCACATAAGCTCACGTTGGCACACAGGGAGATGCTCAAGACAAGCTCTGATTTATCATCCAGGCTTCTCTGGCAATGTCTCAAAGGAGCAGGGCGGCACACAGATGAATAAAAGGTGTCCCCTGCTGATGTGATGGACTCACCGATTCAAACATTCTCAGGAGGGATGGGGTCCTCCAAGCCCCAAGGGCTGCCCTACCTACCCCATTCCACATGCACACTCAATGCTGGGGTCCAGGGTTCTGGTGTCTGCAAGACCCAGAGCATGAAAACAAAATCTCATGGAGCCCCTAGAGATGGAGAGAAGCAGGGAGCACCCACTGCAGACCTCTCAGCCTCCTCTGGGCCCCCCTCAAGCCCTGCTCCTGGGATGAGAGCGACTCCTACTGGTCTGTGACTGGATCGAGCCCCCCTCCCCACATTCCTGAGAGGGAAACTGAGGCCTGGTGGAAGGGAAGACAGAGGTGTGGCCCAGTCTCCCTCCACACATCGGGTGTTAAATACCAAGTTAAACACACTGCCCTCTTAACCATGGACCCAGGAGAGTGTATTCACCGGGGGTGAGGCTTGACTGGAGGGTTGTACTGTAGAGAGCAGACCACTCTAAAGGAAGCAGCGATTAGCAAACGCCTCCATCAGGGCCTGACCTGCAGCTCTGTTGTGAAGGATCCTCTCTTGTTAGCTGGAGGGAGGGAAAGGGGTGGCCCTTTACGGCTGGGGCTGCCAGGAAATGAAAGGCTGCAATTCTCACAGGCATGTGACATCCAAGGGCTTCATCGCTTCTTGACAGGCAGTTATGACAGCCGCTCTCCAAGGAGGCGCAATCAGAGGATCCCCAGAAAATGATTGCAGCCCATTGCCAGCCTAAATGGGCTCCTAATTAAGGGATGTTCTCTATTAATGCACATTAGTTCAACTCTCGCCTTCAGGTACCGAGTGGGGAACTGATGAATATTTATTGAATGAATAAAGGAGATAAACCTGCGCATTGCATGCACACCAGCCAACTTCCTTCTCTTGGAAAGTCTCTCTGCTCCCCACTTTCCAGAATGAAAGCTACGGTCCCAGGATGCAGGTGGGGAAGGTTTTGGAGGCAGCCTTGAGTCTGATCATCTCATCTTCATCTCTGTGGGATTAAAACCCACTTCACAGTCCACAAACAAGGATTAAACACGATCGTGAGAGAAGACAGAAAAATAGAAATTCGACACATGTTTTCTCCTTCTTCCCCGCTGTTGTAACTCTGAGTTTATTTGCTCAGCTATTGGTTTGCTTTTAGGGGACGATTTACAGTTCAAAGCATGAAGTGTGCTTTTGGATTTCAGTGCAGAGCGGGTGTGAACTACCTCATCCAGGTAGCAGGGCGGTGGGCGTGTTTATGCGAGGGGGTGTGGACAGATATCTGTAGAAGCACGTGTTCCTGCTCTTATGAACTTATCACGTGTGGTTTGTAGTTCATTGCAGGTAGCACACACCAGGTACACACTTCACTGCTGGCCTGGAGCTCTGAGATGGAGTCAGGGAATGGTGACTCAGTGTGGTGAGCAGAGTTGTACGTGGGGCACAAGATTCCAGGGAGGAGACATCATAGAGATGGATCTGAGTGTCAGGGTCAGGGAGGTCCGAAGCCCCGGCTTTGCAGCTGATGCACGACCTTTGTTACGGAACCCAGATGCTGTTTTCCTCAGGTCGGGGGTAGGTGGCCTTCCCATCTTGCTCCACACACCATCTCCAGACCCTCTCACGCCCTCTCTCCAATATGCTGGTGCTTCTCAGCTGCAGCCCAGACCTGGGCCCCAAGCTTGGACCGTTCAGTCTGGCTGCCCCCCTGTCGCAACCACTCCGGTGCCTCTCAGGGACCTCAGATTCACAGGGTCCCTCAGGAGCATCACCTCCTCCCATGTCTGCCCCCTCTTCCTGATCCCCATCTTGGGGTGTGAAGTCACCCGAGGAACAAGCCCCAGTCCCGTGTCCTTGGCGATTCCGGTGATTCTGCATCTCCTTGGGTTGTCCTCTGCCCTGACTCTGTCCTCCTCTTTTGGGTCCCACTTTGGCCGTCCCGGGCACGTCGCCCACCTCTTGCCTGACTCTGCATCTGCTCC
>NW_011494785.1:3042118-3069141 GCF_000754665.1 Bison bison bison | reverse complement strand
CATAGCAGCACGGACCTGCATTCTGAAGTGGCGGCCAGACTGTGCTACCCCTCTCCTCAAACGCCTTCAATGGCTTTTCCATTATCACTGCAGAAGGTCCCACCTCCTTGCCAGGACTTAGTCGGCTCTGCAAGCTCACAGCCCAGAGTGCTGTTCTCTGATGTCCTTCCCTTCCACTCTAGATACGCTCACCTGCCTCCCTCCTCTCATCACCTTCTATCATCACTCTTCCTTCAGATCTCACCTTAGATGCCACCTCTTCCAGGAAGCCTTCCCTGACTCCACTCCCTCATTTAAGTCAGACTTAGCTCTCCCCATTCTCCACCATGTGATCCTACCTGTGTCGCAGATCCTATACCAGTCGCAGTGTGTAGCACTCTGTACTCATTGGCTGACTTCCTCGTTGACAAGTCCACCATAAACTTTGTGAAGGCAGGGGCTCTGTCTGTGCTGTTCACCATTGGATCCCAGCACCTAGCATAGGGGCTGATACCTGTTAGAGGTTAGAAACCTTTTGTCCTATGAATGATCACGCATGGACAGTGTTATATGGATGGTGGTAGTGGTTCAATTGATAAGTTGCGTCTGACTCTTGCAACACCATGAACTGCAGGCTTCCAGGCTCCTCTGTCCATGGGATTCTCCAGGCAAGAATACTGGAGTTGGTTGCCATTTTCTTCTCCAGGAGATCTTCCAGACCCAGGGATCAAACTCAGATCTCCTGCATCGCAGGCAGATTCTTTACTGACTGAATCACCAGGGAAGCCCGTTCTATAGATGCTGGTGTTAAATCATTATGGCGCCCTTCCTTTGACACTGGTTGGGATTGTCAGTCATTCACACAGCATCCCCTAAAAAGGAAGTCTCCATGGTCATAGTCATCATCCCCCAACCCAAAGAAAGTTTGCAGGTAAGCTGCCCCCAGAAAGATATTCACCGCCAAGCAGCAAAGGCAGGACTACAGAGAGACGGGGACAGTTGTGCAAACTGGAGAAGCAATTTTCAGATAAACAAGTGTGTGCATACTCAGTCGCTTGTCCTGTCTGATTCTTTGCAACCCCACGGACTGTAGCACATCAGACTCCTCTGTCTGTGGAATTCTCTACGCAAGAATACTGAAGTGGGTTGCCATGCCCCTCCTCCAGGGGATCTTCCTGACCCAGGGATTGAACCTGCATCTTAGGCCTATCCTGCATTGCAGGTGGATTCTTTACCATTGAGCCACCTGGGAGAGCATACGTTTAATACCCTCCTGAACAGGCAAGCCTTAAGTTTCAGAAAGGGCTGGGGGAGGTCAGGGCTGTGCCTGGGCTGTGGGAATTCCCTGGACTTCTGTGGTGGGAGGAGGAGGCAGAGAGACCGTGAAGCCTCCCCTGAAAAACCTCACTTGAGGCACAGGAGTTGGAGGTTTGCATCAGTTCAATTCAATTCTGTTCAGTTGCTCAGTCATGTCTGACTCTTTGCAACCCCATGAACTGAAGCACACCAGGCTTCCCTATCCATCGCCAACTCCTGGAGTTTACTCAAACTCATGTCCGTTGAGTCAGTGATGCCATTGAGCCATCTCATCCTCTGTCGTCCCCTTCTCCTCCTGCCTTCAATCTTTCCCAGCACCAGGGTCTTTTCAAATGAGTCAGTTCTTCACATCAGGTGGCCAAAGTATTGGAGTTTCAGTTTCAGCATCAGGTGGCCAAAGTATTGGAGTTTTAGCTTCAGTCCTTCCAATGAAAATTCAGAACTGATTTCATTTAGGATGGACTGCTTGGATCTCCTTGCAGTCCACAGGACTCTCAAGAGTCTTCTCCAACACCACAGTTTGCATCAGATGTTGGTTTGCATCAGCCAGTATATTTTTTCCCACTGGGCCTGATGCTCATCATTGGCTGATGTGAGTAGGAGCTGAGCAGGGCGGGTGGTTGTGTCCAGACCAGGGATCTGAACCACCCTGAGGCTCTGGCTCCCAGCCCCAGGCTCTCTGGAGTCCCATGCTCCGGCTCAAGGGCCAGCACTCTGCAGGGGGATGTGACTTCTCGCCCAGCTTCTCCTGAGCCTCCTTTATTCACAGTTGTCTTAGGCTGGCACTGTCATTCACTCTGCTATTTATAAAGTTAACAATAAGATGCTCCCTACTCCAGGAGGGAAAGAAAGTCAAACCAGCGGGCTGGGCTGCCGATGCAACCGGGCCCTGGGGTTCTGTCCACAAGGACAGCTCTGGTGGTTTTACTGGAGGCTTCCCTGATGCTCGGCCAAGCCTGTGCCCATCCCCCTGCTTCTTGTGGCTCTGCTTCGGCATCAGAACCCAGAGCTCTGGCCCTGCCCCAGCCTTTGGAAGGTAGTACGTGTGCCCTAGTCCAGGCAGTCAGGCTCCATCCTAAGCCCCAGTGAGTCTCGGCCCTGGCCTTCCTGTATTTTTTGCTGTTTCCTCGGGCCCTGGGTGGTTACCAGGTAGCATGGAAAGAGCCCAGAAGCCCGAGGCCCTGACTCTGGTGCCGTCTGCCCTCTGCCTCTCAGCCACCCATGTGAAAAATACCTGAGTTGGTCCTCGTCTATCCCACCTGATGTGTGCGAGCTAGGTCGCTTCAGTCGTGTCTGACTCTCTGCCACCCTGTGGACTGTAGCCCACCAGGCTCCTCTGCCTGTGGGGATTCGGGGAACCCCTGAACCAGCTGGAGACCAGATCTTGAGTGCCTTTGGAAAGGGGGGTGTTTTATGCAAGTTGTAAACCTTGCTGTGATTCCCCAGCTGCCCCAGGTGCCTCCCCAGGCAATTTTGTGTTCGTTTCCCCTTTACTAGGTTGTCAGCAGAGATGGAGACAGCTCATCGCCACGCTCCACGTGGCTCCCCTTTCAGACGTACCCACGTGTGCTGGACTCGTGCTGCTGAACACGAGAGATATTTTCCCCTCTCTGTGGCAGGTGGCGCAGAAAGTGGAGGTTTGGGAGGAAGGGAAAAGGAGCCGCCAGTCTGGGCTTGGTGGGGAGCTGACCTCTCCTAGGGTCCTGAATTGAACAAAGGCTGATAGGGAGGTATTTATCCGGGCTGGGGAGCAAACCTTCTGGAAACCTCTGCCTCCTCTTCTGCTCCCCGCCTGATGGCTTAGCCGCCTCCCTTCCCCAGGATGGGGCTTCTGCGCTGCTGAAAGCCAGGGCTCTTTCTTTTTTAGGCAGGAGGGATGTGTTGTTGTTGTTGTTGTTCAGTCACTCAGTCATGTCTGACTCTTTGTGACCCAATAGATTGCAGCACAGAGTTTTCTCAAACTCATATCCATTGAGTCAGAGATGCCATCCAACCATCTCATCCTCTGTTGCCCCCTTCTCCTCCTGCCCTCAATCTTTCCCAGCATCAGGGTCTTTTCCAATGAGTCAGCTCTTCTCATCAGGTGGCCAAAGTATTGGAGCTTCAGCATCAGTCCTTCCAGTGAATATTCAGGGTTGATTTTCTTTAGGATTGACAGGTTTGATCTCCTTGAAGTCCAAGGGACTCTCAAGAGTCTTCTCCAGCACCACAGCTCAAAAGCATCAGTTCTTAGGAGCTCAGCCTTCTTTATGGTCCAACTCTCACATCCATACATGACTACTGGAAAAATCCTAGCTTTGACTATACAGACCTTTGTCAGCAAAGTGATGTCCCTGCTTTTGAATACGCTGTCTAAGTTTGTCATAGCTCTTCTTCCAAGGAGCAACTGTCTTTTAATGTCATGGCTGCAGTCACCATCCACAGTGATTTTGGAGTCCAAGAAAATAAAGTCTGAGAGAGATGAAGGGCTCTGGGGGAGGCAGCCTCAGCTTCTTAGTTCTGGACTCTGCCGGCCTGGATCTTGGAGTGATTCCAGTTTCAAGCAGCTGCGCCTTAACCTCCAGACACTTGATGCGCCATAGGTCTAGCCTGTTGTTAACAAGTACGGGATGGAGGAGAAGAAAGAGAAGGTTTGCGTCTCGAGTCCGTTAGCGCCGTGCTTCTTTGTCTTCCCCTGTGTGCACTGCTGGACCATTATTTCTGAAGTGCTGGGACCTGGCTTATCTCCCAGGATCCAGGCTGAGCCAGGATGTTGTGTTTCTTTGGTACCCTGGCTGGTGCCAGCGGCCGAGCGCCAGGCCGGGGGCCTGGAGGAGGGAGAATGCCACAGCCAGCCCTGGCATCATCCTCCCCTGACATCTTCTTACCACGGGCCCTGGAGACCCCCTTGTCACCAACTGCAACGACCTCTAATCTCACCTGATCGATCGATGGTGATGGCATCAGACGCTGTTGGTGCTTTGTTTTCCCTGATGCTCTCTGCTGTTTGGGCTCCTGTGTCCTTCCTCCCACCGCTCCCACAACTCTGACTTCCTGGATCCTTCTTGCTTCCCCCATGAGTGATGCTGAACCCTGCTCCCCATCCCTGGGTGACCTTTTCCTCCTCCATGTCTTGTGACGTCCAGACCTGCACTCCTGGCTATGTTCCTCTTCCTCAGTGTTTGGCAGGCCCTTCAAGTCCTACACAGCCCAAACTATGCTCCCTACGTTTACCTCTGAGCTTGCACATGTGTTCCTACTCCAAGTGCATCCTCCCTTACTCAGGCCAGTAGTCAGGAGTCACACTAGCAGCCTCTCTACACTCACCTCCCCGACCCCAACCCTAGAGAATCTGTCACAGAGTCCTGCCGATTCTACCCTGTTCATATCGTTGGCTTGCGTCTCCTCCTCCGTCTCTTGCTGCCTCTGGTCAGACCCTCGCTGTCCTCTGTCTGGGCCTGCTGCCCTGCTTCTGCCCCTGCCCTGGCCAGGCCACCCTCATCATGGCAGCCGGATGCCTGTGCTCCAGAAGGCCGCGGTGGATGCTGGGGGGATGAATGCATGAGTTCTGGGTGGAGATGCTGGCTCAGAGGAGCAACGAGGGTGCTCATTCTGCAACTGCTGGACATTGTGAGTTAACATTGGGGCTCACCATTCTCATCTGGCCTTGGTGGAGATGGTTGTTTAGTCACTAAGTTCTGTCTGGGCTTCCCCGGTGGCTCGACTGGTAAAGAATCCGCCTGCAGTGCAGGAGACCACAGTTCAGTTCTTGCATTGGGAAGATCCACTGGAGAAGGGATAGGCTACCCACTCCAGTATTCTTGGGCTTCCCTGATGGATGACACCAGGGAAGAAGGGGACAACAGAGGATGAAATGGTTGGATGCCATCACTGACTCGATGGACATGAGTTTGAGCAAGCTCCAGGAGTTAGTGAGGGACAGGGAAGCCTGGTGTGCTACAGTTCATGGGGTCACAAACAGTCGGACATGACTGAGTGACTGAGCTGAACTGAAGCCGTGTCCGACTCTTTGACACCCCATAGACTGCAGCACTCGAGGCTTCCCTATCCTTCACCATCTCCTGGAGCTTGCTCAAACTCATGTTCATCGAGTTGTGATGCCATCCAACCATCTCATCCTCTGTTGCCCCTTCTCCTGCTGCCCTCAATCTTTCCCAGCGTCAGGGTCTTTTCCATTGAGTCAGCTCTTCTTACCAGGTGGCTAAAGTATTGGAGTTTCAGCTTCATCATCAGTCCTTACAATGAGCATTCAGGGTTGATTTTCTTTAGGATTGACTGGTTTGATCTCCTTGTTGTCCAAGGGACTCTCAAGCAGTCTTAAATCCAGGGCTAACTTTTTATCACTGAAGGGGGGACAAGAAACCTAACTCTTCAGAGTATTCAGAATTTATGAGGTTTTCCACTCTGGTCCAGAGGGACAAGAGCTCTTCCTGGCTCTATGTGAGTAACTAAAGTAGTCCCTTTATCTTTTTTTTTTTTTAGAAGTTTAAAAATAATTAATTAATTATGGCTATGTTGTGTCCTAGTTGAAGGGCCCTGGCTCAGTTGCCCCAAAGCACGTGTGGTCTTAGTTCCCTGACCGGGGATCGAACCTGAGACCCTTGCTTTGAAAGGCAGACTCTCACCCACTGGGCTGCGAGGGAAGTCCCAGCAGTCCCTTTATCTTGTTTGCACGTATTTTCTTGGTCTCACGTAGCGTCCTCACAGGCACGATTTGGTCAGCCTTGGCTGAAGACTGGAGGGACTCTCTCTCCAATTCTCCAAAGCTGCCTCACTGTAGAGCCTTCTGCCCCCCAGCACTCTGCCTCGCAGACTCTAGCTGCCTTGCTGTCCTGACTCCCACCTTTGTCTCTTCCACCAAGGACAGATGTATCGCTCTGCCTCTGAGTGTTCCCATTCCCCACAGCACAGCTCAGACACGCCGGGCAGCTGGGTCATCGTAGGCCCGCCTTGTCTCTCATCTTCCAGAGATCTAGTTTTTCACTGCCTGGTGTTCAGTGTCTTGAAAACTGTTATTTCATATGTTTTCTCCAGCTTTTAAACTGATCTTCGGAATTGCATGGGAGTGCTTTGAAAAACCCAGATTCCTGGGATCTGCCATTGGCTAATCTGAGGCCACTCTGGAGTAGATCTGGATATTATTGGGTGGCTGACAGTGTTCCCTTTCTAGCTGGAGCATCTGTACTTTCAGTCAATACTCACATTGGGAGCCTCTGATTAAAGGAGTCAGTCACCTCTGCTAAGAATCTGAGTGGAGAGATATTTATTAATATTTAAAGCAAATCAGTTTCCGGGAACTGGGTGGAAAGTATCTGGAGGAGTCCATGGAAACCAGATGAAAATCTGGATTAAGCAGATGTGGCTTTGGTTCTGGCCAACAACTTGCAGATGAGGACGAGATGGTTGGATGGCATCACCAACTCGATGGACATGAGTTTGAGCAAACTCTGGGAGATAGTGAAGGACAGGGGAGCCTGGCATGCTGCAGTCCCTGGGGTCTCAAAGAGTCGAACATGGCTTAGCAACTGAACAGCAACAACAGCAACGTGTGATTTTCTTTGTGACTTAAGACTCTGTAGCTTGTTTTTCTCCAGCCATTGGCGTATCAGACAGATCATGGGGCCAGAGTCTCTGTGAGGGACCAGCTCTGGGATCCTGACCAGTCCTGCCATGGGGGCAGAGTCAGCTTCTCTGAACCTTGGCACTGTTATCTGCAGCTCTATCTTTGCAGCATTTGAGTGTGAAGAGATTGTTGGAAAAGCATCTACGAACACACTTGAATCTGTACTTGAAGCCACTTGTAGACTCTACAGATGAAACGATGGGGCTTAGTAAACGCATTCTGTATTTGCAAGATATTTCCTTCTAGAAATCCCAGGAGATAGCACACTTCTCAGTAAAGATATTAGAAGCACTACCGAACCCTCCAAAGAATGTTGAATATTATTCAGATTCTGGTGGTTATTTGTCTTGGTTTTGTCTTTCTTCCTGCCACCTCTCTGCCCTGTAAAGGGGAAAGAAAGGTCTCTGATTGCACGGTGGGAAGGAACCTTGCATAATATATTTATGAAGGGCAGCATTGACCCAGATGAATGCAAGGATGCTGTAATCAACACGTCTTTATTGAGCCCCAGCACTGTGCCAAGTATGAAGAGAGAAACAGTGACACGGAAGGTCTGCTTACTGGTCTGAAGGAATCTGCTTCTTCGTTGTAGACTCAATACCTACATGTGTGTGTGCTCAGTTGCTTTGGTCACATCTGACTCTTTGCGACCCCACAGACTAAAGCCCACCAGGCTTCTCTGTCCACAGGATTTTTCTGAGAAGGATACTGACGTGGGTTGCCATGCCTTCCTCCAGGGGGATCTTCCCAACCCAGCGATTGAACCGCATGTCCTGTGTCCCCTATATCGCAGGCAAATTCCTTACCACTAAGCCACCAGGGAAGCTCCCAGTGCCCACAGTTGTGAGACAGTTTTCATGAGACCCTTTGCCAACAAAACGGAACAGAACGTAACCAGTAGCTTCGGACCAGCAGATGCCATGGAAATTGAGAAGCAGCAGGAGAGAACAGGTGTCGGGGCTGGAGAAAATGACTGACTTTCCGTGATGGGCATGTTCCTGAAGACAGCAACTGCATAGTTCTCAGAAAGCTCTGGGGAGGAGGGGCAGAACGGAGCCCAGGGAGCAGACAGCGTGGAGGGTGAGGACCGGAGTCCAGTAGGCAGAGGAACAGAGCTCTACGAGCAGCCAAAGCCACCATGTCCAGTGCCAGAGAAGAGCCCAGGGAGCATCCAAAAATAGCACCAGGGCAGAGAGTCAGATGGCCGGAGATGGACGCCTGGTCCTCCTGTACCACACTTCAGAATTTCCTCTGAATGTTTATACACGAGATGTCTTTAGTCATCACTGAAACCCTGTAAAAGTCTGGACACATAATTATTGCCATGTGACAGGGAAGGAAGCTGGAGGTCAGAAAGGTTAAATGGGGTTTGCATCATAACCTGAATAGGGAAAGAGAGAATGAAGACCAGAGCCCACAGGTGCCCCGTATGCAAGTGACTTCTGCCTGATACCCTCTGTCTCCATGGCGACCCCGGCTGAGTGTAGAGTCACCTGCCCGGCTCAGATCCCACGTGGATGCTGTGATCCAAATCCGGGATGAGGGCTTAATCCAACTCTGGGCAAGATGAGGGTCAGGGGAGGAGATGGTCTTTCTGCACATCTGTCCATAAAGGAAACAGAGAGCAGCTTGGTGGTGTCCTTCCAGTCAAAGGAGAGACAGGCCCCTGTTGGCTTGGGGAGGGGAAGTGGGGAGGGGAAAGGGGGAGGGGTTGCGGCACATGGCAGGTCTGCTGTTTAAGGCCATTCAGGAGGAAGAACCAGGAGCCAAGCATCCAATTAACCTGACATCTCTTGCAGCCAAAATATTTGAGGATATAAGAAGAAAATTTAATATGTGGAGGCTTGGGAGAAAAGTGACTAATAGCTGGAAAACAGCCCCAGTTTATTTAAAAAAAAAAAATAGGTCAGACCCAACAGCTCCAAAAGATTCCTTCCCAGCAGTTCCAGATCTGGGAGATGGAGGGGGTACCGCATGGCGGCAATGCCCCCCCTGACATGAAGCAGGTGTGGCTATTGTGCCACAAAAAGATGGCCTGGTGCTGCCAGGAAGCGACGGGACACCATGCACGTCCTTGGAGTTGAGCTGCACTGTGACCCTGGCCGTGACCATAAGTTAGGGGCTGGCCCATGTCGCCCAGCCTGCAGGTGGCTGAACCCTCACCCAACCCCAGTCCTTTGGCTGTGAGAGCCAACATGCTTTCTGTAAGCCATGGCTGCCTCTCCTTCAGATGACCTTGGCCAGCTCTGGCGTTGTCTGGGGATCGCAGTGGCCCTGAGACAGGGCCAGGCTGGCCTCCAAGGGCTGCAGCAGGGGGTCACCGAGGGATGGAGAAGGTGGGCAGCTGCCCCCAGTCCTGCCTGGACCAGGCTTCATGGGTAGCCCTGGAGGAGCTGGTTAAAGTGCAGGCTGTCCGTCCTGACCCTCCGAGGATCAGATTCTGTCAGTCTGAGGAGGGGCCTGACCCCCACCCTAAGGTGACTGATGTATATGGTCCTCAGTCAGTCAGTCCCCAGGTGATTTCCCTCAGAACGCTGCTTTCTAGAGACAACTATAGCTCTCTCAGGAAAAAAGGATGCCCCAGCTATTAAATTGGTAGCACTAGACACCTTTCTCTGTCCATGGGATTTCCCAGGCACGAGTACTGGAATGAGTTGCCGTTTCCTTCTCCTGGCGAACAAGTCTATGGGGTCTCAAAGAGTTGGACACGGCTGAGCACACACACACACACACACACACACACACACGCATGCAGACACCCTTGTTGCCTCTTAGAGATTCAGGATTCGTTTTAGCAAATTAAAGGCTTAAGAGGATTGCAATTAAGAAATCGCTTTATACTTTGTAGTCTATACATACAGCAAACTGTTACATTGTATATGCCTTCAACTTCCACAATGATATATGTCAATTTGATCTCAAGAAAGCAGGGAAAGAAAAGAAATTTCTTTGGCATTTTTTTTTTTTGTTGTTGTTGCCCACACTCAACCACAGAACCCTTGATTCCAGGAGTATATCTTCTGTGGGAAACAAAGTGAAAATAATTCAGCTGCAGACAAGCGGTTCTCAGTCTCTGGACGCTGTAGAGTCCGGGGGTGGAGGCAGGAGGCTTGTTGGGATAGATTGCGGGAACCCACCCACCCCAGAGACTCAGTGTTTCCTGTGAGGTCCGGGTACTCGCGTTTCTTACAAGCCTCCAAGTGGTGGCTGCTGCTGCTAGTGGACCTGGGACCACCCAGCGAGAGCCACCCTGAGGCCCCTCTGTGAGCCCCTGGGAGAGAGGGAGGGTGGGCAGCAAGACCCGGGGGTAGGGCATTCTTGGGAGCATAGCCTTGGAAGGGGCGTGAGTCTGAAGTTAGAAAAAAGCATGTGGGGGTGGGCTTTGCTGAGATGCCAGAGTTGCAGTCAGGGACACCATATAACGGGCTTCCCTGGTGGCTCAGATGGTAAAGAATCTGCCTGCAATGCAGGAGACCTGGGTTTAATCCCTGGGTCAGAAAGATCCCCTGGAGAAGGAAATGACAACCCACTCCAGTATTCGTGCCTGGAAAATTCCATGGACAGAGGAGCCTGGTGAGCTACAGTCCACGGGATAGCAAAGAGTCGGACACGACTGAGTGACTTAACACTTTCACACCATGCACTGGAGAGATACCAGTCTGTGACAGGATCAGCGTCTGGCCTTGGCCCAGGGGTCTCTGTGCCTTTAAAAAGCCAACTCAAGGGAGGTGCGTGAAAGTGACTGTTGACAAATGAACAAGCACAGGGGCCATGCCTGGGGAGACAACTCTGCCCTGTGGGACCAGCAGCCTCTAGAACCCTCTCCCCATCCATCGCTGGGTTGTCAGGCTTCTCACCGCAGGGTGAGGAGCAGGGAGCTGGGTCCTGGCTTCCACTGCACCGTGCTTCCTTCCAGAGTGATGGGGGCTGACGTCAACATTCCTCTGCTGATTCCTCCTCTTTCAGCCCAGGTGATAGGAAACACGGGTGCAGCAGTGGAACCAGGCCCGTCTTTGGCCCAAGGCAGGCAAGAAAGCTGGATATCTGTGGTGTGGTCATGGCAGTGGTGGGTGACAGGGGAGTCCCCGGTTCCCGACACAGCCATGCCTGCCTGGGTGCTGCCCGACACGCACCCTTAGGATGGTCCCCCTGCAGCAGAGCTCTGACCCCCTTCCTAGAGGCAGACAGATGGTGCCAGAAGATCTTGCTCTGGGTCACTACCAGCTGCATGGACCACGGTCAAGATCGCAGTCTTGGGAGTCAATACAGATGAGGGGGAGAAAAGGGTGACCCCAGGCTGGGTAGGGAGAAGATGAAGACAGCTGGGAAGGACGAGGCTGTGAGACCTGGGCTGGGAGCCCTCCTCCTCCCACGCCCTCCTCTGCTCCCTCTCTGGTGCCCCACCCCTGCAGGTCCCTTTCTGTCCCTCCGCGGGGCCTCAGGCTGGGCAGGCGGCTGCGGAGGACAGGCTCAGGTTAGAAAAAGCTCTCCTGACATTTAGAGACAGAGCAGGATTTGGCACCTCCAGTGGCGCCTTTTGTTCTCAGGAAAATCGTTCGTTCAGCTTGGGCCGGCTCCAGTAACAGCCATTTATAGCCCAGCGGGCTTAGGTGGCTTCAGCTGCCTGGTACAGAAGGGCTGGCTGCCCCCTGACCCCCCACCGCCTGCAGGCTCTCGGCCTCCCTGCTCCTCACCCTCCTTATCCTCTCCCTCCTCTCTCCCCACCTCCCGTTTCCTAGAGGTCCCAGTTCTAGATTTGCCCACGTGACCCTAGACACATCCCCTTCCTCACATAGACCCCAACTTCTCCTGGAGCTCACTGTCTGCTCGCTTTGGAACTCAGTCACCTTGGCGAGGTGCCTACCTGTGCCAGCCTCCACCGAGGGCTTGTCCTCTGCTTCCACATGACCTTTGACCCTCCCCCCCAAACCACAGGTTGGGCTTCCTGCCTGGGCTGGCTTTGCTACCTACTTCTGAGTGCAGAGTCTGGCTCCCAGCAGAAGCTGTCAAGCTTGGTGGGACAGAACTGGCCCAACCACAGTATCGGGGTCAAGAGCACGGCTTTGCTGTCAGACAGACAACAACTGGCTCATGTGTTGGCACTGGTACTCACTAACTCTGGGCTTAAGAAGTGATTGAATTTTTGAGCTTCAGCTTCCTCACCTGTAAATTTCATTACCTCATTGAGTTATTACGAGGCGTTTATGGGATATTTGTGAAGTGCTTAGCATAGTGCCTGGCACACAGTGGGCTCTCAGTCACTGTTAAGGATCATATCACCACCATCATCACCATCACCACCATTATCACCATCATCACCACCATCATGACCATCATCATCACCATCACCACCATCATGACCACCATCATCACCATCATCACCATCATTATCACCACCATCACCACCATCACCACCATCATGACCATCATCATCACCATCACCATCATGACCACGATCATCACCATCACCATCACCACCATCATTACCATTATCATCACCACCATCACCACCATTATGACCACCACCATCGTGACCACCACCATCATGACCATCACCATCATGACCACCACCACCACCATCACCATCAGCACCATCAGCACCATCACCACCATCATGACCATGATCATCACCATCACCATCACCATCACCACCATCATTACCATTATCATCACCACCATCACCACCATCATGACCACCACCATCATGACCACCACCACCATCACCATCAGCACCATCGGCACCATCACCACCATCATCACCATCATGACCACCACCATCATGACCATGATCATGACCATCACCACCATCATTACCATTATCATCACCACCACCACCACCATCATGACCACCACCACCACCATCACCATCAGCACCATCACCACCATCATCATCACCACCATCACCACCATTATGACCACGATCATCTCCATCACCACCATCATTACCATTATCATCACCACCATCATGACCACCATCACCACCATCACCGTCATCAAAACCATTATCATCTACCCTCATTTTCAGGTGGAAGTGGGGTTAGGTAAAAAATTCTGTCTCTGAATCCCCAGCCCTGCCCATGGAATTCCCACCCACCCTTTGAAGACCAGCTGGACACCACTTTTGCAGGGAGCCCTTCTCCAGTCTCCAGCTTCGGTGTTTCCACAGCCCTTTATCTAATTTCTCAGCATTTAGGAGCCTGGGCCTGTTGACTGCAGTTGGACACGGTGGGCCAGGGAGACGACAGATGAGAAGTACTGGTGAGAAGCTGTGTTGAAGACGCCCTGGGAGAGGCCAGACCTGGGGGCAGGTCACAGCATCCAAGCAGTCCTGATCCGCAGTAGGCACTAAGAATAGAAGACAAAGTCACAAATCCTCTCAGTGGAAGGTGACCCTGAGCAGATTGGGGAGCAGGCAGCAGTGCAAGATTTTCCACAAGAGCAGTGCCCTGAGCCCAGGGCCCTGCGGAGGAGCGGGGAGGTCAGAGCAGGGCACGGCAGGAGATAGCCATGTGGAAACGGTTACCAGAACCAGACAGAGCCTCAGGGAGCCCCGTGGAAGGGACCTTGGACTCAGTAGAATGGAGCTCAGGAGTGCAGGAGGCCCCTGTGACCTTGACCATGCAACAACCTGGTTCAGCTGGAACTTTTTCTTTCTTAATGTATTTAAGTGGAGTCAAGATTAGGGCAGCTTCATGCTGGAGCCCTCTCCTGCATTAGAGTTGACTACACAGCTTCCTGAGCACAGCATCTTCTGGATTCGAGAGGCTGAATGAGGTTGGCTTTGTTCTGGTGTCTTGTCTGTTTGCTGGAGTGCAGCGCTTGGGTCACATGTCCTCAGAGCAGGGGCCGTCACAGAACCAGAGCCGTAAGGACATGTCCTCCTGAGCCTCTCCTCTGTGTCCCCTCGTGCCTCCACGGTCCTCAGAGGAGGGTGCTTCTCTCGCTGCCCCATCCTCACCCCCTCTACCCTCTTCCCTGAGATCTCTCCCAAGTGAACCCCTCAGGCCCCCTCCTCTGCAGATGGCCTCCAAATCCAGAGAGCCAGCCTAAGCTTCCATCTGAGGTCTGGGATCACGGTTCCAGTGTTTCTACTTTCGGCTGTTCACGAAACTCGTACTGGTTCGTGGCGTACACTTAAAAATACATGAACCAGCACAAGGGTGAAAAGAATGAACTGTCCACAACCCAACACGCTGTGACAGTTGCCGCTGACTCTAGGACCTTCCCCGGGCCTCCCCTCCCCACTCACAGGCATGAAGAGGCTTCAGTTCTAAAAATGCTCTCTCTTCTCCCACTAGTGCTCCTCAACCCACAGTTCGTCACGATCACTTTTCTGTTATTAAACACTCTTCCGCCACATTTGAAACGGCTGTGTAGATGCTCCGTGGTTTGTATAATCAGTTCTGTTTTGTGAAAACCCCAGGTTGGCTCATATTCTTTCTTCCTTTTTTTAGTCTTTACTGAATTTTGTTGTAATATTGCTTCTGTGTTATGTTTTGTGTTTTTGGCCAAAAGGCATGTGGGATCTTAGCTCTCTGACCAGGGATCAAACCTGTACCCCTTGTACTGGAAGGCAAAGTCTTAACCACTGGACCACCAGGGAAGCCCCTGACTCATTTCCTGATGAATAGAGTCATCACCAAATTCTTACAGCGATGTGCTTACGATTATCCATGATTCTTTCCTTAGGATATATTCCAAAAAAATGGAATGGCTGTGCTAAAGGATTTGTGCTTTTTACCACTTTTAATGCATTTTGTCAAACTATTTTCCCAAAAAGTCTCACTAGTGTTGGAAGTATCCAAAAGCACGTATTTTTCTGCAATCATTGCAAATGCCGTTCTAGTCTTTTTTTTTTTTTTTGGAGTGGGTAGGGAGAGAGTTGCGCTTATTTGGAATTTAAAAGTTATAACTTTTCCGTGTTCACTGGAAGTTATCTGGTTTCCAGAGAGACTGAATATTCTGGCAGCATGTTAATTTGCCATTTGTGGTGATCCTCATGTGAGCTGACTGTAAGATCCTCTGTTCAGTGTTAAATTGGAGATGTTCCTCTTGTTCTGGCTGGTTTGTAAGGGCTCCCTCCATTTGAAGGGGTAAAGAATCTGTCTGCAATGCAGGAGACCCGAGTTCGATCCCTAAATTCGTCGAGAAGATTCCCCTGGAGAAGGGAAAGGCTATCCATTCCAGTGTTCTTGCCTGGAGAATAACACGGACAGAGGAGCCTGGTGGGCTACAGTCCATGTGATCGCCAAGAGCCAGGCACGACCGAGCAGCTAACGATTCCACCGTGTGAAGGATCTTAACCGTCGCTGCCCCATGTGTCAGAGATGTGCTTCTCAGTTCCCCGTTGACCTTCCGGCTGTGTTTATGGCATTTCCCGGCTGGGACGACATCACCGCCTGCCTGCCAGACATCTTTCCTCGTACTGTGCAGTGACGTGTCCAACTTCTCACAGGCAAATCGAAGTTTACCTCTTCCCCTCTGGCCCTGGCAGGCTCTTCCTGCTGACTTGCTTGTTTCTCTTTGTGTCACCACCACTATCCTAGTCAGCCAGGCTTGAAATGTTGAAGTCATCTTTGATTCCAGCATCTCTCTTCTCCCCTCCCTTCTGACAGTTGCCAACTCCTGTGGATTCTATTTCTGCGATTTCTCTGGCAGGCAGCCCCTCTGACACCACAGTGGCTCAGTGTCTCATTATCTGGACTTTGGAACCGGCTCGGAGGCTCGCACTTTGCCTCCCAGCCCTACTTTCCCCCACAGCCGTCCTCCTTGCCCGCTCTCCACCCCCACCCGCCCCCCGCAGGCTGCCAGCACATCTACTGGCAAGTAGATGCTCAACCCTAGAGCTCAAGTAGAGCTCAACCCTAGAGCTCCCCTGTTGCAAACCACCAACAGCTCCCTCTCAATCTCGTATTTATTTACAGCCTCTTGCTGCTGCTGCTGCTGCTGCTAAGTTGCTTCAGTCGTGTCCGACTCTGTGAGACCCCATAGATGGCACCTGGCTGTAATTTCTTCCAGTCCGATCTCCCAGTATCCCAGCCGTGTTCCCCAAACAAGCTCCACTGCTTCTCCACCCTTTTCTTATTTGCTGAAGCCACGCCTTCCTAGAACTCTCACGTCCTTCTAGTCCTTCTAAAACTCCCTCCCGTCATCCTCAGCCACCAAAATCCATGGAGAAAGCCCCAAGATTTCAGGTCTCTCAGAATCTTCAAGTTGAAGTGACTTCTCTGTACTTTGAACCCGCACCACCCCCACCCCTCCACCCCCGCTCCCACCCTCCCCCACCCCCCTGCCCCAGCCCAGAGCAGTTTGCTTGAGCTTTTCCTGTAAAACAAATCTTTCTCCACCATCCAGTGGAGCCTCAAGGGCCTCCGGCTCCCACTAGATCGAGTCCTTTGAGGGTACAGTACTTGCATGTCTGTTTCTTCCACGGGATGCACAGCACTCACGGCCGCCAAAGTTCAGTGGGTGTTTGTGGAATGAAACAGGCGGCGATGCCTGGAGGTAACATACTGCTGCTGTTCCCCACCCCAGCCCCCTGGGACAGGGCACCCTGGCTGCCAATAGGCAGATCGCAAGTCCCCTGTCTCTGCAGGAGGCTGAGCTGGGCTGACAGCCTTGGCACCAGGGCTTGGGTCACAGTCAACTCCTTGTCCCCTGGACCTGTGATTATTGAGATGAACGGCCCTGAATCCATCCATCATTTGCCTCGCGATGCAATGGGAGGCACATGGTGGCACTTTGTAAGTTGGCACCAGGGAAAGAATCTCATGGAGCCTGTGGCAAGGACCTTGGACTCAGCTGCCTGGAGCTCAGGGTTGCAGGAGGCCCCTGTGACCTTGACCGTGGGAGAGCCCAGTCCAGCTGGGACTATCTCCTTAATATATTTAAACGGAGTCAAGATTGGGGTCAGCTTCATGCACAGAGCCCTCTCCAGCGTTAGAGGTGACTCTGCAGCCAGCACGGGAGTGTGCAATTGACACAGTCTATTTTTAGCCTCCCAGAGACCGTGACCAACATCCCAAGCGGAGGGTGGATGCACCTGCCGCATTCTAATGAGGCAGCCCATTGCCTCCACTACCAGACAGCCCGGGATAGCGCCGACCTGGAATCTGATGTTGCTAAACTGGGAAGTCTGCTTATTTCCCAGAGGCTGTAGCCTAGATACACCAGGAAAATGGGACCATCACCACCCCCTCGAGCTCTCTCCCCTCCAGCCCAGGGCTCTGGGAAGTCTTGGGGCTATGCCTGCAGGACAGTGGAGGGGATGGACTCGGATTTCTTGATCTTGCTCTGTCCTAGGACCTCCCTGTTTCCCTTGCTGGAGAGGAGATAGTAAGTCTGTGTTGACCCAGCACACAGATGAGAAGACTGAGGCATAAATAAGGAGATGTTAGTGTACTCGGAATAGTGTTACTACTACTAATGATTGTTGTTGTTGTTTGGTGGCTAAGTCATGTCCTACTTTTAGTGACCCTGTGGACTGCATCACGTCAGGCTTCCCTGTCCTTCACCATCTCCTGGAGTTTGCTCAAACTCATGGCCATTGAGTCGATGATGCCATCCCACCATCTCATCCTCTGTTGTCCCCTTCTCCTGCCTGCAATCTTTCCCAGCATCAGGGTCTTTTCCAACGAGTCGGCCCTTCGCATCAGATGACCAAAATATTGGAGCTTCAGCTTCAGCATTAATTAACCAATGATAGGTCATATAATAAAGCACTTACTATATGCAGAAACTGTTCTAAACTCTTTACATGTATTAACTCATCACTTAAAGTAGACTTTTATAAATTCGGGACACCTGGATTTCCTACACTTTGGGAAAGGCAATCTTCTCCTGGCAGAATCATGCTTCTGCAACGAAACCTGAACTTCTGGGCTTCCGTCTCCTCCTCTGCCCTCCCCTTAGCCGGTGGAGGAGGAGGGACTGATCAGTGCCGTGCAGCAGCTGAGGGAGGTGGAACTGAGCTATCGGGTCAGGGAACTGGGGATGGGCCATGCGCTTGCAGGAGGTTGTCTATCAGTGAGGGCACTTGCAGCTCAGAGCAAACTTCTGCTGAAGTTCAGAGTCAAACAGTGAACCAGAAGCTCGGGGAGGGCAGACGACAGGTGTGAGAAGCCAGAACCCAAGAGACCTGCATTTCGGGGGCCAGGGGCTGGAGAGAAGTCCAGGGGCTTGAACTGCCTAAGAACACAGGTGGGATTTGTTTTCGTCAAACACATTCATGGTGCCCTGGGTCCTTCTCTGAGCGCTTTCCAGATACCACCTTCCCTAGTCTTCAGGACGGCTCTACGAAGTGGGGACATTTATATTCCCATTTTAGAGTTGGGGAAACTGAGGCGCCAAGAGGTGAATAACTCTGGCCAAGGTTGTACAGCTGGTGAGTGGCAGGGCTTCATGTTTAAGGGGGCTGGTCCTTGGGATCCATACTCCAGCCATTCTGCTATGGAGTGCTATGTGACGCTATTACCTCTTTCCTTTTATTCTCCTCTAAGGAAAGGTATTATTGTCCCCATTTGACGGATATGCAAACTGAGGCACACATTTGCCCAGGTCACCAACTAGTAGGAGACAGAATTAGGTTAAATTCAGGGGGCTTCCCTGATGGCTCAGGGGCTAATACAGGAGACACAGTTTTGATACCTGGGTTGGGAAGATCTTCTGGAGAAGGAAATGGCAACCTACTCCAGTATTCTTGCCTGGAGAATCCCATGGACAGAGGAGCCTGATGGCTATAGCCCATGAGGTTGCAAAGAGTCTAATACGACTTAGTGACTAAACAACAGGTAGGTTTGGCTCCTAGGTAAGCAAACTGCCACCCACACAGCACGACCATCAGCTTGGGGACACCATCCCTTCATCACCTTGGGTGCTGGGGCTGGTGGAAGCTGGACTGGGGGAGCCAAGGGAGAGGAAGAAGGAGGGCGGAGTCTCAGAGGGCAGGAGGTGGCCGCTATTCACACCTGCCCCTCCTCTTTCCTGCAGGTGAGCAGCCCCCCATCTCAGCCCCCGCAGCCGGTCGTCCCAGCCAAGCCTGTGCAGTGTGTCCACCACGTGTCCACTCAGCCCAGCTGCCCGGGACGGGGCAAGATGTCCAAGCTGCTGAACCCGGAGGAGATGACCTCGAGGGATTACTACTTTGACTCCTACGCCCACTTTGGGATCCACGAGGTATGGCGTCCTGCGCTGGTGGCCAAGCGAGGCGAGCTGGGTCCTGCGGCGACCGCACTTTTTCCTAGGGCAGCATCCTGCATGCGGTTCTCTGCTGTCATTAAGGGAGATCTCCCCAAGGCTCAAGGCCAAGGGCCTGTCTCCATCCTGGAGGCTCCCCAGGTAAGAGATCAGGGCCAGGCCTGGAGCCGGTGAGCAAGGGGAAGCATGTGTCTGGGTGTTTCTCAGTCGGAGAGGAAGAGATGCTCCCGGGGTCCTTGTTTTATGGTCCGGTATCCTCGCCTCTTTCTGAGCCTGAGCCTGAAGGTCCAAGAAGACCAGACATCTCTGGTCCTTGCTACCAGGTGCTTTGCATCTGGGGTCCTTCTGGCATCTTGATGTGCTGGCTTCAGGCGTCCACGGGTCCGCAAGTTCTCCCTGGACGAATGAGCACCTCCAGGGAGGGTCAGCAGGCTTCCTTGGGAACCTGGGCCTGTCTGACACCCTGATTGATTCTCAGGAAGTCCTTATGTCTAAATGCTGTCTTCTTCCATAGCAGGGGAGATTGATGTTAGCTGCGGAACAGAACAGAGCCTCCTAACGAGTGCTTCCTGGCTGCAGCAGGGGCACAGGCAGTGTTTCTAACCTCCCTCCCCCACCACCTCCAGCACCTCCTCACTCCAAACAAACAACGGACATGAGATGAGCCAAACACGTACTCAGGGCTGGCCGCTCTTCTCAGCAAGCTATCCGTGTCGTTGCATCGAAGCCCCAGGCACTCTGTGAGGGAAGTGTTTATATGATCCCCCTACAGTACACGAAAACGTTTTGAAAAAGGAACAGAGGCTCGCTTGCTATGCAAATGCTTTTTCAAAAGAAGTCTCTGAGCTCCCCTTTCAATTAGATGCTTCTGTAAACCCTTCCTGTATCCAAACAGTGATGCTGCATTGCCAAAAGCATGTTTAATAAGTCATAGGCAGCTTTTTCTTTTCCTGAGTGCCTACTCCATCCACACTGGGTGTTGCTCCCCACGTTTTATGTTACTGACTCATTTATTCCTCAGGCCAACCCTACGAGGTTGGTATTCTTATTTGTGCCCATTTCACAGATGAGGCTAGATGACCTTAAGAATCTTATCCACCTCCATTCATCTTTGCTGGTTCCTTGGTGCTCAAGCTGATACTTGGCAGAGCTAGAAATGAAACCTTCGTGTTTGTGGCCCTGGGGGCTTCATTCCTAACTTCTAGGCCGTATAGTGTTTTGAATGGGTCTTTCTTTCTCTCTTTCTGGAAACTTTGGCTTTGTTCCTGCTAGTCCCTTTGCAGTTTCCCATGAAGGTAGTGGGTGGAGGGGTTTGAGCCCCCTGAAGATGGCTCTCCACATCAGAGCATGGGGCCTTGCAGGGAAGGGGCTGGGCCCTGTGTTTAGTTCCAGGGTCCCAGCCGAGGGAGCCCTGGGCAGCTGAGCCTGCAGCATTTGGCAGTTCCCACTGGGCTTGGGAAGCTCGCATTCTCTGGTGGCTCAGATGGTAAAGAATCTGCCTGCAATGAGGAGACCTGGGTTCGATCCCTGGGTCAGGAAGATCCCCTGGAGAAGGGAATGGAAACCTGCTCTAGTATTCTTGCCTGGAGAATGCTATGGACAGAGGAGCCTGGTGGGCTACAGTCCATGGGGTCGCAAAGAGTCGAACACGATTGAGCGACTAACATTTTCTTCTTTCTTTTCTATCTGGGTGGGGATGGTGGATGGAGCCCTGTCCTAGGGAGGCAGGAAAGGTGCTCTCAAGAGCTTCCCTCCTCAGGACCCTGCCTCTAATTAAAGGACAGGCCTGGGACTGTGGGCACCTGTCTCAGAGCAGGATCCTAGGAAGAGGCAGCAGTTCTGAGTCAGTCTTCAGTCGTGTCCAACTCTTTGCAACCCCATGGACTGTAGCCCGCCAGGCTCCTCTGTCCATGGGATTCTCCAGGCAAGAATACTGGAGTGGTTGCCATTTCCTTCTGCATTGAAGGCAGATTCTTTACCGCCTGAACCACCGGGGCATTAGTTCTGGGGGTCCCCAAATGCCCCCCCTAGGCCCCCTGTTAGGGACCAGCTGACTGTGGTGTGCCCCTCCCGTCTGCCCCACTCCTTTTGACCCCTCCGCCCACCACGACACATGTGGGCAGGATGCTCTCTCTGAGCTGTTACACCTCTACGATTCCTTCCGGACAGGGTTCCCGGCCTCTGACTCAGGCACTCAGCACACTCTCTGATTCATACAGGTTTGTTGAACTAGAGGCTCATCTCCTCACTTGGGCACTGCTGGTCCCTCCATGGCCGGGCATCTGGAGCATCTGATGTCCCCTGGGGGGAGCCACCCAGGCTCACCCCCTGCAGACAGTATGACCAGGTTCCCTCCATTCCATGCGTCACTAGAAAACTCACACCTGCTTATGAACACATATGAGTGGAGTGCGGACTGAGTGAGCTTGTGAACCTGGAGTAGAGAAAGGATCTATATTCAGGTCATGCAGTTCGCATCTCTCCCTAGTAACCTGTCCTAGAATAGTTTACCAGACCTTTGCATCAGGAAGTACTTCTGATGACCCAGCTGGAATCCTTCTGGTTGTCATGGGGGGCCATCCCTAGATCCTAGCCCCTGGGGAAACGCAGGAGTCTTTAATAGTGGCGGGGGCTAACTAGCTTCCCTTTACCCCTAAATTCCCCTCCAGCCCTTTCGTCTCCGTGATTGTCCACTGTGAAAGGAGGTCAGGGCCTGTGGATGGCCTCCTCCTGTGATCCTTTGCAGAGAGCACCTGTTCATTTCTCTGTTATCAGACACCAGAGATCCCCTCTCTATGCCAGACGGCTCATGGGGATGTCTTTACTTCCTCAGTCTGGACAAGACCCACATCTCATAGCCCACCTGGAACCGAGCTGACTGCTCGGCAGGCTTCTCCCATCATCAACAAGCCCCTCACGTGGGCCGGCAGCAGTACCGCCAGCTCGCTGATTCACAGCGACCAGCGAGTGTTTAGGAAACACGGTCCAGGCAGGACTGGGTTTGATTCGTCTGCAAATACAAACAAGTGCCCAGTGTGGTGTGTGTGTGTGGGGGGGCACCGTCGGAGGTTGGAGGGCACAGTGGGAGGTAATTCTGAACACTCCTGGTCTTGCATCCTATGGTTCCCCCGGAGCTGACTCCATGCTTGGCCTTGGAAAGGCAGGAGACAGGGAGAGGAGGACCGTGAATCCTTTCCCACGGCCTCTGCGAGAAGAAAGGAGTGGGGAAGCAACAGATGTCCCTGTGTGCAGAGGGGAGGGGCCCGGCCCCACGACCTGGCCCCATGACCTCTGAGACCCCGCCTCAGCTGCCAGAAGAATCAAGCCCAGCCGGGCCATGTTCCCAGCTCCACGCCCAGCTCTGGGCTCCCCACCCGCTCCCAGCCAGCGCTCTTTTGACAGCCTTGCTGCAGGTTCTTTTTGAAATAGATTCCTCAGGGCTGCATTTCGCAGCCATTAGTCAATGTCCTGCCATGTGTTCAGTGGGCAGGAGACAAAGTCACCCACAGCTGGGGGTGGGAACTGCTGCCACCGAAGAGTGGCATGCTCCTGTCTGAGTGTCTGGAGATGTCTCTGGGCTGTTCTCTTTCAGGAGGGATTAAAGCAAGGGCGTGTAGGGAGGGGTGGGGAGGCAGGGAGATAGCCTTGCTATGTCACAACTTCTCTTCCCCCAGAACTAGTGCCTTTGGACTGAACTCCTGTGGTCTGGAGCCTTACGGAAGGGAAAAGGGGGCCAAAGAAATGACAAAAGATGATGAATTGAAGGGGACCCTGGGGAGATCCCTTTTAGCAATAGCAGGATCTGCAGAGACACTGGGCCGATCTAATTCCATTGGGAGAGGCAGTGAGGAGTTTGAACTATGAGTATGATTGGGAGATTTCTGAATCTTTGTCATATTTTTGCCTCCATTCCCTACTCACCCTCAACAATCTCCTCCCAGAGATGGAAAGGGTCCTCGTTTTCACAAAGACCCAGAGCTAAGCACTTTTGTAATACTTCCTTCACTTATTTGGTCATGACAACAACCCTATGAAATAGCTGCTCTCATTATCCCATTTTTCAAATGAGACTAAGATGCAGAAGGATAAGTGATGCTCTGGGCCTGCCGGAGAGCTCACTGGAGCTGTGACTTGCATGCAGGTGCCCTGGCCCCTTCCTTATAGAGCACAGATTACATCCTGTGCTCCATGCCTGGTTCTGGGGATGCCATCTTGCAGTTTTGTAGGCTCTCAGTTTTGAGGCCCTGTTTTTTTATTTTATGTCAAGTGATCTTGCAGTGTTTGGTCCCAGAGAGCTTCTGGAAGGAGAGGCACACACTCACTTACAAAGTATTTAGACTGAGACGTGAATTCAGTGTAACCAAACCGTCACCTTATTCAGCTTCTAAGATAACCAAAGATATGAGCCTTGGGGCAGCACAGGAAGTAGTGGCTGGACTGAAAAGCAAGCACACACACTTTTAGCTCCTGTAGTTGAATTCCAAGGCCCTGATAGATGAATTAAATTCCCCCATCTGAACGAATCCTACTCAACTCCTAACCTGCTCAACTCCTGATTGGACTGAACCGACCAACTCACCATTTTAGCAGTCTAGAAAGAAAGGCCATTCCCACTTAGAGAAACAACTGACTTCAGCTACTATAGCTCCTTAGACACCAGCCGTGGCATAAAGGATAAGTGTCAAGACTTGAGAAGAAACAAGAGAATTTTGTTCATAGTCAAGAGAAAAATCAGTCAATAGAAACAGATCTACAGGCAGCCCCGGTGTTGGGCTGATTAGATAAAGATTTGTAAATAGCTATCAGTATAATAAAAATGATTTTTAAAAATTTCTAGGGAGAGCTAATGGATGTAATAGGTGAAACTGAAATCTTCCAACTGAAAAATACAGTATCTAAACCAAATATTTGCTGGATGGAATTAATAACAAATAGGATACATAGAAGAAAATATGTATGAATATGAGGACAGGAAAGAAAGAAATCATTGAAGAACAGAGAGAAAAAAATTGACAAGTGAAACAGAGCCTTGATGAACTGTAATACAGAATTAAGTGGTAAAATGTGAGTAATTGGAGTTCAAGAGGAGAAGAGAAAGAATGGGACAGAAAAAATATGTTTGAAAAAATATGGATGGATAAATGTCTAAAATTGATTTTAAAAAGGCCAGTAACCTTCTGGATTGATTTGCTCAAACAATGAAACCACATCAGAGACAGCCCCTGCAATCGCAGTCCTTACCTGACTATGAAGATCCATGGTCACTCTGGGTCCCTGAGGATCCTCTGGGTCCACTCTGGATCCTCATGGTCCATGAGGATCCATGGACGCTGTTTTGGTGATTTAAGCCAGACTTCCGTTCACTAGACCTATAGCTTTTCTGCTGAAACAGAACAAGTGAGAATTTAGTATGCTTCTCAGGACTTATTTTCTAGAGGTATTCTAATTAACCGGTTGCCCCCGAGGGTTTGGTGAGTCAAGCTCTTACAAACACTGCTCTGGCTCTCCGGTCCTTCACAGTGGCCACACCCTCCTCATCTTTGGCGACTGGCCCCTGCTACCCCAGGATCTCAGCTGGATGCTGATCCCACGGTAACTTGGAGAGAAGGGCACACAGAGCTGGTCAAGGGTGCTGGGCTTCCCTCATGAACTTCTGCCTCACAGCGGTGAGGTCTGTTCTCTGGCGTTGGTGTGTGGGTCTCACATGACAGGTGCATTTTAACTTTCCAATCTCCCCGACTCTTTTTGGATACCTTCCCTTTCTGCTTACCAGGGATGTGCTGGCATTTCCGATTCATTTAGTGTCAACTAGCTTTGACCATGCGTCCCTCGACCAACCACAACCATTAGAGGTGCTCCAAGCCCCGGACGTAAAACACTGAAACCACAGTCTTTGCTCATGGACCCACGTCAATAGACGCTGCTCAATCCAACTTTGTGTTCCCTTCAAATTGTTCTCTCACTCTTCCTATACAACCCCGCCAACTATCCCCCAGATTTCCATCTGTGTAAGTTAGAAGCATCGTGCAGTTATTTTGGTGGGTATCACACCTCCTCCCGCGTCACTCTTTGCCTTGCTATTTTGTTGTTGTTTACTCACTAAGTTGTGTCTGACCGTTTATGACCCCATGGATGGTAGGTTGCCAGACTCTTTGGTCCATGGGATTCTCCAGGCAAGAATACTGGACTGGGTTGCCATGCTCTCCTCCGGGGGATCTTTCTGACCCAGGGCTTAAACCCATGTCTCTTGCATCTTCTGTATTGGTGGGGGTGGGGGTGGTTCTTTGTCTCTAGCGCCACCTGGGAAGCCCCATGCTGGTACAGTTGCTTGCAAAGTAACACAAATACTCCTCAGGGCCACCCTCACCAAGCTTATCCCAGGTGGCACTAGGGGTAAAAGAACCCACCTGCCAACTCAGGAGACATAAGAAACACTAGTTCAACCCCCGGGTCGGGAAGATCCCCTGGAGGAGGAAATGGCAACCCACTCCAATATTCTTGCCTGGAGAATCCCATGGACAGAGGAGACTTGTGGGCTACAGTCCATGGGGTTGTAAAGAGTCCGACACGAATGAGGTGACTTAGCATAGCACAGCACGTACAGGTAAGACTCTTCAGGAAAACAAGCTTTCTTGGGCAGGGGTAGGAGGTGCTTTTGCTGGCAGATAAGACCGTGCAATTTAGGAACTTGAGGTCCCAGCTGCACCTGAATCTGCCCGTATGTTCCCATTCCAGTTCTCAGGACCTCGTTCTTTTCCAGTTGATGACTCAACTTTAACAAAGAGACCCTGCAAGGATAAGGGATTCAATCTGTGTTGTCATTCAGACAAGATTAGACTTTGGCTTTGCTTTTCAGAAATCTTGACCTTGCAAGAAAATAAGGGTTTCACGCCTCGCTTTTATTCTTTTCTTTCTTTCTTTTTTTCTCCTAGAAGTCATAGAAGTTTTCAGGTGCTAAATGAGCTGGGAATTTAAGTCCCTGAGCTCATCATTGTCTTCCTTTAAGTTTTCTAGTACAATTAGCAATGACCAACCAACCAATCAATCCACCCCATTAAAATGCTCTAAGGTTGCAAATACTTGGCCACTTGGAGTCCTGTCTTTTGTAGGAACTTTATCACAGATATCTAAGGCTAAAATCTGAGTAACTCTTTTGCCATTTCACTAGAGCCCTCTTCACCAATGGCAACAGATTCATTAATGCCTTTAAATCTAATCAGATCAGAGAACCAATTCCAGAAAACTCAGAACCTATTCAGAGAACCCGTCCTTAAGCTCTGTTCCTTAGGAGCTATTCTTGGAACCTCAGGCAGTTGTGTAAGGTCATTGCCTCCATGTCTGATGGTGGAGTTGAAGTCCAGGGCACGTAATCAGGAAAGGAGCAAAAATGACAGTTCTCTCATGGCAACAGAAAGTTCTGCTTCGGGTCTAACTTAAATCCCTCATGCTGTGCTCATACTGCCCCCTTTTTTTGGTTTTTGAGAAATCGGAGCCTTCCCAGGTCTGGATGGGAGTTTCTCCTTCGATGGTACAAGGCGACCTTCCCGGGGCAGACTTTTAGGGAACTGTGTGTCCTCTGTGGGGGGCCCTGGCCTAGCCATGCTCTTCCGTGGCTCGTCCTCATGACAGAGCTGAGGTCCCAGAAGAATTTGGCGGGACAGCCCTGGGTGCGTGGGTGTGTGGCCAGGTGCCCTAAACACATTGACTCTGCCTCTCCTTCCACACAGGAGATGCTGAAGGACGAGGTGCGGACGCTCACTTACCGGAACTCCATGTACCACAACAAACATGTGTTCAAGGACAAAGTGGTGCTGGACGTGGGGAGCGGCACCGGGATCCTCTCCATGTTTGCTGCCAAGGCCGGGGCCAAGAAGGTGTTCGGGGTGAGCATGGCCTCTGCGGGGACACT
>NW_011494785.1:3031960-3042018 GCF_000754665.1 Bison bison bison | reverse complement strand
CACTGGCCCTTCCTGGTCCTTCTGGTCCTTCCCAGTTCCCGTCCTTGCTGGGGTCACACACACCCTCCAGGAGGCAGTCAGGCATGGCTCTCGGGAGGCAGGCAAGCTCCTTAGCTCCCTGTCACCTGGGCATTGCTCCTGGCCTTGCCTTGGAGCTGCTGACATGTATAGAGGACTTGACTTTTCTGAAACCATTTTGGGCTCATCATTGCCTTGGAGTCCTTAGTCCTATGTGGGCTTGAGAGGCAGGGTGGCTACACCTGTGAGCTCTGGTTGGAATCTCCGCTCTTCCACTCCCAATAGGTATGACCTGGACTATTCACATCTCTTCTGTACCTCGGTTTCCCCACCTGTAAAGTGGGCATAACTACAGTACCTTGCCCACAGGGTGACTATGAGGAGGGGATGAGTTTAATATACAAATCAAGTGCTTAGCACAGTGCTTGGTGCAAGTCAAATGCCCAGTCTTTATTAGTAGAGTTGGGAGGGGGCCCTCAGCACTAACAAGACAGTCTCCTTCCTCTGTTCTTTAAAGGCAAGATGATAGATTTCATCCTGCTCTTCTGGCTCCTGCAGCCTCTCCAGCTAGAGGTGGTGATAGGGGACCCACTGGGAGAGCTCCTGCAATGCAGCTGGGCGCAGCCCCAGGACAGGGGCTGCAAGGGTCCAGAACTGGGGAGAAACTGAGAAAGCAGAGCTCTGAGCTGCTGGCTGACATAGTGGGTCTAGGGCTGGAAAACAGGAATTCATCATGATCAAAACACAAGGCACGCTGCAGTTAAACACACAGCGTGTGCACAGGACGGCCCAATGCAGAGGCCGGCGGGAAGCTTTCAGTGGGGCTTCATTAGCTGGATCATCCTGCAGCTTGTCTCAAGACCCCGCCCCCTGCCAGGCTCCTGGTTGACTAGAGCCCCCCAAATCCCTCTGCACCCCACAACCCCCTGCCTGAACAACATCCCCTTCCATGCCTTCCTTAATGGCTCAGATGGTAAAGAAACTGCCTGCAATTCAGGAGACAAGGGTTGGATCCCTGGGTTGGGAAGATACCCTGGAGAAGGAAATGGCAAACCACTCCAATATGCTTGCCTGGAGAATTCAATGGACAGAGGAGCCTGGCGGGCTACAGTCCATGGGGTTGCAAAGAGTCAGACACGACTGAGCAACTAACACTTTCACTTTACATGCCTGACTTGAAAGATACCCGGGTCCTGGTTGGAAGGGGTCTCAGGGTGGTCTCAAGGCCCCTCTGGTGTAGCCTTGACCAGCAGAGCCATGATGTACTTGCCGAGGTCCATGTAGAGGGTGCAGAGTCAGCCCGGCTGCACACAGTCAAGTCCTGCTGTCTCCACGGCACTGCCTCTCCCCACCTTCCAACCTTCCTTCCTTCATGAAGCCTCTTCCTCAAGATGGGGGCTTCTGGTCAAGGGACTGATTCCCTTCCAAGGTGCTCACAGAGCCTCAGGGCTTGATGTACATCCCCTGTGACTCCCTCCGTCCTCCCTTCAGGGGCTCTCTGAGGTCCCAGCTCAGCTCCAGAGTCAGACAGGAGCCCAGGGCAGAGCCAAGCAAGGCAGGGCAGCCATCATTCGCTTCCAAGTCAGGGGGCTTCAGCTGCAGGTTTGACAGCTGCCCCTCTGATTCCAGCACCTGGGAAACAGGTTTTCTACGGCCAGACTGGGGCTTGGTCTCCTGCTGTTCCCACAAGGTCAACGAATTTCTCAAGTATCTTAGCCCTTTGCTTAGAAGAGGCTTCCCCGGTGACTCAGACAGTAAAGAACCCGCCTGCAATGCAGGAGACCAGAATTTGATCCCCAGGTCAGGAAGATACCCTGGAGGAGGAAATGGTAACCCACTCCAGTATCCTTGCCTAGGAAAATCCATGGACAGAGGAGCCTGGCAGGCTACAGTCCGTGGGGTCACAAAGAGTTAGATGCAACTGAGCAACTAACACTCTTACACTTTGCTTAGGAGATTTGGAGAGCCTGGCAAGACTAAGGCTTGCAAGAGTAAGAAGAATCAATTCTTTCAAAGGTGGAGATTGCAGAAGGAGTTAGAGTTAACACAGGTCTGCCCATGGGGCAGGGAAGTGTCTCAAGATGTCCTGAGTCCCTGACCTGCCCTTTTCCGATGGTCCCGGGAGGGCCAAGGAAGGAGAATGACAGCAGGGAGGCTCATCGTCGCTCTGGCTTCCCACCTCATCTGCCTTCCCACCTCCTCAACCCCACCACCCCAAAGACAGTGGCCATGCCAGGGGAGTGAGGCTTGGTCACTTCTACCAACTCAGAGGCCAAGCCCTCCACTGCGGGGCAAAAGCAGCCAGTTTAGTGGGAGAGCCACTGCCCTGTGCTTCGGAAGGGTTGCGGGTTAGGCTTCCATCTGCCACGAAGTAGCTGTGTGGCCTTGGGCAGGTCATCACATCCCCAGGCCTCAGCACCCCTGTCTGTTCTACTGGCCCTAAATTGCATGCTGTGATTCTTCTAATGCCTGGCCCCTTTGCTCTGTATCCCCTCCAGATTGAATGCTCCAGTATTTCTGACTACTCAGAGAAGATCATTAAGGCCAACCACTTGGACAACAGTAAGACTCACCTCCGCCTGCTTTCCCGTGGAGGGAGGGGGCAAGGGGTTTGTACTTCCTTGTTCGGGTGGCAGAGACTGGTGTAAGACCACTTGGCCTTGAAAAGGTGGATGCCAGCCACTGCCTTATTAGCAGGACTGTGCCCAAGGGCTCAGAGTTTCCCAGTCCCTGCCAGGCCACCAAGGGCATGTCTGTCCCAGCTCAGCCTGCGCTGAGCCCAGCCTGAGGCTAAAGCCTTCATTTCCAAGCCCTCTGCTTGGCCCTAGCTGTCCCTCCTCCTCCCGTTCCCTCTCAATGCCCCCAGCCCTATGTCCACTGAGCAACATCCCAGCAGACCCCACGCTCTGTATTTGGAGAAACGTTGTCTTCTCATGCCCACAGGCCCCGCTGCTGATAAACTATCTTGGCAAGTAGCTTGCCCCTGGGAGTGGGACCTTCTTACAGCTAGAGTCTGAGCACAAGAGGAGCTGTGTTTCCTTCCCTTCCTCTCCTCACTCCTTTCCCAGGCGTTTGTGATCTCCTTGGCCCCTCCCTCTGGGACTCATCTTGAACATGCTCACCCTCATGAGGGCCCCTAATCAGGAATAACTCCTGTATCTCCCATCACTCAGTATTCTTGCCTGGAGAATCTCCGTTAACAAAGGAGCCTAGTGGGCTACAGTCCATGAAGTCGCAAAGAGTCAGACACGACTGGAGCGACTTAGTGCGCGTGCACACACTGGGTCAGTTTCCTGTGTGTGGTCACCACCTCCTGCTCTCCCACCTGCCACGCAGTGCTGGGTTCCCACCCCTGGCTGGAAGGCCCCCGAATGGGCCCGGATCTCTGGGCTCAGGCTTGGGTGGGCGGAGCTTGGCTGCCTCTGCTGACCGTGCCCTTCCAAGGGTGACCCCTTGCTCATCACGTGGCCTCAGACCCTATCTGGCCTGTCTTTTGCTAGTGGCATCTTCTCAGCCCACCTCGTGGCTCCAGGAGAGAATCATTCCCTGCTCTGTATTTCGATGGCTCACATTTGATTCTGTGCTACGGAGGCAAAGACCCGGGAGGGACAAACAGTTGTCCCCAGGTGGATGGCCACCCCCATGGCCCATGCTTGTCCTCTTCACACAGGCCCGGGGGGAGGTCTTTTCAAGGCAAAGCATGCTCTGCCTTGCCATGTATACCAGAAAGAGGACAGCTTGGCTTCCATGGAAATGCTTCTGAAACGTGGCAACAGCCAATTGTGTGGGTCTCGGGAGCGTAGGTGTAGAGACATAAATAACAACCCAGGACATAAAATACCCGCTACCCAGAATCAATCAATCTCCCTCCCTCTCCACCTCCGTACGGCTCCCCGGATGGGTTTGTTCCCAGGCAGACGCGCACCTCCACACGGCCACCTGCAGGCGTGAGTGTGGCCTTCACGTGGTTCCTGCCACCCGCGTGGCCCACACACGTGCTCAGATCAGGGTGTCATCTTGGACATCAGGGCTGACAGCCGCCAATTCCTCTCTTTGCCTGCCCAGGAGACCCATAGTTCTAGAAGACAAATGCTAATCCATTGACTTTTCAGAAAACTAAAGGGAATAGTTGGGCCTTTCTTTCTCTTCTTCTGCCCTGGAGCATCCGTGAAGGTCATGGATGCAGAAGCCTGAGCAGAGTGTGAGGCACAGAGAGGCAGCAGGAAGGGCTTCATCAGGTGGCTCTCCTTCTGAGCCCTGGCTCCTGGTGCAGGAGACGCCGCCACACTCAACTCACAGGATTATGGAGGGATTAGAGAGAATACACGCGAAGGGCCTGTACAGCAAGCCTTAACTGTAGATCTTTCTGGCTTTACGTTCTGCACTTTGCTCATTCCTGGTCACGCATCCCAAGCCTTTTGTAGACGATGCTTGAATTCTCTGCCCTGTAGCATCCCTCCGTGCTTGTGGCCATCCAGTCCTGGGATGATTCCCCTGATGAGGGTCCCAGCAGCAGCCACCTGGGGCTGTGATGGTTTGAAGAACTTCCTTCCGCTGGAGTCTGCCTCTCTGCAGCCTGACCACAATGCTCTGGGTCATCACTTTGGGACCGCACAGAGTAAGGGGGCTCCCCTTCACCTGGCAGCCCTACTCCCACAGATGCAGGGACACACCCCAAGTTCCTTCACCCGTGGCTTTGGTTTCAGCCCCGTTCTCCTCTGGCCATGCGCCAGCATCCCTCTCACCCTGGCAGAGGACACTCTGGCTCCCTTAGCAGCTGTGCTGACCTCAGGCCACACTGGCGCTCAGCTGGCATCAGCCATGATCTGCAATCTACCCACATGTGGCTGCCTAGCAGCAACTCCTCACCTCTGTCCAGTCTGTGGATACTTTGAATCCAAACTGAGAATCCCACCTTATCTACATATCAAGTCTCATGTTGTTAGGTTTGGCTCTTCCTTACAATCTACTGGGCTTCCCTTGTGGCTCAGCTGGTAAAGAATCTGCCTGCAATGCAGGTGCCTGGGTTCAATCCCTGGGTTGGGAAGATCCTTTGGAGAAGGGAAAGGCTACCCACTCCAGTGTTCTGGCCTGGAGAATTCCATGGACTGTATAGGCCATGAGGTCACAAAGAGTCAGACACAACTGAGCGACTTTCACTTTGGCACTTTCACTATAATCTACTCGGAGTCCCCAGGCAGAGACTGGGGCTTCCCTGGTGGCTCAGTAGTAAAGAACCTGCTTGCCAATGCAGGAGACGCAAGAGGTGTGGGTTCAGTCCCTGGGTAGGGAAGATCCCTTGGAGGAGGAAATGGCAACCCACTCCAGTATTCTTGCCTGGGAAATCCCATGGACAGGGTAGCTTGACAAGCTACAGTCCATGGGGTTGCAAAGAGTCCAACAGGACTGAGCACGCACCAAGGAGTCCCCAGAGCCTTGCTATTTGGGGATCACTGTTCCCTGTGAGGCGCCATCTACATAGGGAGGAGCTGGGGTGGAGGCAGGTCTAATCCAGTTCAGCTCTGAGCCAGCACCTTTGAATACAGTCAGGGAACAGCTGTGAATTTGCACAATAATTGGTCAGCTTCCACTCCAGAGAGGCCGTGGAGAAGGTGCCTTGCCAGATCCTCACGTGGGGCCTGGCATGGTGGTTGAGAACTCCGGCAGGTTCACACTCAGTTCCAAAAGATCAGCTTGTGATCTTGGGCACCTGACCTTCTGCGCCTCTGTTTCCTGCTCTGGGAAATGGGAATGACAATGGAACAGACCACAGAGGGTTTCACAGAGCTACCATACTTTCAGTGAATTTGCAGAATGGATGCAGGGCATGTGGTGGCTTGAAATTGGCCTCAGTGGGAGTATTTATGTGGAGAAACAGGCAGATGCTGCAAGTCAGGGTATCCTTCCTAGAGCAGCCCTTGTTAAGTGTCTCCCAGCACAGCTCTCTGTAAAGCACAACAGTGTACCTGGGCCGTTAGCAGCCAATACATGTTAGCTATTGTTATGATTATTTCATTCATTAACTTGACTAATAGGCTGGTCCAAAGAAGGGATGAGTTTAATCAGATATAATCGCTGTTAATGAACCTGTAGTGGCTCTTGGCAATGGCTGCTTCCCTCAGAGGCAGCCCATGAATAATCCCAGGACTGGGTTCGTGCACCCACCGCTGGGGGAGGGATGTCACCCACAGTCCGGGCCCCAGGCCAGATGCAGGGGAGCTGGGGAGAAGAGCACAGATGAGGTCTGTGCTGTCATGATGCTTACAGTCTCAGGGAGGGCACAGACTCAAAAGCAAGTGGACACACAGCATCCCAATAGAATCGCAAATGGTGACTGTGCTCTGGAGGACAGGATGGAGCAGTTGAGAAAGCTGGGGTCCGCTTTGGATGGGGTGGCCGCCCAGGCACGTCTGACTCTGCTCATACCGTGGACAAGCGCTTTGCTCCCAGCCCTGCTGCCCGTGACATCACGGCTGAGCCAGAGCAGGGCAAGGGTGGGCGTGTCTACACCACAGGCAGTGGTGGGTAATCAGGTCGTGATCCTGTCCGTGCGCAGATGCAGGACGGGGGTCTCAAGTGGCTTTTACCAGGTTGAACAGCAGGCCTGGACTTTTCTTCAACTTTTGATTTGTATCAGTGTGTTTGTGCTCAGTTGTGTCTGACTCTTTGCGACCCCGTGGACTGCAGCTCGCCAGGCTCCTCAGTCCATGAATTCTCCAGGCAAGAATACTGGAGTGGGTTGCCATTTCCTTCTCCAGGGGATCTTCCTAGCTCAGGGATCGAACCCATGACTTCTGCATTGGCAGGCAGATTCTTTATGACTCTGCCATCTGGGAAGCCTTATTTTATATTGAGAGTGAAAGTGTTCGTCGCTCAGTTGTGTCTGACTCTGCAACCCCATGGACTGTAGCCCACCAGGCTCCTCTGTCCATGGGATTTTCCAGGCACGAATACTGGAGTGGATTGCCATTTCCTTCTCCAGGGGATTTTCCCAACCCAGGCATCGAACCTGGGTCTCCCGCATTTCAGGCACGTTTTTAACCAACTGAGCCACCAGGGAATCAAATTGACAATGTTGTGATAGTTTCAGCAGAGCGACTCAGCTGTACATATATGTTCTCCCCCAAACTCCCCTCCCATCCAGGCTCAGGCCTAGATTCTGGCACCCTCTTTTGATATTCTGGGGGAATTCCTGGTGGCAGAGTGGTAAAGAATCTGCCTGCCAATGCAGAAGATGCAGGTTCGATCCCTGAGCCAAGAAGATGCCCTCAAGAAGGAAATGGCAACCTGCTCCAGTATTCTTGCCTGGGGAATCCCAGGGACAGATTAGCCTGGTGGGCCACAGTCCAGGGGGTTGCAGAGTCTGAACACGACTGAACACACACAGGTCACTGTTTAGTTTCCCCAGAAAAGCTCAGGCACCGGGTGGTCTTTCAGAGGATGGTGAAGGATGAGTTTCCTTCTAGAGGAAAGTTCTGATGGAACCAGCCCACTGTCCATTGCACAGCAGCACCTAGGAGAGCTTTTGCTGGGATCTTTACAGCAATGAATGCAAAACAAGCCCCCAAATGAGGTGTACATCTGTCTTGAATGATCAAAAACTCAACTGAGAAGTTTCTTCTGCCGTAGAGGGAGGGGCAGGTCTGGGAAGGGACTCAGGGGCAGAGGATGTTTACAGCAGGGGCTTTGCCTAAATTCTATCCACCTTACGTCTCAGTCATCCGGTCACCAAGGAAACAATGTCAGTGTTTGCCTTCTCTAGAGCCCCGATTGCGAGCTTGCCCTTCACCTGTCATTTCATTTCATCAGTACAGCCTCTCGCCAAGTAGATGTCACTTCTCCTGATTGTTCTCTGGATAACTGGAGTTCAGTCAAGTAACTTGCGGAAAGTCGTACAGCTAATCATGAGAAGACCCAGCACTTTAAGCCAGTTTTCTTGAGTGCAAAGCCCATTCTTTCTTGTCAAAACACTAAGTCCTCTCCTCTCCAACACTAGCTAGGCATCCTTGGGGCTGAGCCTGGGCTGTGAACAGATGCAGTGGCGGCAGTCTCTCAGCCCCCTGTGGGTTTGAGTTGTCATGGTAGCCTGACGTGGGGTGGAGGCCCTGGTAAGGGTATGGGCTCTGTTTCCATGGTGATCATTGAACCCCTCTAAGCCTCACTTTCCTTAAAAATGAGAATAAGAATGCTGTGTCTGCTTCAAGGGCTTGTTGGGACATAGTGTCCATCCTGGGCTTAGCACAGCATTGGCCCTTAGTCGTCGTTCAGTTGCTCAGTCGTGTCTTTGTGACCCCATGGACTGCTGCATGCCACGCTTCCCTGTCCTTCACCATCTCCAGGAGCTTGATGAAACCCATGTCCATTGAGTCAGTGATGCCATCCAACCATCTCAACCTCTGTTGCCCCCTCCTCCTCCTTCCCTCAATCTTTCCCAGTCCTGGGGTCTTTTCCAATGAGTTGCCTCTTCATATCAGGTGGCCAAAGTATTGGAGCTTCAGCTTCAGCATCAGTCCTTCCAATGACTTTTCAGGGTTGATTTCCTTTAGGATGGACTGGTTTGATCTTAATTGCCCAATACACTTCAGGAGGAATCACACAAGGAGTCTTCAGTCCTTAGTATAAACTGGCATGGTGAAGGGAGAGAAGAATCAGAACCGCGCTGACCCCTGTAGATTGATCACGTCCTGACGTGGGGTGCTCCCCAGCCTGGGTCCCTGCAAAGTGCGGCCGTGGGGTTCTTATTTTGCAGTCATCACCATATTCAAGGGGAAGGTGGAGGAAGTGGAGCTGCCCGTGGAGAAGGTGGACATTATCATAAGCGAGTGGATGGGCTACTGCCTGTTCTACGAGTCGATGCTCGCCACCGTCGTCTTCGCCAGGGACAAGTGGCTGGTGAGCCTGCTGCATGCCGTCCTCTGGTTGCCCCGTCGGCTGCCTGGCTGTTCAGCCCCCGCCTGTAGCCGAGGGAGACTGCGAGGACTTCAGAGAGGACCTGGGCTACAGGGTCACCGCTCCCAAACCCCTCTCTTTAAACTAGATCTGCTTCTGGGGGACAGAATGAGCATTCGTAGGTCTAACCTTGGCCTCTTTTGCTATAAGAGAGACCCATTGTTTGCTGTCCAAAGTCTATGCTGGTCAGCAAGTACTAAGGGTTTGCACGGCTGTCAGTAAGCCAGTGTGCTTTTGACCTTAGCTTCTCCAGAATGAGAAGTCAAAACATCTTCCACCGCCCTCACTGGACACATCTCTGCCCATCCACATTTATCCTATGGACCCCACTTCGGCCCCTTGGGTTTTTCCTGGTACCAAAATCGACACTGAGCCTCCCCACCCAGCCCTCCCCCCGGCCGAGGTGACAGTCTGCTGCATGAGGAATGCTGGCGAGGGGGTGCCTGTCTGGTGACTCTATGTGCAGTTCAAAAATGTATGTCTTTGTCAGGTGAATAGATTACGAGACCCATTTCCCCACAATTCATCAACAGAAACCTGGAGGGCTTATGTTTCCAGACCGGGCGGCTTTGTACGTGGTAGCAATTGAGGACAGACAGTACAAGGACTTCAAAATCCACTGTAAGTCACCCTTTCATTCTCTGCTGGGCTTTTAGGGGGGCTTTGCGGGGGCGGGAAGCACTTCAGAGGGCTGGGCGTGAGTGGTCAGTCTCGCGGACACAGCTGCTGTGCCTCTGAGGAGTTTATACCTGTGACCTTTTCTGGATTCTTCTCTCTGGATGTTTTCCTCTGGTCCCAAGGGTGGGGTTTCTACAGAGAGGAAATAAGAATGTGGCTGGTGGGAGGTTCAGTGGGGAGAGAATGAATGCAGTGTGGATGGAAAGTGAATGAAGCAGCAGAAGCTGAGGTTTTTTTGCAGAGCCGGCAGGTGGCTGAAAGCTACTAAAGGTCATTTCTCCCTAACATCCACATAAGGACAGGGAGGGTCTCCAGCCAGGCCAGTTGTTTGAACTCTGCCTTTGTATGCCTGAAATCTGTCAGCATAGCATTGGTTCTCCTTCATATAAGTAAGATACAGAGGGAGATGGAGG
>NW_011494785.1:3023551-3031860 GCF_000754665.1 Bison bison bison | reverse complement strand
TAATCAGTTGAAAAGGTGCTCTCTTAGAAAAAATGTCCCCCACCCCCGCACAACTCTCCAACATTTTATCTGATCCCCAAAGAGTTGTTTGATTCTATTTCATTTAAAGAGTGACCATTCTCAAGGGATACAAGCCTGGTCCTCCATGTGTTTAAACGGATTATGCTTCCATAAGGTTTAGAAGGACAGGGAAGCCTGGCGTGCTGCAGTCCAAGTGGTCACAAAGAGTCAGACATGACTTAGCATCTGAACACACACACAAGGTTTAGAGACAGACTTGTGTCCTTAGCCAGAACTAACTAAAGCGACAAAGTGCGAAGACCACCTCCCCACCTCCACACACACAAGTGAGTATGCACACGATCCAGCCCTCCCCCCAACCCCCGCACACATACAAGTGAGCACAACCCCAAGCGTGAGCAGAAACTCCAAACAGTCCAACAGTCTCCGCAGATTTGGGTTCCTGCCAGCGCAGTGCTAAACACCCCTCGTCTAGACTCCCTGTGACAGAGAGGTTCCCAGATCGAACAGACTGGCTTCCGGCCCCCAGAGGCTAGGACTCCAGAGTCCAACAAAGTCTGGTCGTTGTCTGTGCTGCTGGGCTGTGCCTCGGAGTACATGCGTCCACCTGCGTCCTCACCTTTCTGGAAATATAAACTCAGAGCATGTTCAGAGCCAGGTCAGGACAAGACAGAAATGGGACATTTGTCTGAGCCCTCCTGCCCATCTGGCGTCATTTCTAACGTTCAATGAGCAATGAGAGGTAGGAGGTTAGATGATAAAGCTTTGAAGGTGGCCAGCTCTGGCTTTGCATCCTCTGGGTGACTGTGAACGAGTCACCTAACATCTCTGAGCCTCGGTCTGAGATAAAACTCCCCCAGCCTATAGACGTGTCAGGAGGATGAAGTGAGACGATGTATATAAGGGGCGTGACAGTTGTTGATGCTGCACGTGGCAGCCTGGATCTGGTCCCCAATTGCGTCATTAAGCTCCTTCCTGCCTGTGGCCCTGGCCCTGAGCCTGACTGCCGAGCTCGCTGGCCTCCAGAGGCTCAGAATCTAGGCCAGATGCGCTCTCGTGATAGGTTTCAGAAACAGCTCAACGGCAAATGTTGATCAAATGCATGAATAAATAGGACATATTTTGCCCTGGAGCTGTGTGGTTATGTTGCCTTTGGAGTTTTTGCTGTAACAGTATAAATTGTGTTTGGAGGAGAACCTACAGGCACATTCTTTGTTCTCTCATGCTCTAAACTGATTGAACTCCGACCCTCGGCTAGGCGCTTTAAGGAACTTCCTCGTAGTTTAAACGCAAACAGATCTCACCCTCCTCCTTGTCTGGATCCTGGTCGGGACCTTGACCTCACGCACCTTGCCATGAGGACTGGATCAGCCCTGACAGGCCCTGGTGCACTGGCTCCTACTCAGGTGCCAGCCCAGGACCCTCGGAGACCATGGGATTGAGTCTCCTCCTGCTTATTGCAATTTTCATACCATCTGAAAAAGAAAAAAAAAAACAAAACTGAAAGGTAGCCCCGTTTCTTTTCTTGTGGAATCTCTCCAGTCTGTCAACAGCATTCCCCGCAAACTCAAAATCAAATGCACCTTTACATTTTATTTAACATAGTTTCCAAGTTTTCTATTTAAACATGTCTTTTTGAAAATGACCTGTTTCTGTTTTTAGGAAAGGAAGCAAGTGCATTTAGAAATCTGTTTTAAATAAACAGAGATTTTGGTTACTCAGAGTTCTAAATCCAAAGTGAAAGCATAAAGGTTGCTGGTTGCTAAGGGAACAATTGTAAGCAAATTTCTGATGGCTCAAGAACCAGCTAAAAAAGAAAAATCTTAAATAGGGCAGGAGAGGGAGTTGTGCCCAAATCCCTTTCAGAAAGAAAATTGTTGGGAAAATAGTTTGTCCCCTCCCCGCTCCCTCCTTGCCCTTCTCCTCCCCTCTTTTCTTCACCACACGCAACATGGGAACACAAAAACATGAGTGAACTCAGCAGTTGCCCTCAGTTTGCTCACACATACACACAGATCACTGGCGTGTACCAGGCTCACAACGCACAGTTTGTTGAGTGAATGAACGAGAAAATGAATGAAGGAATAGAAGTAAGCCAGCAAAGGAATGTACAAAGTGATGGTGGTGGGAGCAGCAGCAGCGGTGCTGTCGACTTAAAACAAAGGCATAATGTGAGAGCTATGAGTCAAGTTTTATTTGGGCCAATATGAGGGCTGCAGCCTGGGAGACAGCACCTCTGGGGGCTCTGAGAAACTGCTCCAAAGACGTCGGGGGAAGAACAGTATATATGTGATTTTGGTAAAGAGGAAGTACATGTGGTCAGGCACGTTTATTTTTTTAGAAAGTTTCTGCTGGTCTTGTGAAGCTTCTGCTAGTCACGAGAAACGGTCGTCACAATGAAGGACGTTAGTGTTTTTCTACATATAAGGAGGTACTAGAATTGGGCTCATAAAATCAACTGCTGAGAACATCTATCTGAAGACCTGTCCTGTCAGCTTTCTGGAGCACAGAGTGCCTCGTTTCTGCTCTCCACCCTGGACTTCTTCAGGGGGTGTTGGAGGGCAGCTGCCGCAGCAGCACATGAGTCGCTAAGTCATGTTCGACTCTTGTGACCCCATGGACTGTAGCCCACCAGGTTCCTCTGTCCGTGGGATTTCCCAGCAAGAATACTGGAATGGGTTGCCATTTCCTCCTCCAGGGGGTCTTCCCGACCCAGGGATTGAACCAGGGTCTCCTGTATTGCAGGAAGATTCTTTACCAGTGATCCAGTGAGGGTTCCCAGACAGAGGTGCAATCATTAATTTTTTTTTTTAACTCTGAAGATTTCTAGAATCTCAAAATTGGAAGGAAATTGGGTAGATATTCCATGTGATTTTCTTACCCAGTAGTTGACTCTAAAACATGCTGAGGGTCAGAGGATGGGCACTGGCTTCCTGGCTGATGAGAAGATGACAAGGGACCTCTTGCATAGAGATGGTGGTGCCTGTAGCTGGAGGCTTGGCGGGCAGGACCTCTTGGAGGGTTCAGGTGCTCTCCATGAGTTTCTCCACCACCCTGACATCCAGAGCTCTATTGCCTGGCTCTAGCCTATTTTACACAAGGAGTTGACTTTGATCTGAGAGCCTAAAATATATTAAACTATTATACACACCTTCCTTTCTATCTGGAGGAAGTTGTCAGTGGTGCCTGGTGCCACCTGCTCTGTTTTTCCCCGAGGCACCCCCACTAGTTTCTCTAACAGAGAAACTCAAATTACCGGGGCCAGGACAGGGATGGGGGATGTAGCTACCAATCTCTCCACTGAGCTTGTTTTCCAGTACTTCATATTCCTGTCTTTGTTTTCAGGTTAGTATTTCCTCTAATATATATCCATTCTGTGCGTAAGCTCATTGGAAGAGTTCTACATCTTTGATATTGTGATCTTTTTCATTTCCAGCATTTCCATCTCACTGATAAAATTCTGCATCTGTTCATGCATGTTTTTTCTGCATTAGATTCTTTAAAATATTTATTAAAGTATTTGAACCTCCTTGTTACATTTTCCCAATACCTGAGCTCTGAGTCTGGTTCTATTGACTATTTTTCCTTTTGGTAATGGGTCATATTTTTCTTCCTTTTCCATGTGTCTTGTAATTTTTGATTAATGCTGGACATTGTGAGTAGTGCTGGACAGTAGAGACAGATAAATAATTTATGCCCAGAGAAGAGCATGCCTCTTCCTCTACCAGCCCATTCAAGTGGGGATTCTAGTCCACCTAGTCTGGACTAGCTGGTAGGTCTGGACTTGGTTGCTGTTTCAGTTACATTCAGAGCACCATGGTGTGGTCCTTTTCAAGAGTTTGTTTCAATCCATAAACTAAATTTCACAGGTCTTTTGTTATTATTTTTGAATCCCTAGAAAGTTAGCTAACCCTTTCCTGGTGGTTGATGACCCTCACTCCATATTCACTCATTTACTAGATAAGACAATTGCAACAAAAAATTAATATGCTTGATGTGCATCCTCGCCCATGCCTGCTGCACGCATGGTGGAGAAGCTAGTGGGAAATGCATGGTCAGTGGGAAGGAGAGGAAAAAACCCTTATGTCCTAGATAATCTCTCACTGAATAACTGGAGGTAGGGCCATCTGGCCGGGAAGATCAGACATAAATTAACCAGGTGTTGTGAAGCAGTGCAGGCATTGAATGTTTGGGAATAAATTCATTAAATTTAATTCATTCATTTAAAAAAAACCCAACATTATCGGTGGACCTGTACTGTGCCAGATGCTCTGTTGCAGGTGCTGAGGATACAGAGGAGAGGGGTTCCACAGGTGGGAGTGGTTGGAGATGTCACAGTGGCCATTTGAAGCTTTAAGTCCATTTGAAAATTGGACTGCAAGGGACTTCATAGATCATGGAGCCCAAGGATTACCAACTGCTTGGAACTGCCTATGTTGACTTGGAAATCCCATCTCCCTGGGGCCCAAATCTGAAGATTCTGATTCAGTAGGTCTGGTTATGGTCCAGGAATCTGTATTCTAAGAAGTGTCCCAGATGATTCTGGAACACAGAACCAGTGGACCAAACTCCTCACTTTACAAACAATTCGGAAAGAAGGGGGCCAAGCTGCCAGGGTCACAAGCTTGGTTGATGGCAAAGCCAGAGCTCAACCATGTAACTACAGTAACTATCACATTTCAAGGGCTTTCTCTGTGCCAGACCCTGTTGTGAACCTTATATGTATCATCACATTTGATCCTCATAACAACCCTATAGAGCAACTATCATCATCATCATCTCCGTTTTTAAAAACTTGTTATTTTATATTGGAGATAACAATGGGGCGATGGCTCCAGGTGCGCAGTAGGGGCACTCAGCCGTACATATACATGTATCCATTTCCCCCAAACCCCCTTCCCATCCAGGCCGCCGCATATCACTGAACAGTGTTTCCTGTGCTGTACTGGTGATCCATTCTAAATATAGCAATGCACTCATTGGAAAAGACTCTGATGCTGGGAGGGATTGGGGGCAGGAGGAGAAGGGGACGACAGAGGATGAGATGGCTGGATGGCATCACTGACTCGATGGACGTGAGTCTGAGTGAACTCCGGGAGTTGGTGATGGACAGGGAGGCCTGGCGTGCTGCGATTCATGGGGTGGCAAAGAGTTGGACACGACTGAGCGACTGATCTGATCTGATCTGATCTGATATATGTCCATCCCCAAATCCCTTAATTATCCCTTCTCCCAGTCCTCCCCCCGCACCACCGCATCCCCTGGTAACTGTAAGTTCATCGTCTCTATTTTAAAGAAGAAACCAGCTCTTTGAGAGGTTAAACTCTTGCCTAAAGTTGCACAGCAAATAAACAGAGCCAAGATTTGAAGCCCAAACCCAGGATTTTAACCATTTCACATGGACTCTCAGATACACTTTCTCAGAGCCTTAACTTAAAGCAGGGCGGAGGGTAAGAGCAGATGTGTAGCGGTAGGTGTCTTGAGAAAGGATTTTTAAAAAAGTGTGTGTGGGTGTGCATGTTTTACCTGGGTAAGCATGGACAGCTCTTTCCAGATTCTAGCAGGGGATCTTCTCTGGAGCTGTGGCCACACTTCCCCAAACGTTGAGTGTTAATTGCTCAATTGTGTCTGACTCTTTGTAACCCATCAACTCTAGCCCACCAGGGTCCTCTGTCCATGGGATTCTCCAGGCAAGAATACTGGAGTGGGTTGCCATTCCCTTCTCTGGGGGATCTTCCTGACCCAGAATCGAACCCAGATCTCTCACATTTCAGGCAGATTCTTTACTATCTGAGCCAACAGGGAAGCCCCAAATGTAGATAGATAGGTTCAGTTGGGAGTTTGGCTCCAGCCTCGGGTATAGAATGGGAGCTGACTGGCATCTAATCCTCAAGCCAAAATTGCACAAGTGCTTGCCCTCTGGGAGATGATTATTTTCTCAGCCTCTTCTTTCCGAGGAAAGTCTTTGTGTGCCCTTGAAAAGATCCTGAGTAAAAGGAACGCAGCATTCCCTGGCCGTTCACGCCTCCCTCATTTCACCCCCATCTCCTAAAGACACAGAGGGACATAAGTTTCCTATGGTTCCATTTGTTTGGTGAACATTTAAAAATAATTTAATCCTGTAAGATTTAAGAGAAAAGCAAGTCTGCTGCTACGGCTAAGTTGCTTCAGTTGTGTCCGACTCTGTGCAACCCCATAGACGGCAGCCCACAAGGCTCCCCGTCCCTGGGATTCTCCAGGCAAGAACACTGGAGTGGATTGCCATTTCCTTCCCCAATGCATGAAAGTGAAAAGTGAAAGTGAAGTCGCTTAGTCGTGTCTGACTCTTAATGACCCCATGGACTGCAGCCCACCAGGCTCCTCCGTCCATGGGATTTTCCAAGCAAGAGTACTGGAGTGGGGTGCCATTGCCTTCTCCAAAAGCAAGTCTAGTTCAATGTATTTCTAAACTCCTCTGAGTAAACGAACAAGTGAGATATAGCCACCCAGTAACTAGACTCAGCTAAGGGATCCTCAACCTCCAGATCTAATGCTGATGATCTGAGGTGGGGCTCACGTAAAATAGCAAAAATGAAGCACCCAACACATGTAATGCACTTGAATCATCCTGAAACCACCTCCCCCAACCTTGTCCGGGGAAAGATTGTCTTACATGAAACCGGTGAAAGTAAGAGTCACTCAGTCACGTCTGATTCTTTGCAACCTCATGGACTACACAGTCCATGGTATTCTCCAGGCCAGAATTACTGGAGTGGGTAGCCATTCCCTTCTCCATGGGATCTTCCCAACCCAGGGATCAAACCCAGGTCTCCCGCACTGCAGGTGTATTCTTTATCAGCTGAGCTACTAAACTGGTCCCCGGTGCCAAAAAGATTGGGGACGGCTCTGCACTGTGGGGCAAGCAAATGGCATTCCTGCTTGCTTTCACGACTGTGTTGGTTAGGACACAGGGTTTGCGCCCTAGCGCCACGGTTTCCCTGCTGTGGGATATCAGCCCAGTATCCCACATGCATGTAAGCCGAGCGCCAGCTGCTGCCAGCCCCATTTTCTCATCTGCTGTATCGAGGTATCCTCATGCGGTTGCTGGGGAGAGTCAGTGATGGGTCCGGCCAGGGCTGGGTGATCAAGCAGTGGTACCAGTGATGATCGTCATTTACCAGTGATCTGGCACCATCATGGACTTCTTGGTGGCTCAGATGGTAGAGAGCCTGCCTGCAATGCATAAGACCCAGGTTCAGTCCCTGGGTCGGGAAGAACCCCTGGAGAAGGGCATGGCTACCCACTCCAGTATTCTTGCCTAGAGAATCCCATGGACAGAGGAGCCTGGTGGGCTATAGTCCATGGGGTTGCAAAGAGTCTGATATGACTGAGCGACCAACACTTGGACCATCAGACTTGCATTCATTGACTTCCAACCCTGCACCCTGAATCCCTGATTAATGCATCTTATGAGCAGCCCCTGGGGGCAAAGGGGCACTGCTGGGCTGCTCTGTGCCCCACCTGGGGGATATGTCTCACGGGATGGGTCCTAATGAGGACATTGTGGTGTGGGAAAAAAGCAAGGCCTCTGCTGGACACCCCGGATCCCCACCTCACATTTTGCAGTTGAGAAAGTGGATGATCAGAGAGGCTAGGAGATTTGCATGAGGGCATGGAGAAGGAAATGGCAATGGAAACCCACTCCAGTGTTCTTGCCTGGAGAATCCCAGGGACGGGGGAGCCTGGTGGGCTGCCATCTATGGGGTCGCACAGAGTCGGACACGACTGAAGTGACTTAGCAGCAGCAGCAGCAGCTGGCTAGTAAAAGATGGCACTGGGATACCAATGGCAGCCTGTTTCATGAACCAGGAAATCCCATGTTTCTTTCTGCTTCATGAGAGCTTCAGTAGGTGGGGATGGGAGGAAGAAGGGAGATGGCTTTATAGCTGTGGGGCAGGATGGAGCCGAGGCAGTGGGGTAGAAATGGGGACGGTGGAGGAGAGAGTTCTTAGGAGATGCTGAGGCTCAGAGAGAAGAGAGGAGAGCAGATACAGAACAGTCAGGAATCTGGGTTCTAGTCCTGGCCCGACAGGAGTCTAGCTGTGTGACTTCGGTGAAGTTTCTTACCCTCTCTGAGCTTCACTTTTCCTAACCCTGAATCGGGACCTGTGCACATTAGATGGTGTGAAGGACCGTTTGGCACCTTGTGAAACTCTCCTCCAGGCAAGCACCTCTCCTGTTGTCAGACCAGGGAACACAAGCTGCCACCCACCCTCTAGGACTCAGGGGGCCCCAGGGACTTCTGGGGG
>NW_011494785.1:3020068-3023451 GCF_000754665.1 Bison bison bison | reverse complement strand
CTTGTGGGGGTCCCGCTGCTGGCCCTCACATTTCGCTCTGTCCCCACAGGGTGGGAGAACGTCTATGGCTTTGACATGACTTGTATTCGGGACGTTGCCATGAAGGAGCCCCTGGTGGACATCGTGGATCCAAAGCAAGTGGTGACCAACGCCTGTTTAATAAAGGTCTGCAGATGCGTCCTGCATGGGCCTGGGGGTGAGGGAAGCCTACTGTGCCACGTGGATGCTCAGGCCTGGGGTCAAAGCTACGCAGGCTCCTGCAGGGCCCTAGGCTGTGAGGCAAGGCCACCTCGGCTGGCCGGAGCCTCTGGCAGCCCAGGGTGACCGATGAGAGCAGTCACTGGCCCTGAGCAGAGCTGTCGAAAGAGGGCCAGTGGACTCCATGGTGGCACAGCTGGGGGGTGGTCAGTGCGTGTCTCCTGGTGATGTGAGTGGGGGTGTGTGTCGGGGGAATGGGAGCATCAGAGAGAGAAGTCCTGGAGGCTCAGGTCGGGGGAAGCCCCCCCATTCGGAGCAGGACGGCGGCTTTAGGGAAGAAATCCCAAACCTCAATCGGCTATGCAGTCAGCGTCACACTCCCCCGCTTCCAAGCGCACCTGTGACGTGGCCGGGTGGGACTCACCGCATCCTGGGCTCCCTGGTTTGTACACGGCTCCACATCTTGTCCTCCACGGCTTTCCGTCTTCAGTGCAGATGGAGAACTGCTCACCAGGGTCCTCCCCCAGGGCATTCCTATTACTAAATATCCAAACTCGCCAACTGTGCTGTGTGCATGTACAGTCAGACCCCATAGACTGTAGCCTGCCAGGCTCCCCGGTCCACGGGATTCTCCAGGCAAGAACACTGGAGTGGGTTGCCATTTCCTCCTCCAAGGGATCTTCCAGACCCAGGGATCGAACCGGCATCTCTTGTGTCTCCTACATTGGCAGGTGGCTTCTTTACCACTAGTGCCACCTGGGAAACCCCTTTTGCGAGGGTACCAATAAAAGCGCTCCGTGACCTCCCCAGCCTTCCAGCCCCACGCTCCCCCTGGAGGTGACCACTGTCCACACAACAGGTTAACCTTTCCAGCCCTTTGTCTAAGTATCTGCATTTACATATGCTGATCTGTCCTCCAGACCCAAGGAGAACTCCTGGTACTTGAAAGCCATCCGTTTCACAGGGTTCAAGTTCACTTTTTAATCAAAGAATCTGGGTTCACTGTGTCTCCAGCTTCACTGTGTCAGTTGTCCTGGGCCCTCCCCCCAGCCCTCATTGTGCTGAAACACACCTGCCCGCGCTGGTCCAGTGAGCATCACTGCAGTTCCAGGAGCTCTGGTGGGTGGGACAGGGAAGAGCCCAGGGCCACTGGGGGAAGGGGAGGTTCCTGCAGGGTGAATGCAAACCGCGGCTTTGTCCAGGCGAGAGCAGTCAGTCCCCAGTCCCTGGTCGCTGTGTTCCTCATAAGGAACCCTTGTCATCTTGGATTTAGAAGGGACCCTGGAGGACAGATAAAACTAGGCGAACCTCATACAGGTCCCATCAGATAAAGGATGCTTCCCTCTCATCCTGCCCGCACTGGAGGGTTTTGCCACCTGTTACCTCTGCCGGTTCCGAGTCCAGGCAGGACTCACGGTGAGCAAACGTCCTTTTATTTCTTCCCACCAGCCCCTCTGCCCATGAAGCTTCTCCCTTCTGGCGCTCCAAACAAGGTCCAGCAAACTCTCATGTGCTTAGTTGCTCCGTCCTGTCTGACTTTTTGCGACCCCATGAACTGTGGAGCCGTGGGGGTCTACAGGACAGACTCCTCCGTCCATGGGGTTCTCCAGGCAAGAATACTGGAGTGGGTAGGCATTCACTTCTCCAGGGGACCTTCCCAACCCAGGGACTGGACCTGGGTCTCCTGCATTGCAGGCGGATTCTTTACCATCTGAGCCACCAGCGAAGCCCAGGCCCAGCAAACTACACTCCAAATAATTCACCCACGGTGCAGAACATTCCTGCAAATATTGTAGTATGAGTGGAAGTCACCTGGTGCCATTGAATTTGCCCAAATGGCACACGGCAGCTGCATGGAGCCGTTAAGCATTTTCCCACAGGGGATGAAATTCCTTCCCAGGTTACTCTCTGCCCCTACCGGGCAGGGGTGGCCACAGCCCTTGTGCACGCCCACTGCTGGTCCTGGACTGGCCTGCTCTGTCTCCCCTCCTTCCTCTCCCCCGCCCAGCCAGGAACAGGCCAGGGTCTCTCCTGAGTGCAGCCTGGGGCTGGAGGCATGGCAGAAACCGGAGCTCCGGGCCCTCCCCGGCCAGTCACCTTCCTTCCTGTGCTCTCTGAGAAGGGCAAGGTCGGCTGTGTTTGCTTCCGCCACCAGGAGAGCCGTCCATCAGCTCTTGCTACTGTGCTCAGCACTGTCTTCCCGGGTCTGTTGGGAAAACAGTTGCCCTTCTTCACACACTTAATTGCTATTTTCATCGCTATTAACGTTGCGGCTTTTGACACTTGATGATAATTAAGACTCTGTTTTGACCAGCCTTCTGCTCTGAGACGTCTGTTTGTAACATGACATAGTGGGGACAGCAGTGGCCTGGCTCCTCAGAGTCACTGATGCCTGCGGAGCCCTGCGCCTGTTGGTGTGGCCTGAGGCCTTGTCAGGGGTCCCCCCGGGGTCTCAGAGCTACTGCTGCTGCTGCTGCAGAAAGAGGAAGCTTTCTGGCAGAGGGATCAGGGCTCCGGGGGGCAGGTGATGGGTCTGACTCTGGAGACTTTGAGTCTAAGAGGAGGGGGGATCCGACCCAGAGGGCCTTGTGTCTCTGAGGCACAGATGGCAGGGCGGAGGAGGGGCACTCCAAAAGAGCAGCTGCCCCTCTGTCTTTCCCATTTTAATGTATATCAGACTTTCAGTCTGGACGGCTTTTGTTCCTGCAGAGGCCCCTGTTTAGAGGCAAATGTCCGGAGGACCTAGAGAATGCTGTCAGAGCACTGACATTTTGTTGATGGACATCTGAGACCCCCATAGAGACAGAATCCCTGATAGATGGGGTGGTGTGTGTGTGTGTGTGTGTGTGTGTGTGTGTGCACGCGTGTGTATGCGTACATGTGTGCTCTTGTGCACACTGAGAGTGGTGAGGAAGTGAGGGGAGGCCAGAGAAGGGAGAAACCAAGTCCAGGTGAGTCACACAGCGTACTTCCCAGGTTGCTCTCTGGGTCCAGGCCCAGAGGCTGGGATATTTATAGGTGAGTCCTAGAAAGTTCTGGAAGGCTTTAGATCCAGGGAGCGGCATAGCCTGAATCCATCTTAGGTTGGTGGGTTGGTCTGAACCCACTTCAATATTCTTGCCTGGAGCATCTCATGGACAGAGGAGCTATTCTTGCCTGGAGCATCTCGTGGACAGAGGAGCGGC
>NW_011494785.1:3015010-3019867 GCF_000754665.1 Bison bison bison | reverse complement strand
TGGGTGGGAGGGAGAGTCGTCAGGCGGGAAGACAGTGTCAGGAGGAAAATGATGAGTTTTAGGGGCCAGGTCACACACCGAGGGTGCACGGACCATCACGTCCGGTCCCCGTGTCTAACGAGCTCTGGTCTGATGGTGGGGACAGGGGCAGAGGCAGTGAGACCGCTGAGCCGAGCCAGAAGCAGTGTACAAAGACCAGGCTGGGCTGGTGGCCAAGGGCACAGGGACAGGGACAGGGACTTTGGGAGGAGCCTGGAGACAGGTGGGCTGGCCCCAATGGAGAAAGAGATGGAGAAGCTAGTGAGTGTAGACACCATGAGCCCAGCCCTGGAGACTGAGCTGAAGCCCCCAACAAAAACCCAGTTACGCTCCGGTGCTCTGAGAGTTGTTGGGTGGGAGGGACCTCCAGACACGTGCACGGGAGGGATGACCAGTGGTGTGAGCTGACAGGTGCTGCAGCTAGACAGGCTCCCCGATGGGGCAATGCCCAAGCTCACAGGGTGGCATAGAATGAAGGACACCGCTGCCACCACGCCCCCGGCCGCTGCACTCTGGTCCCAGGTGGGAAGGACACGGATTCTGAGAGCGGCTCAGTGGGGGAGGGGCTTACCTGCCTAAAGGCGGTAGGAGCCAGCAGGGTGGTCCTTGAGGTCAGAGGCTGCTAGAAGTGGGGCTTCCCAGGCATCACAATGGTGAAAAAGTCCGCCTGCCAGTGTAGGAGATGCCCGCTCCATCCCTGGGTCAGGAGGCAAATGAGCCCACACACAGCACACAGCTGCTAGAAGTAGGTCCCCACTAGAAGGGACCCCCTAGGCTAGAAGTTGTGGCCAACTCTTTCCAGCCCCATGGACTGTAGCCCACCAGGCTCCTCTGTCCAGGGACTTTCCCAGGCAAGAACACTGGAGTGGGTTGCCACTTCCTCCTCCCGGAGATCTTCCCAACCCAGGGATCGCACTCGTGTCTCAAATCTCCTGCATTGGCAGGCAGGTTCTTTACCACTGGCTCCACCTGGGAAGCCCCAGTGAGGAGGGAGAAGGAGATGAAATCATGACTTAGGAAAGGCCGTTTACACAGGAGAAGAGAAAGTTGGGGGATCCATGTGAGCAGGAGCAGGCATGTTCTGTGGGTGGAAGAGAAAGTTGGGGGATCCATGTGAGCAGGAGCAGGCATTGTTCTGTGGGTGGAAGATACAGAGGCTGGTTTTGAAGCAGGACCTACTGACTGGAGACGTCGGGGAGGACTGGCCGCCTGGTAGGCAGTGAGCAAATCCTGCCTGGGGGTGGTCAGGTGTCCAGGGCCACTAACTTCCTGGGGATGCTCTTAGGGCTCACACATTCCCAGGGTAACAGGGGACCAGCTTTCTGACTCCGCTGGATTCTGGATGCCTGACCTGGCCTCACAAGGACCTTTAGTCTTTGTTCCCCATCCTTAGGCTCTAGAAGCATAGCATGGCTTATCTGAAGTGATGTCACCGACATCAAGGGCCCCCACAGTCCCCAACACCTGCAGTCACTCCCTCTTCCCAACCAATAGGTCATTGGGTGTTGAAGCTGCCACCCTGCACCGTAATGGGGCTCTGGGCTGGCTGCTGACTTGGCCTCATCTCTGCCTCTGTCCACCCTGTGGAGGCAGGACTTGGTTTTGAAGGTCCTGGGATTCCTTTCTTCATCCTAGAAACCTGTAGAGATAAAAGCCTCTTTGTCTTTCCTCCCCCCTCCCCTGAGACCCCTCTCTCCTACTTATTCCCAGCATCTTCCATCATCCGGATCTCAGGCACACCCTTGGGAACCATTTCCAGGCACACAGGTGTCTGTCTGGCTTGCACAGAGCTTTCAGGACAGAGGTCCCTACTGTGCAACCCAGCAGTTAGACCTCACCGAAAGTGGTCTGGATGCCTGGGGAGCTTTGTCCTGTCTCACTGGAGGTGGCCCACGTCAGGTCAGCATCCTCTGCACAGACAGAACACCACACTGCAAACCGTCATTCATGACTCCTGCTGCCACCCAAGATTGATTTTCAGTCACTTCCCGGCTGAAACTGTTAGAGTTATCAGTTCTTTGTGTTCTCCATTCCCAGCTAGAACTGAAAAATTCTCGCCTCTTATTTCCCCGTTTTATGTATTTAACTGTCCGGCTGGTGATAAATGGTCAGCAGACTTCCCTCGGCTCAGCCTGTGATTGTGTGGGCTCCGTTCTCAGTGCCTCTTGTTGATGGGAAATGAGTAGTCAAGCTCTGCTGGAACCCAGGAGGGCTTGATGGAGCAGGTGGCTGCTTTAATGCAGTGGCTCTGGGGCACCCCACCTCCCTACCCCACCCCTTGGAATTTGCCCCCCAGTACGAGGCTTCCCAGGTGGCGCTAGTGGTTAAGAACCCACCTGGCAGCACAGAAGACATGAGACCTGAGTTGGATCCTTGGATCCTGGAGAAGGAAATGGCAACTCACTCCAGTATTCTTGCCTGGAGGATCCCATAGACAGAGGAGCCTGGCGGGCTACAGTCCATGCAATTGCAAAGAGTCGGAGAGGACTGAGCAACTGAGCATGCACACATGCACGCACTGAGCAGACTCCACCCGAGAAAGGATGGGGGAGCTTGTGGTGGGTGGGCCTGGGACGTGGTCCCAAGAAATGTGACACCCAGGGGAGTCTGCGGTCTATAGTCTCCCTGGGGGATGAAGCCTCAGGCGGGACCCAGACCCGGCAGAGGTGCTGACCCGCACTCTCTCTCCTCTGGACTGCAGGAGGTGGACATTTACACGGTGAAGACGGAGGAGCTGTCCTTCACGTCTGCCTTCTGCCTGCAGGTACAGCGCAACGACTACGTCCACGCCCTGGTCACCTATTTCAATATCGAGTTTACCAAGTGCCACAAGAAAATGGGGTTTTCCACAGGTGAGCCTCCTGCTGGCCTTCCAGACCCACCCGGCCTGGTGCCCAGGCTCTGTAGGATGTGATCTCCCCAGCCTGGACGTGGGGCAAGGGCCGGGGGGCATCAGCCAGGGATCCTCACTTGGCACCTTGCAAGCCTCTCCAGTCCTGGAGGAATGCCACAGTTCTGGCTGCTAGAGGAGAAGGTAAAAAACTGTAGCAGCTGTGGCCAGCACTGAGAGCCAGTGTCGGGGGGGCAGGGGCAGGTGTTGGGGCTGCCTTTTTGAATGCATGCTTATTCATTTAGTGTTTCCTGAGCACCTGCTGTGTGCAGGAGAGGGTATGGAGGGGAGTGAGACTTTCTTGTGGCAAAGAGCAGGCAAGAGACTTACCTTAATTCCTCACAGGAGGGCTTCTTCCAGAGGTGATGCCCCTGACCACCAAGTGGAGTCCTCTGGTTTCCATCAGCCAGGCCAGCCCTGGTGCCTCCTCATCCCAGGAAAACCAGAGGACCCTGGTCCCAGTCATTATCAGCTGCTCCCCTCCCTTCAGCCCACAGGGAGTAGGATATTTCACCTGGACCTTGACAGATGGGTGGGACTCAACCTTTCAGTGGTGAAGGGTGGGGCAGTGGGGCTGAGGAGGAGCCCGCTGGAGGATCGTGGCTGTGACTGGAGGCCAAGGGTGGAGCCACATGGCTGTTTCTCCCTCTTCCATCCCTGGGATATGCCTCCCGCAGGGCCCGCCCACCCTGCTGCCGGAGATGAGAAAGTCAGGGGGCAAGGGTTCTCTGGAAAGAGTTCTGTGTCTCTAATGCCTGGGCTGCAGCATTGTAGCTAGCTCCCAGCTGGGGTCTTTCTTTCCCTGAGATGGTCTGTTTCTGGTGGGTGTCAGCATAGGGTTTTGATCCAGCGTGTAAGAGATGTCCTACCATCTTTACCAGCTGGCATGGGTTTGGCAGTCGGGTTTACTCAGACCCTCTGCACTCTGACCACCGAGGAAAGAGTATTTCCTCTTTGTGTTTAGGGACCCCAGATGCACAGAAATAGATTAATCCTGACTCCTGGCTCATGACATACTGCTATGACATACTGCCATGCGCGGTTCACTTTTTGCTTATGTTTTAATTAATACAGCAAACACTCGTGAACTTGCCACCTAGCTCAGTAACTAGATTGTAAATAAAGTATTGTTAAGTCGAATGAAATAGTGACTAGAAATAAGTTTATTATTAGTAGAATGTAAATGTATTAGTTAATATCATGAGATAAACCATTGTTCATTAGAATATAAATATTAAACTGAAATATATTATTAACAAGCATAATACAATAAGGTTTATAATTAATAAATGTAAGTCAATTAATTCAGGGGGCTTCCCAGGTGGCTCAGTGGTAAAGAATCTGCCTGCCAAGCAGGAGACATGGGTTCGCTCCCTGGGTCAGGAAGAGCCCCTGGAGTAGGAAGTGACCTGCTCCAGTATTCTTGCCTGGAAAATTTCATGGACAGGGGAACCTGGTGGGCTACAGTCCACGAGGTCGCAGAGTTGGACATGACTGATAACACAGGAGATTAAATTAATTCAGAGTCACAAAATAAATCCCTGTGAGCTTACTACCTAACTCAAGGACGTCAATGCTATCAACATCTTTGCATCTACCTGGGTGGTCCCCTTATCCCATTCCCCACATCGCCACCAGATGAACATTATCCTGAATTTTGGGTTAATTATCCCCTGCTATTTTTAAAAAGTTGTTTCATGTGTACGTATAGGCCTAAATAAGGTATTATTTGGTCTCAGCTAGCTTTGAACTTAAGCTGAAATGCAGGTTGTTCTAAGTGGTTCCTCCCCATGGGCCCCCGGGGGCTGGAGCTGCTCCAGGAGACACACTGGAAAGCACGTCACATTGTGCAGCTTGGAAACCATCCCTGCTAATGGCTCTGCCCGTGTCTTCCCCCCGAAGCTCTGGGCAGAAGCTGTTGCAAATGG
>NW_011494785.1:3009222-3014711 GCF_000754665.1 Bison bison bison | reverse complement strand
ATGGCCCAGATGGACTTCAATGGCCTGGCAGCCGCTTTCCCAGCTTGGCTACCCTGTGACACTGAGTCAGCTTCCCAGGTCAAAGAAGCTTCTTCATGCATAGTCTTGAATTCTCTGAAAAGCTTGTGAAAACCTTAGGGAATAGAATTACAAATTCACAGCTGAAGAAGTATTAAATTCCAGAAAGAACTACCATCCCCTTAATCACTGGCAAGAGACCAGAAGGCAGGATTCCACTCTGACTCCAAAAGCACCAGGAAAAATCTTCCTGTGAGAGGGCCCTCTGTTCGTACCCACTGGCCCCTGTGTGCCCCACTCCCAGCCTCTGTCACAACCAGTCACAACTCCCACTGGACGTTATGGCCAGCTACCCGAGTGTCTTCTCAAATAGGCTGTCGGATCTCGTGGGGCAAGGCTGTACTGGCTGCTGTTCCCCACTTTTAAGACCATGTCAAGCGTATGATAGGCATCCTAAGTGGATGTCTGCTGAATGAATGAGCGAATGCATGAATGAGGGAGTGAATGCATGAATGAGGGAGTGAATGCATGAATGAATGAGTGAATGCATGAATGAGGGAGTGAATGACAGTATTATTATAATGGAAATTTAAAAGCCACTGATATGACCTTGACAGTTGTAGTTGGGGCTGGGAGGGAGGGAAAAGCCCGTTCACTGACCACATCTCCGGATGTCGTGGTCCACAGTGATGCTGAGTGCTCACCTTTGTGCACAGCAACTCTCTGGGGAATCAATCCTAGAACATTCCAGACCAAGTGCGGCAGCCCTGCTTTACAAACCAGAGCCATAGTTGATGGATAAATGACATGACATACCGCTTTCCACAAAGAGTCAATAACCACTGATCTGGGCCTGATATGTTATATAAATATATCTGTATTTAAGGTGACCATGCAATTCATCTTTCAATTGAGGACAGTTTGAGAGTAAAGAGGAGAGCTCTTGATAATTACGCTGGGAACATGGACCTGGGTGCAACAGGAGATGGTCACACTTGGTCTTACCCCGCTTCCCATCATCTAATCCTCACAGTCCCTCAGGAGATAAACCTTCTGCAGATGTAGAACGTGAGTGCCAGAGTCACAGTGCAGGAGGAGGCTGGACACTGGGCCTCTTGTTGCCTCATTAAATGTCCTTTCCACTGATACCCACCCAACAGATGTATAGGATGTGAAGGACTGGGTCTACACAGCCATTGCGGCCTTGGTTGTGTATCTACATGAGATTTTTATGTCTTGGCAAACCTGCCCCCTTCTCACACCCTAGAATTACTCATTTCAAATCCCTAGGACCAGAGTCAAAACATCTACATTGCAATCAGCTTCTCTCGGAGACCCTGATGGAGGCCCCAGATTGAAAAAACTGCTTTAGACAATGAGTCTGTGGACCCATCACAGAAATGAGATGTTTGGGGAAGTTGTTAACCTTTTAATGTTGATGTTGAGGGAAAAAAATCCCTTTCCTCCAACTCAAGGCTGGCACGTTTTGGGGGGTCAGCATCAGAGGCGGATGGTCTGGGCTCGCTGGCTGGCAGATCTGAGTCAGTGAAGTCTCTGGGAGTCTCCCAGGGCATCTGATTAGGAGACAGAGGAAGTTGCTGGAATCTCCTTGCCTGAAGGTCTCTAAGAAAAGGAGTGGCATCTGTCTGGGCGTGGGTGGCGGTGGCGGCGAGAGTGCTGTCAGTCACTCACTGCCATTCTCCGCACACCCCGGAAGCTATCTTTTGACAATTCGTTTAGGTGCCACTGGCAGAGAAGGTACTGGGAACAGTTGGACTTTGCCCGCGGGCAGCAGTATGCCTTGGAGGCCAGGAAGGCTGGACATGTTTGGAGATTCACAATATGAGCAGCACAGACTCCATGTTCACGATTCTCCTTCAAGCCCTTCCAAATGCTCAGGCTGCTTCCCCTCCCCACGACCTTGACTTTGCATCGATTTCCCAAAGACACATATTGAAGGCTACTCAGATCTGTATTCAAAGCACTGACATTTGATCAAGCTAGTCTATTACGAAGGACACAGACAGTTAAAATAGATCCTGAGGGTTGAATGATCTTGGTCCCACTGCGGGTGCGATAAATCTCCATGCAGGCTGTGTGTGAATTCCTTCAGGCTGGATCACCAGTGGCCAGTATGACTGAGGGACAGCCCCAACTCTTCCTGCGAATTAAAACTCTGCCTTCTGATGATGTCCAGGGCCTAGCCTTTGTTCTGCCTCCAAAGCCATCCATAAGGCCACAGACTTTTCATGTGACAGACTTTGAAATATTTGAAAGTCCTCCCCAAGGCTTCCCACCTTCAACTCTGGTTGTAAGGAAAGAGAATGAATCAGTGTTCGTGAGTCACGCCTCCTGGTGGAGGAAGGTAAGAGCCTGCAGGACAAGAGGAACTGGCTATAAGATGTATTTTTCTACAACCCTTTGGTTCCAAAGTCTCAATGTTGCTGAACATCCCTGGGTACCTTGAAGCCTCACACCAGACCCGCTCTGGCTTTTTACTATCGGTCATGTATTCGGTGCTCACAGACCTAGCAAGTATGGTGATGGGCTCCAAGGGTGTAATAGTATTCCCTCAGACCCCTGTCCTGATGGAGGTTGCAGTCTTGTGGAGACTACAGAAAGTAAAAAGAGACAGAGATGGTTATGCAGCAGTGTGACTGCTACAGTAATCACACAGGCTCAGGACGCCCTTAATCCAGCTAGGTGGTCAGGTGAGGCTCTCCCGAGAATTGACCTTGGAGGATAAGGAAGGGAGAGGCTGGTGGTTAAGGAGGGAAGAGTGTCCGAGGGATGGCAGCTTCTGGGACAGGACCCCTCATCTAGTCGTAGAATTTGTCATAAGCCCAGAGGATGGATGGGATTTCATGAGAGGTGCGAGCGTCAGTGTGACTTTGGTTCATGCATGAGGTGTGAGCTGTGGACCAGCATTGGGTCTGTAGAAGGAGAATCATTCTGAATTTTTACCCTATCTAGGTTAGGAAGGCTTGTTCGAAACCCCACGGCAGGCCTAAGCCAAGAGTAGCAGGATGGGTTATAGCAGGGGTCCCCAACCTCTGGGATGTAATGCCTGATGACCTGAGGTGAGCCGATGTAATAATAATAGAAATAAAGTGCCTAAGAATGTAGCACACTGGAATCATCCTGAAGCCACCCCCCACCCATGGTTTGTGAACTAGGACAGAGAGGCAGGCAGAGAAAACTATCTGTAGGGCTGGGATATCCATGAAACTGGGGAAACTGGTTTAGCTGTGGAGTTGGTGTGAGTGCTGTCATTTAACAGGAGAGTGGATGGACTGCCCTCTGTATCTCTCCCCTACATTTGTCTGCAAGTCTTCACTCTGTTGAACCAATGAAACAGCAGCATTTTGAGATTCATTTCTGTTAATACCACCCTTGGTATGACCTTGTAATGTCAGTTGGTTTCTCCTCTGGTTGTCCACTAAGATCCTCAGTTTGGAGGGCATGGGGAGTCGATGACAAGTTGAGCCCCTGGGCTGAGTGGGGAGGCCTGCCAGAACTTGGGCGCCTGACCCAGTGAGAGGGCTGGGCAGAGTGTTCAGCATGTCCCAGAAGAAACCCAGCAGCTTCCGGGTGGGGTCCCAGCCCTTCTGGAGACATCTCTCTCTCTCTTTTTAAAAAATATTTATTTGACTGCACCAGGTCTTAGTTCAGCATGTGGGATCTTCAGTGACAGCATGGAGGATCTAGTTCCCCTACTAGGAATTGAACCCTGGCCCCTGCACTGGGGCTTTCCTGGTAGCCCTGCTAGTAAAGAGTCCACCTGCAATACAGGAGACCCCGTTTCGATTTCTGGGTCGGGAAGATCCATTGGAGAAGGGATAGGCTACCCACTCCAGTATTCTAGCCTGGAGAATTCCATGGACTGTATAGTCCATGGGATCGCCAAGAGTCGGACCCAGCTGAGCGACTTTCACTTTCCCCTGCACTGGGAGCGCAGAGGTCTTAGCCAGTGGACCACCAGGAAAGTCCCTGGAGGCGTCTCCTGTGACTCTCCCTTCTCTCCCTCAGCCCCTGATGCCCCCTACACCCACTGGAAGCAGACCGTCTTCTACCTGGAAGATTACCTCACTGTCCGGAGAGGGGAGGAGATCTACGGGACTATATCCATGAAGCCAAATGCCAAAAACGTGGTGAGTGCTGGGGGAGCTGGGGGTTTGGAGGGGGAGGTGGCACAGAGAGGAGGAGGGACATGGAGGGGGTTTCCCCCACTGGCTGGCAGGGACCTGGGCACCTTGTGCACAATCAGGAAAGTTATAGGGGAAGTGGAAGAAACGCAGGTGTGGCCGTGATGGCACCCTAGAAACACCCAACCTGGACCCCTTAAAACTGGAGCATTGGAGCCCTCCTGCAGGGCCCCCTGGGACCCTCCCCACCATGAGGGCAGCTTCCAGCCCTTGATGAGAGGGGTTCCCTGAGCAGAGACTGTGGCCATGGGTTTCACCTCGTTTGGGATGAGCTGAGCCAGGAAACCACCGTGTCTGGTGGCCTGGAAGACAAGTTCGCATTCCTCCAGTTGGCCTGGTGGGCTGGATGGTGTGGTTCTCTCTGGGCCCGCCCCCTCACTCCCCGGGTGCGGGTACGGGCACTGGCCCTGCAAATGCCAAGGTTGGGGGTGGGGGAGGGGGTTGTCTGGGGCCTCTTCCTCTGAGAAGCAACCGCTCCACTCCTCCCGAGTTGAAACCGGAGGGGACATTTCTATATTCTCACAGGAAAGATTTAGGTTAGAAACCAACGACTTTCCCAAGAGGATAATGAGGCTCCGGAAGAGGCTCGTGAGGGCTGTTCGTGGGGTGTCCTGAGCTGGAAGCTCTTAGCAGCTCAAATGCGCGCGGCCCTCCGCCTGCGGGGAGGGGCGTGGTCCCAGGGCTCCTCGGTGCTGACGCCTCGACTCCTCCTCCTTTGCAGCGAGACCTCGATTTCACAGTAGACTTGGATTTTAAGGGACAGCTGTGCGAAACATCTGTATCTAATTACTACAAAATGCGTTAGCACACGTGGGAGGCTGCAGAGAGCGAGAGAGCCAGCCCGGAAACTCGCCCCCATCTGCGGCTCGACCACCAGGGACCCTGTTTGCAGGACGACACGATCCATCCTGGAGTGCCCTCGAGACTGGTGAACTCCGCCGGCCTCCCGAGGGTCCTGCCCCTGGGCCAAGGGCCCCCAGCCCCTCGGCTCTGCTCCGGGGGGCCCTTCTCAGAGGCTCTGTTTTCCCGACCTTGAGCCACGGCCAGCGCGGCAGCCGGGCCCCGATGGAGGAGTCCACGCGTGTCCCCATCGTCCTCCTTAACCGTGACTCTCGGATCCTCAAGTTTTGCATGCTGCAGGCATCTAGGTCAGATTGCTTCTCTAGAACCTGGAGACTAGTGTCTTTGATAGCATAAGCCAGACTCTACGCGCGTGCGGCGGTGCGCGTGCGCGTGCGCGGACAACATCCCGGTTAGTTACTTAAC
>NW_011494785.1:2987487-3009122 GCF_000754665.1 Bison bison bison | reverse complement strand
GTTACTTAACCCCGCGCACCTGTATGTGTGTGCAGATACAGTCAAGCGGGTGACGTCCGTGTTCATCACAGGAGTGTGTGTGCGTGTGTGTGTGTGCGCGTGCGTAGAATATATATTACTCTCAGAGGAGATTCTGTTGCTTTCCAATAGAAATTTGTTTTGTGATTAGTTCTCTCCCGTCCCCAGCCCTTCCCAGCTATGAAACGTTCTCTGTATTAGCTCCGGTCTCCTTTTGACTAGACTGTGGCTCCGAACCCTGGGCATAGGACCGCACACTCCGTGGGCGCTCAATAAATGCACACGAGAGTGAAGAGATGGGGCGGCTGCATTCCTCGTGCTCTGGGGGCGTGCGGGGGTAGGGGGGGGTCGTGCGGGAGGAGGTCAGAGGCCACAGTGGAACAGAAGAGCGGATGGCGCTGCTCTCAAAAGGAGGCGGCTGCTTGGTGAGGGAGCCGTGAAGCTGGGACCTGTCTGAGGGCATCTCCCCTGTGACCCTTGGGGATGGGAGGAGGGTTCTGGAGTGGGGGTCAGGGGACATGGGCTAACATCGAGTGCTCTGGAATGGGAGGCCAGATGTAGCCTGGAGAGGGACCAAGGTCAGGGGCAAGAAAGGTTGGGAGGGTCCAGAGGAGGCAGGAGGTGGTGGCTGAGCTCTTGATTCTGGGCTGGGGTTTCTGGATGGCAGTGCCCAGGAACATGACCACTGATTCCAGCGGCAGGGAGCCTGCCCTTTCACTGCGTGTGTGCTAAGTCTTTCAGTAGTGTCTGAGTCTTTCTGACCCCATGGACTGTAGCCCACCAGGCTCCTCTGTCCATGGGATTCTCCAGGCTAGAATACTGGAGTGAGTTGCCATTTCCTATTTCGGGGATCTTCCCGACCCAGGGACCAAACCTGTGCCTCTTATGTCTCCGGCATTGACAGGCAGTTTCTTTACCACTAGAGCTTCTGTGTACATGTTGGCTTCCCCAGAGCCCTGGGGTTGAGCACAGGGCCCCCCTCACCCCTCCACTTTGGTAGCTGAGCCTCTGGGCTCCAGGGTGGGGGAGTGGGGGAGGAGAGGGGTCATGGAGGAGCCACCCCATCTCCAGGCCTGCTTAGATGCCCTCTGCACCCCCCGGCTCCCCTACACCCACCCTGTGCTCAGTTCTCTGCCCTTCCAGTTGGGGAGGCCTCTCGTTATAACTAGAGACAAATACCATGCATGCAAATCATGGAATGTTTTCATCATATGTTTTGGACAAGAAAAATAGAGAAACTTAACTCGAGGACAACAGTAAGAGTGTTAAAAGAAGGAAGGGGGTCGAGGAAGGACCGGGGTGGGGTCCCCCAGAGGGCACTCGAGGGGAACCCCCTGTGGTGGAAGTATGGGAGTAGGCAGTCCTGTCCATCCAGCTTTGGAGAGTTCCATTCATGGTCCATGGGGTCAAACCCTCCATGGCCGCCGAGAGCCAGCAAGGAGGATGCGCTTCCAGGAGCTCCAGGCCTCTGGGGGCTGCAGGTGTCCCTGACATCCCTGGGGGCCTGGAAGGGAGGCCCACGCTGAGCAAAGAACCGGCAGTCTTTCGGGCCTCTCCAGCCACCAGCCGAGAAGCGGGCACCCCAGAGGCCTCCCCGGGCCCTGGGCCTTCAGCGCCTGCTGCATCAGCTCCTGGGGCTCCAAGAGTGAAGCCTGGGGGACATGGAGGAGCACGTCCACAGCAGCCCCCTCCCTCCTGCCCGTGGGAGCGCTGCAGTGGGACTGCCATCTCCCCTGACTCAGTGGGAAACAAGCAGTGTCCGTTCTGAGTACATTCTGTAGGGGATGAGGTCTCAGCTTGACCTTGGGGATTCCGCGGGAGACCGCTTCACTTGTCAAACCTGTTTTCCCCAACTCTGCCTCCCTCTCTCTTTCCTTCTTCCTTGTTTTCCTTCCTTCCTTTCTCTCTCCCGCCTTCCCTTCCTTCATTCCTACCTTCCTTTTTTTCTTCCATTCTTTTGAGACTACAAAACCCAGTAGTGACTTTCTCCGTGTCTCTCTCTTCCCTCTCTGGGGAACTTCCCCATTCCATCCCCACCGCACTTCTCCCCAAGCCTGCAGCTGCGATGCCCCTTTTCTGGTCTGATTTTGGCTTGCTTGTACACGCTGCTTGCTCTGAGGTCCACTGAGGTCCGGGTTCCCCGCTGGACCACAAGCTCCGAGGGCAGAGACCTTTCTCGTTCTGCCCGTATTTCCCCTGGACAGAGTGGGGTTGCAGGTGGAGTCTACACGGTGACAGCAGACGGGCTTGACTTCCTCAATACGTGCCCCAGCGTGACTCAAGGGCTCCAGGTTCCTGTCCCTTCTATCTGTGCCGCTCAGGAGATGCCCATCTCCCCTTTGCCCTGTCTCTGTGGCCTTCCTCTCCTCTGGGCACCACACTCAGCACCCAGCCAACTGATAGCTGGCTCCAGCCCATCGCTGTGCCTCGGGGTGGCCCCCTGGTCAGGAGTCTGTCCCTGGCCTTCTGACCAATTCAGATCCTTGGGTTTCTGCTCTGCTTTATCTCCTATCTTTTTAAAAAAATATTTATTATTTATTTACTGTTGACTGTGCTGGGTCTTCATGGCCCCGCACGGGCTTTCTCTAGCTGGGGAGTCAGGACTACTCTAGTCATGGTGAGTGGGCTTCTCATGGCAGTGATTCCTCTTGCTGCAGTGTATGGGCTATAGTCACACAGGCTCAGTAGTAGTGGTTCATGGGCTTAATTGCCCCTCAGCATGTGGGATCTTCCTGGACCAAGGATGGAACCTGTGTCCCTTGCATTGGCAGGCGGATTCTTAACCACTGGACCACCAGGGAAGCCCTATCTCCTATCTTTAAGTCTCAGGTCCCACACAGGGTTGGGGCTTTATCTTGTTCTCTCCACCTTCTCTACGGCATGGAGGGTCCCCAGCCTGGTTTCTTGAATTCCCTTCCTAAAGACTGTTTTTTCTGAATCCCTGCTCCCCACCTGGCATCTTGAATGGCACCTGTCCACACGCCTTGGTTTCTGAGTGCAGCCCCACCTGTGAAGCTTCCTACCTCACCTTAGACCCTTGGGTGTGTTGGGCCCAGACCCTCGCCTGTGGTCCTGAGACCACTGGGATGAGCCTGGCTTCCTGAGGCTGGGCAGTCTGACCACAGTGGACATGCCGGCCCCTTGTCCAGAGCCACCAAGGCTGCTGTGCCCCCGTCCCATTGGGAGCCATCAGCCTACATTCAGGTGAGACCCAGACACAACTTGTTCAGTGATCTGAAATTTAGCTGAAAGAAACACGTATTGGAAAAGGCATGGGCTCCAGGCTCAGCCAGACACTGGCAACAGAGTCCACAGCCCCGTCCCTGCCCTTGGGACTCCTGGTCCATACCGCCTGCTGGTCAGTCTCTAGGTGGGCAGGGCCTGCTCCTTTCTGAAAAGAAACAGGGTCCCTCAGCCACTCTCCCTAAGCACAACCCCCCTCCGCGACCCCCACAGTCTTGACCTCTCGGCAGGTGATGCGAGCTGTGTCCAGGTCGCGGTGAGGCGGGCTGCCTCCCAAGCTGGTCCAGAAAGAGATCACACTGAATTTGCCTGCTTCTGCAAACCCCCACAGGGGCCCAGGCCGTCACGTTCAGAGAAGGAGGCCTGGACCCCTCTTGTATTCTATCGAGAGATCATGTCTCACTGCGGAAGTGAAAAGGATCTTTACCAACCTCTAGGGTGCAGCCAACATCTCGGCCTCAAGGGCAGCCAGAGTCCACGGGGCAGAAGAGGCCCCTAGGGTACTGAGTCAAGGACCCAGGCCCCTGCGGACCCCTGCTCTGAAGGCAAGCATCCATCCTTGGACAACTTTGCCACATGACAGAGGTTTGGAGCCAAACCATCCAGTCAAACCCTGGTGCTGCTGCTTGCTAACTATGTGAGTCTGGGCCAGGCACTGCACCTTCCCGAGACTCCAAGGAAATCAACTGAAAGAACCAGAAAACACATCTGGAAACTGAAAGTACGATGGACATTCCAGTTATGGTTGCTATAGTAATAACATTCCTGCCTGCATTCTAGCCCTGACACTGAGAAGCATGACTGGGTGCCAGCGCCTGAGGCCTGTGGACCTCTGAAGGTCCCCGGGGAGCAGTAGGCACCGCCATCCATGGTCAGCAGCTGGCCAGATCCCAGGGCTATGGGCTTAGGCCCAGGGAGCCGGGCAGCCCTGCAGGCAACACACAGGTAGACTCTTGCCAGAAGCCCTGGGCGGGAGTGGCATGCATGGTGACTGTGCTCATTAGCTCGTTAAAGGCTTCACACGTGTCTCCCTGCAATCTTGATGTTCATCTCCCAGCTCCCCGGTAGGCAGTGACACCTGGCATCAAGACATGCATGGCCTTCCATTAGAGCTAAACGCTACTCTGTTACTGAGGTGTCACAGCCCTGCCTGGGCTGCTCTTTGCAGGCCCATGCTTCTGGCTCTCTACTTGCATTTCCAAGGACCTCCTGGAGACCCACCTGGCCTAAGGCTTGGTTTGCATGGAGAGGAGCAGTGGAAACCTGCAGCATCCACTTCACCTTGGAATTCAACACACGCTGCTTCCCCCAGGAAAAGTTGTATTTGGTTTGGGTTAATAATATGAATCTATTTTGGGAGGGCTCCAAAATCACTGCAGTGACAGTAGCCATGAAATTAAAAGACACTTGCTCCTTGGAAGAAAAGCTATGATAAACGTAGACAACATATTAAAAAGCAGAGACATTACTTTGCCAATAAAGGTCTGTCTAGGCAAAGCTATGGTTTTTCCAAGAGTCATTGTACAGATGTGAGAGTTGGACCATAAAGAAGGCTGAGAGACAAAGAATTGATGCTTTCGAACTGTGGTGCTAGAGAAGACACTTGAGAGTCCTTTGGATGGAAAGGAGATCAAATCAGTCAATTCTAAAGGAAATTGATCCTGAATACTCATTGGAAAGGATGATGCTGAAGCTTCAATACTTTGGCCACCTGATGCAAAGAGCTGACTCGTTGGAAAAGACCCTGATGCTGGGACAGATTGAGGGCAGGAGGAGAAGGGGGTGACAGAGGATGAGATGGTTGGAGGGCATCATCGACTCAATGGACATGAGTTTGAGCAAACTGCAGGAGATAGTTAAGGACAGGGAAGCCTTGTGTGCTGCAGTTCATGGGGTGGCAGAGTCAGACACAATTTAGCAACTGAACAACAACAACAAATAATACATCTAGTTGGTGTAATGGGGTACCATTCTCTTTGATGGCCAGAGTTAGAGGCTCAAAAGTGCCTCTAACTTTCTGGGGACCAGCAAAAGGGAGGAGGTGGGGATTAGTGAGACCCGACAACCCTTTCTTGATGGCGTAACAGCCACAGAAAGGCTCCAGAGTTGTCTGGCTACACGGAACAGGAAATAACCGGCCCAATCCCCCACCGTCTTAAATCATCATTAATGTGACAGAAGCACAGAGCCACCATGACGTGGTGAGTCAGGAGGACAGAACAGGAGGTCCTTCCCTGTGCCCAGGGCTGGAGTGGGCTTCCCAGGAGAACACTGTGCAGGGAGGAAGGCGCGGCCTAGGAGTCCTTTTGTTGTTGTTCCGTCACTCAGCTGTGTCCGACTCTTTGCAACCCTGTGGACTGCAGCACACCCATCTCCTCTGTCCTTCACCATCTCCCGAAGTTTGCTCAAACCTGTGTCCATCGAGTCGGTGATGTCATCCAACCATCTCATCCTCTGTCACCCCCTTCCCCTCCTGCCCCCAATCCTTCCCAGCATCAGGGGCTTTTCCAATGAGTCCTGTGTGATCACCAAATGCGGAAGTCCTGCCTGAGCGGTGGGGTGGGGAGGGAGATACACTCACGCCTGTGACCTTGGGAGGCTGGCCGTGACTTCCAGGTCAGGCATGGGTGCTGGGCCATCCTGAACACAGTGGCTCCAGTCCTGATCTCAGGTGGACCCAGGAGAGCTACGTGAGGAGTCTCTTCCGACTTTCTCCTTCCATCAACTTTTGTCGGTCCCTCCTGAGGAGCAGACGCCAGGAGGAGACTCTCCACAAGGGTCATACATGCTATGAGGGAGTAGAGACTGTTAGGAGATCAAGAGCCTCTCTGAAGACACGACTTGAAACAGAAACTCGAAAAAGCAGAAGAGGAGGGGATGGTAAGGTAGAGGATGCGGTTGGCAGAAGTGACACGTGCTGAGGCCCCACCCAAAGGCGTCCAGAGAGGGAGGCTTGTTTGGAAAGAAGAGGAGAGACAAGGGAAAAGCCGGGACTGGGGGAGCGGGGAGAAGGGAGGCCTGGGATGCAGCCAGGGTCCACGGTCCAGAGCCTGTGTCCAGGTCAGGGAGACGTTTTCCTCGGTCAGTGAGAGAGCACTGGGACTGTAATCAGGAAAGTGACAGGATAAGGTTTGTAGGCCGCACGTGCTCTGAAGCTAATGAGCTCAATTTGGCGGCTGCTTTCCCTGCAAAATGGCAATGGACTTCACTTATTGCCTAGTTCGGGAAATCAGCTGCAGGAAAGGTGCCGGCAAGTACGCCTGGCAGAAGCGCCCCTGGGAGCCCCGGGCAGAGGGTGGAGGGGAGGCTTCTCCGGATGCTGTGGTGGGGAGTGGCAGGGGGACAGGTGGCTGCCTCGTAGGACTGCCCGCTCCCCATCAGGGAGCCTCAGAGGGGCGACCTGTGCAGCTCCGAGATCGTCTGCATCCTCCTTTCTCGTGTCACGTCGCACTGTTCTCCCCACACAGACGGCTCGGAGGATGTAATTGTCTGGGAGGCGGGAGGGCGCGAAGGGTCTGAGCCAGGCTGATATGTGCTCAGGAATTGTTCTGCGGCTGTTTCCAGGGGACCATGACACCCAGCATCACTTTCCACTCACGGAAAGGACTCTCGAAGCGTCTTTCAGCGGCTCCGTGGGTCGTAATGGCTTTCTGACATTATGACGATTGCTTTCTGGCCACAGTTGGTTAGCTCAGCTGGATGGAGCTTGAAGCCAAAGACACAGGCTTCTCAGGCTCCCGCTCAGCTTCATGGTCATGGATGAACTCCAGCCAGCCTTGGAGTAAACAGAGCTGGGGCTGCAGCCTGGATTCTCCGGCCAACAATTGAGCGCTGCAGTGAGTTACCAGAACTGCTGTCTCCTGGGTGGACCCTTCCTCTGTGAAATGCCATGATGATCACACCTCTGTCCCAGACTGTTGTGAGCTGACCCAGGAACACATCCCGCATGGTGAGATGGTAGCCCCCTTTTTTCAGAAATGAGGGATCCGGACAAGAGCGTGTAGGAGCCCCTGGGAGGGAGAAGCCCCTCCAAGCTGAGCCTCTGTGCACAGTGGGTCAGAGTGCTGCTTCCAGGGGCCAAGTGGCCAAGGCCCCCATCCTCTGTTTCTTGGAAGTGACTCTGACAGCTGGCCTGGGGATGCACAGATTAGAGACAGGGTAGGAGGTCAGAGCAGGGCCAGGGCTTGGAGGACCCCAGGCTGTTCAATAGGACTCAGGACTGGGACCACCTGCAAACCTGGAGCCCGTGGTGGTGGGAGGCTCCCCCGGGTTCATCACAGAGGACCCAAGGTCCCCTAAGAGGGGGGAGCCTGGAGCACAGTGGAATGTGGGCTCTGGGCTGGAGCACCAGGTTCAACCCCCAGTTTCCCCACAACCTCCTGGCTGTGTGACCTGCAGCTTCCCTGCCTCAATTTCCTCTACTCGCAAACTGGCTATAACCTTTCCCCTCTGCAGGGGCGTTGATGGAGGTAAGTGGGAGCCGTGATGGGGATGCGGTGAGTGGGCATGGGTTTACTGTCATGACTGTGGTTACGACTGTGGCTCTGACCTGGGTCCACTTGAGCCCCTCCGGGGCCTGGCTGAGCCCGTCTGGCTCCCCGTGTCTCCATGTGCCCAGGTGTGGGACCTGCTGTACTTTCAGTGTCTGGTCTTGTGTCTCCTTCGATGGTGATTTCCTAGAGGACAGGTTCTGCCTCTCATCCGTGTTTATGTTCAGTGTCAGGTATAGATCACGCCCACCAAAGTTCTTCCAGATGTTCAGGAATATTTGCCAAATGAACTGATGAAGACTTATGACTGTGATGCTCCTCTCAGGTGCAAGCACCCATTCTTCCTGCTCTTGGCACCTGCCTGACACGTGGCCTTGAGGTCAGCACCATCCCCCTAGGATTCTGGGTTCTCACTTATGAATGAAGGTGTCGGCCTAGAACAGTCTCCAGGCGTCTACCCAGCTGGCAAAGCTGTAATAGCTGATTCTGTGGCTCTGTGCCTCTTATTTTGTGGCCCTGGGCTCAGAGATTTCTTCTTCTTTTTTTTTTTTGAAGTCTTTTTTGAGTTTGTTGCAATATTGTTTCTGTTTTATGTTTTGGTTTTTTGGCCAGGAGACATGTGGGATCTTAAGTCCCCGACCAGGGATTGAACCTGCACCCCTTGCATTGGAAGGCGAAGTCTTAAAACCACTGGACCACCAGGAAAATTCGGGGCCCAGAGCTTTCCAAGGAGATTTTGCTCCGGACTTTTTAGGGGGGAGAGTAGATTGGCTGCTGGGAGATCAGGGGTCAGGGTGAGAAATAAAGGCTTGGGGAGGAGAGAAGTTCCCACCAGGACTATAGCACAACAATATCCCACGAGTTTGCCAGCACACAGCAGACGAGGAGGGGATAGCCAGGTTGTCAGGTTCCTCCAGGCGCTTAGCTCCATTATTCGTCTGCAGCTCTGCTGAGCCGGGACTATCTCATGGAAAATCATTTTAATAACCGAGAGGAAATGGAATTAAGGATTCGGCTGCCGGCCGGCCAGGGCTGGGCCACTCACATCCAGCAGGGTGTTAGCTCTGCTTTTGTTGTTGTCGTTGTTCAGTCGCTCGGTCATGTCCCCTTGGACTGCACACGCCAGGCTTCCCTGTCCTTCACCATCTCCCAGAGTGCTCAAACTCACGTCCATTGAATTGATGATGCAATCCCACGTTTATCGTCTCTGATAAGATTCCTATTCAGGCATCATGCCCACAGCTTCCTAATGAGTGGCCTTTGGAGTGCTGGGCTTCTGCAGAAGGCGAGGGCAGCCTAGAGGCCAGCAGGGCTGGACAGGGGTCCGGGATCGGGGGAGGCCGGGAGAGACGACCATAGACGTGCTCATGTCCAAACAGCAATCGGGCCCAGACGTAAGGGCCTGGTTTGGATGAGCCCCAGTCGCGCTCGTAGGAGGTCCTCACACTTCAACAGAAAGGAAGTGGTTCACAGAGGGTGTCACAGGAGAGACCTGTGAACTCCAAGGCACCAGGTAGCTGGGGGTTTTCTGCACCTCAGCTACCTGGGGCCAGGATCCTGTTTTTCTCCATCCTGAATCCCCTCAGCTGAGAGCAGCAGCAGCGGCTGATGGCTTTATGGCTGTAACATCCGTGTTCACAGAAAGGGCCGGAACATTCTTTGTCCCCACCATCAGGGGTAGGATAGTTGGGAAGGGAGCCAGGGATGAAATTGGAATGGGTGGAGTGTGTGGATTCGTGTGTGTGTGTGTGAGTGTGTGTATGAGTGTGAATGTGTGTGTGTGTGTGTGCCTATGTGTGTGCGAGAGTGTGTGTATGTGCGTGTGTGTACGTGTTTGTGTGTATGTGTGTATATGTATAAGAGTGTGAGTGTGTGAGACTGTGTGTGTGTGCGTGTGTGTATGTGTCTGTGTGTGTGAGTGTGTGTGTGTGTATGTGTATGAGTGTATATGAGTGTGTGTGTATGTGTGTGTGTGTGTGTGTTTGTGTATGAGTGTGAGTATGTGTGTGTGTGAGAGAGACTGTGTGTGTGTGTGTGTGTGTCCGCGTGTGCTGTAGACCCACAGACACAGGATGAAGGACTGTAGCACTTGAGCCCCCACCCCCTCACCCCCCTAAGCATAGGGCTCACCTACACTGACTGTCCAGGTCTGGTGATTAGAGGCTCTGCATTTCTGAGGAGGTCTCAGAACACTGTCAGGCAGCTGCTTCGCTAATGGCCTGCTGTGTGGACAGAGGAACCCTTTAAAATTCTCTGGAGGAATCCAGACGGAGGTGGAGGCAGGAAAGAGTGTGGAAGATGGAGACAGGCAGATCTGAGACTAGTTCACACACAGGTAGGTTTTCCACTTTCTATTACTCCACACCACTGTTACTGTTGCTGATAATGGTAATATTAAACACATTTTAAAAAAAGAACTTTCAACTTCTAATTACATTAGAATTTCTTGTGAGGGGACTTGGACAAGCACTGGTATTATTTTTTTCTTAGTGCTTACCAACCAAGTATGTTGAAAGAAATAATCCACCAGTTATGACAGGTAAAGTAACAAAATGAAACAAGAACTTTAAGATTCTAGACAGATACCAAACAATAGCCTCCCCCGCCAAAGAAACACAGTGATACTGTTTTAAACATTATTTTTAAATTATTTTTTAATGTCAAGCCAAATAAGCCAATTAAAAGAAGAATAAACAAAAATAAATAAATGGTAAAAATAAAAACAAATCCCTCAGGAGATTCCATGGGCCTCTGAGACTAAAAATGTGGAGTTGGAAGCCTGGCCTTCCTGGTGCAGCTGGGGCGGAGCGGTGGATGGGCCATTTCCAGGAAAGCATCTCTTCAGATTCGACCACTGCAATCCCTGCAATCCCGGCCGCCTGCCTGCAGGTGGAGGACCTCCTGCAGGGCCTCTTATCAAGCCTCAAAGAAATGACATTCAGGGATTAGTAAACAGAATATGGCTTAAATTACGGCAGAAGAAAATTGGGTTAGCTCAACCAAAGTGGGCTGAAGCCCCAGAATTATCTGGGGAAGGACTGGGGCCCCTGCTGTGACAGCATCCTGTAAGGGGCTCATGGGGGGCTTATTGGGAGCTTGGAGGCTCTGAAGGCACCAGACAGTAAGGCTGGCTGTGATCCCCAGGGCAGCGGGCTGCAGGCTCCTTGTCTGTGACAGGCAGGACCTTGGTGAGTCCTGCTCTGGGGTCTGCCCGGCCAGGCAGGGAGTGAGCTGGGAGTGAGGGCAGCCCACTTGTGGAGCGCTGTCTCTTATCTCCTATGCACTGAGGAGGAAACCCAGACTCCTCGGGCACCCAGCCACTCTCAGGGTGCAGACTTCAGAGCCACTGAGCGAAGGGGAGGGATGGGAGATGGGCCTCATGAATGAAAACTGCTCTGGGAGGGGGCAGGAGAGGGGGGGAAGAAAAGAAAGAGGACGGGGTGGGCACCGAGGAAGGAAAATGCAGCCTCATCTGCTTGTTTGTGTTTCTTGTGTTCAAGATGCTGACTTCTAGCATATTTTTAAATCCATCAGACATGAAAGGCTGGTTTAAATAGATCTGCAGAGTGAAGCTGGTGATTTCATTTGCCACAGTGGAGGGGCTGGCAGGATGCTGGCGAGGGCCCAGAGCCTCTCCCTGTGCTGCTGAGGAAGCTGTAGGAACATGAATCGGTGGCGCTTTTAGGCAGGTGCTCTCCCTGCGGACTGAGGGAGGGGGACATGCACTGGGGGCGAGGGGAAGGTTGGCAGGAAACGAAACTGGAGAAATGAATTGGACCTACACTCTTCTGGTCCAGGGAAGCCTCCTGGTTTAATGCATCCTGACCCCTGTTGCACCTTAAAGTGAAAGTGGAAGTCTCTCAGTTGTGTGTGACTCTTTGCAACCTCATGGACTATACAGGCCATGGAGTTCTCCAGGCCAGATTCCTAGAGTGGGTAGCCTATCCCTTCTCCAGTAGATCTTCCCGACCCAGGAATCGAACCCAGGTCTCCCGCACTGCAGGTGGATTCTTTACCAACTGAGCTATCAGGGAAGCCTTTGTTACACCTTATCCTACAAACTTTCACTTCAATCTCAGCTCAGAAGAATCCCAGACCCTTGGGGTTGATGGGGGTGGAGGTAGGAGCCTAGTAATTCAGGGTATCTAGTTTCTCACCTGCACTCCTAAGAGCAGACCTCAACATATCCTTGAATGCCTCTCGTGTTGGTGGGCTCACTACCTCATGAGGCAGCCTGTTCCTCTGCTGGACAGCAGTCACTGGGATAAACTTCCCTGGGATGAGTCACAGCCCCATGCTCTGTGCTGACTGGTTCTAACCTGGTTCTCTGTGTATGATGCCAAAGTCAGCCCTTCACCTCTGAACACAGTTCTCAGCTCCCTCCCCAACTCCATCCTTCTGTGCCAATTCCTAGTTTCCCTACCATAAAAGTACCCCCATGAAAGTGGAAATGTTAGTCACTCAGTCATGTCTGACTCTTTAAGAATGCATGGACTGTAGCCCACCAGGCTCCTCTGTCCATGGGATTCTCCAGGCAAGAATACTGGAGTGGATACTCATTCTCTTCTCCAGGAAATCTTCCCAATCCAGGGATTGAACCCAGGTCTCCTGCATTGCAGGCGGATTCTTTACCATCTGAGCCACCATCAAGGAACCTCAAAATTTAACCCATAAATCTCTGCAAAGCCAAAATATTTCTTGGTGCTAAGTGAACATATTCCATGCTGTAAGAATGCATATTTCCTGATGTGACAAAATTCCAGGAAAGACAAAAGACTTTGCCACTCATTTTTTTTGTCATTCAACAAACTCTGGCCCCTATTTTGGGGCCAGGTTATGCCTACTGTTGGGATTTGGGGTATGGGAATCCCCTTATCCCAGGAGCTATCTCCAGAGGGAGAAGTCAAACTCCTAAAAAGAAGGATGTGCTCGGGTGGGCAAGGGCAACGAGGCTGGCAGAGTGGGCTGGGGTGGGGTTGGCTCCAGGTCCTTGGGGGAGGGGAGCTGGGATCATTGTCATGGTGTTTTTACAACATACTAATATACAGTCGAGAGTTTCTAGGTCTTTCCTCCCCTTGGAGCCCTGACACTCAAGGGCTGTCAGCAAGCTTCTTCCCTCTCCTGATCCCCCATCTCCTGACACAGCCTGAAACAAACATCATGTGTCTTAGAGCCTTGGTGGTTGGCACTGGAGAGAACCAAGATTTCACCCATTCATGGAACATAAACGTTTGTGAAAGAGGTTGTTCAAAAAATGTATCGCAGAAAAATATACATAATGTACATTTACAGTTTTAACCATCTTCAAATGTACAATCCCGAAGCATTGATTAGCACATCCACAGCAGTACATGCAGCCATCCTTCCCTACCCTCCAAGGCCAGAACTTGGGCCTCATCGCAGAGTGCAAGTGTTTCATAAACCATGCCGGTGAAGATGGTTCTATCTGGAGTGTGGTATTAATATCTAAAATCTTAAATCCACCCATCCACCCAACCAGTGTCTGTTGCATGCCAGTTTCTAATAAATACAAAAGGGACTGAGACCTGAACCCTGCAGGCAGTGTGGAGGGGGGAGCCTGGAGTCTGGATTCCGCTCCCAGTCCACCGTCCACGGAGGGCAGGAAGACACAGAGAGTTCTGTTCTGGGACGGCATCTCTAGCTTGGAGATATGTAGGGTTTCCTTATTCTATTTGCCCAGAGACACAAGCAATGCTCTTACCCGAGACCCCAGCTTCTCCCAGTTACCCAGGCATGTGAGATTTCTCTCTTTCCTATTGTGTTTTGTTCTGATCTCTTCACGAGAGACAGAGGTAATAACTAACATTTATCTGGAACTTTTTGGTTGACTAAGCACTGTCCCCAAGAGTTCTCTTTTGACCCGTCCATGCCCGGTGAGTGTAGCTGGGCAGAGAGAACTCTTTTACAGCCTGGGAAGCTGGGGCTCAGAGCAGCAAGTGGGTCCAGATTCTGCCCACAGCCACACACACATCTGCAGGTCCGCACTCTGCACAGGTCTTTAGAGAAAGTGTTTGGGAGGGGACTGTCTGGGTGAAGGTGGCTGGTTCCACACAAGGAAAGAAGAGGGCCAGCAGGGAAGCATCTTTTAATGCTCAGAGGCACAAAGCCCAAGTCAAATTGAGCTGTCGAGCTGCCTGTGGGTCATGGATGACTGCCAGCGGGAGCCGGGGCAGCTCAGGGCAATGAGATGGACGCTCTGATGGGCCGCACAGAGACTGAAAGGCAATCAGACCTTGGCAGCTAGAACGCTCCTGGACACTTTGTTTTAAAGCTGGAAGCAGCTCCTCACTGGAACTAGCAGGCACACCCACGGGTCTACCAGGCCACAAGGGTCCAGGTGACCAGCTGAGTGACCCACCAGGTGCTTGTGATGCTCTGCTCTCAGCTGGGTCTTTAGGCAAATGCTGCTGGCCAGTGTACCCAACATGAGGCCACAGAGATGGATGTTTGTGCCCTTACTCTGTATAAATAAACACCACACAGTAATTTTACAGAGCAGCCTGGCAACCCTTGGCCAAATGTCGCACCATCACCCCCATCTTCTGCCCTTGACCTCATGCTACATGTGCTCATCAAACTCCAGTTCCATGGTCACATGATCCAAACTCATTATGAGTCCCCTTGAGTACCACACTTTAATTCTTTTCGAGTCAAAAAAGATTCCATTCTCTCTGTCCATGTTCTTTGGGCATTTTTGATTAGCAGTGCAGAGTTTTTATGTGTATTATTTATTGTTATAGGTCAGATGGATCCAGTCATAATTCATTATAACAGCACAGGCCTCACTGGTCCTAGGAGTCCTTATACTTTGAGCAGTGGACTTTCCTGGTGCTGTGACAAGAACCTGCAAAGACCACTTCTGAATCAGAGCCAAAGCCCTGATGAAGTCCAGCCCCCAGAGGGGATCAGTCCTTGAACCTGACGCAGTCCTGCCCATGGATGATAAGCAGCCCAGCCTATTCCAACACTGCTCAGTTTCCACATTGACTTCAGGTCCTCTGCTGAGCACCATATGGCTTCCCAAACCCCATCACTTCCAGGAGGTTCTTCCTATGTAGAGCACTTAGATTAAGTGGCTGCCCTGCATTGTGTGAAGGGTGGAGTTATAATGTTCTTTGTTATTGCCACGGCTGAGGATCAGTATGTCTGTTAATAGAAATATTAATAGGAAGTGGGGAGGTTTAGAAAGCTCCCATATCCTGCCAACATCACCATTTCCTCCCCACCGACACACACCCCACAATGAGGAGGGAGGGAATAGCTCATAACTATGGATTTTGGCTGAGTTGGTTGGAATTTGAAGAGCCACTTTCTGTCCCCCAGACTATGGGAAGACAACATGGCAGGACACCTAGGGCCTGTCAGCAACAGGCCACCTACGTCTTGGGTTTTATATGCTTATGTACTGTGATTTCATGATTTGGAAGTAATTAAACTACTTTTTAAATAAGCTTCTGATTTGCAATCTTCCCACACCTGTCCTTTGGGAGTGAAGCTTTGTGGGATGTCTGGATTCCTGGAAGGAAGGGGACAACTATCTGAGGACCCCTGGTCTCTCTTCACTTCCCCAAGGAACTGAACACTTCCTTGAGCATCTCATCTCCATCAGGGTGGCCAGAAGCTCCAGGTGGAGGGGAGGGCTTCTCAGATCCAAACAGCTTCTGATGTTAAGGTCCTCTTCCAATCCAGAAGAGAAGAAAGACCCTGTGCAGGAGGTTCAGGGTGGGGCTAAGGGATGAGGCCAGAGTCCTGGTTATGTTGGGTGAAGTGCAGGAAGGCAGCAGGAGCTGGCAAGCAGAGCTCGACTTGTGCACAGGGCAGATGGCTACCACTGAGAGGTCTTTGAAACTGTCAATCAGCTATCTAAAACATGTTCAAAGACCTACAGGAAGCCATGTCTAAATAACTGAAGGGAAGCATGAGAATAATATCTCACCAAATAGAGAGTATCAATAAAAGACATAAATTATAAAAAAAGAAGCAATCAGAAATTGTGGAGTTGATGAGGACAATAATAAAATTCACTAAAAGTACAGTGAAAAATTGACTAGAGGGTCCTGATAGCATATCTGAGCAGGCAGAAGAAAGAATTAGTGGGCTTGAAGACAAGGCAATTGAGATTATCTGGTCCTAGGAACACAACTTTAAAAAAATAAAGAAAAATGAACAGAACCTCAGAAACCTGTGAGACACCATAAAGCATGCCAATATATGTATAACAGGGCCCTAGAAGGAAGGGAGGGGGTAGAGGGGCAGAAAGACTATTTAAAGAAATAATAACCAAAAACTCCCCAAACTTGTTGAAAGCCATTAATTTATACATTCAAGAAACTCAGCCCAACTGCAAGTAGGATAAACTCAAAGGGGTCTATTGCTAGACCCATAAGAATCAAACTATTGAAAGACAAAGAGCTTTGAAAGCAGCAAGAAACAAGCAACTCATCACATACAAATGATCCTTAATAAGATGAACAGCTGGCTTCTCATCAGAAACTATGGTGGCCAGAAACATCGGGATGGTAAAGTCAAAGTAGTGACAGGGAAGAAACACCGTCAATCAAAGGTTCTATATCTGGTCAAACTATCTTTTAAAAGTGAAGGATAAATCAGACATTTCTGGATAAACAAAATTGAGAGTGTATCTGTAGCAGACTTGCCCTACAAAAACTACTACAGAAATAAAGGACACTAAATAGCAACTTCAATCAACATGAAAAAGTAACGAGCACTGGTAAAAAAAAATTACATAAGTAAAGATGATATAAACATATTTTTCATTTGTAACTCCTTTTTTCTGACTTAAAAGGCAACTGCATAAAACAATAAATAAACATCTATGTTGATGGGCATAAAATGTATAAAGATGTAATTTATAATAATAACAACAAAAAGGAGGGTGGAATGGAATTATATAGGAATAAATTTTTTATACTATTGGAATTAAGTCATTATTAATCCAAACTGTAACAAATTGAGATATTAATGGTGACCCTCGGGGCAACCACCAAGAAAACAAATAAATTACACATTGTAGATAAAATTACAAGAGAATTACAGTTGTACACTAGAAAATAACTAACACAAAGGAAGGCAGTAGTGGAGGAATACAGGGACAAAAAAGACACGTGAAATACAGAAACGGCAAAATGGCTGACGTAAATCATACTTTACCCATCACATTAAATATAAACAGATTAAACTCTCCAGTTAAAAGGCAGAGATTGGAAGAAAAGGAAACGTGACTCCATCTACATGCTGTCTACGAGAGACCCACTTTAGGTTCAAGGACACAAATAGGCTGAAGGTAAAAGGACAGAGAAGATATGCCATTCAGGGGATGTATCCACCAAAAGGGCCCGAGTGGCCACACGAACATCAGACAAAACAGTCTCTAGGGCAAAAATCGTGACTAAAGACAAAGAAGCACATTTTATGATGATAGAGGGTCCAACCATCAGGAAGACAAAACAATTATAAACATACAGGAACTTAGAGCCCGAAAGTACATGAAGCAAACTGATCTTTAGGAGGAGAACAGGAGAAGCAGCGCTGTCTTAAATATTTGACCCCATAAACCATTATGGTGCTTAATAGTCTGCTAGGGATTTATTCCTTTGGGTTAAAGTATGCCTTTCTTAGAGTTCTTTGTTAAAATACAGATACGGCCCTGAACACCACGGGCATGAACACCTTAGCTGAAACTGTTTTAAGATCCTTTGGAGTAGGGCTTGCTAGTGACAGAAGCCAAGGGCTGAGCCGTCTGTGATGGAGGATGCAGGTGTGGCCTGGAGCAGACCTGGGCGAGGGGAGGCTGGAGGGGCGTCCAAGATTGGGCAGAGGTATGAACACTGGGGAAAGAGCAGGACAGGGCAGAGGAGAGGCGGGAGAGAGCCAGGAGGAACAGAAAAGACCCCAAAGGGGAAATGAGTGCTGGACAAGGAGCAAAGCCACCAGGGTGTTGGTTTGGTGCTGGAGTTCGTGGCCAGAGGCAGCAGCAGACCCGGGAGAGGTCCAAGCAGTCAGAATGGGAGCGGCCAGCATGAGGCCAGAGATGGTGATAAGCACAGGGCATCCCTGGGTAGGCACTGGGAGCACAGGGCATCCCTGGGCAGGCACTGGGAGCACAGGGCATCCCTGGGCAGGCACTGGGAGCACCATGGCAGGGAGGGAATGTGGTGGGATGCGGTCTGAGTAGAAAACCAGGAAGCCCCCAGGACAAAGATGGGCAGAGCCAGGAGGTCACACCAGACACGAGCTCAGAGTCGAGCAAAGAACCGGACAAGCAGAAACAAAAACAAGGAGGTGTCTGGGAGGCGCCCAGTGACGGGAAGACGCTTAGTGTTGGCTGGTGCTGAATCTGAAACCGAAGCGAGGCAAATGTTCTGGGCAGAAACTCGAGCTTGACAGTGACAGTAGCCCCTGCTTGTCAGCACCTAAGTGTTCCAGGCACGTCACACATGCTGCCTCCCACCGTACCCGAAGCATTCCTAGAGGTCCACGTGGAAACCTCCTGTCCACAGACACATAGGAAACCTGCTTCAGTGACTTGCTCAGAGCTATTCCTGCTGCAAGGGGCTAGAGCTGGGAGGCTTTGCTGCCACCCTGTGCTAGGCTCTGGGCCGGGCTGGTGTTCAACAGTCTTGCTTTAAAGGAATAGTGGGGTAGGGGGCAACTGAGATCCGGGGGCACGGAAGTTCTCAGAGTCTCTACAAAGTCCCCATACATCATGTTTTCTCAGCTGGGCGTGGAGAAGGGAGCCGCAGAGGCCTGACCACCTTCCTGCCCCTCTCTCTGCCTGGATCCTTGAGGGCTGGTGAGGATTCACCCCATGGGCTGAAAGCCCAGGCACTAGGGTTATCCCACCCTACTTGAAACCCAAGCTAGGGACAAGGGGCTGCAGATAAAGGCACACACACAGACACACAGACATGTCACATACAGACACTGCTGGTGACCATCTCACTAGTGAGACACTGGCAGTACCCTCTCTTAGGGAAAGGACCTCCTGTGAGTCCCCCACACTGGGGCTGGGGGCCAGAGCCCATCAGATGATGAACACAAGCCCTCTGAGCAGGAAGAACCCCCCAGAGCCCTAATGTTACTGATGCCACGGAGGCCCAGGAGGGAGCAGGACTGCTCAAGGTCCTGGGTCCCTCCTGGCATTCAGTGCTGGCTCTTGTCACCCACCCTCTGGGGGCTCCCAGGTGCCTACAAAGGTGGACGAGAGAGAAAGCCTGAACAAAGGAAGCTGGCACTTGCCTGTGGCCTGTGGTCTCTGACCCTCTGGCCGATCTGGGCAGGAGGCCATAGGCACACCCTTGGGAGCTCTTGGCCAGTGACTGCCCCCTACCCTGCCCAGCTGGCTGTGTGCAGCTTTCTTGAATCATCTTCTTGGTGGCTTGCAGACTCTTTCTGTCCCCTCCCTTCCTGCATGCCCCAACAGCATGTGGACATCACCCACTCTCCTATGTGGGGCCGGGGTCTAGCCCTAGAATGGTCAGCAGCAGTGATGTTTATTATCTTTGCTTCCAAGTTTCCACTCAGGGTGAGAGTGCCCTTGCCAGCCTCAGATGCTAGTCAGTGATGCTGGAGCACTGCCAAGGGGTGGGACCTCAGAACCCAGCGGAACGGACCACACACCAGCCCAGATCAGTGTCCTTCGTTCAAGTGCCCTGTTCAGGGGCTGTCACAGGGGTGCCAAAGCTGGCAGCTACCCTTTGCTCACTGCTCAGAACCCCCCAAATGTCAACATCACAGCCACACTTGAAAAAAATATAGCTTTCTAGAAAAGTAAAATAAAATGAAGTCAGTAACTACAGACCCGATGTTGGGCCTCCTGCCTGCCTGTCAATCTACCCCAATAATCATCAGGTACAATTCTTGAAGAGCTATTTTGAGAAACATTCAGAAAATGGCTTTTACATGGCTCTATGTACCTTGCTGATACCCTCAGACATGGTCACTCTGTTTAGCAGCAGCTGGTTTTGTTGCCCAGGTTTTCTTTTCATCTCCTCGCTGAAGTAAAGCAGTTGGTCAGCCCACTCCCTGACCCCAGCGTACATTTATCACCCAGAGTCCACCCTGAGGAGTCGGGGGAGCAGGTGGCCGGTGGGGAAGAAGGCTGTGGCTTTTGTAAGGCGCAGCTCCAAAGAACCCACAGGGATAAACACAGAGGCCAGGCGGCTGCTGAGAAAAGAGGGGCCCTGAAGCTGGGGAAGGAGCAGGTCCCCTGGGGGTGAGGGTGGAACAGGAAGCAGGTATCTCAGTTTGATGGACTCAGCACCCACGGGCACCTCAAGGCCAATGAAGCACATGCCAAGGGTGTCCACTGGCATCCAGAGAACAGGCTCTGAGGCTGGACTGATCGCCCAGCATTGCCCAGTCCCGTGTCTTTGACCTACAGGAAGCTGCCAGTCTGCCCTGCACAGTTGCCATGGCAACCTCAGTGCCAGGCTCCTAAGGGCAGGGTGGGGAGAAGGGAGGTGGAGAAGGCACGGGGTGGCTTTTCTGGAAAAGCCCATCTGTCCGTTCCCCCAGGAAACCAAGCTGGGGGAGAAGGAAGGATGGTAGCGACACCTGGGTCCAGACAGAGAAGAGAGGGAGAGACCCCGAGATGCCCAGAGAGCAGCTGTCCTTGGGGCTGTGCTTTCCTTCCACAGTGGAGGGGGGCCCATCGCCGATGGAGACTAAGGCCCACTGGGTCTTGGCAGGGGCATCTGCACAGGAGCCCGTGTGCAGGAGGCAGGGCGGCCCCGTGGCCTCAGGTCCCGGCGGGAGCCCTGCGAGGCGCGTATCAGCCGCAGCAGGCTTTCTTCTTGGCAGGGCGGTCAACCTGAATGGTGTCTTCCCTCACTGTGTCTTCTTGCTCCTTGAGGATCCTGGGGGAGGGGAAGGTGGAGGGTCAGCAGCAGAGGAGCTGCTGGGACAGACCCAGCCTCCCAAGAGCATCAGAGACAGTGTTCCAAGTCTCCCCTGGGCCGGGCACAGGTGCACAACAGTGATTTGTAAAGCTAGAGTTGTAATCAGTATGGATCTTTCACAACACCTCCTCCAGGCAGCCTCCTCTGATGCTCTGGATAATGTAAGTGCCCCTGGTAGCACTTGGGTCCTTCCTCTGTTACAGTCCCATCGCTACTTCTTAGCAGAGAGTGAGACGCTGATGACAGAGACTGTATCCTTTGTCTCTGTGTCTCTGAAGCTTATCATAGTACCCAGCAACCCAGCAGAGGCTCAAACATTATATTTATTGGTTATTAACTTTATGGAGTGGAGAAGGAAATGGCAATCCACTCCAGTACTATTGCCTGGAAAATCCCTTGGACAGAGGAACCTGGTAGGCTACAGTCCATGGGGTTGCAAAGAGTCGGACACGACTGAGCAAGGGCTTCCCATGTGGCCAGAGCTCCAGATTAACTATGAGAGGTGAAGGATCAAAAATAGTGTCAGGGACCTTATCCCTGCTTTATATTCTCCAAGAACTTTCACCGGAAGCATCTCTACCGATTTTCACATAAGAGCAAAGAAGGTAGGATGGATGTTCCCATGTTGGAGGCAAAACCCTGGCAGGCAGGGCAACTTGCCCTGGGAATCAGTGGCAGAGAAAAGCCTAGAGTTTTCCCCACAAATCTCTAGGTCTTTCATATCTCCACAATGTCTCCAGTGCACCAAATAAGTTGTTCTGTGCTCTTAATTATTAAAAAAAAATATATATATATCTTTTAGATGCTCCAGAATGAATACTCAGCATGACATAAGCACTAATCAGTGTCTGCTGGGTGGGTTGATGGATGGGGATGGGTGGATGGACAAATGGATGGCTGGATGGAGGGAGGGAGGGATGGATGGATGGACAAATGGATGGAT
>NW_011494785.1:2986770-2987090 GCF_000754665.1 Bison bison bison | reverse complement strand
GCCTAGATAGATGAATGAGTGAATGCCCAAGGATTGAGACTGGGGCCTGTGTGGTCCTGTCTCCTTAGTCTTGGTGTAGGTAGAGGCTCACAGCACCAGTTCTTTGAGCGCTGTCTTCTAGGGCACCTCTGTGTCCCCCATCGCAGCCCCTCTCCTTGGCTCTCCTCCCCCTCCAACAGGAGTCCACAGTATAAGCCAGCTGGCTGCCAACTAATCCTTGGTAAAACATTAGGCAGCATTGAAGGGCCTCTGATCTGACCTTTCCCAAAGCATTTGCATTTAAAAAGAGGATCTCTGGGAAATGGCTGGCAGCCGTTAAG
>NW_011494785.1:2986295-2986590 GCF_000754665.1 Bison bison bison | reverse complement strand
GATGGAGGGAGCCTTGGGTGGGGGGAGAATGCCCGTCTACACCTGCCACACCTTCACTTCCTCGCGAGCCCTCCCTACTCTGTACCAGGCTGAGTTCTGTCCCTCGGGCTCCCTGACGGATGCAGGTTCCGGAACCATCTCCCAGAGGAGCCATAAGAACTTTAAAACAACACAACCTATGCCACTGCCTTAGTGCTTCACGCTTTCTGGAATTGCTGTCTGGGGTGTACGGGCTCCTTTTTCTTCTCACACCAGCCTGCAATGCAGGCCAAGACTCAGACAGAGGCCAGAGTGG
>NW_011494785.1:2977157-2986195 GCF_000754665.1 Bison bison bison | reverse complement strand
TGACATCCTTCCTGCTTTACAGGCAGGGAAACTGAGGCTCGAGAGGGTACAAATGGTGGGTGAGCCTGTTCAGGTCTCCGCCGGGCTCCCAGCAGCTCGCTTTCCCTGGCACACAGGCACAGTTATTAATAATTCACATACCAGCTAACGCACACTCCGGCTGCCCGTGCTGTTGGCCCTGGGGTACAGGACCCTGGGGCCACAGGACAACTGTCCGTCACCTCACCAGGCAGAGGGTGGACTGTAAGTGTGGGGACAGGGGGTTTGGCCAAGGCTCATTCTATTCCATTTATCACTCCCATTAACAGGCTTCCTGCTTTGTTAATGACAATGCTAATGGCATCTGGCAGGAGCCCTGGAGGCTGCCACCCTGGGGGACAGGCAGCTGGGTGCAGATGCGTCCATAGCCACAGATCAGGAGGCCCCAAGAATGCTGGTCCAGCTCTGTCCTCTGCCTTCGCCTGGTCTGGTCCCTGCACACCTCTGTCCTGACTCCCCTTCAGTCCATGGAAGGATGAAGGCTCCATGGTGGGGGTGGGGGGAGCACATAGACCTGGAACTGGAAGACACGATTTGCCCCTTAGCTTCAAGTCCCGACCCCACCACTGAGGACGGGTAATGACGGAACAGATCACTTAACTTCTCCGGGCCTTCTCTTTTTTGCACTTACAGAAAGAAAGAAAGAAAAATAAAACGGAATGATAAAAATACAGATCTGCAGTTCCTTAATCAAACTCCTTGGATCCAGGTGTATTTCGAAATCCAGAATTTTTGTTTTAGAAAGATAATAGTGTTAGTTGCTCAGTTGTGTTTAACTCTTTGCGACCCCATGGACTGTAACCTCTGTCCATGACTTTCTCCAGGCAAGAATACTGCAGTGAGTTGCCATTCCTTTCTCCAGGGGATCTTCCAGACCCAGGGATGAAACCTGGGTCTCCCGCATTGCAGGCAGATTCTTTACCATCTGAGCCACCAGGAAAACTCAGAAATAAGGAGAAGAAAGATAATACTTGTCCATAATATATATTACATAATAGCCTCTGTGGATGTACAACAGCACCCTATAATCAAATATATTACTATTTCTTCAATGAAGCATTTGAATATTCATTCAAAGTGAAGTAAACAAAAACCATAAAAAGTCCCAACCGCAGTCCTGGTCAGGTTCTTCTGACAAATGAAACACAAAAAAACCTTTGTGTTTGGAGCTCTTTGGACCTGGAATTGCGGATGTGGCCCAGGGACATGCAGCTGCCCGCTGACCACACAGCTGCCGGACCTTCCTCCTCCTCCTCCTCCCGTGAATCTCACCCCTGTGCCTGCCTGCCCAGCCCCAGAGGCCATAAGTCCCTGTCTCGAGCAAGCACACCAAGATTTATGGAATCCTGGTGCTGCAGAGCACTAGCTCCACAGACACACGGTTCCTAGAATCTGCTCCAAGGGAAAGCAGGCTGCCAAGAGCGAGCGTGGTTTGTGTTGCTGCCTGATTTCCTTCAAGCCACATTGGTCCTCCGCTTGGGCGAGGGGGCTGGTGCTTATTTTAATGGTCGGCTTTGCAGGGCCTGCCCTGAGTTTGTCTGGAGTCTGCAGCTTGGAGGCTCAGTCTTGGTGGGAAAGAGGAATGCTCTAACAGGAAGAACACTCTCCAAGGAAGAGCACATGGCCTGGCGGGGAGTGAGCGCGTCATCTGTGAAGGCGACCAAGTCAAGAAACATGGATGGATGGAACTCAAGGATCGCCTGGGGGACTGAAATAAGGAACCTCCTCCTAGCGGACGGTTTGGGCTTCCCCGATGGCTTTTAGGTAAAAAATCTGCCTGTGTCTCCTGCATCACAGGCAGATTCGGGAGACGAAGGCAGACTGGGGTTTGATCCCTGGGTCGGGAAGATCTCCTGGAGGAGGAAATGGCAACTCATTCCAGTGTTCTTGCCTGGAGAATCCCATGGACAGAGGAGCCTGGTGGCTACAGTCCATGGGGTCATGAGGCGGACATGGCTGAATGCGTGCACAGCTGCAGCCTCTGAAGATTCATAATTCTGAGTTTCAAGGAAGAGGATTTGGGAAATGCCCCACACCCAAGGCAAGTCTGTCTTGCAACCTTGGTTCTCTGCAGAAAGTTCCACATGCACAGCAGCTGGACTGCCCCCCGATGCCAGGACACCATCTGGCCCACTTGCTTCCTTCCCAGGGGCCTCTCCAAGAAGGATCCCAGCCCGGCTCTGGGCACATGCATGACCCCCCTGGGGTCCCTCCCCGTCCAGAGAGATGGGATGCTCGCCCCTCACCTTGGCCAGCTGCTCCCCCAGGCCTCGCGGCACTTCCCGCTCTTTCTCATTGTCAATTTTGTTGGCCAGCAGAAGAACAGGAATGCGGTCTCCCACAGCTTCCTGTGGAAAAGATAATCCCCAACTGAGAGATACATCTTTAAGGAGAACCTGGAAGGGCAGGTGAAAACACTGGCTGCAAAGACTCAAAGTGGCTTGCAAACTCTCTGCTGCCACAGAGGTTGGGTGATAAGACAGTCAGCCCAGAGCAGAGAGGGGACCTCAGTCTTTCAGAGCCTTAGTTTGCTGGGCTTCTGTGAGTGCCTGAGGCTGCCTCTGATGCCTCCCAGTCCTCTGTGCAGGGACCCCCCTCCTCCAGCCTGCTCCTCGGGTCCTAGCTGGAGTAGAACAAGGGCACAGCTGATGCTGATAAAATAAGGGTCTGTACACAGTCCCCACGGGCATTCCCAAGTGACCAGATTTGGTCGACATGACCGAATGAACAAGGAGTTACTGTGATGGGCTTAGGAGGTGGTCCAGGGACTATGCTGCCAGCAGTGGCACCTCCGGGGACCTTGAACTTGGCACATTGCTCCTCTAAGGATGGGTCCGGGTCCAACTCATGGTCCTGGGCCCACAGTGCCCAATACATGGCTGTCGTGTGCTTCCCTGGAGGTCACCCCACAGGGATCCCTGTCCTGGGTACCCTGGCTCTGAAGAAGTCCCAATCAGGAAGAATGGGGGCTGGAGCACCCACAGTTCATGGGCCAAAATAACAGGTTAATTCGAGGGCTCAACCCTATTTACTCCTCCAGCAGCTGTGATGTATCAGCTGGGGACTTGCACCCCAGGATCCCTGCACTCCAGGGTCTCTGCACACTGGGGTCCCTGCACTCCAGGGTCCCTGCATTCCAGGTTCCCTACACTCCCAAGCTCTTTGCACCCCAGGTCCCTGCACCCTGGGATCCCTGCCATCCAGGGTCCTTGCTCCCCAGGGTTCTTACACCCCACGTTCCCTGCACCCGAGAGTTCCTGCACCCCAAGGGCCCAAGACACACAGAGACTGAGTCAATGTGGTAATGTTCACATTCACTCAGGTTGTTATTTTTGTTCTGTGAGATATTTAATTAGGGGCTTTTCATCATAATTTGGTAACAACTAGTTATTCACTGCAGCTCTGTGTTTCACAAAGTAGAGAGAGCCGTGGGATTCCAGAAGTCAGCCAGTGGTTACAGCGTCACAAACAGTTCAGCTGCCTTACCCTAGACCCGGTCAAGCAAATGTCCACGGTCCCTCCGACAGGACTCCTACAGAAGTTTAAATGTCATCACATTTGAAATGAAGCCTCCCTGGTTCCTCAGTGTACACATTCCTTTTTATTGAAGTTCAGTAGTGAAAAAATTCTCATTGATTAAATGAGAACGTTAGAGCTCAGAGAATCCAAAATAACATCCAGTAAAGTCAGTGTTATGAAGACCCATCCTTTAGTATATGGATCACCTTTCTCAAATCTTTGGCTCTAAGTTCTTATTTCCAATGACCTCTGCTACTTTGCTGCTGCTGCTGCTAAGTCACTTCAGTCGTGTCCAATTCTGTGTGACCCCATAGTCGGCAGTCCACCAGGCTCCCTCGTCTCTGGGATTCTCCAGGCAAGAACACTGGAGTGGGGTGCCACTTCTTTCTCCAAAGCATGAAAGTGAAAAGTGAAAGGGAAGTTGCTCAGTCGTGTCCAACTCTTCGCGACCCCATGGACTGCAGCCCACCAGGCTCCTCTGTCCACGGGATTTTCCAGGCAAGAGTACTGGAGTGGGGTGCCATTTCTTTCTCCAGGGGAGCTTCCCCACCCAGGGACTGAACCCGGGTCTCCTGCATTGGCAGGCGGGTTCTTTACCACTGAGCCACCTGAGAAGCTCCTCTGCTATCTACTGTCTCATTAACCAGAACTCTCTGAAGGCAGTATTTCTGCATATCCATGGTGGAACGAATGATGACTCGAGGCACTCCAGGATCTTAAAGTGTCCTCCGAGACATCGGAAGTAGGTTGACTTGTGCACATGTTGGTGTGTGTGCTGGGCAGGCTCTGCCACATTCCAGGTATCTGTGTGTAAGAAATGCTCATGGCTGCATGCAGGGTCCACCAGACTCCCTCTTAACCAGACTTCAGGGACCAGCAATGCCCCCCAGTCTCACCTGTTTTGTCCCACAGAAACTCTTGCAAACAGTTTTTCACAGAAAAGGAACAAAAGAGGAAGAAGCAGGAAAACGAGCCAAAAGCCTTGTTGTTTGGAGCACATGTGAGAGATATTTGTAGATGGATGTGTGAGAAATGACTTAAGGCTGCTGGGATTTCTCGATGTGGAAACTCTGTGAAAATAAGAGCACCAGACTTGAAATCGCACGGTGGGATTCTAGCCTGGAGTCTGATATTGTTACTGGAAATGGCTGGTTTTTCTCCCTGGGTCCTGAATGACCAAACGGGATGAGGTAGGAACAGGCAGCCTAGCACCTGCACCACAAGCAGCAGAGCTGCCCCTGAAAAAGGAAAGTGGCCTTCTTTCCTAAAACGATTCCTGGCTGAAAAATAAAAATAAAGATGAAAGAGTTTAGAAGGAGCAGGAGAAAAAAAAAAAAAAAAAGCCCAGGCCCCAGCTGGAGTGGTGGTTTCTGCTCTTTGCAGTGTCCTCCTCCTACACAAACTCTCTGGCCCCTCACTTCTCCTCCGTGGGCCCTATGATGTAGGAGAACTAGGCCTATCTCCAAAGATGCAGCAAAAAAAAAGTCAGAACATACGTAACGCCATGGCCCGTGCTACCCATCATGGGCAGCCAGGTGTCCTCACTCTGCCCTAGATCCGTCTCCAACATGGGAGGAGTTGGGGCTGGGCTGGGGTCTCAAGGCCCTCTCTGACTTGAACCTCAACACTTGAGCCCTCTGCCTACACTTTATGTCATTCACCTACCTAACTAGCTGCCCGCCTGTCCGTCCACTGCTTGAACAAAGATGCTCCTAATGACCCATCAGATGAAGTGATACTTTCTTTTGAAAGTCCGAGGAGCACCTCCTTCGGTGCCTAAGTCTGCAGCCACTCAATGTCTGTGGATGTTTCTATAGCTGTTGGTAAGGTCACATGGGGCTTCCCTAGCAGCTCAGACGGTAAAGAATCTGCCTGCAATGCAGGAGACGCAGGTTTGATCCCTGGGTCGGGAAGATCCCCTGCAGGAGGGCATGGCAACCCACTCCAGTATTGTTGCCTGGTGAATTCCGTGGACAGGGGAGCCTGGTGAATTGGAATCCATGGGGTCGCAAAGAGTTGGATACAACTGAGCAACTGTCAATTTCACTTTCACAAAGTCACGAGGGCACCCCAGGTTGGAGGGAAGGAGTGGCCAGCTGGGCACAGTCTCTGGGCAGGCCCTCCAGGCCCTGTCCAGTTCTGCTGCAGCTCTCATGGGACCGCTCCCTCCTCTCTCCCCTCTCTACTCCCTGAGCTGGGAGGTGGGTTTCAGTGCTGGTGTCTATCCTCCCACTGTCCTCAGAAGCCTCTTTCCACCTTCCACCATTCAGTTACTTTTCTCTAAACTTGAACTTCTTGGAAGACAGACTTGTTGAAATTCAAATATTCTCCATCTCTGACTTTAACTTACAGGAACTGTCAACTTGGAGCAAGCTTAGGACATGCAGCTGTTGCATTTGGTTGGTAGCTATGTGTGTGTGTGAGAGAGAGAGACAGTGTGTGTGTGTGTGTGTGTGTGTGTGTGTGTGTGTTAATACCTATTTGCTGGGAGGCAAGGAAAAGCACTTAGCCAGGCAAGTGCTGTATTTCTCCAGAGGCAGGAAAAAAAAATCTTAACACATTAAAGCACACAGTTATGCTAAGAACAAAAAAATGACTGCAAAATTATATCTTGGGGGTTTCCATATTTATCCAACCCCCCCACCCTGAAGATGAGTCAAAACAAGATTTATTTGTGTAGTTCGTTCTAAACTGCCAGCACTTTGAGCTCAACTTGGAACATGGGGGAAAAAAATCAAGCTGCTATTTTTGCCAAGTGCTATACATTGTCACCGGCGACAAAGATCACAGAGTGAGAGCCAGCCAGTCGTCCAGGAAGGGAGCGGAGACCTGCAGGGCTATTCTGCTTTGAGGTGGAAGCCGGAAGGGCCAGAAAGACATGAACGTCTATTTCTCAGAAGCAGGTGTAACCAGGGCCATGTGATGAGGGAGGAGCAGAGTGCAGGAGCAGACCTTAGATTCCAGCCCTGGCTGTGCCACCTGACCAGCTGTGGATCCTCTGACAAGTCACTTCTCTCTGCATCTCAGGATTTCTCAGTTATAAGGCAAATAGCCTACGTGACATTAATCTCCATGGTTTTATTCCAGCTCAGATTCACTGGTCTTGCTGGTTCATGATTTGGTTCAGATGCTACTTTCTTGACGTACAGGCTTAATGGGACAGAGTTCTGGGGGTGACAGAAAGATCCAAACAAGAAGTTAGTATGCCAGGACTGCGGGCACTGGGGACCAGCAATCTGGATTCAGGAGAAATATCAGCCTATCCGGCTTGTGTTGTTGTTTTCAGTCGCTAAGTCATGTCCGACTCTTTATAGCACCATGGACTGTAGCCTGCCAGGCTTCTCTGTCCATGGGATTCTCCAGGCAAGAATACTGGAGTGAGTTGCCATGCCCTCCTCTAGGGGATTTTTTCCACCCAGGGATTGAACCCACGTCTCCTGTATTGGCAGGTGGGTTCTTTACCACTGAGCCACCAGGGAAGCCCCACTGGGCTTGTTGTTGGGTCACTAAGTTGTGTCCGACTCTTTTCGACCCCATGAACTGCAGCACACCAAGCTTCCCTGTTCTTCACAATCTCCCGGAGCTTGCTCAAACTCACATCCATTGAGTTGGTGATGCTATCCAACCATCTCATCCTCTGTTGCCCCCTTCTCCTCCTGCCCTCAATCTTTTCCAGCATCAGGGTCTTTTCAAATTAGTCGGCTCTTCACATCAGGTGGCAAAACTATTGGAGCTTCAGCTTTAGCATCAGTCCTTCCAGTCAATGTTCAGGGTTGATTAGGATTGACTGGTGTGATCTTCTTACTTAAGAGTTTTCATTGGGCCTGTACCAAATCCTATTTTCTTGACCTGATTCAGGGACAAAGTTTTCAGACGTCTAGGGTGCTTCACAGTCTAAAAACAGGGCCCTTAGATCCCGTCCAGGTTCTCCTCTAGACTGGACTGGTTAAAGGAGTCCCACGCAGCAGAGATTAGGGTCAGATGGGTCGGGGACGCTGAGGTGGCAGGAAGGTCTAACGGCTGCGATTTCCCGTAGGTGCACAAGAAAGGTAAGACGGTGGGAGGATCCTCAGAGTGTGTCTGGGTCCAGCTTTGGCCTCTTCTGCAGGAGGCCTGCAGGCCAGTAAAGGTGGAAGGGGCCTGGGGGTGGCCAGAACACCTCTTAAGGTGGGGCAGAGGCCCCTTTTCTTCACCCAAGGCGTTTGGGTGGGTGAAGATCCTTCCAGCCCAGCTCCTTCCTCCGGGCTGGAAGGATCACTGGGGTCCTCTAGTCCATATGCTCCATCCTGGCGCCCCCAGACAGTCAGGGCCAGCCCCAGTAGAACATGAGGGTCAGAGCATCCCATCCACTCCTTCACTGAATGACTGGCCCACATTGTAGAGCCAGGCGGTGGCTGAGTTGAGACGGTGACAAGGTCCAAGTGGAGGTCAGGGAACTGCACTCCTCCCCAGCAGCTGTTCCCGCCCCAGGCAACCTCGTCCAGGAGCCAGGCTTTGCCGTGTATAATCTCAGCCCTTTTCTCTGGTACAGCTTTCAGGTTGAGGGGGGATGGGGTGCTGGGAACAGCTGGCCACCATTCACTTAACAATAAGGCTTCCGAACCCAAGGGCTGTTATTAAAGCTCCCGCTCCACCCTCCCTCCTCCGGGCGGGGGGTGCGGGCTGGCGGAGCGCCATGGAAATTGGAGGTGCGCCACCAACACCAATGCTGCTTGTGTTCAGTCCCTCTCCAATCCGAGTAGGTGTCAAGTTTTCATCCATCACCTGACGTCTCTGGTGGCTGGTTGCCAAGGCAGAACAACTTAGCTTTTCAAGAACCTTGAGATCAACTGCATTTCCAATGCCACCGTTCCACGTCCTTAACACACCCCCGCCACCTGACACAGCCTCTGGCACCTGCCCATGAAATCCAGGGCCACTAAATTGGGCCCTCCAGAGTGCCTGGGACATGCTGAGCACACGGGTCACGCCCCTCAAATTTTTGCTGCAGGAGCACAAACATCTTTGAGAAGGATTTAGAATCTTGCTTCTCAAAGTGGGGTCCCTGGCCCAGCAGCACTGGCTCGTTAGAACTTGCTAGAAATGCAGAATCTGGGGCCACAGCCCACACCTGCTGACCCAGGATCCGTATTTTAACCCTGTCTCCAGGAGACTATTTATGCACATTAGAGTTTGAGGAGCCACTGGTTTAGGCTGGAAACCACGGCGGCTGAGGATCAAAAGCACCTGGGGGACCTTTGCTTTTGTTGTTGTTCAGATTTCCAGGTTCTGGATCATTCTCTCCAGGAGAGAAGGCCCTGGTGTCTATTTTGGTTGAAAGCTCCATAAGTAATCTTTGCGTTCATTCAGGTTTGGAATCATCTTTTCAAGTTACCTGTACCTTCTGCTCAAAGCTAAAGCAGGAGAATGCAAACCACAAATTACACAGAGAAGGCCCGTCCACACATGGGTAATTCTGAGTTAGCCACAGATGGATCTGC
>NW_011494785.1:2973963-2977057 GCF_000754665.1 Bison bison bison | reverse complement strand
GATGGATCTGCCATTTCAGCTTTGCTTCCGTGGGGGGCTCTGTTGGGGTGCACACAGGTGATGCTATCCAGCCCTACCCCGGGCAGGAACAGGCTAATCACACAGTGCTCCACCCAGCTTTGTGCAGAATGACTGAACTCAGCCTTCATGCTGCAACGATGTTGTTGTCATTCAATCACTGAGTCGTGTCTGACTCTCTGCGACCCCATGGATAACAGCATGCCAGGTGCCTCTGTCCTTCACTATCTCCTGGAGTTTGCTCAGATTCATGTCCATTGAGTTGGTGATGCTATCTAACTGTCTCATCACCTGCTGCCTCCTTCTCCTTTTGTCGTCAATCTTTCCCGGCATCAGCCACTCTGACATTTCTTTACCTCTACCACCACCTCCAAATTCAATCTGATGTGCCACCTCCTGGCTAAATCCCAGGCTCTCTGCAAAACAGGGGCCTTAGAAACCCCAGCTCCTACTAATGCAGAGAGCACACTTCTGTAAATTTCTCCCCATCCATCCTTGCTAATTCCAGACTACCTGCATTACTTCTTCCCAGAACTTGCTCTGTAACTGCAAGGAATTGGTGCCAGGACCTCTGAGGGCACCAAAACCCACGTGGATGCTCAAGTCCCTTACTTAAAAAGGTGTAGTACAGTCAGCCCCCTGCTTGGAATCTGAAAGTCCCACATCCTCCAGTTTGGTATGCGCAGAAACCCCGCTGTGTGTTTATCAAAATTTTGATGTGGGGTACAATTAAACGTCTGTGGCTGGGGAAAGAATGGGTGACCATGAAGAGGTCCTGACCTCAGTTTCGTCATTTGAGAACCAGATGGCTATATTACATCTGTGGTTTTCAAAGGGAAACCATCTTGCCTAACAAAATCATAGTCAAGACTCCAATGCACAAAACTGAAAGACGGGGAATTCCCTGGCGGTCCAATGGTTCAGACTGAATTTCAAATGCAGGAGACACAGGTTCAATCCCTGTTCGAGGAACTAAGATCCTTCATGCTGTGTGGCATGGCCAAAAACTAAAATAAAAATAAATAAAGCAATCTAAAGAAAAAAATTTAACAATATAGAAGGACTCTGAGGTGGGGGGTAGAGGATCCAGACTTGTGACCACCACCCTTCCCTGACCATCTCTGGCCATGGGAAATGTCAGCCTGATTGCCGGGCTCCAAGGAGGAAAGTTTGAAAACCACCAGGATAGGTAAGCCCTAAAATCTCTCCTGGTGCTTTACCTCTGTGAGGAAGATAAAATCTGCTGATGCCATCAAAAATCAGGTTGTAAATCACAAATTTTAAAGAGGATGCACTTTCATACCACCCCACCATCTGCCTCTACCATCAGCTCTGTGTAGGGCCACTTGCTACATTTCAAAACATACATTTTCTCTATCGTGTTTTAGACACAATCATTTTGAAAAATAATTTGTATCCGGCAAACTTCTGAGAAACCCTGGAATCTCACTTCCATCCCTGTTCCTCATTTTCCTTGGTGACGCCAAAGCAGCGGAAGAACAGGAGAGAAAGCAGTGCCCCATCCAAGTCCAAACTCCAAAAGGAACACATTTTGGGTTCGAGGCAGTACGGGTCTCAGGGCTGAGACATAACGAAATGAACAATGCCAGCATCCTGCCTGCATGGAGACACAGCATCCACACTTGCGTCCAACATCTGGTGAACACAGAGGAGCCTCTGCCAAGCCCTGGTCACAAAGGCAAAGATGCGTGGAGGGCGGCAGGGGTCGGGGCTGGCAGCTCCTTCCTGAACAGCAGTGGACAGTCTGATGAGCAGGTTAGGAGCTGAGCAAGGCCTGTGGGCTTGAAGAGACGGTCGAGCATGAGCTCCGCAAAGAGAGGAAAACTGTCCCTTTAATCCGCTCCTGGAGCCCCCAGGCCCCAGAATAATGCCTGTTAGAGCTCAGAACAAATAAACAAAGCATGGGTCCTGCTGGTGAAAGGAGTGGGACCTCCTATTTGTCTGTATGTGAAAGGACTGGGGTGGGCAGGGCTGTAAAAGAAAACAAGTGACTTGGCACAAGCCCTTGGCCTTGGGACGTCTGCATTCAGGTGGCTGAGGACAGCTTGAGGTGGTTGGGAGCACCAAGGGCCCACAGAGCAGCATGTTGCAAGGACAACGCGGGAAAGCAGAGTCTTAGAGAGAATCCAGAATTCAAGGAGGAGTCCCATCTCTCGAGGGCCCTGCCCAGGGTGACTCGGGACAGCCTGGGACCCTCACACTGCAGATGAGCCTCCCTTTGTGTGAAGGGCTGTGATGAGACCGCCAAACACTGAGTAGACCCGACGCCCCCTGGAGCTGGAAAAATGCAGGCGGTGGGAAGAGGCCCTGATGACTCTATTTAAACATCCTGGAAAATCGTGCACCCTCGACACTTGGCACTCCCTCCCCCACTCCTAATCCCACTTTTCACAGTCTCAAGGTCCGCAGTTCTGGCTTCATCTGTATTTTTCCTGGGTTCCTCTCCCAGCCCCGCCTCACAAGGGCAGAGTCTGATCACACCTCTCGGGTTCACCTATGGGTCCCCAGTAACCAGCCTGATGCCGGGCACTTGGGTGAACAGACGCACGGATGCCTGAACCGGTTTGTTCTGGGAAAAGGTGGGGTCTGAGTCAGGTGTCCCGAGAGGGCCCAGGAGGAGGGCCCTCCCGGGAGGCCAGCCACTCACCTCCACGCTGCTCAGCCACTGCCGCACGTCCAGGAAGGACTGTCTGGCTGTGAGGTCGTACATGACCACGACGCCGTCCGCTTTTCGGAAGAACTGCTGGGTGATGCAGCGATACCTGCGCGAAGCTTCTGGTCAGGTGTGCAGCCTCCTCGGCCGCCAGACCCCGTCCCCGCGGGGAGAGGGCAGGCGGGGTTACCCCGGGGCCGGGGCGGGGGTGGCTCCTCCCCCCTCCTGCCCCGCCGTGTCCCACAGCTGCACGGCCACCCGCGAGTCGTCCACTCGCACCGTCTTCACGCGGTAATCGATGCCTGTGGGTGGAGCCGAGCATCACGCCCAATCCAGAAGACGCGCCCCCACCCGTCAGCCCCAGGGACAGCCCTCCCCGCTACAGCTCCCGATCGGTGATGT
>NW_011494785.1:2931059-2973863 GCF_000754665.1 Bison bison bison | reverse complement strand
AACTCTGCCACTGACCAGCTGTGGGACCTTGATCCAACCACTGAACCTCTCTGAACCGCAGGCCCCTCACCGCAGTGTCCCTCTTTAGGGATCAGATGAGCTCATATATGGAAAAGGAATCTACTAAGGGGAAAAATTATCATTCATGAATTGATTCCCTCATTGTCAAGATGAGGAGACAGAAAGACTGTCCTCAGATTCCTCCCTCCCCCGCTCCCTTTCTCCTTTTCTTCTTTCCCCCTGAAATCCTTTTCAAAATTTCTATAATAAAATTCAGATATGCTTGGGGGGATGGATCACATGTTCAGACTCCCATGAGTGATACAAAGATAGGTGAAGGGAGGGGGAAGCAGAAAGAGGGGAGCACTTGACAGTGGGCGGGGGCGGGGGTGGCTGGGGCAGAGAGAATAAGGGGCTGGGGAGGGAATCAGAGGCAACACTTCCCCCTAGACTTGGGTCCAGAGTTCCTAATCCCAGCCACCAGTGAAAGTGTTAGTCGCTCAGTTGTGTCTGACTCTTTGCAACCCGATGGACTATAGACCACCAGGCTCCTCTGTCTGTGGGATTCTCCAGGCAAGAATACTGGAGTGGATTGCCATTCCCTTCTCCAGGGGAATCTTCCGGATCCAAGGATCAAACCTCGATCGTCCGCATTGGCAGGCAGATAGATTCTTAACCATCTAAGCCACCAGGGAAGTCCCAATCCCAGCCATCAAGCCCCTTGTAATCATCCTTCTGAGACTGTGACAGCCCCCCGACCCCTGGAGTCATTGACCCCAGAAAGAGGCCATGGGGCAGGGAGACACACCATGTGCCCCACAGCAGACTTCAGACAGAGGACCTAAATGCAGGTTCTTTGATAACAAACATTCCTCTATTCCACATCCTGTAAGGGTATTCACAGATGTTCAACCAGTTAAAACACTTTTCCCTCTTAAGGCATCAGTTCTTGAAACCAGTGAGAAACCCCCTCCACCTTCAAAAAGGCCCAGCTTCTGGGGTCCTTACTCTGGAGGGCCCAGGGAGGAACAGTAGCAGCAGCTGGCAAGAGAGAGACAGACAGATGGACAGGCAGATAAGAGGCAGGTGACAGAAAAGGGCATCCCTGCCACAATGTCCAGGCAAAGGGGGATGAGAGGCCAGGCAGGGCAGGAGAGATGGGAGGGTCGTCAGTTCCTAGGATGTCAGCAGGACCGCAGACACCCTGGGTTCCCAGAAGAGGGTCAGAAAGAGGGTGCCTGCATCTGGGTGAGGAACACAGGGACAGGTCCCAAAGATAGAAGGCTTGGGATTCCCAGTTCCCATGTGACACCCCTCCCTCCTCATGGAGCTCCCCTGTGACATCCACGTGAGGGTTGCCATCTGCATACACACAGGCACCATACACGTGCATGCACACACCTCCATCCCCTCCCCACCGTGGAAGGCTGAAGAAGCAGGAGATCCTCTTGGCCTGAGCTGGTCAGCAGCCTCACCGAGTTATAAACCCAGTTCTGAGACTTGTTCCCCTCTTCACAGCAGCACCCTGGGCATGGGGCACCCAGTAGCTTCATTTCACCCAGAGAGTCCAGGACTCAGTGCTCCCATCAGAACAGGTGGGAACCAGACCCAAGGGTATCTCCTTGGCTCAAGCGAACGGGCTTCCCCCACGGGTGCTCCGGGAGACAGAGTAGCTGCCTGCCATCTGATAACAGCTCAGGAGAAAGCCAACCACAGCCGATACCTCCGGGGCCTGGTCTGAAGGCCCTGAGGACCCAAGGATGAGCCCTGTGTTTGGTGGAAAGGTGATGGAGGGCCGGCTGGGTCCCTTGACCTCACTGATGACCGCTCTGCTGGAGCTGGGGAGCTTGTCTTGTAGGGGGCACGTGGACCAGAAGCTTGGGGAGTCCCTGCTGGCCCACAGGACACTCCTCCCTGCAGCCTCGCCTGCAGGCTGGGAAGAGGATGAACAAGCCCGAGGGGAGTGTGGGGCTGGGAGGACACGGGGCATCAGTGTACAGCAGAAAGGGCCTCACAGAAGGACATGGGACCAGAGGGGTTTCTGAGACCCCTGCACCGGTTCCAACGATCCAGGATCCCAGACCCTGTGTTCCTGCCTCCGAGCAGCCATGTGACCTTGAGGACTTGATGTCACCCCACTTGGGGAACTTCACTTTCCCCGTCTGTAAGGTGAGGCATGATGGGGGTGTGGGGGAAGTTGGGTGTCCATGACCTTTACGTCCTGCTGCAGCATTCGGTGAACTCTCACAGGTGACCCCCAGACTGCAACCTAAGTGGTTCCTGAATGAGGACTGGACCCCAGGGCCCCTCACCGTGGAGTGTATGTGTGGTAGGATGTGCAGGTCAGAGCTGGGCGATGGACTCCAGGAAGGGCGGCCTTCACCTTTCTAAGCAGTCAGTCCGAGCACACGGGCTTGGGAATGGGGAGAGCCAGCGATGTCATGGACACAAGCTCCCAGAATTTCTCTGTGCACATGAGGAGATGGAAGGAAACTGACTGGTGCCCAGGAGAGGTCAAAGGGCATCCTGCCAGGGAAAGCTTTTGGAAGGAGCACCTTGGGGCACTGCCCGTGGTTTAAAGCAGGAGCCTGTGAACCAAGGTGAGGCCTCAGGGAGAGCCCTGGACTCAGAGTCCTGGGTTCAGAGCCTTTGCCTCCAACAGCCTCTCTTCTCCTTGACAACACGAGTTCCAGAATTCTACAGGAAGCATCATTTGACATTTCCAGGGCACTCACAGGACCCACGCACCCGCTTTTGAAGGGACATATGGTGGGGGAGGCAGGGCACCCCAAGACACACTGCTGCATTGTGGAACCCAGATCCTGCACAAGCCAACGGGCAAGGACAAGTCATGTGCTCACGAGGGGCTGGGCGGTCAGGAAGTCTCTTCGGGGAAGGAGGAGGGCTTGCGAGCACTGCTGTGTCCCTGTAGGTCTGTGCTGAGGGTCCAGGGCTGTTGAGCCTATGGGACTCAGCCTGCTGGAGCCCCGGGAGCCCAGGACTCGATGCCTTGCCTGTATCTTTAAAGGGAGCATCTTCCAGGCAGCTGGCGTGACATCGGCTCCCAGACGCATGTGCCAGGGACGCGGATTCCAGCTGATGCTCTGGGCTCCCCTTGCACAGTGAGAGGAAGGGTGTTCTAGATTTGGAAACTCTGATATTTTTCCCCATCCTAAATTGTCGGTGTTTCCATAATTGGCCTCCTGGAAAGTGCAAATTAGTCTGATATTCTCAGAGTTCTCCATCTTGGAGACACTGGTTGGAGGTGTGAGCAGACCCCGATTCTCTGATTCTTCCAACAGGAGGGGCAACATGCCCATGGCGTGGGGGCTGCCTTGGGGAGTGAAGCATCTCCCCTCTGCTCCCACAGGCTGATGCCCGAGGCGTGACCTCGGGGGTAGTTCTGCAGTCACCCCACGGAATGCTCCAGGGAGGGCCAGTCCAGCTCCATAGAGGTCACTCCCAGGGTCACCACACTCGGCACAAAGGGTCACTTCCAGCCGTCCATCTCCAGCTGTACGCGGCAGGGTCTTCTGGGTGTCTTCCTGTCAAAGAGTCCCGATTCTTCCCTTTGGGAGGCTCTGAGTCTCCAGGTGAAATGGGGTAGAAGTGGGGCAAGAGGGGCCCCCAGATTTGGAATCTGCAAAGGCTCAGCCATAAGAACGGGGTGCCTGCAGCCTGCAGGAGAGACCCATCCGTAGGAGTAAAATTGGAAAGAAGGGCCCATTTAGGTTATCCTGGAGGAGACCTTGGAGTCTCCCAAAGCAGGTCTCTGGGGCAGGAAAGTTTATCTCGGTGGGCCAGCTTGTAAGACCACCAGGGGTCAAGGGTGGTTTGGACAGGGTACTGGGCTTGGAAGCAATCTTGGGTGGCTTCGTTCAAATCTCTCATTTTTTTCAGGTGAGGAAAACTGGAGCGCAAAGAAGAAACACCTCCAGAGTCACATGGCTGGCCAGTGGCAGAGCTGGGGTAAAGGTCCAGGATTTCTGATGCCCCCTGGACCTCAGCAGACTGCCCTGCCTATGCCACCTGCCTCCTGTGGCAGAAACTGGGTGCTGAGCACACAACTCCGTGTTGTTAGGGAGACCGTGGGCTGGAACAGCAAGGGTGCTGGGGGCGGGCAGTGGGAGCACCAGCCAGCTGATGAGAACGAGGACGGGCCTCTGGGCCTCTCTGGGCCTCAGGGTCCTGGTCCTGCGTTGGGCTGATAGCAGTGCTTGCCTTTTCAGGGTTGTTGGGAAGACAGATGGATATGGTAACTATTAGGTGGGGATGCAAATTGATGCAGCCACCGTAGAGAACAGGATGGAGGGGACTTATAAAGCTAAAACAGAACTATCATATGATCCGGCAATCCCACTCCTGGGCATATACCCTCAGAAAACCATGAGGCAAAAAGACCCACATACCCCAGTGCTCATCGCAGCACTATCTACAATAGCCAGGACGTGGAAGCAACCTAGATGTCCATCGACAGATGAATGGATAAAGAATATTCCCCACCATAAAAAGGAATGAAATTGGGTCATTTGTAGAGATGTGGATGGATCTGGAGTCAGTCATACAGAGTGAAGTAAGTCAGAAAGAGAAAAACAAATATCACATATTAATACATATATATGGAATCTAGAAAACAGGTACTGATGAACCTATTTTCAGGGCAGGAATAGAGAACAGACGTGTGGGCACAGAAAGGCAAGGGGAGGGTGGGATGAACTGGGAGAGTAGCCTTGACATACAGACATGACCGTGTGTAAAACAGATAGCTAGAGGGAAGCTGCTATGTAACACAGGGAGCTCAGCCTAGTGCTCCGTGATGACCCAGAGGTGGGATGGTGGGGGGTGGGAGGGAGGCTCAAGAGGAAAGGATGTACGTATATATACAGCTGATTCACTTTGTTGTACAGTGGAAGGTAATGCAACACTGTTCTTGCCTGGAAAATTCCATGGACAGAGAAGCCTGTTGGGCTACAGTCCGTGGGCGTCACAAAGAGTCAGACGTGACTGGTCAGCTAACATTTTTCACTTCACTTTCTTATCAGCAAGGTTAAATGGCACATCGAAGACACTCCATGGATTCATTTATTTTTTTGCTTCAGTGACTGAATTTGGGAGAAGCTAAAAGGTCGATATGCCCTTGGGTTCTACCACATATCCCAAGGCAAGGAGCAACTCGGGGAGAAGGGGCCAAGGCCTCTACCTAAATACAGATTTGTGCTCGGTCACTCAGTCGTGTCTGACTCTTCGCAATCCCCTGGACTGTAGCCTGCCAGGCTCCTCTGTCCATGGGAATTCCCAGGCAAGAACACTGGAATAGGTTGCCATTTCTTATTCCAGAGGGTCTTCCTGACCCAGAGATCGAACCCATGCATCTTCTGCATTGGTAGGTGGATTCTCTACCATGGAGCCACCCGGGAAGCCCACCTAAACACAGAATTACCCAGATAGTGATGGGAGCAGATAAAGACCTGATCAGCTAATAGCTGAGCTTAAAGAGCATCCACAACAGACTCCAGCTGTCACCAGCAGGCCTGGGATGTAGGATGGGGACACCTGACAGGTAAAAGAAGCCACCAGAGCACTGTCCTGTCCCCTGCCCATCTACACAAGTGCGTGCACACACACACACACACACACACACACACAGAAAATGGGGAAGGCATGATCCAAGAGAGACGGGTTCAGAAAGGCAACCAAGGGCCAGCAGTTCATCTTTGCCAAGTTCAAGTCCCCTTCAGGCCGGGCGTAGGAAGCATTTATGGTTGCACCCTCGTCGAGCACTGGGCAGACATGGTCCTCACCTACCAGCCCAGACCTTGGCCCTTCCCACAGGGCTCCAAGTCCCTCCCTGGGCCCCCTTCTCACAGCCACCCCTCTCCAGAGGTGGGCTGGGGTCCAGCCTCAGGTGGAAAACTCACCCACAGTGGCCGCCGAGCCTGGGGAGAACCTGCCATCACAGAACCGGCCCAGGAAAGACGTCTTCCCCACGGAGGAGTTGCCCACGAACACGATCTTGAAGAGCCGGTCTGGGGTGGATGGGAAGCCTTCCTCCTGCAGAAGGCAGATAGTTGGGTCAACCACTGGCATGGTCACCAGTCCCCACACTTGCCACCCCCACCCCTCACCCATCCCTGCAGCATCCAGAGAGACACCAGCAACCAGCAAGGGAGGCTGCTCGGCCTCGGATGCAGGAAGCTTCAGGTTCAGGGCACTGGGGCTCCTTCCAGCATCAGATGTGGGAAGAGAGACATGCCTTCCAGCACCAGTGATGCCCATGTGCTGGGCCGCAGACCCTGTGCTGGGCTGGGTTTGTGGTGGAGGGAAGGAGGCCATGTTTACAGAGTCACAGCATGATGCTCCAAGTGTCCAGGGAGCACGGTCAGGAAGTCAAGGGTCTTGGGGTGCAGGGGGCTTTGGGCTGGGCCTTAAGAAGGAGCTGGAGGTTTTCTGTGGGGGGTGATTAGGAAGGACAAGGTGGGGTGTTGGCAGGGAGATGGGGAGATAGAAAAAGAAGGCTTAGCTATATCTTGGGGGCAGAATGATCCCAGACAGGGGTCAGGCCTCTTATTTCTGCCCCATCACTGGAAACCTAGACTGGATGGAGGATGAGCCTCCCTTCCTGCACACTACCCTGCCATCCCACCTCACCAGCTTCATCTAGGGGCCCCATCTGCCCTCGAAATAAAAAAAGAAATCCACACTCATTAAAAAAAAAAGCTTTAAAAATTAAAAGTGATACTCATTTTAAAAATTAGGAAACTTAGTAGAGAGGAAAATAATTATTCATCATTCATCCCACTACCCTGAAATGACCACTGTTTCTATTTTGATGGATTTCTTTCAGTTTTTTTTTTTTCTATATAGATAAAGCAATAGGTGATTTTTGAGAGCGATTTGAGATATTATATGTAATTTGTTTATATTATTATACATACATTCAAATTTATATGTAATTTTTTATTTTTAATATATTATTAAATTATGAATAGTTTTCTGAATTGCCAAAGTTTTTTGAAAGTGTGATTTTTAAAAATTATTTTAAATTAATGAATTTTTGTTTCGGCTGGGTTGGGTCTTCATTGCTCGGTGGGGTTTTCTCTAGTTGTGGCAAGCAGGGGTTACTCTGTACTTGTGTTGCACGGGCTTCTCACTGCAGTGGCTTCTTTTGATGCAGAGCACGGGCTCCAGGGAGCACAGCTTTGGTGATGGCAGCACATGGCCTCAGCAGTTGCAGCTCCCAGGCTCTGGAGCACAGGCTCTAGTTATGGCCCATGGGCTTAGTTGTCCCATGGCATTTGGAATATTTCTGGACCAGGGATCAAACCCATGTTTCCTGCACTGGCAGGTGGATTCTTCCTTACTGAGCCACCAGGGAAGTCCTGAAAGTGTGACTTTTAACAGTGCTATAACATTCTGTTAAATTAATGTAGTTTAATTTATGACCAACAAAGGTCTGTCTAGTCGAAGCCATAATTTTTCCAGTAGTCATGTATGGATGTGAGAGTTGGACTATAAAGAAATCTGAGCACTGAAGAATTGATGCTTTTGAACTGTGGTGTTAGAGAAGACTCTTGAGAGTCCCTTGGACTGCAAGGAGATCCAACCAATTCATCCTAAAGATCAGTCCTAGGTGTTCTTTGGAAGGACTCATTTGAAACACCTGATGTTGGGAAAGATTGAAGGCAGGAGGAGAAGGGGATGACAGAGGATGGGATGGTTGGATGGCATCACCGACTCGATGGACATGAGTTTGCATAAACTCCAGGAGTTGGCAATGGACAGGGAGGGCTGGCCTGCTGCAGTCCATGGGGTCACAAAGAGTCGGACACGACTGAGTGACTGAACTAACTGAACTGAGGTGAATTTATGGCCTTATTGTTTTTATTCAATTGTGGAAGACAATCTCCATCAGTAGTGTGGCAAATCCTGAGATGCCAGGCTATGGGCAGAACTTTCCAAAACACGGTCACACTGCCCCTTCTCTGCCCAGCAGGGGGAGGGACCTGGAGCTGGCCAGCGCGTTACTTTGCAATGCTCCAGCCAGTAGGAAATGGACTTGCTCCAGGACAAGGGGGATGGGGTGGGAAGCCAAGGGTCGTGAAGTCCAGAGAGCCACCCGCATGCCCAAACCCTGCTCTCAGGCTCTGCCCGGTACTGCTGGCTGAGTGAGCAGGCTCTTTAGAATCCATTTAGAAGTGGATCTGGGGGAGTTAGCTCTTCTCATGGACAAATACTGTAATGGAGCCGCAGCTGGTCTTAGCAGTTTCAGAGAAAAGCCATTAATAGCCTTTTGGGGAGAAATCAATTCCATGCCATACTTAGGAGGGAATTCCAGGTCAATTATAGGAATTTGAACTCATCTTTAAAAAAAGAGAAAAGAAACCCAAGCTCAGAAACACTGTCCCAGCCCCATGTTCTTTATTCCTACACAAGCACCACTCTCTGCCAGCCTGGGGTCTCCACGTGTCATTTGTTTGAGATTAAAGCTCCGTGCAGCCACAGTGTCCCAGGCCCGTGACAACAAGGAACATGAAACCGAGGCTGGAAGGAGATGCTCCAGGCCACGGAGGTGGGGGCTGACCTTGCTCTGCGCTCTCCCCAGCCCCGCCCCCACCCTAGCAGAGCACTTATTTTCCAGACAGGATACCACCAACATGGTGATGGCTCAGCTGAGGCCACCTCACAGGGTGGCTCAGCAGGATCCATCTCACATGAGTGGCGAACCCTCCCAGGGTCCACTATCAGCCCTTAACCTGGGGAACAATCCCCCCGCCCACGACAATGAGATAACCAAATTGTGGGCGGGGGCTTGAGAAACGATCTCCCACTAGCAAGTTAGGGGCTCTGTTCTCATTCTCGTCAAGGCCACTCTTTTTTTAAAGCTCTAAAAAAATAAATGTATTACAAACTAAGTTTTAAAACCAGGAAACTTAGTTGAGAGAAAAATAATAATTATTCGTCATTTATCCCACCACCCTGAAACGGCCACTATTCTTAAATTGATGCATTTCTTCCAGGCGTTTTTCTACATTCCCTTTTCACATTTGATGAATCAATATGTGTTTCTTGAGAGAGGTTGGACCTATTATATATAATTTATTTACACTACTATGTATAAATTTAAATTTATACATAATTTTATTTTTTTCATATATTATTGTATGCATGTTCAGTTGTGTCCAACTCTTTGCAACCCCATGGACTATACCCCACCAGGCTCCTCCAACCATGGGATTCTCCAGGCAAGAATACTGGAGTGGGTTGCCATTTCCTTCTCCAGGGGATCTTCCCAACCCAAGAATCATATACTAATAGATTAAGAATAGTTTTCTGAGTCACTAAAGCTTTTTTGAAAATACGATTCTTAAATGCACCATAACATTCTATTAAATGACTATAGTCTAATTTGTGTCCTTGCTGCTGCTGCTGCTGCTAAGTCGCTTCAGTCGTGTCAGATTCTGTGCGACCCCAGAGACGGCAGCCCACCGGACTCCCCCATCCCTGGGATTCTCCAGGCAAGAACACTGGACTGGGTTGCCATTCCCTTCTCCAATGCATGAAAGTGAAAAGTGAAAGTGAAGTTGCTCAGTAGTGTCTGACTCTAGTGACCCCATGGACTGCAGCCACCAGGCTCCTCTGTCCATGGGATTTTCCAGGCAAGAGTACTGGAGTGGGGTGCCATCACCTTTGTGTTGTTTTTTTCCATTGTTTGCTCTTATCCACTTATATTCTTCAATGAAATTTCTGTCTGACTTTAATTACTTCCTTAGGAACGGTCGCTAGAGGTAGAAATGCTGGTTACAGAGGTGGCCATTTAAAGTTCTTGATTCCTATCCTCAAACTACTTTCCAGAAAGCTGGTTCCAACTGAGGGCTCAGCGGCCTTGAAGGGGACCCTCTGCTGAGGCTGCTGTGTGACTTCCAGCGGATATATTTCCTCTTGGCAGCAGCTTCTGCCCCAGCTAAAGGGCAGCGCATGTGTGCAGCCCGCGGGCTGGGGGTGGTGGCGGGGAAGGCAGAGTGGCAGGTGAGGGGCTGGGCTCCCATCACTGCAGGGGTGAGGGGTGCGGCCTCACGCTCTCTGCTCTACTTCCCCACACTCCCAAGGGGGCATCAGGTCTCTGACGCCCCTCACCGGACAACTGCGAGGATCACATGCCACCGCAGACTGGATGCTTCATCTCTTCCTTCACCCTGTCTCCCGTGCACCTTGTAACACTTCTTTCACCACCATCGGTGGGTATTTAAAGCCCCATTTTGTGCCCACTGCCAGCCAATGTGGCCTGTGCACTTTGGGGGATGTGGAAGGGCGTGTATGAGACAGGGCTCCGCCCACCAATCTCTCTGGGTCCCATGGCCCAGGGTCCTTTACAAGTAGGGGTTTGTAGGCATGAGTGTTAATCCAGGACCAAGAATGATAACTGAGGCCAAGAAGTTCCTGTGCAGGGCTGGGAGAGGGCTGTCTGGCACATAGGCCAATGCACTGCTGGACTGCTCAGCTCTGAAGGTTGCCATGAGGCACGTGAGCTGTTCTAGAGGGTCCAGTGGTGGGCACAGGGCTGAGGAGCTGATCCCATGGCCTGGGTCACAAACAGGGTGAGGGGTTTCATCAGTGATCCAGAGGACGGTCTGTGTGCCTCCTTCTCCCGAGAACTCAGCAGGTTGAGCTGGCAGGGGGCACAGCCGTGGGAGTGGGGTAGTGGAGGGTCACACTGGCGGGAGGAGCAGGAGGTGAGCTCATTAGGAGCTGAGAGGAGAGGGGTGGGGCACAGACCTCCCCAGCAGGGATGCGCCTGCAGGGAGCAGTCGAAGAAAGGACCAGAAGAGGGACCATGTTTAAAGTGCGTGCTATCTGATGTTCACAGCCCAGCAAAGGTTCCATCATAATCCATGAAGGCTTTTAAATCTGACTCAGAAAAGAGCACATCGGGTAGGGAGTGGGGCCAGCAATAGAAGTTGTCGGGAGAGCATCCCCAGGCCCCCAAGTCTTCATCATAACTCTCATAACCGAGGGGGATGGTGGTACCCAATGGACACAAACGTGGTCAGGCTTGCTGCATCTGACCCCCGAGCTGCCCTGGGCTCTTGGGCTACGATGAAGGGAGACGGCACAGGATGACCTACAAACCAGCATGGGAACATCCATACCTCAGACAGGGCTTCTTTTCCGACGGGCTGCCCTCGGGGAGATGTGGGTGTGAGCCCCAGAGGTCGGGCAGGTCCACTTTGTTCATTCACCCCCTGGCCGGAGGTCTCTTTTTCTTCCAAGCATTTGCTCAGTGGCTGCTGAAAGCCGCCCCCCAGCAGCTGGGGCAGCGGGTCCTCTTCGATGGAGATGATCCTGCGGAGTGGCTGGGTGAGTGGTCCTCCGGGCCCCGGCTCCTCTTCTGTAAGGGGGCACCCACTCAGGCCCAGGGAGCTTCTCCGCCTCTGGATGCCAAATACATCCTCCTCCTCCTCTGACTGGCTGTTTGCAGTAGGGCGGGGGGGGGAAGAGAGGGGACAATATCATACCATGTATATGCGTGGAGGCTGGGGGCTGCCCGACGGCTTCTGTGACAGACAGTTGAGGAAGCACATGCTTTGGGGGCAGAGAGGAGCTAGGAACAGGAAAAGCAGACCCCGCATTCTCTAGCTCATTCACTGAACGTCTTTACGATGAAGGTGGGATGAAGATGATGATAAAGGCGAAGGTGGTGAAGGGGATGATAAAGCGATGAAGTTGGTAAAGGTGAAGATGACGGTGGCTCCAGGTGTTAAGCTAATGACATGCTCCTTGCTCTCAAGGAGCACTTGGCTCAGGAGTCTAGGGCCATCCCGACACACTCACCACACCGGTCCAGCCTGTGGCAGGTGCCGCGGAGGAAAAGGAAAGCTGTGAAGAAGGAGCGTAACAGATGCAGAAACAAAACCTCCTGGGTCAACCGTTGGCGGCCTTCGCCCAGGTCCGACACCAGCCCTTCTCAGCCGCACGTCCCCAAGTCAGACGCCAACTCTCCAGGCCGGTTTCCCTGCCCGGCTGCCCAGCCCACCTCCCTGATAAGCTGGTGCACAAACCCGACCCATTAGGGAAGCGGCCTTCAGGGAGGCAGGTGAGGGGGTCGCTGCTCTGGGGAGGGGGCCCCAGCACAGCAGGCATCCACCGGCTCGGGGCTGGCGAGGAAGCCAGGCAGGGCCCTCTACCCGCTTCTTCTCCCTTTCTCCTGAGAGTCTGGAGTGAGCGGCCTCGGATGGTCTGAGCATCCAGGAGCAGGAGAAGCAGGAGGTGGAGCACTCCGGCGCTGGACGTGGGGCCAGTGCGAGGGCTGTGTCCTCGAGGCTTGAGAGCAAAGGCCCCCCGGGGCCACTGTCGGCAAGTCAACCTGAGGACGGTTTTACGGGAAGGGACTTGAGCCCAAAGGCGAAACACACACACGAGGAGAAGAGAAAATGGAGCAGGAAGCAGCAGTGAGGGACACAGAATATGCCGAACGGAGAAGCCCCTTCACTTTGCTCCCCGGCTTCTAGCATTTCTGGCTCCTCAGGACCGATAGCAGAAAGAAAAAGAAAAAAAATGTGTGTATCACTGTTCTGAAGTGGGACGATTCTGAAAGAGAAATGGGGATGCAGCACTTGCTCACAGAAGTGCTGACTTAGTTTGGTCCCCTGGTATAAAACAAAGGATTTGTAGGGATTCAGGGATGCTTAGATTTACTGATAAAATCAGTTTTTCACAGAAACTGACTGTCACCTTTTCAACAAATTTCTCCTACATTCTAATGAGCCTACTAAGTGCTCACCCACTTCAGCACACAGTGTTCCTATCTGCTTTGTCTCTGCCTGCACACTCATGTACACGTGAGCATATGTGAGCAACATGCGTGCACGCACATGTATTCACCAACCCACACACACACTCACGCACACACTCACTCACACATACTCTCTCTCTCTCACACACACACACATACACAGGCAGAGCATGGCTTTTTAAAGTCCCTGCAACCAGGAAAGAAATGGCCACTGAAATGATCCTAAAATGAAATGACCCTAAAATGAATTGTTTCTTGGCGAAAGCTTCTCCCTGGGGAATTTTCAAGCACTGTTACACTCTGGAGTATCATCAGTACAGCATGACTAAGTTCCTCTTTGCTTTTGCCATCAAACGCTATGTGTGAGCAGCAGAGAACAGGCACCTCTGCCAAAGTCTATGGGAATTCAGAGTTCTTGATATTGATTATTTGTCAATTAATGTCTGTTTCCTCCTCTCAACTATACGTTCCTTGAAAACAGAGATGGGGTCTATTTTTTTGACCCCTGTACCCCAGCACACAGCCTTGTGTCCTGCACACAGCAGGTACTCAATAACGGATATTAAGGGCAGGACTCATGCCTAATCGATCTTTGGAGGCTTCCTAGAACTCAAAGAATGTCTGGTATGCAGTAAGCAATCAGGCAGTGCTTGTTGAGAGCATATATTCGGTTCCGAGGAACCAAGAGAACAATTACTGCAGGAATTTGGCTCCCATGTTGCATCTCATCGTTCAGCTGTTTAGAAAAGGAATTGATGATGATCAAGTTCAAGATTTTGACAGATCAGTGGACTGACATCCCCAGGTCACCTCCACTTTGCATATCTTTTTATTTCATGCTTGCTGTCCTCAGGCTGTCCCAGATGAGCGAGTTCACACAATCACTCCTGGGTTTGGCACCTGAGGATCTGACTGTCTCTGCCTCTCTGTGGCCATCATGGGAGTGGAGTACGTGATCCATAGAAAAGAGGGCAGGGGACCACCTTGCCTCTCTCCAGGAGCAATGGGCCACTCCTCTGGGGACTCAAGTTCTGTCCAGAAGCAACCAAGCACATTATCACATTATCTCTGAGTTAATTAACTATGAATTATTGAAAGGAGTCTGTGAATTACAAACCCCATGCTTATCTGCAAAGGAATTAACGGTTGGAGACTCCATGAAGTATGTGAAGTGTTAGTTGCTAAGTCTTGTCTGACTCTTTGTGACCTCGTGAACTATAGCCTACCAGGCTCCTCTGTCCATGGAATTCTCTAGGCAATAATACTGGAGTGGGTAGGGATTCACTTCTCCAGGTGATCTTCCTGACCCAGGGATCAAACCCAGGCCTTCTGCACTGAAGGCAGATTCTTTACCATCTGAAACATTAGGAAAGCCCACAGAGATTCCATACTCCACTATAATTACCCTTCAGACTCACACAGTCCAGTGTCTGGAAGACTGGAGCATCCTTCTGCCCGACAGACCGCAGAGCCCTGCCTGGCATTCCTGCCCTACCCGTTGCTGACCCGTCTTCCTCCCACCCTCTCTGTCTCTGGGCTGATTTGCAGCCGCTCTTCAGCGCCCCCTGCAGGAACACTGCAGGCTGGGGCAGCCCAGGACCTGTCCTGGGACTCACCCTGCACCTTGACATCAGAGCAAGAAGGCACATGTCCTTCAAGATTCAACAAAAGTGCACGTGGCTGACCCCAGGCTTCCCGCCAGGGCCAAGTGCAATCAGCATGTGCTCAGAGCCTACTCCCAACCCTGCAAGGCCAAGGAACAGATAACAGGTAAGCAAAGTGGGATGGCTTACCTTCTGAGCATCCCTGTGCCGTCCACGTATTTGCCGATCACAGAGCCAGATCGCTGCTTCCATCTTGCTGTGGGAGCAGCTGTGTTTGCCCTGGCCACCTTGTCTTTCTGGAGAAACACAGAATGCTCTCAGATCCTCGCCCGCTGATTCGTCCCAGTGCTTGAGCAGACAAGGGCTCAAGCCTCATAGATAAGGCTTGAAATAAACCCCTAAAGGAAGAAAGTGATGGCCTGGGCTCCTTGCTAGCCTTTATCCACTTTCCTTTCGCTGTCATCTCTCAGCAGAATTCCTTCACCTCCTGTCTAATAATCTAATCGAAGGAACCAGTTTAGAGCCCCAGGGTCTGGGAGGTTACCCTTCACAGGATTAGTGATCATTTGCAAGAGGATAAATAGGTTCAGTTCAGTTCAATTGCTCAGTCGTGTCCAACTCTTTGCAACCCCATGGATTGCAGCACACCAGGCTCCCTGTCCATCACCAACTCCTGGAGTGTGTTCAAACCCATGTCCGTCAAGTCAGTGATGCCATCCAACCATCTCATCCTCTATCGTCCCCTTCTCCTCCCGTCTTCTATCTTTCCCAGCATCAGGGTCTTTACCAATGGGTCAGTTCTTCGCATCAGGTGGCCAAAGTATTGGATTTTCAGCTTCAGCATCAGTCCTTCCAATGAATATTCAGGACTAATTTCCTTTAGGATGGACTGGTTGGATCTCTTTGCAGTCCAAGGGACTCCCAAGAGTCTTCTGCAACATCACAGTTCAAAAGCATCAGTTTTTCAGTGCTCAGCTTCCTTTGCAGTCCAACTGTCAAATCCATACATGACTACTGAAAAAACCATAGCTTTGACTAGATGGACCTTTGTTGGTAAAGTAATATCTCTGCTTTTTAATATGCTATCTAGGTTGGTCATAGCTTTTCTTCCAAGGAGCAAGTGTCTTTTAATTTCATGGCTGCAGTCACCATCTGCAGTGATTTTGGAGCCCCCCCAAAAAGTCTCTCAGTGTTCCCATTGTTTCCCCATCTATTTGCCATGAAGTAATGGGACCAGATGCCATGATCTTCATTTTTTGAATGTTGAGTTTTAAGCCAGCTTTTTCACTCTCCTCTTTCACTTTCATCAAGAGGCTCTTCAGTTCTTCATTTTCTGCCATAAGGGTGGTGTAATCTGTGTATCTGAGATTATTGATATTTCTCCCTGCAATCTTGATTCCAGATTGTGCTTCATCCAGCCCAGAATTTTGCATGATGTACTCTGCATTTAAGTTAATTAAGCAGGGTGACAATATACAGCCTTGACATACTCCTTTTCCCATGGAAACCGTCTGTTGTTCCATGTCTGGTTCTAACTGCTGCTTCTTGACCTGCATACAGATTTCTCAGGAGGCAGGTAAGATGGTCTGGTATTCCCGTCTCTTGAAGAATTTTCCATAGTTTGTTATGATCCACACAAAGTCTTTGGCATGGTCAATAAAGTTGAAGTAGATGTTTTTCTGGAACTCTCTTGCTTTTTTGATGATCCAGTGGATGTTGGCAATTTGATCTCTGGTTCCTCTGCCTTTTCTAAATCCAGCTTGAACATCTGGAAGTTCATGGTTCACATACTGTTGAAGCCTGGCTTGGAAAATTTTGAGCATAACTATACTAGTGTGTGAGATGAGTACAACTGTGTGGCAGTTTGAGCATTCTTTGGCATTGCCTTTCTTTGGGATTGGAATGAAAACTGACCTTTTTCAGTCCTGTGGCCACTGCTGAGTGTTCCAAATTTGCTAGCATATTGAGTGCAGCATTTTCATAGCATCATCTTTAAGGATTTGAAAAAGCTCAACTGGAATTCCATCACTTCCACTAGCTTTGTTCATAGTGATGCTTCCTAAGGCCCAATTGACTTCGCATTCCAGGATGTCTGGCTCTAGGTGAGTGATCACACCATCGTGGTTATCCGGGTCATGAGGAGCTAAATGTAGGATGCACAGAAAAGACTCTGTGCGTCGTTTAGTCACACACACTCTTCCGTGGAGCTTCAGTCCCTCTTAGTTTCCAAAGCCCCAGACGCTGCAGTTGTCCAGCTGCTCAGCCGTGTCTCTTTGTGACCCTTGGACTGCAGCACACTAGGCCTCCCTGTCCTGCATTGTTTCCTGAGGTTTGCTCAACCTCATGCTCATTGAGTCGGTGATGCCATCCAGCCATCTCATCCTCTGTCATCCCCTTCCCCTTCTGCCCTCAATCTTTCCCAGCATCAGGGTCTTTTCCAGTGAGTCAGCTCTTCACATCAGGTGGAGCTTCAGCTTCAGCATCTGTCCTTCCATTGAATTTTCAGGGTTGATTTTCTTTAGAATTGACTGGTTTGATCTCCTTGCTGTCCAAGGGACTCTCAAGACTGTTGTCCAGCACCACAGTTTGAAAGCATCAGTTCTTCAGTGCTCAGCCTTATGGACCAGCTCTCACATTGGTACATGACTACTGGAAAAACCATGTGAAGTGAAAGTCACTCAGTCATGTCCAACTCTTTGCAACCCCACAGCCTCTACAGTCCATGGAATTCTCCAGGCCAGAATACTGGAGTGGGTAGCTGTTCTCTTCTCCAGGGGATCTTCCCAACCCCAGGGATCAAACCCAGGTCTCTTGCATTGCAGACAGATTCTTTACCAGCTGAGCCACCAGGGAAGCCCTGGAAAAACCATAGCTTTGACTATATGGACCTTTGTCGACAAAGTGATGTCTCTGCTTTTTAATATGCCATCTAGGTTTGTCGTAGATTTCCTTCCAGAGAGTAGGATCAATTAGCCCAGTGCCCTGCCCACAGCTACGAAGCTAGAACAGAGTATTTCAGATCTTTTGTGGAAGCAGGCTAGGTGAGATAATTTCTCACATGTCCTCAGTGAAGAGCCTGGTGGAGTTGGGGGCTTGCACCCCCCTCTCCAGGGCTCCCTAACAGATGTCTTCCAGATGAGAGGGACTCAGATCACAGAAGAGTCTCTCATTAATCAGCCAGTCCCATGGTTCCGAGTGATCTTTAACGACAGAAGGAGGGGTAGCCATGCTCCCAGGGCCCCAGAAGGTATGGCTGTGATTCCACATAAATCTTTAACTATTATCCGGCATGAACATGATTTTATCCTCTTTTTTCTATTCCCCATGAAGGTTCTCAATTCCATTCCCTACTCGAAACAGAGTAAGTTTGGCAGGGGAAGGGAAGCAAGGTCAAGGGATTAGGGTGACATTTGGTAGGAAGTTTTAAAATAAATTCATTGTTACTTCTAAAACAATTATAACCATTATCACCATCAAACAAACATGTGTGGGCTTAAGCCTTGCTCTGATAGTACACATAGGTGGGCGGCAGAGACGTGCTGCCGCCAGCTGGGAACAGAAGAGAGACGGTTATGTGCAAGGTCCCCAAGGGGTTTGCAGCTACAAACCAGCTTCGACCAAATGAGGGGCAAGCTAGCTGCCACATGCTGCCTCATTTAGGGAATTAACAGCTGAGGGGCTAGCACAAGACCTCCTTTTCCAAGAGGTTTTCACACACACAAAAACAATCCCTATACACTACCACGTGTAAAATAGCTAGTGGTGTTGGTGGTGTTTAGTCGCTCAGTCGTGTCTGACTCTGTGCGACCCCATGCACTGTAGCCCACCAGGCTCCTCTGTCCATGAGATCTCCCAGGGAAGAATACTGGAGTGAGTTGCCATTTCCTTCTCCAGGGGATCTTCCCGACCGGGGGATCAAATCCATGTCTCCTGCATTGGCAGGGGGGTTCTTTACCACTGAGCCACCAGGGAAGTCCAAAATAGCTACTATAAGCTGCTATATGACACAAGGAGCCCAGCCTGCTGCTCTGTGACCACCCAGAGGAATGGGACGGGGGGACAGGAGGGAGGCTCACTAGTGAGGGAATATACAGGTAGTTATGGTTGATTTGCATTGCTTACAGCAGAAACCAACACAACATTATATCCCCCAACTAAATACAAAAAAAAAACAAAAAGCCCTACAAAATGGAAAAAAAGAAGAATTCCCTTTCCTCTTGTGATCACTGGGGTCGTGGTCCAAGGAGGCTAACAATTTACCCAAGATCACACATGAAATTCACGATGGATATGGTAGAATGTTACATGGATCCATCCTGTCCCCCTTTTTCTTCCCTTCAGAGCATCCAACAGCTACTGTCTAAGGGGAGGATGATAGGAGACCCTGAAAGCCTAGGTTCTGCTTAGTGCATTCGCAAATGAAAATCTTCATGTAAATAAAGGATTTTTGTGTTATTTGGGAAAGTATGTAGGTTTAGAGGAGCAGTGGTCCCCATAGGATTAAAAAATTGTATATAAAATCAACTATGTAGATGATGAAATATACATTTTAATTCTCTCTATGACAGTCTAAAATGTAAAATTTTCATCAAGACATCAAAATCTTAATGAAGAAAAAAAACAGAACATTTTGGTTTAAAAGTGATGGCAACATTTCAACTCATCGTTTCTACATTCAAAAAGTGAGGGACCCTCCCAGGTATTCCAGTCTCGTGATGCTAAAAGAAAAGTAACACAATGTGACCCTATAGGTCACCCTGAACCTTTACTACTTTTGCCACCATCCTGCCCACATGAAGGTGCAGCCAGACCCCAAGCCACGGGACCTTCTTGGACCAGTCCCAGCACAGCCTGGCTGCCACTGGACCCCAGTCCTTGTCTTCCCCCTGCTGCTCGGAGGGGGCACCGCCCACTTACCTGGAAACGTATGTCCTGTTCATCCCGGAGATGCTTGTTCCTTTCCCTGCAGATGGAAAGGGGAATCTGTTCAAACATGGGGCCTGCGGTCGACAGATCCACAGCACTGGTTTGACGGTCAGATGGGTGCAGAGGACGGCTGTGTATGGAAGGCCCGGGGAGGGGAGGGTGTGGAACTACTTTCCTTAGGGATGGTGGCTAAGGGCAGAGGGTGACTGTGTCTAAGTCAGGTCAGAGGCAGGGGGACAGAATGGCCCTTTGGCCATTGGCCTTAGAGCCATCTGGCATCAAAGCTCCCCTCAGCTGGTTGGGGGGCCAGGTGAGGCACAGAGAGGCTCCAGGCTGGGACTCTGAACAGACACTGGTGGTGGCTTAGTCGCTAAGTCGTGTCCAACTCTTGCAACCCCATGGACTGTAGCCCACCAGGCTCCTCTGTCCATGAGATTCTCCAGGCAAGAACACTGGAGTGGGTTGCCATGTCCTTCTCCAGGGCATCTTCCCAACCCAGGAATCGAACCCAGGTCTCCTGCATTGCAGGCAGATTCTTTCCCAACTGAGCTGTAAGGGAAACCCTCGTCTCCATTAAAAAGACCCATAAATGTTGGCAGAGCAGTGCCTTGTCAGCCTCCCCTGCTCACTCACACTGTATCTGCCCTTGTATTTTTTCAAAGTACAAATAGCAAAAAGGGGAAAATCCCAACCCAGCGTGTTCCTGTGCATCTTGTTCTCTGCCTTCATTAAATCCTTCCTGAGAATCCAGACCTCCTCTCACACCCGTGAGAACTTGGCCACCTAAGAAAATCTCTTCCATCTTCCCAGGCTTTTGAATCACATCTTAAGTGAAGAAATCTGAGATGCATTCTCTTTGAAGAATTTTTCCATTTGGTGGCATCAAAGACGCCAGACACAGTGACCTTACCTCACTTTCAAATTAAAAAAAAAAAAAAAAACTAAACTAAAAACCTTAATAAAGTAGCCGATTCAAACCTGCTTGCAATTTAAAAAATTAGAACCCAAATTTAATCACCATTTCCCAAAAGGTGTTTTGTGGGCAGCAGGTTAAGTAACTTAGAAACCTCAGAGGCAAAATTGAAAATTCCATCTTTCCCCACACCTGGTTGGGTATGGTCATTTGGGGGGAGTTTTTTGAGAGTATTCCAAACCAAATCAAACCAGTGAGCTTTGAATTTATAGTAAGCTTGATAGGCTGGGACAACTCCTATCTTGCTGCCTTGTTTGTGATGTTCAACCAGTTCAGTTTTCTCCTACCTGAGCAAGTACCATGCCAGGCACGCAGAAGAGTGGGGCAATACCCGTCTGCAGAGGTACAAACTGGAGAGGGGGGTGGGCACCTGTGTAAATGGACCAAACATGGCGGAGAGGTGGTATTCAGCCGTCCAACAGGATGTCGGGGACCAAGGGAATGAGGGTGCTCTCTCAGCAGACAGGTGAGACTCTGGAGGCGGGGGCGCCCTTCTGGGCTCTGGGATGAGCTCACACCTCAGGAAATCCAGCTGCTTCAGGAGCCCCGACTTCTCCCGCTGCAGACTCTCGGTGACGCGGTACACTTCCCTGAGGGGGTGCAAGAGGGCAGTGATGAGTGACCACACCAGGTGGCGCACTACCAGGGCGCGAGGCAGTGATGAAGTCAGACCCTGGAGATGGTACCCGGGCTGGTCCTCCACTGGAGAGCAGGGCCTCGTGCAAGGGCTTATACCAGGATCAGCGAGTCATCTCAGGCACCTATTTGGAAGGTGAACTTATCCCCATTTTACAAACATAGATCACAAGACAGGTTCACTAACTCTCCCAGGACAACCCAGGGCTGAGCCGGGGTCCTAATCCAGACCCCCTGGTCCCAAGAATACTGCTTCATGATGACTGTACGGTCTTCGCAGGCTCCCAGTGGTCCTGCCCTGCCCAGAGGTCAGGGAATCAGAATCAACTCTCTTCTCCAGCCCAGTCTCGGAGGTGAGAGCAGAGCTAGTGCTTCCCCATCCCCTGCCCACCTGCTGGTTTGGTTTATTTTCAGGAGCTACTGAAGAACCACTGTCCCATCTCCACCTCCCCCCAACAGTCTCCAATCTGTTCCCGAAGATCTGGAATCTCCACTCTTGCGCCTTCATTTCTTTGACTAAAATTTCCATCTGTAGCTACAAAGCAGAGACTTAATGTAGCAGTCATAATCCATCGTTTACATCACTGTGTGAGCATGTCAGTCGAGGATTTGGGGGGAGGAAAGAGAGAGGCTGGAAGATACACAGCGGTGGCTGGAGGGCAGCTTAGGCTGCAAGGTGGGGCCGTGGGTGCTGTGCTTGCCTTTGTGCTCTCGCTGCAGTGTCTGGCTTGAAAGCCGCAGTTAGCAAACAGCAGTGGGAATAAAGGAGAGAGGGCAGGAGGGGCGGGCGGGAGGAGGGCAGGGGAGAAGGGAGGAAGAGAGATGGAAGGGAGGAGGGAGTGGTGGCGAGGAATTCAGCCTCTCTCAGAAGGGGAAAAATAGAGAACGGGGTGATGCTGGAAAATAAACCTTGCTTAACTGTGCAAGTCTGCCTCCCTCCTTCCCTCTGGGCTCTGCCCTGCAGTTCAGAGATTTTAAATCTCCCCCAGGCTTACGGCAAAGGGTCCAAGGTTCCACATTTTCAAGCCACAGCCTAGTTTTTGAGCAGGAAGCACCTTGCATCCGATAAACGCATCGCTGCCATGGGCTGCCTGGAGGGTGCACAGACTGCGCTGGGCAAGGACTGTCCCCCGACCACCCCGCCCACATCACTACCGAGCTTGCTGGGGCCACAGGATGCGCCCGCCAAGCTCGTGATCTCCTGATTCCTTCGGCAGTATCTGTGGGTTTTTCACCTTTATAGAATAATTAGAAAGTCAATTTGCAACAGTAACAAACTGTCTCAAACTCTAAGTTCACCTCAGACAATCCTAATTAAGCAAAAGAACTTCTCTGGCTCCTGCAGAGCTGCGAACTCCCAACATTTTAATACCAATTATATTTAATTTCGACTTGAGGGAGAACAATGCCTCTCCCATTATCCATGCTGGGTCCCTAAGCTCCAGCCTGGGACTCTGCTCCGACCGACCGGCACTACATGAGCATACCTGCCAGCTTGCTCCTTGGTTCCCTTGGAGCCAAGGTTGCCTCCGGCTGGCTTTGGGGCTCCCCAGCCCCCACCCCACGTCCTGGTTCTTCCTGAGAGCAGATGGCTTTCCCCGCTGAGGACAGTCACTCATTGGAGACCTGAGGGCTGGGGTCTCACAGTGTTTGAGCAAGTGTGACTGGGTGTGTGCTGTTGTGCCCGACTCTGTGCGACCCCATGGGCTGTAGCCCACCAGGTTTCTCTGTCCACGGAATTCTCCAGGCAAAAATATTGGAGTGAGTTGCCATGCCTTCCTTTAGGGGATCTTACCGACCCAGGGATTGAACCTGTGTCTCCTGTTTCTCCTGCATTGGCAGGCAGGTTCTTTACCACTGAGCCACCTGGGAAACTCCACAGTATTTGATGGAGGGGTCAAGTCCTCCACAATGAGAGGAACTTATTCCAGCCCTCCTCTGGCCCTGCTGACACAGCACCAGGGGACCCTGGCACCATGACAACACACACACATACACACCCGTACATGGTACGTAACAGTGCACACACGCGGCTGTTTGTCTAGTAGATATACAGATATCCACCTATCTGAACATGCACACACACACACACACACACACACACATATTCAGATAGATTTGGGGGGTTTTAACAAAAAGAAGAGCATTTCTGCAAAAAAAGAAAAAAAGATACTTAGATATTTAACAAAATGCCCCTGAACGTCCTTCTGACCTAGACATTCGACAAGTTTGTGTCTGGCTGACGGGTGAAGGGTAAAGCACAGAGCTTGCCATTTCATGGAAGCGGCTGGGGAGAGGTTTACCGCCGCCCGGAGGGAAGGGCTGTCGGCCTGGTTTTTATCAGAAAGAAATATGGAGTGTTCTCCAAAGGATCCGTCAAGTGAAAAAGGCAGGCTGATGTAGAGCAGTGCACTGCTGCTGCGTGTGTGTGTGTGTGTGTGTGTGTGTGTGTGTGTGTGTGTGAGCTCACTGTGACCCATGGACTGTAACCTGCCAGGCTCCTCTGTCCATGAGATTCTCCAGGCAAGAATACTGGAGTGGGTTCCCACGCCCTCCTCCAGGAGATCTTCCCCACCCAGGGATTGAACCTGCATCTCTTACGTCTCCTGCATTGGCAGGTGGGTTCTTTACCACTAGCGCTGCCTGGAAGTGCCTGTGTGTGCACACACAACCTGGAAGGATCCACGAGAAGCCACGACTGGTGGCCTCCTACTCACAGGAGGCCAGCGGTGAGGGGGTGGGGCTGCAAACCACTTTGAATTTTGTGCCTTGTCATAAACCACCTGCCCCAGATACAAAGTGATTAACAAAACAGACAGCGATGCTGCTTTTCAGTTGACCTTCACCTCTCCTATGACTGTTCCTTCTTCATCTCTTTTTAAAATCTAGTTCTCTTTCCTTGGGCATCTTCAGAGAACAGGAAGACTCATTTTCCTATCCACATGATGGGGCCTGGTGATCTAGGGGCCTACTCCCCCCGCTGCCCACTGCTCTGGAGAATCACCCGGCAGTCAGACATCTCTGGGGATGGACAGGATGGGAGACGAGACTCTGACCTTGCTTCCTGGCACTGTGTAGCTGTGTGACTGCAGGTTGCTCGCTACCCCTCTCTAAGCTTCCATTTTCCATGTGTGAAATGGAGAGGTGGCTTCCAGCATGAAGGTCCTGTCCATACTGCTGGTCAGGGTTCCTGCTCTATGGAGGGCACGCTAAGCCTCTCCCCGCCCTTCTCTCCCGTCTCCCTGGACAAGACACGCTCTCCTGGGCTCCAGCAGGCTCTCCAGCTGCACAAGCCGCTGCAAGCTTCTTCAAAACAAGCCATGAAGGTTCCGCACTCATTTATCTCTCCCTCCTAGCCCCTCCTCCCTCTTTTTCAATTCCCGGCCTCCAGAGATTGTGTCTCTGGCTTGCCTGATGAAGATAAGGCTTCAGAAAGATTTTAATCCTCACGCCGTGATTGGTTACCCCGGCTCTGGTGCTTAGCTCTGGTGCTTACTTCCACCTGCAGACCTCACGCCTGTGCTTTCCGATATTTGTTGCTTTTAGGCCTTGATTGAATTTTAAGAGGCTGAATCCTTAATTCTGTTTATAAAGTTAAGCACCTTGTTGACCTGCTGTCAGTGGGGAGGAACTGATTTTGCTTGTTTCCAATGAAATACACCGTTCCTCCACCCGGCATCCGAGCCTTGGAACGGAAGGGCTGGATTCGCTTTAAACCAGAAGCTAGGGAAGACAACTATTTTTCAACTGGAGGGATCTTCCTAGGGTAAAAAACTCCAAATCTAAACACACATCCTGCCTCTCACTCTGGATCAGTCCCAAATCATACAAGACACTACACAAGAGCCAGACAGCAGAACAATTTGATTTAGGCTAATGGCTCCAGCCTCAGTGAGCTTCGTCCTGCCCCTCAATTCACACACATACATACACACACACACACACACACACTCTTCCAGGGGCAGGAAGAAGCTTCCAGAGCACTCCTGTCTCTCCCCTGTCTCCACGGGGCTACTAAACTATCTGGGCAGGACTTCCCTGGTGGTCCAGTCGTTGAGAATCCACCTGCCAATGCAGGAGATGTGGGTTCGATCCCTGGTCCGAGAAGATTCCACATGCTGAGGCACAACTAAGCTACAACTATTGAGCCCACGCTCTGGAGCCCAGGAGCTGCAACTGTGAGCCTGTGTCCTAGAGCCTGCACTCCACAAGAGAAACCGTCACAGTGAGAAGCCCTCAGACCGTGACAGAGAGTAACCCGGACTCACCCAACTAGAGAAAGGCCCACGTGCAGCAATAAGGACCCAGCAGAGCCAAAATGAAATCCATTTTTTAAAGCAACATTGTTTAAAAAAAAAAAAATAGTCCTGGGAGGGGCTGCACCATTCAGAAAGACCATCGTCTGTCCCTCTATCCCAGTGCTGATGACCATCGTCTCACCAGCGGTCTCATCAATGTCTTAGGCTCTCATGAGACCCCTCTTGTCCTCCACACTAGTTGCTTCCCCTTGGTCCTTGATGGAGATGGAAACTGCTAAGTGTCGTTCTTCACACATCCACCTGCCCCGGTCATGAATCCTGAATGTCAATCAATTTATTCCCTTTTCGACTGGAAAAGAGCAATAGTTGCTTTTCATCATGTCTGGTAGAGGTAAAGGAGGAAAAGGGCTCGGAAAAGGAGGCGCTAAACGCCATATTAAAAAAAAAAATTTATTCCCTTTTCCTCTCCCAGCTAAACAAGTCTGAGTCCTTTCATCTAGACAAGTTTGCTATGGTAGCCACAAACCCTGCAAACCCTTAGGAAATAGCTCAAACCGGTCCAACCAAACATGGACCTTTTCTCATGTCCCTAAAGCAACTAAACACCTTAAGGTTTTTCTGGCTGGTGATTAGTCTGTACAGAGCTTCTAACCCTGTCACCAGAGGAAGACTCAAAGCAAGGCACACAGATCATAATGGATTTAGTTGAATGAATGTGGCCAGTAAGAGAAAAAGGAGGCAAAAACAAGGACGTCTGTACCAATCTCAGGAGGCCCCTGTGTAATCAGGCAAGCATGCAGTAATTAAGTCGAGTGGCAATCACTCATTGAAGGGATAAATCTATTTGCGAAGAACTTAATACGTAACAGTAAGGAGGAGAAAGAGGGAGGAGAAGCCAGGTATGACTGTGTGGTGGGGATGGGGAGGCAGCTGGCAGTTCCAGGCATTGAGAGCATCTCGCTGCAGGAGAAAAACCAAAATCTACGGCTTGGGGATTCGCAGGAGTGGAACTGTCTTCCAGCCTTAGCATGGGTTGTCTTCAAGCGTATTTTAATGTGCTGCTAAAAATATCCCTCTCTTTTCAAATGGAAGCAATGCGTCTGGGTCTGTCCAGGGCTGGATTCCTTCCAGCACCAAACAAAACAAAACAGGAGGCCAAGTGGCAAATGGCTCTCTCTCTACCTATGAGCCCCTTGCTTTGAAGAGGAGGCTTGCCTAGGCTTCCCTGGTTGCTCAGATGGTAAAGAATCTGTCTGCAATGCAGGGGATCCAGGTTCCACCCCCGGGTCAGGAAGATCCCCTGGAGAAGGGAATGGCAATCCACTCCAGTAATTTTGTCTGAAGAATGCCATGGACAGAGGAGCCTGGCGGGCTACAGTCCATGGGGTCACAAAGAGTCAGAAGAGACTGAGTACGCACATGCTATAGAACAGAAAACCTCAGAGCTCGTCACACGTAAGGACAGTGAGCATATTTCATGAAACTCTGGTTTCAGTTACTCACACATCCAAGTGTGTGTGAGCTCCAAAGTCACTCATTTTTCACTTGCCTAGAGAGACCATCTCTCGGGGTCCTGTGCCAGGCTCTCCCAGACAGGGTGGATGGACACAGAGATACTGCCTAGCCTGCCTCTGGGTACTCAGGTGCATCAAGGGAGCGTCTGGTGTCTGCATCGATCCTGTGGGGTGATGGGAGCAGTCGCAAAGGGGCTGATGTGCATTTTCTGGGTGCATGGGAAGAGATGGAACAGACAAACGGAACTTTGAGGAGCCTCTTCCAACTGGAGGCATCCCCAGCCATCCTGGCAGGAAGACATCACAGTCTGCAGCCCCCTCCCCCCAAATCAGTGACTGTGGCCCCATGTCTCAGCATCTCCCTCCTCTCTTACACAGGATGCAGGAAACAAACTACAGTTTCAGCTTTCTGGTAGCTCCCAGGCATAACTATACCCCCATGTCTGCAGATACCTCGACCGTCAGCAATTTTTCTGAGTTAAACACCAGGCATGGGAGAGTACAAAGGTTTTATCTTGGGATCACCTGTGATTTTTTTTTTAATTTTATTTTATTTTTAAACTTTACATTAAATGCTCTCTTTTGTATCATTAAATGGTTCTTCTCAGATTGGAAAAAATTAAGTCCTTAAGCAAAGGGCAGGGAAAGTGGGTAAGAAAAGAGGGGAGGATAGAGTAGAGAGTTGGGTCCTCTGAGGATGCAGAGGAAAGTTTACCCGCTTCTGCTTCTGGACCAGCTGTTCCAGCTCCTGCTCCTTTGAGAGCAGCTTCCGCTCCAGCTCCTGACTTCGGGCCCGGAACCTCTCCGTGTCCTGCCAGACCAGGGAGAGGGACATGTGAGGCCCAAAGGCACCTGGATGGAGACTGCTTTTACCACCTTGAACCTGCTCAACAGCAGGGTCCACTCAGCCTTTGGACTTCCAGTAGTCTTGTACAGATGTGAGAGCTGGACCATAAAGAATGCTGAGCGCTGGAGAACTGATGCTTTCGAATTGTGATGCTAAAGAAGACTCTTGAGAGTCTGGGGAACATCAAACCAGTCAATCCTAGAGGAAATCAATCCTGAATATTCACTGGAAGGACTGATGCTGAAGCTGAAGCTCCAATACTTTGGCTACCTGATGTGAAAGCCGACTCACTGGGAAAAAAAACCCCTGATGCTGGGAGAGATTGAGGGCAGGAGGAGAAGGGGACAACAGAGGATGCGATGGTTGGATGGCATCATCCACTCAGTGGACATGAGTTTGAGCAAACTCTGGGAGACAGTGAAGGACAGAGAAGCCTGGTGTGCTGCAGTCCATGGTGTTGCAAAGAGTTGGACACGACTTAGCCACTGAGCAGCAGCAACAACACGCCATCCCAGGGCTTCAGTGGCCCCCCCCCAGTCCAGGTAGACAGGAAGCATGTACAACACTAGCTCCCTCCAGGAATGACCAAAATCAAGCCCAGCCTTCAGGATGCTTTCAGCGGTAAACCCCTCCATCCCTCTGTAATCCCCGTTTACTCATTGATCCAACAGATACGTGTTGATTGCCTGCCTACTCTGCTCCAGGCACAGTGGGGGTTCCAAGGGTACATCAGTCCATAAAAGAGGACGACCCCTGCTCTCTGGGGTTAACATCTTAATAGGACCAGACAGACCACAATCGATCAAAATGAACCAGTAAATTACATGCCAAATTTGAAGGTGACAACGACCTTGAAAAAAAAAACAAAGCCCCAAAATAGGAAATCAATAATACCATGGGGGTACTGTGACCTTAGGCCCAGGAGGCAGAAGGTGGTCAGAGCAGGTGCTATTTCGCTATTTCAGCCTGGCCAGCACAGCCAAGGCCCGGACTTGAATGGACTCTCACCTTCAGGAGAAACTGCTCCTTCTCGGTTTTGATCTGCTGTTCCATCTCCTCATAGAGGTGCTGGATTTCTTCATCATAGGCAGCGATTTTCCTGCACAAGTGACAAGGAGAGTCTGATGAGAAGCTTCTATTCCCCAGTGGAGCTCTGGGTGGTGGGCGTGACCACGTAGGTCGGCCAGCCAAGACTGCCAGGTCAGCTCCTCAGGATCAGCAGACCACAGAGGACAGGCAGGACCCTCTCGTCCTCCTGTCTCTCGGCCCTCCCCCCCAGATGATCCACACACTTGCTGGTGGGGAGGGGAGCGTCCCGGCTCCATCTTCTTGTGCTCTGCTTTATGCCAGCACCAACCCCCCAGCCTCGCGACACTCATCATAGCGTTACCCGCCGATCCCTATGCTTTTCCACAGCATAAAGGTGTGGGCTTTTTCTCTGCTTGGTTTCTTGGTTTATCTCTTTCCCACGTTGGCTGCTTTCTCTCCACCTGGCTCCATCAGCACTGTCTGAGCTGTACTCTCCTGGTGTGCTGAACTTTGGGTGACCCTCGTTTTTCACAGGCTCTCAAAAGGTTCCATGGTGATGACTACCACCTCCATCACAACACCCCCTCCAGAGGGAGGGGCCACTCCTGTCCAAGGACTCAGACCATCTCAGCACGGGGCCATGGGGAGGGTGAAACTCAAAGTGTTAGAATCTCAGTCGTGTCCGACTCTTTGCAACCCTATGGGCTGTAGCCCACCAGGCTCCTCCATGCATGGAGCTCTCCAGGCAAGAATACTGGAGCGGGTTGCCATTCCTTTCTCCAGGGGATCTTCCTGACCCAGGGGTCGAACTCAGGTCTCCCGCACCACAGCCCATGGGCTGGTCTTTCCTCACTCGCTATCTGCTGGGGGAACCTGGCACCCCATGCACAGGCCACAATTTTGATTGGCATCCTTTCAGTTCTACAGGAACCACACAGCCGCCCCAGAACACACAGTCAAGGTTACTCACTGGTCTGAGTTCACGTTCCTGGTTGTACCTCCAGGACCATAAACCTGACTTGGAGTGAGTACCCCATTGGTCCAGGGTTGTGCCCAGAGAGAAGGGCACGGCTCCCCAAGATGCCTCTGAGCTGAGGCTCTCTGCTCACCGCTGGACCTCCCATTCTGGGAGTAACAAGCGTCTTTTTGGCAAAGAGGGAGAACTCTCTTCTCAGTAAATGACAAATGTTTGGATTGCTGCTTTGGTTCTTGGCTACCCCACAACAATTACAAGAAAATCTTGGCGAGAAACAAGGAACTGAGACACCTGTGGTTACACAGGGACCCCTTGGGGACAGAAATGGATACAGTGGATAGGAAAGTTCAGAGAGAAAGATAGGCTTCCCCTGGTCCCTGGAATTGCCTTCCTGTGATGGAAGAAATTCAAATGCGACGTGGCAAATGGTATTTAGGAAAATTACAGACAGTGATTCCAACTATACAAGCACCAGAGAACTGATAAAGTGAGATGAGAAAAACTTCGAAATGGATTTGGCGCTGCTAATGTCATACTCATTATAATCATTCATATAAGCTATGTACCATGTAAGCCTAATAACCATGCAGGGCATTAATTCTACATTATCATTAAATGTGTTATATTAACTTGAAGTTTTATTGGATTAAATTAATAAACTTTATGCTTTTCATGCTCACATGTCAGTTTGTTAGTCGTGAAGTAAGTAATTTTACAAACACAGATGTGAGAATTGGACTATAAAGAAGGCTGAGCACTGAAGAATTGATGCTTTTGAATGGTGGTGCTGCAGAAGACTCTTGAGAGTCCCCTGGACAGCAAGGAGATCAAACCAGTCAATCCTAAAGGAAATCAGTCCAGAATATTCATTGGAAGGACTGATGCTGAAGCTGAAACTCCAATACTTTGGTGAAGAGCTGATTCATTGGAAAAGATCCTGATGCTGGGAAAGATTGAAGGCAGGAGGAGAAGGGGATGACAGAGGATGAGACGGTTGGATGGCATCATCAGCTTGATAGACATGAGTTTGAGGAAAGTTCAGGAGATGGTGTAGGACAGGGAAGTCCATGGGATCTTGAATTGCTGCACACAACTTAGCGTCTGAACCTCAAGGACAACAGCAAAACAAATGGAGGGAAGAGAGATGCAGCCTCTGAATGGCACCTACCCCTGCCCTCATCACAGAGGAGGGACCCACCGCAAAGAAGCCCTGGGTTGCAGGTGGGCATCAGTGGTCCTGGCCCATATGGGCTCCCACATGGAGCTCATACTTTGGAAATGCTTTTGAACAAACCTGGTCTCTTTGGAGGCTGTTGAGGCATGAAGGACTTCAGAGGTTGATCTATGACCCAGGGCTGGACACACGAGCTCGAGAATGAGAATATTAAGGTGCTGTGTATACCATAGGCATCACTAACCCAGCTCAGGGGTGCAGACGGCCAGGGTTATGATCCCAGAACCGGCTTATTTCCTCTGTGTGACCTTGGGTAAATGCTTCGACATCCTTTGATCCCAGGATAACAGCTGCTCCCCGTTCCTTCCAGCATGGTTACAATGAATGGGCAGGTAAAGTGTTTGGAACTGCAAAGTCCTACACAGATATAAGGGATTATTTATTTTCCTAATTATTATCATGGGCTGCAGAGGGCAAGGGCCAGTGCTCCCCAAGGGGTGGAGGGTCTTCGTTTTAAGGATAAAAGGGCTGCTGGGTTTGGAAAGGGTCAGAAGCAATCAGAAAGGTGAAGAACAGAAAGCTTAGTCAATAAAACCTCCTGTCGGAGTGATCCATTAGAGACGCAGGCTGTGTGTGAGCAGGGGCTGCAGAGAAATTACTTCTCTGGGAGAAACAGTGGCGAGAGGCACTCTCAAAAGACGTGGGCATATGGCATGTGGTGCCCCAGCCAAGCTCACCACATTCTGCCATCAGAGGAAAGAGGCAACCGATTGTGTTTGCTTATTACACACCCCTTTGCTGCCACAGTTTCTGGAACCACTCAGATTGCCTGATGCACAAACACAGACTCTGAAGTCTTCTCCACGAGGATTTCTCCATCTGTTCCGATTTCCTGACCCTCTTCCCGGACCTCAGAGAACACCACATGTCTTTATTTGAACCTTTCAAAGTCCTGAATGACTCTTTCCTTTGGGTTTATGCAGTCTCCACTAGGTTATGGACACTCAGACACTGATGTCATCCACAGGGCCTGTGCTCAAAGTGTTAACACTGAAAATCTGTAAGAAATAAATATAAGACTCTGGATACCAGACTCAGAAGTCCATGGGTGGACCACATGGGGTGGCAGGGAAATGCCAGATTCCAGGAGAATCGAAAAATTTGGGGGTTGAAAGAGGTCTTGTCTGATCCAACCACGTTTCCAGTGTCAGAGTCCTTGCCATAATATCGCCACCAAGTATGTCCCCAAACTGGTTTAGAACAGCTCCAATGAGAGAGAATGCTGAGTTTCTAACCAGCTCTTTTAGAGCAAATGACCTACCAAAAGCCGGGGTGAAAGGTCCAACCAGCCTCAAGGAAACAGTGCCACCCTGGGCATCTGACTGCGGTGGATGCCTCCTCTCGCAAGGATGACGTGTGTGTGTGTGTGTGTGTGTGGTGTGTGTGTGTGTGTGGTGTGTGCATGCGCACAGTATCAGGCGTATTGGAGATCTAAGGATGGAATGTTTGTGGGAAGCAAGGAGGGCTGGAGATAGTGATGCTCCCCATCAGTACAAGCTTTAGGTTCAGAGAGAATTCTCAGGGAGCAAGACCTTTCCCTGCCAGCCTCTGACAGGCACCGTGGAAATTAATTAACCTTCACCAAGTGCACACAGAGAGTCAAGGTACCAGGCGCAAGCAGAGTATTTTAATCCTCAGCACCACTGCGGCCCCAGCTAACAGCACACTGGTGAGGCCTTCCTGCTGTCGAATATTAATTGGTCAAAATATTTTTTTCCCAGTTTGCTCTCTCCTTTTCCTTTCCTTAGAAACAAAGGGTCTCAGAAAATCACCAGGTCCAGTGTCTAGGTTTTAGGCAGGATGTGCTGAAATTACTCCAAGAAACAACGCAGTGTCTTCCTTCCCTAAATGGAGGTGTAGTTTTGACCTCGGACAGGACAAGCAGCATTTGTCTGCATTTTAGATACATTTCAGAAACTTGAACTCAAAGGACAGCTTAAGAAATGGCCACAGGCCTTGGAGAGGGGTCGTTCTGATTCCATGTGTGTGCTTGTGGATGGGCAGTGGTCTGATACACAGGACTCTGGTTTGCAGAGCCTGGTGAGAGGCAGGTGCAGAGAGAGGAAGAGCCCCTCCCATCACAGACAAGCATCCTGTGTGTCCACAGGAAGGGAAATGTGGGTCGAGGCAGGGAGGGGGCCAGTCTGTGGTCACCCGGTTCCTGGGGCCAGAGCGGCGGGAGACCCCAGGCTTCAACTCCCAGCTCGTGCCCTCCAGCCTGTCCTTGCAGAATCCACTTCTAAGACAAATATTGTATGATATCACATATGTGGGCTCTAAAGAAAGGGCACAAGTAAACTTATTTACAACACAGAAATAGAGGCACAGATGCAGAAAACAAACTTACGGTTACCGGGGAGGAAAGTGGGGGTGGGGGGATAAGTTGGGAGATTGGGATTGACATATACGCACTGCTATATACAAAACAGACAAGTAATAAGGACCTACTGTATAGCACAGGGAACTCTATTCAGTACTCTGTAATGACCTACACGAGAAAAGAATTTTAAAAAGATATATGATATATCATATATATATATATATAAAGGTGCCCTGCTGCCTTTTCCTCGCAACTGCGGTCTCCACTGGCTTCCCCAGTGGCTCAGCTGTAAGGAATCCTCCTGCAATGCAGGATACCTGGGTTCAATCCCTGGGTCAGGAAGATCCCCTGAAGAAGGGAGTGGCTACCCATTCCAGTGTTCTTGCCAGGAGAATCCCTTGGACAGAGGAGCCTGGTGGGCTACAGTCCAAGGGATCTCAAAGAGTTGGACTGACTGAAGCGACTTAGCACGCGTGTGTGTGCACGTGCACACACACGCGTGCACACACACACACGCAGATACATGGGTTTCTCTGGTGGCTCAGATGGTAAAGAATCCACCTGCAATGTGGGAGACTTGGGTTTGATCCTTGGGTTGGGAAGATCCCCTGGAGGAGGTCTTGGCAAGCTACTCCAGCATTCCTGCCTGGAGAATCCCCACGGACAGAGGAGCCTGGTGGGCTACAGTCCACGGGGTCACAAAGAGTCAGATGCTACTAAGCACAGCACAGCAGATACGTATGTATAGCTGATTCACTTTGCTGAATAGCAGAAACTAATATAACATTGTAAATCAATGATACATCAATAAACATGTTAAAAAAGAAAGATGACAACTCCACACCTCTGTGTTCTGGATTGTCAGCATCCAAACCTCATCTGGCGTCTGTCAATTGTGGAGTGAGAGATCAAGGGGGTGAGGAATGGGGCTGAATGTCTGGAGGCTGCCCCCTTCCCCTGTCTCCCCGACCCCTGCCCCTCATGCTCTGTTCACAGAATGGAGACCCCGGGCCAGAAACCTCTCAGAGAGTCTGCTCTTTGCCAGAGAAAATGGAAGCGCATTCTGCCTCCGCCAACTTCGTGGTTGGGACTCAGACTCGCCACCGCTCCCTGCTGCCTTTTCCTCGCAACTGCAGTCTCCAGAGGCAAAGGGAGGCTCTCACTAGAAAAATTCACTAGGGTTCTCTTGTTCCCCTGAAAGCAGTCTCTCCCAGTCTCTCTGTCGTCGGTCTCTCTCTCACACACACACAGGATTAGAGTATCACTGAATGAAAGGCAAACATACGAGTTTGTCGAAAATTCTGCGAAGGCTGTAAAATCGCCAATTGGATTTTCAAGATGGATGGTTTCTCCCTAATTAGATTCTGCTGCCTTGTATAAACCAACTTTGCAGCTTTATCCCAGCCTATAAAGCAAACCATTCTTCATTAGTCAGGTTTACAAATCATGCCCCCAGTGACCACAGAGCACAATTACCCTCACTGTTCCTTCTGCTCTCAGGGCAAAGTTAACAATGTGCTTCTGCCTCCGATAATAGTACACCAATTAAAAAAACACGGGCGTGAATAAGCCGTGGCCTCATGGCTGAGGGCCCACCCCAAGAACTTCCCTCTACTCAGAGAACGGGAGAGGAATTACAGACTGGAAGAGCCAGGGTGTGCCTGCTGCAGCCTGATACCTTCCAGAAGTTTGTTCAGTCGTGTCCGACTCTTTGGGACCCCATGGACTGTAGCCCACCAGTCTGCCTCCTCTGTCCATGGAATTCTCCAGGCAAGAACACTAGAGTGGGTTGCCATTCCCTTCCCCAGGGAATCTTCCCGACCCAGGGATTGAACCTGAGTCTCCTGCATTGCAGGTGAATTCCTAACCATCTAAGCCACCAAGGAAGCCCCTGAGTGACTAACACACATACCTTCTAGAAGCTAGACAGCATTTCTCAGTGAGGTCTGGGGTCTACCTGCTTCAGAACCCACATTCCTGGATCCCCCACCCCCAAGACATACTGATTTAGACCCTCTGGGGTAGGAACCTAAGGATCTACCTTTTAACCCAGAGCCCCTGGTCATTCTGAAACAAGCTAACTTGCCAGAACCACACAGCTAAGATTCATCACAAGGACTACTGGCCATACATACAATGCTTTAATTGCCATCAGTGGTCTTCGACCTTTTTGGCACCAGGGACCATTTTCATGGAAGATAATTCCCCCCTGCCCAGGGTGATGGGGCGGGTTGCTTTCAGGATGATTCAAGTTGCATTATAGTTACTGTGCCCTTTATTTCTATTATTATTCCATGAGCTCACCTCAGATCAGCAGGCATTAGATCCCGGAGGTTGGGGACCCCTGTCCTACCTGGTGGCAAGGTCAAAGAAACAGTGACCACCCCCCACCCCCATCACGGAACACCAGTTCTCAGGCTTGTGTCAGGTACCAGGTATCCCAGTTGGGCTGCCTGTCAGGTTATGAGACACCTTCCTTCCTGGTCTGGACACCGTCTCGGGGCTAAAGGAAGTGAGTCTGCATGGACAGCAACGGGACAGTGGCTGGGAGGGTGGGAGTTGCAAGTGCAGCCCACCCCCACCAACCTCCACGCTCCTGAGAAACTGCTCAAGGCCTGAATCATCTGGGCCAGGAAACTGTGCAGATGAGGGACCAATGCCAATGAGGGTGTGGGCTAAGCTCGCCAAGGCCAAGGGTGGTCCACCGAGGATGCAGAGCGGGCGGCCTGGGGGTGTTTCCAGGCTCTGAGCTGCAGAGCATGGAGCTGAGGCTGCCTTTGATCTTGAAAGCACTTCTCTTCAAAGTGCTCCCCAGATACAGCCTAATCCATCTTCTCCCCCATCCTCAGGGTTAGATCCTGGTAAGGAACTCAACCCAGCAACTCCTCCAGCAGATTCCAGCTCTGGTCCAAAGTCAGGAGATTTTATACATGTAGACTTGGAGCCCCCACTGCAGACCAAGCTGACGGGGTCCTCCTGGGGTGTGGTTCCAGAATTCCTGCTGGTGATGCTGCCTCCAGGCAGCCCCGTTCTACATCTGGAGAGCCCAAGCTTTTCTTTTTTTTCTGAATCATCATAAATGGCAGGATGCTTTATACAGTGGAAGAGTTCATCACTCTGATGGCCAGAAGTCCTTTCTCATGTCAAACTACTCATATGTCTCCTAAGGTAAAGTATAAGTTTCTCCAAGTCTCTGCACGGTGCATACAGAGAAGAGTGGCTTGGTTGCGACCTGACCTCCCTTTTCTTCGGAGGGAAGTGGAGGCACTGGAGGGCATGCACCCACCTCTGGAGGTGCAGCAGAGGAGCTGGGCATTAGCCCAAGGTCCCTGCATTTGACCTGCCCCTGCCTCATCCCACTGGGTCGTGGCTGCTTGCCCATGGACATGCAGCAGCGTCAAACACTGAACCCAGATTCTAGCCCAAATCTGAGGGCTTCTCAACTGCTGTTCCAAGAGACAAGGGTCGGGGGAGGTCGAAGGCTCCCAGACTTGCTTCCTTCCCCTGCTCCTGAGGTGCAGAGTCAGAAAATGAAACTGCCAGCAGGGAGGAAAGGCCCCGTGCTGTTTCTGACACTGTCTTAACGCTTGAGTCTCCAGACATCAAGATGTCACCCCCAAGCATCCCACCCGCTGCATCCTCCTCCCTCCCAGAGCCTGGAGGTGACCCTGGAGGATGCTGGGGGCCCTTCCTCACTCACTGCAGCAAGACTAACCATGAGGGGCACAGCCAGCCTGGGAGCTGGGGCCAGGAGTGCCCCCAGGTTAGTCACATTTCTCTGGGCCCCATGGGAGAGAGAACCGAGGTGTGCGGTTCAGAAAAGGAGGAGAAAGCCGAGGCTACTGCTGCTGCCAATGGCAATGCTGTCGAGTGTTTCAAAAGCCCAGGGATTTTCTGGTCGGCTCTGCAGCAGAATTTTTATGGCTCTGCCTCCTGGGCGTGATTGTAAACTCCTCAGAGATGGGGACTCTGTGTTCCTTTTGCCCAGTTCAGCCTGGCACAGAGTAAGTGCCCGTTGTGCACGCATGCTAAATTGCTTTAGTTGTGTCTGACTCTTTTGCAACCCCATGGACTGTAGCCCACCAGGCTCCTGTGTCCATAGGATTCTCCAGGTAAGAACACTGGAGTGGGTTGCCATTTCCTCCTTCAGGGGATCTTCCCGACCCAGGGATCGAACCCACATCTCTTACATGCCAGCTGCTAGTCACACGAGAACTGTGCCCTGGTGCCCAGCCCCAAGTGGCCCACAGCAGTCAAGCCTTGTCACCCTCTCTGGGTGATGCTCATGTCCCAGATAGAGTGATGAGTTAGAACCTGGACTGAACAGTCGGCTCATGGGGGAGCCTGGGAGATGCTCTGACAGTTGTCAGGGTTCCCTCGACTCCAGCCCAAATCAAACCATTCCCCCAGGGGACTTTCCTGGGGTCTGATGTCTAAGACTCTGTGCTCCCAATGGAGGGAGCCCGGGTTTGATCCCTGGTCAGGGAACTAGATCCCACATGGCATAACTAAAGATCCCATGGGCTATAACTAAGATTCAGGACAGCCAAATAAATATTTAAAAAAAAATTTCTCCAGACTTCCTTTTCTCACTAACCAGAGTGTGTCCCTCCCTCAAACAAGCCCAAACTCCCAAACTCGCCTCCTAGATGTCCCAGCATCACTTGGCCTCACCCGAGCTATTTGTAAAGCCTCCCATTTAACTATTCTGTATCCTTCTGTTGCTGCTGTTGCTAAGTCGCCCCAGTCGTGTGCAACTCTGTGTGACCCTATGGACAGCAGCCCACTAGGCTCCTCTGTCCACAGGATTCTCTAGGCAAGAATACTGGAGTGGGTTGCCATTTCCTTTTCCAGTATCCTTCTGTATCCTTGGAAGAAAAGTTATGACCAACCTAGACAGCATATTAAAAAGCAGAGACATTACTTTGCCAACAAAGGTTTGTCTAGTCAGAGCTATAGTCTTTCCAATAGTCATGTATGATGTGAGAGTTGGACTATAAAGAAAGCTGAGCACCAAAGAATTGATGCTTTTGAACTGTGGTGTTGGCGAAGACTCTTGAGAGTCCCTTGGACTGCAAGGAGATCAAACCAGTCAAGCCTAAAGGAAATCAATCCTGAGTGTTCATTGGAAGGACTGATTCTGAAGCTGAAACTCCAATATTTTGGCCACCTTATGTGAAGAGCTGACTCATTGGAAAAGACCCTGATGCTGAGAAAGATTGAAGGCAGGAGGAGAAGGGGACAACAGAAGATGAGATGGTTGGATGGCATCACTGACTCGATGGACATGAGTTTGAGCAAGCTCTGGGAGTTGGTGAAGGACAGAGAAGCCTGGCATGCTGCAGTCCATGGGGTCGTAGAGTTGGACACAATTGAACAACTGAACTGATCCTTCTGGGGTTTCAGTTTCTTGTTTGACTTGAGCTACAAGGACCTCCAGGGATCACCTGGTTCAGGTAGAACCGGGAAGCAGGATGTGATGAATGCTTTTTCTTTCTTTAAGGGAAGAGAAGAGAACACAGAAACTCCAATGGGACCTACTGTGTATTTCTTATTGCTGGGCTTCCTAGGTAAAGAACTTGTGTGCCAACGCAGGAGACACAAGAGACACAGTTCAATCCCTAGGTCAGGAAGATCCCCTGGAGGAGGAAATGGCAACCCATTCCTGTATTCTTGCTTGGGAAATGCCATGGACAGAGGAGCCTGGTGGGCTACAGTCCATGGGGTCACAAAGAGTCAGACGTGACTGAGTACACATGTGCTATAAAATAAAAAACCTCAGAGCTCGTCACATGTAAGGGGAATGAGCATGTTTCATGAAAGTGGTTTCAGTTACTCAGACATGCATGTGTGTGCGAGCGCCAAAGTCAAGTGCATTTCTTCTGATGAGTCTCCATCAGAAAGTTTAAACAGCACCAATCCTGTTCTAATGCTGCCAGCAAGGAAACTGGAGCACAGAGAGGTAAAGCACGTTGCCTGAGGTCACACAGCTGGTCGGTGGCAGTGCCTGGGCGGGAGCTCGGGGTGCTCTTGTCCTGTTTCAGTGCTCTGCTTGCTACAGGCTTCTGGGAAATCGACTGCCAGACAGTTCAGTGACCCCCTCCCCAGCCGAGGGTGGACTCCATCAGCTGACCCAGGGCAGGGGTAGCTGGCCAGGATGTGGACACAGAGGGCTAGAACTCCTGGCTGAACTAATTTCTCCCACACAGCCGACAGTGACCTTGACTTTCAGCTCACGAACTTTATAACCATCATTAAACTGGGACAAAAGCATGAATGGAGGCCACTTACAGATGGATGTGAGGACTGAAAGGCTCTGAAGTAAGCTCTCCCTGCGGGGGTGCAGGCCACAGAGGGGCCCCCTGCAGGGAAGATTCTAAGCCCTGAGCTGGGTCACTGTGGCCACTCAGGACCCCCGCCTCCCTAGGGAACAAGGGAACCGTTGGCCCTTCTGGGGGTGTCACCTAACTTTCCTGTGGCTCCTAGGGGGTGATCAAGGCTGGGGTCAGAGACGGAGTGATGAGGGGGAGAAAATAACCCAACCCCTCATTTTACAGGTGAGAAAAACCGAAGCTCAAAGAGGCCAAGAGAGCAGAGCAAGGTCACAGAGCTAGCTGACTGGAGAGCCACACGGCTCAGACCCAGAGCTCCTGATTTCCTGGTTTTGCTTCTAACATCCACAGAGGAGGTGCTGGGACCTACTTTTATTCAGTGAGGCTGGGACTCCTCCCAGCCTGAGGTCCCAAAATGCTGGGGCCTTACTGCCCAGAGGCGGGTAGGGTGGTTTCTAACGGGTCTTGGGTACCAGCCTATCTGGCTTAACGGAATACACACCGCCTCTTACGTGCTGTGAATTCTGGGGACGCGTTACTTACCCTTCCACTGCCTCAATTTCCCTATCTGTAAAATGTGGATGATGATAAATATCCAAATGAATAGACAAGATAGCACAGTGCCGAGCACGGCTGAGGGCCTAGTGCACGTGAGCCAGGGCTTAGAAACATACACACCGTGTCAGCTCGAGCCCAGGCCCAGCTCAGGTGGATGACCGACAGGCGGCAGTGCCGGATATAAGACAGAAGGGGTGTTCCTGGTTTGCACGTGTCTGTGCAGAGGGCGGGCTGACACAGGTACCCACTTTTTCAGGGCGCACTCCAGCTCGTTCTTCTCCTCATGGGCTTCTAGGAGCTGCGAGAAGATTCTGGTCAGGAAATCTTCAAAGTTGGACAGTAAGTGAGGCTCGTCCTTCTTGAGCTGCAGCCAGAGCTGCTTGACATCAGCTTCACTGCAAGAGAAAAAGGAGCATTGAGGCAGGAGTGTGGACATGAGGCTTCCCGGGACACCCCGAGGCCCCGGGGGCGACAGGGGCAGCCAGAGCATCATCACTGTGGTCGGGACAGTGACGTCAGGGGCTGGCATTTATTGAGTGCTGGCTGCATGCCCACTGCTTTATGAACATTTGTTCATTTCGTCCTGCAGTCACCTGTGAGGCAGGTGCCGCTAACACCCCCACTTATGGGCGAGGAGACGGACGGAGAGGGGTGAATGAGACAACTCAGGTCACTCAGCTGCGAAGCGATGGAGCCAGGAGGCAAGCTCGGGCCTGTCTGGTCCCGTGCTGGCCTCCTACTGGCCACACCCGAGGAAGCGGGGAGGACAGGAGCCCAGTGCTTGTGAGGACAGGCGTCGTGGAGCTGAAGGAGAAGGCCTGTCGCCTCAGGAAGGACGGTCCTCACGGCTGAGAGGGGAAGACGTGCCAGCTGCTGGGTGGCAGAAAGCAACTGTCACTGCAGGGAATGGAGGGAAGACAGTGCGTCCCACTGGGGCCCGGAGGCAGCGGCATGACTGAGAGGCGAGGGGAAGGGAAGGAGCAAGGCTGAGAGACGCGAGTGTGCACACGGGGAGACGGTGGAGAGGGAGGGGGATGGAGCAGGCAGAGAGACAGACGCAGAGTGATGAGCCCAGAACCGCACCACCCCCGCCCCGGCCAGCACCCTGGGCTCTTGTGCGTGCACTTAACAGAGACATGCAGGGTCACGGTGATCGGGGAGGGGAGGGGTGGGAGGCGGCACGCCACAGCCCCCGCTCTCCCTCTGGAGAGATTCAACAGTCTACAGCCAGTGATCAAACAGACAGCCAGAGAGCAATCTGATTTGCAGTCCATTAAATTCCAAAGCCACTATGATCCGAAGGTAGCTACTACCAGGGGCCCTCAGGATAAAGAATAAAATCCCTTGTGCTTGTATAACAAGCATGGTATCTGAGAAATTGTACTCAAAAGTAATACTTGATGGTGCCATGTTAGCAATGTGCCTGGGGCATGGATATTACTCTCTGCACCAAGCAGAGAGGAGGCTCACCAAGAAGTGAGGCTGGCTCTGGTCAGTTATCTGATCATCTATCTGACTGTCTCTCCCTCTCTCTTTCCTGTCCTTGCTCCATTCTATCCAAACATCTGCCAACTCATCTAGACCAATCATCCACCCATCCATTCATCCATCCATCCATCCATCCACCCATCCATTCATCCATCCATCCATCCATCCATCCACCCATCCATCCACCCATCTACCCATCCATTCATCCATCCAAACACCCACCCTCCCATCCTCCCATCCATCCATCCACCCATCCACCCAACAAGTATCTATTACTTGTTGAAAATGCAGCACTGAATTGGATGACATGAGAGATTTTAGAAATGAGAGAAGGGGAGGTAAGGAGCCTCCCTGTTTTCCAGAATGAGTTCCATTCCCCCCAACCCACCCACAGAACATGTGGTCGTCTGCTCTATTGTACTGTAGATACAATGGAGATGGCACAGAGGGTTCCGCGATGAGGGTCTCAGAGTGATACCACAGTGACCTTCCATCACTGTGGCAGGTTGCCCCTCATGAAGTAAATGCATGATAAACTCAAGGTGCACCTCACTGGCCAAGACTTTTCTGTTTGCATCCCTCGGGTTCCTATTGGAACCTGGGAGTGAGCCATTTGGGCTCGAGCCTCCTCTGAAATTAGCAGACCTCGTGATGCTCTTCAAAGCTCTTTGAACCACCTATTGTGGTTACATCTTTTTTTGTTGGTTTTTTTTTTTTTGCGTATTGGGCAGTTACTCAGTCATGTCCAACTCTTTGCGCCCTTATGAACTGTAGCCTCCCAGGCTCCTCTGTCCATGGGATTTTTCAGGCAAGAATACTGGAATGGGTTGCCATTTCCTTCTCCAGAGGATCATCCTCCCAACCCAGACATCAAACTCATGTCTCTTGCTTCTTCTGAATTGTCAGGCAGATTCTTTACCACTGTGTCACCTGGGAAGCACCAAATTTCTGGAAAAGAAATAAATCTCTGAACCCTGGATGAAAGATAAGCCAAGGCTGATCAGCTGCCCAATCACGCAGCCAACCAGAGCACTGAGAAAAGTTGGGAGTCCAGGTGTTCTGCCTACCACATCTGGACCAGGCCAGGGTCACTCTCTTGGAAGGATGTAGGGGTAGGGGGTGAGAAGGGGTTCTGGGTGGTCAGTCCATCCATCTCCCTGCCTCCGGAACAACACACGAACCAACAAGATGTCACCTTAATTGGTGAGATCTTTAAAGACCTCTGAAAATTTCCCAGCCTTTTCTGCTTCCTCGTCTGGGGTCCTGCGGTCTGGATGGTCCCCCTCACGTTACGGTGTTTAACTTGAATGAAAACTGC
>NW_011494785.1:2911591-2930904 GCF_000754665.1 Bison bison bison | reverse complement strand
ATTTATTTTCAGCTGTGCTGGGTCTTCATTGCCACACACAGGCTTTCTCTGGTTTGGGAAGCAGGGGTTACTCTTGGTTGTGATGCGCGGTCTTCTCACTGCGGAGGCTTCCCCTGTTGTGGAGCACGGGCTCTAGGGCACACAGGCTCAGTGGTTGTGGTGTGGGGGCTCTGGGGCATGCTGGCTTCAGTAGCTGCAGCTCTCGGGCCCCTACAGCACAGAGGCGTCAGTAGTCGCAGCATGCAGGCTCAGTAGTGTGACTCACTGGTCTTAGTTGCTCCAAGACATGTGCGATGTTCCCAGACCAGGGTCGAACCCACGTCTCCTGCATTGGCAGGTGGGTTCCTATCCATTGGGCCACCAGGGAAGTCCCCAGGCCCCCTACTCTGTGTGTTGGTTTTGTCCACTGTTCGACTCTTCCCTGGAACCTTCTCTTCATCATGTGGGCTCAGCCCTGCCCGGGGCCCTTGACAGAGGTCCTCTGGGCAGCCTCTGTAAGGTGGCTGGCCTGGAAGTGATGAGTGGACAGAGATGCCCCTGGCTTTCATGACAGTCCCTTGGTCCCCACACGGCCCTCTCCTGCCCCCTCCTCCAGGACAAGGCTTCACAGGGTCATGGGCATGGTCACTGGGCTCTGGCCTCTTGTCCTTGGAGAGGTGGGGTCTGGTGTCCCCTCTGGCCTGCCTGTCTCAACTCTGCCACAAGCTAGAAGATGCTTTGACTTACACATGCTGTCTTGGCCCACACGTTGTGTGAAGACCACTCTCTTCTTCCTCTTCATCCTTCTCCTCCATAGTCTTCCTCTTTCCAAGCTCCAGACACAGCAGCTCCAATCATCAGGACATTCCCGCCCCTCATGAAACTCACTCCCAACCCAGGACCCAGAGACCCCAACACGAAGAGGCAAAAGGTGATGATGGGAATGGGGGCAGAAGTTATTCCACGTTTCTCAGGCTTCTGTCCAGTTTCCACCTGTTACGACATCCCTTGATAACATTTCACTGAAAATGCCTGGGCTTACATTTATGTGTCTCTTTCTTACAAAATACTTTGTACCAAAAAGGAAAAAATGGGAGTATTATGTTTGGTTTGAAGTGGCAACCATCTAAAATTTTCAGCTGAGTTACTGATCGCCCAAGTGATGAGCTGGTAAAAACGGGTCCACCTCCCACCTTAGCTTCCAGAACAGGTTTGGTTCAGCTCAGGGATCCGACATGCAGTCCCGTCCACATAAGGTGCCTTTGGCAGAAGCACAAGGTTTGCACTGCAGACCCAGGGACCCGGCGGAGGTGGAGATGCAGCTGAGCAGGCGGTGACAGGAAGCCTCAGGTGCGACTCACTGAAAACCCTCAAGGCCTGGCACTACCCTCCGTTGGGTGAGCACCCCTAAAGTGAAGGAGACTGAGCCAAGGACAGTGCTGATTATAAACAGCAGAGAGTGAGAGATCAGGGGACCAGGGTGTTACCCGTGGAAATAATGCAAAAAGCAGGGTCAGAGCCCTAAATCCTAGCACCCAGCCAGGTCATGGCCAAGGACAGGCTGCACTGAGTCACCGGTCTAGCTGGAAGCAGAGACCTGGGACCTGGCTGAAGGCTTCATGAGCATTAAGGTGGAAAGGGCCAGATGGAGAGGCTGTCCCTGGGCTGGGCCCCGTCCCCAGGTCGTTGTCACCACTTACTCTTCCAAAACCTTTTGGGCTCCAAGTCTGTCCATGAGGGTCTGGAACTGGGCTTCTTCATCTTCGTCCATGTCGCCCAGGTCCTCGTCCCCTCTACTCTGATACACCTTCTCCTCCTGGAGCTGGGCCGGCTGTGCACCTGCATCTTCCTGACTTGGGTTATTCTGGCTGAAGAAGAAGTGACCTGGGGGACGCATGGGCACAACAGTCTGAATTAGGCAACGCTCACCAAGGAAGACCTTCACTTTCTCAGCGGCCAGGAATCACTTGAGGTTCAGCCGAGAGACAGAAAAGGGAGATCAGACCTTCATAGCAAAGATCTTTGGATGACATGCTCTGGATTCTGTGTCTTTCCTACTTGGATGAGATTCTGCCAGAGATGTTAGAACCTGGGAAAGGCAGAGTGCAGGTACTATGGCATTTTGTAGTTCTCAAAACTTTAAAGGCTGGCTTCAGATCATCTCTCCATGGATTCCTTCTCTAAGACCTTCCCCCCATCACACTCCAGCAGCCCGACTCCCTATGCTTCATGTTACTACCTAGCTCTCCTGGCTGCCAGCATCACTGTGCTTCACATTACAAGTCAGTTATCAATTTCTGAAGATCAGGAAAGGCATCAGAGATGTCTAAGCAAATACAAGGTTCCTGGAAGGAGGCAGATGTATGGTGATTTATCTGACCTGTATTTGTTCTAATCAATATCTGATCAGTATCAGATATGATGGTGTATCTGTTTTGTTTTGTTTTGTTTTAATCTCATTCATGGATCTCAGTTCCTTCCCTCCTGGTCACTTTGAGAACAACTGGTCTGTTCAAACCCTTTACAAATTCCTGTGAAAGCTGGTGCCCCTCAACCTGGAAGACTCAGCCAGCCAGGTTGCAATGAGCCATGTAAGCCTCCCACTCTGTGGTCCCAGACAGACTGGAAACCCCACCTCAGCTCCCCTCTTATGCCGAGCCTCCCCCCAGAGCTTCTCTGCTCACTCCTTGCCGTTCTCCAGGGGGTGGGCACCAAGCGGGCAGTGGTGTGAGCAGGGATGGAGGGCACATGAAAAAAGAACAAATGACCCACAATCTGGAAACTCTGAGAGGCAGGGAAGGGTGTACAACACGCTGCCTCAGAGATGATGGAGCAGAGCTGCTTCTTGTAGGGCTCTGCTCAGACGCTCAGTGTCCAAGTCTCTGCGACCCCCCGGACTGTCCCCTGCCAGGCTCCTCTGTCCATGGGGTTCTCCAGGCAAGAATACTGGAATGGGTTGCCATTTCCTCCTCCAGAGGATCTTCCTGACCCAGGGATCCCACTTGCGTCTCTTACACCTCCTGCATTGGCAGGCGGTTTCTATGCCACTAGCACCACCTGGGAAACCCTTATATGGCTTTAGGCTGACCCGTACCCTGGGGCCCCAGCACCCATCAGAACTTACTAAATCCAGTGGTGAACTCCTCTGGGGTCAGGAAGCCATTGCCATCAGCATCCAGGGTATCAAACACATCCTCCAGGTCCTCCAAGCTGAGGGGCAGCTCCTTATGGAGTCTCTGAAAACAATGCAGACTGCCACGGTTAACACTGCTCATCACAGAGGGCTGCCTGGGGGCGGCGGCGCCTTCCATCCCCAGCCGACAAAAGCCAGAAGCTGGATTCTGAAGCTTCACCTTTCTTCTCCTCTGAATATTAGGACTCCACCATCTCTTGGGTACCTGCTCATCTGTTAGGCAACTTGCTGGGTGATTTATAAGTAAATACGTGTATATTTCTTTCTATATTTATATATAACTTAATATATATAGGATTTCCTAGGTGGGCTCTCAACTACTCCTGAAAAAACAACTGCCACTGGCTTAAGGTGTGGACAAGAGTATTTGTGTTGTAAAGAGAAACTGGCCCAGTGGGGTGCGAGGTCACTGGACCTGGGTCCTGGGCTGCCCCAATCACCCAGGGAGGGAAGAGCAGACACGGAAAGATGAAGAACAAAGCTGAGCTTCCCCCTGGCCTTTGCCTGCTGCACAGTGGCCCCAGGCTAGGGTTAATTTGCACCCTTGAAGCAAGCACCCTCTTGTACCCTAATAATCAAAACTTCCCAGTGGTGACTCCCAAGGGAGTTCATTAGAACCCAGCTGTCCCTCTCCCTTCCTCCTGTTCCCCTGGGGATGGCTGCACAAATTTTCTCACTGTGGAAGTGACAGACAGCTGAAGACAAGGAACACACGGAGCCGCAAGAGGGAAGGCACACGTGCATCTGAACAGTCAGAAAGAGCTGGCAGGTGTGAGCGCCCATGACATAACTTGAGAAACACTCAGCTTGATCCTCTGGCAATCTTCTCGCTGATAAGCCATAAAGATTAATTTGGCAGGTACGTGCATTAAGGAAGACGGTGATGGATCACAATGTGGGGAGGCAGGATGGTGTCGGAGCCATTTAGAATCATTGAATTAAATATGAATGGGTTTTTTTTTTAAAGGAAGGGGAGTGAGACTGTGTGTACAGGTTTTGGAAGTACATCTGCTGAGCAAAGAGCAAAATCTCTAGCTTATCACAGTCCATAAACCAGCTGTCCCAAAGCCAAAGGCAGAGAATACAGGGCGAGGAGGGGGGTCAATCTGGCAAGTGGAAAGTCCATTAACTTCTTCTGAAGCTAAAGGCATCCCACTGGAGGCAGGCTGAAAACCAAGATTCCAGTCCTTTCCTTGTGATAATCTGCCTCTCTCCCACGCTCAGCCTGAATTTGATATCTAAAGTGTGGTCTCGGGCTTCCCTGGTGGTCCGGTGGTTAAAAATCCATCTGCTGATGCAGGGGACATGGGTTCGATCCCTGGTCCAGGAGGATCTCACATGCTGTGGGGCAAGTAAGCCCATGTACAACAACTACTGAGCCTTCACTTTAGAGCCCAGGAGCCGCGCTACTGAAGCCCACATGCCCTAGAGCCCAAGCTCCGAACAGAGAGGCCAGGAAATGAGAAGGCCACACACCGCAGCTAGAGAGTAGCCCCTACTCGCCGCAACTAGAGGAAGCCTGCTCACAGCAACAAAGACCACCATAGCCAAAAATAAATAATAATAAAATGTGGTCTCCGTGCTGAACCCAGAAATGGGCTGGAAGGAATTTCAGAGTCAGTAGGACCCCCAAATTGCCTCTAACCACCAACAGGTGGGTACCCTTGCTCTTGTTAGCATCACCCAGGAAAAGCTAGGTCGCACCCAATCTCTGGCACCACTTCTGAATCCAACAACACTTCTGAGCACAAGTCCTTCCCATGACAGAATCCCACACCTTGTCTCCGTCTCAACCCAGCTTCTTCCTCCTGCTGTCACTGAAACTGAGGGGCAGGAGGACGACAGTCTTATACCTTCTGAGTCATCCTCAGTCTTCACATCCCGGCAGAGCAACACCAAGGGCTTCTCCAGCCTCCTCGGCAAACTGCGAACACTAGATCTCTTCACCTCTCTTCACTGGCCCTACTTGCAAAATCCTTTAGTCTTAATAACCATAATTGCCTCTTATTTATCTTTCGTCTCCGGGCCTGCAGAGCTGTGTAAAAGCAACTCATTCTGCTCCTGTCCCCTGGGTACCTAGTGCTGTCTGCATTTTTAGCTAAGGGAGCCGAGCCGAATGGAGAGGGACGTGATGATTCACTCCATGGTGCTGATAACCCGCGAAGCTCGGAGATTTGCCTGAAGTCACAGTGGAGGCCAGCCTGGGGTAAAAAAGTGATTTCTCCTTCAGGGCCTCTGCTGTGGGCTAGTGGTTCTCTGGGCACCCTTCCTTAATTCCCTTGTCTCATTTCTATCCCACCCCTGCCACCAAAATCTGCCCGGCCAGCACTGCCCATACCAGCCTTCCAGAATCCTGCTTCATGGGTGGGGCCTGTGTCCCTTCAGCTCCACCTGGACGGGCAGGCAGAGGATGGAGGGCGACAGGGAGGAGGCAGGGTCACCCTCCTTACTCAGCTCACAGCCCAATCAGCTCTTCACAAGTCCACGCCCCCCAAACCCTGGCCTCCCCCCACCGCCTCCCAGTTAACCCTCAATTCCTGCCTCTTGGCATCACTTCCCCAGGAAGGCTTGGCAGCCCCCAGCTTAGGAGAGACCCAGACTCCCCGAAACACATTGCACTCATTCACAAGTCTCACCTCACTTTGTACTTCACGTCCTGATGGATGTGATTAGTGGATAAACGTCTGCTCCTCCGGCCTGGAAGCTCTGGGAAGAGGGGCCCCACTCATGTTTGCTCACTATTGTGCCCCAGGATCTGGCCCAGTGTTGACAACCCAGGGGTATGCAACTCGTTCACTTATTGAATGAGCGAATCAATAAACGAGTGACTACAAGTGATCTCAGGCGGTTCTGAACTCCTATTCACAGATCTCTGGTCGACACCTCACCCATTCCAGATCCTGACCAGCCCCCTGGGAATGCTCAGCAAGGTCTTATCAACTAGGCCCTAGAACAGGAGTCTAGGCCCTAGCATAGCCGTGCTGAGGGGGCAGGCTCCCAGAGCCAGGGACAAATGCTATCTCCTGCTGCACCCCAGCAGGACAGACCCTCTGTCTTCCAGGCTACCAGCCCCTAACATGTCTCGTGCAGCAGAAAGCTAAGGTTTGCATAGCTTCAAACACATCTAAGGGAAACACTCACTAAAGAGAAAACCAACAAAATGAAGTTAACTTTGCAAAAAGAATAACAATTGCATGTGAACAATGTTCTGTGACCTCATTTTAAAAGAATTAAACTGACTGTATGTGCACAGAAAAAAAAAAAAGTTTCAGAAGGACACATACCAGCCCTGCACACTGGATTTTCCCCGGAGGGTGGCACTTGGAGGGAGGGGTGGAAATCGTACCTCTATCTTCCTCCTGTCTATAATGTGCTTTTTAAAATGACGAAGTTAGTTTTACTTTCATAAAAAAGGATAAGACCACAAGGGATCCACCTTTACAGCCAGATTGAAGTCTTCCTCTTCTCCCACAGTCTCCTGTTCAGACTCCTGTCCCTGTGGTTGAGCCCAGCCACATCCAGTGTCTTCAGAACAGGACTGTGAGGTCTGGAGGTGGGCTCTACCTTGATTCCGCCTGGTGCCTTGAGGCGCTTGGTCCAGGCTGACGGCTGGGTTTAGACAGGTGTCTCAACCTCTGCACCGCTGACATTTCAGGACGGAGAATTCTTTGCTGGGGAGAGAGCTGCTCTGGGTCTTACAGGACACTCAGCAGCATCCCTGGACAACACTTTGTAGACGCCAGCCGCATCTCCCTCTCCGGTCACTCCGGTCAAGAATGTCCCCAGGGCTTCCTTGGTGGCTCAGTGGTGAAGAATCCACCTGCCAAAGCAGAAGACATGGGATCAATCCCTGGTCTGGGAAGATCCCACATGCCACAGAGCAACTAAGCTTGTGCACCACTGTCGAGCCTGTGCTCTAGAGCCTGGGCGCTGCTACTGCCGAGCCTGAGTGCTGCCACTCCTGCAGCCCGCACGCCCTGGAACTGGTGAACAGCAAGAAGAGAAGTCACTGCAATGAGAAGCCCGCACACCAGAACTAGAGAGTAGCCCCGCTCGCTGCAGCTAAAGAAAAGCCCGCTCAGCAACAAAGACCTAGCACAGCCAAACATAAATAAACTAATTAATTACAAGTGTTTAAAATGGTCCACATAAACAAAATTAAAAAAAAAAAAAAAAGACTGTCCCTAGATGTGGCCAAAAGTCTTCTAAGAAGCATAACCGTGTTTGCTCCCACAGACTGGACACAAGCGAGGTCAGTGCCTGTTGGAGATGACCAGAGGGGACACTCTCCAGCAGAAATGTCCCTTCTTGGCCTCGGAGGCAGAACAGATGACACTCGCCTGGCCTCCCAGTGTGACAGTGCAGCCGCTGTGGAAACAGGCTGGGGCTCCTCCAAACCACACATAGAATCGCCTGGGATCCAGCGATCCTGCTTTGGGGTACACACCCCAGAGAACTGACAGCAGGGCCGCCAAGTGCATTTGTACATCCCTGATCACAGTAGCATGGTTCACAGGCAAGGGTGTGAAGCATCAGAAGTGCCCATTGACGGTCAAATGGATACACAAAATATGATAAATAGGTACAATGGAATCTTATACAGCCCTGAAAAGAGAGGAGATTCTGATAAGTGCTGCCACGGGGCATCTTGAAGACATTCTGCTCAGTGAAATACAGCGGTCACGCCAGGATGGACACTATATGATTCCACTTACATGAGGTCCCCAGAGGAGCCGTATCCGTAGAGACATAAGGCAGGATAGTCCTGGAGGCTGGGGGAGGGGGATGAGGATGTAGGCTTTAATAGGGACAGTTTCTCTTTTGCAAAATAAGAAGAGTTCTGGAGCTGAGTGGGAGTGATGATTACACAACAACCTGAATGTATTGAAAAGCACTGAAATAGTCACTTAGAAACGATTAAGAAATTTTTAGTGGATTTATCAGTTGGAGCTAGTGATAAAGAACCCACTGGCCAGTACAGGAGTATGAGTCAAGGGTTCGATCCCTAGGTCGGGAAGATCCCCTGGAAAAGGACATGGCAACCAACTCCAGTATTCTTCCCTGGAGAATCCCATGGACAGAGGAGGGTGGAGGGCTACAGTCCATGGGGTCACAGAATCGGACATGACTCAAGTGACTTAGCAGGCACAGATGGGCACACACAATTTTAAAGCATCACGAGGTGGAGGACACTAGGGATTAAGAATCAGGGTATAAGTAAGTTCCCCACCACCATGAACACACACACAGACGGTGAGCATTTATGGGGAGACTTCAGGTCCCAGCTCGGGGCTAAGTGCTCTGCATGAACACGGGTGTCTGACTCTCTTCTAGAGCCAGGGGATAGTTATAAATAATTCACACATGAGCAACACAGCTTACAGGGGTTAAGAGATTCACACAAATGCACACTGCCAGTAAGCTGCAGATTCAGGATTAAAATTAGTCAATTTTCCGTAAAATTCTTTAAGAGTCTCCTTGCTAACCTAACTGAGAGTCATCTAGCTTCTCCTGTAAGCGTCGGATGGTGCCCCTTTGAGGCTTTGTGGGCCTCTGTGACGGCTTCTAAAAGTCTGAGCTGTAACTTGGAATCTGCTGTGGAGGGTCTGCAAAGAGCCAGCTGGGGTCCAATAACCCGGCGCTCACAGAAATGGGGAGCAGCGGGGTTCGGCTGGTTGGCCAGCTCCTGGGTGGTTCTTTACAGCTCGGCTAATCCAGGAACCGCAGGCAGTGTTGGGAGGTGTGCTCTTGGCACCGGTGACGATCATCACACCGCTCTCGGGTGCTCAGTCTCTCAGTCTGCCTGACTCTGTACGACCCCATGGACTGCAGCCCTCCAGGCTCCTCTGCCCATGGGATTCTCCAGACAAGAACACTGGAGTGGGTTGCCATGCCCTGCTCCAGAGGATCTTCCCGACCCAGGGACTGAACCCGCATCGCCTGTGACTCCTACATTGGCAGGCAGTTTCTTTACTACTAGTGCCATCTGAGAAGCCCACACACTTCTCTAAAAAACTGGGGAAATGGGATTTATGAGACTGCAGACTGCCCATCCAGTTCCAGCTCTCTCTCCCGGCTGGAAAGGTCTTTTCACCCCCTTCTCCAGCCTGGCCCTCCTGTGTCCCTCAGCCTCTCACTCAGCACCCTCCAGCCCACGACTCTGCTTCTCTAAGGGACCCCTCCCTGCAAAGCAGTCTTCACCCCAGCTCTTTCAGGAATGATCCCCAAGGGACACACAGCGGGGCTCCTTGTGGAGGAGGGTGTGAGGTGTTGTGGGGGGACATGGGCAGGTCTGAAGACCCTCACATCCCTGCCGAAACCCTGTGCACCTATGCAGATCAGGGTCTTCTGCCCACTGTCTGGTAGCAGGATGTCTGCCCCTGGAGCGTGAGCTCAGGGCAGCCAGCCATCCCCGAGACCAGCTCCTTTCCACCTGTGGTCCTGCCCTGCCAGGCCAGCTGGCTGCCCACCGCTGCTCTGAGCACCTGTCAGATGGCTGAAGCCCATCTCACCTACTGCGAGTGGACTTCCTGTCATTACACAGGAGAAAGAAGAACAGGAGCACTGGGGGAGCAGCCTACCACCGCATCGGCTATACCCCAATACAAAATGAAAAGACTGGGAAAAAAAGAAAACCTGCCCATCTTGGGTCTTCATCCCCTTAACACCACTGTATGTCCCCCACCCAAAATGCACTTGACAGATAAGTGAGGGCTGGTAGGGGTAGGGGAGATGCTGTCAGAGCTCCAGCAGAACCTATGCTTCCTCTAGTCTCGTCCGGGTGAAACCATGACTGCAGCATGAGAGACTGCAGGAAGACGCTCAGAAGGACTTTTATACTAGCGGCAGGAAGGTACCAGACCAGGGGTGGGCAAGCCATGCCCCCGTCCTGTAAGTGGGACCCAGAGCCTGTTTTCCTATGCCCAGTGAGCTAAGCATGACTTTTACATTTTTTAACGGTTGAAAACAACATCAAAAGGATAATATTTAGTGACATATGAAAATGACATACAATGTTCATTTCAGTATTGGTAAGTAGAGTTGTTTGGGGGCGGGCCACACTGTCTGTGGCTGCTGGTGCTGATGTAAGCAAGCAGGACCCTCTGGGGCCTTCCCAGGACAGACCCCTTCCCAGCATCCTCTGCTTTAGATCCTCTCTGAAGGCTGCCCACTCCAGTATTCTTGCCTGGAAAATCCTGCAGACAAGGAGCCTGGCGGGTTACAGACCATGGTGTCGCAGAGTCAGACATGACTGAAGTGACTTAGCACGAAAGACCTAGATAATAGTATCTGAAGCACACTGCCTGAGTTGTTCTACAGATGATAAAAGCCACCACCAAATGGAAAACGTCATATACCTGATGATCATGAGTACGTAGTCCCCGGGCCTCCTGGAGCCTGAGGATTGATCACCTGAATCCCTGTGACAGCGCTCTGATCTCTCACCATTAGCCAATCAAGAATTGTGCATGAACTGATCACAGACCCTGGAACTCTCCCTTCCAAACCTGGCCTTTAAAGATGCTTTGCTGAAACCCCTCAGGGAGCTTGAAGGTCCTGGGCTCCTTGCCTGACCTGGTAATAAATGCTACATTTCCTTCCCCACAACCCAGCATGGATAGATAGCTTTATGGCGCATGGGACAGTGGATCCGAGTTTGGTTTAGTAACCCGGCCACAGAGCGGAGAGTCACAGTACCTCGTGGGAGTGGCTTGAGCACAACTCAGAGCTGTGCTGCAAGGCAACAAGTCAATGCCTTTCCACCTGTGTTCCAGAAGGTTCTTCTCCATGTCTTCAAGAAACTTATATTGCAATCACTATTTTCCACAATCCTAGGGCTTCAGCAATATGTGAACCGTGAACTTCCTGATGGTCAAGCTGGTTTTAGAAAAGGCAGAGGAACTAGAGATCAAATTGCCAACATCCAATGGATCATGGAAAAAGCAAGAGAGTTCCAGAAAAACATGTATTTCTGCTTTATTGACTATGCCAAAGCCTTTGACTGTGTGGATCACAATAAACTGTGGAAAATTCTGAAAGAGATGGGAATACCAGACCACCTGATCTGCCTCTTGAGAAATTTGTATGCAGGTCAGGAAGCAACAGTTAGAACTGGACATGGAACAACAGACTGGTTCCAAATAGGAAAAGGAGTTCATCAAGGCTGTATATTGTCACCCTGCTTATTTAACTTATATGCAGAGTACATCATGAGAAACGCTGGACTGGAAGAAACACAAGCTGGAATCAAGATTGCCAGGAGAAATATCAATAACCTCAGATATGCAGATGACACCACCCTTATGGCAGAAAATGAAGAGGAACCAAAAAGCCTCTTGATGAAAGTGAAAGAGGAGAATGAAAAAGTTGGCTTAAAGCTCAACAATCAGAAAACGAAGATCATGGCATCCGGTCCCATCACTTCATGGGAAATAGATGGGGAAACAGTGGAAACAGTGGCAGACTTTATTTTTTTGAACTCCAAAATCAGTGCAGATGGTGACTGCAGCCATGAAGTTGAAAGACCCTTGCTCCTTAGAAGAATTATGACCAACCTAGATAGCATATTAAAAAGCAGAGACATTACTCTGCCAACAAAGATCCATCTAGTCAAAGCTATGGCTTTTTCAGTAGTCATGTATGGATGTGAGCACTGGACTGTAAAGAAAGCTGAGCGCTGAAGAATTGATGCTTTTGAACTGTGGTGTTGGAGAAGACTCCTGAGAGTCCCTTGGACTGCAAGGAGATCCAACCAGTCCATTCTGAAGGAGATCAGCCCTGGGATTTCTTTGGAAGGAATGAGGGTAAAGCTGAAACTCCAGTACTTTGGCCACCTCATGCGAAGAGTTGACTCATTGGAAAAGACTCTGATGCTGGGAGGGATTGGGGGCAGGAGGAGAAGGGGACGACAGAGGATGAGATGGCTGGATGGCATCACTGACTCGACGGACGTGAGTCTGAGTGAACTCCGGGAGTTGGTGACGGACAGGGAGGCCTGGCATGCTGCGATTCATGGGGTCGCAAAGAGTCGGACACGACTGAGCGACTGAATGAACTGAACTGAGGGAGTTACTGAGTCAGAGAAAACAGCTCCCAAGTCAGACAGCAAGTATAGATCAGAAAAAGAGCACCAGGAGATCTGGCTCCCAGAAGAGTCTGGGTCGATGTCTCCTTCCAGGACAGAGTTAACGGCATCTTTTCTGTTAAAGGGCTTCCTTGGTGGCTCAGACAGTAAAGAATCTGCCTGCAATTCAGGAGACCTGGGATTGATCCTTGGGTTGGGACGATTCCCTGGAGAAGGAAATGGCAACCCACTCCAATATTTTTGCCTGGGAAATTCCATGGACAGAGGAGCCTGGCGGGCTACAGTCCAAGGGGTTGCAAAGAGTCAGAACGACTGAGCGACTAACACTTTCACTTTCTGTTAAAGACGTCACATCCCAAGAGACAGGTCTCAACCCAAGAGAGGGAGACCCAGGCCCTTGGCATTCCAGGTGGGCAGGCCCAGCCCAGGGACCCCTTACCTGCATATCTGCCCTGGCGATGAAGCCCTTGCCCTCCTTGTCACAGGTCTGAAAGAATTCCTGTGCCCTCCTCAGCATGGCCAGCTGAGTCGCTGCCAGCTCCTGAGTCCCCTCGCATGGCAGGTCGTCCAGGGAGCCCAAGCAGGCCCCGCTCCCCTGGCGCCCCCGGCCAGATCCCCGGGGTCTGGAGACCATTCTCCCATCAATGGTGGCCATCCGGATCTGTCAATTTCTTCGAGTCTCTTCAGAACCTGAAGATGGAAGATGAGAGAGAGGCGTGGTGAGGATGCAAGGAGGCTGGAGAAGGACGTGGGGTTGGTGAGAGGGAAGCAGAGAACCACCTACCAGGGTGCCTGTCTCTCTCTTAATTAGCATGAGCTCAGAACAGGGGAAATGCACCATGATCACTAACAGATCAGCCAGCCCATCAAAGTAAGCAGAAAAGATTGGCCGGGGGGTGGGGTGGCGGCGGGGGATAGACGTTTCCAGATTGAAAGGAGGCAGCCAGAGAACTGAATCAACAAATAGATGTAAATCAACATCAAAAGTACAGATCCTGATAGATCAGTTATCATTTCTGGAGTGTTCCTCTGGAGGCAGGTACTGCACCAAGATCCCTCTACACATTTCCCCACCCTCGAATGGAGGGATTGCAGTCATGGTGACTAGCAGTAGAGGAAGATATTTGGGGTTGGGTCTTCCTGGTAGCTCAGATGGTAAAGAGTCTGCCTGCAATGTAGGAGACCTGGGTTCAATCCCCGGGCTGGGAAGAGCCCCTAGAGGAGGACGTGACAACCCACTCCAGTATTCTCACCTGGAGAAGCCTATCAGTTCTATCAGTGTTTGTTCTATGCTTTTGGCATCTGTTATTAGGTCCAATTGTGTTTAGATTACTTTATTCTATTGATGAATCTTGCCTGGAGAATCCCACGGACAGAGGAGCCTGGCGGGCTATCATCCATGAGTTGCAGAGTCGGACACGACTGAAGCCATGTAGCATGCACGCATTGCTGAAAGAATTTTCAGTTCATGGCACAGGAGGAAGAAACCTAGGTGGAGCCTGTGTGTTCAGTTGCTCAGTTGTGTCTGACTCTTTGCAACCCCATGGACGATAGCCTGCCAGGCTCCTCTGTCCATTGGATTCTCCAGGCAAGATTCATCAATAGGATAAAGTAATCTAAACACAAATGTACCTAATAACAGATGCCAAAAGCAAATGCACAGAATAAGAACTGATAGAAATTCAAGGAGAACTAGACAAATCCACAACCACATTTAGATTTCAATATCCCTCTATCAATAATGAATAAAACAAGGGGACAGAAATCAGAAAGGATACAGAAGGCTTGAACCAAACTGTCAATTATTTTGACCTAATTGACATTAATAGAAAAATCTACCCAACAAAATCTGAATACAAATCTTTTAAGTGTAACATGGAACATTTACCAAGACAGTCCATATTCTGGTCCACAAAACAAGATTCAACAAATTTAAAAGGATTCAGTCAAACAGAGTATGTACTCTGACCACCCTGGAATTACATTAGAACAACAACAGAAAGACCTCTGGAAAATCGCCAAATATGTGGAAACTACATAATGCTCTTCTGAAACCCATGGCTCAAAGGAGAAATGTAAAGGGAATTTGAGAAGCATTTTTTAACTAAATGAAACTGCTGCTGCTAAGTCACTTCAGTTGTGTCCAACTCTGTGCGACCCCATAGACGGCAGCCCACCAGGCTCCCCCGTCCCTGGGATTCTCCAGGCAAGAACACTGGAGTGAGTTGCCATTTCCTTCTCCAATGCATAAAAGCTCAATATATCAAATTTTGTAGGATATTGCTAAAGCAGTACTCAGGGAAAGATTTACAGCACAAAACACATATAAAAGCAAAGAAAGGTCTTGGTCAAGCAGCCTCATCTTCTACCACTAGAAACTAGAAAAAGAGGAGCCAATTAAACCCCAAGTAAGGAGAAGAAATAACAATCAGAGCAGAAATCAATGAAATAAAAAAACAATGGAGAAAAATCAATGAAACTAAAAGCTAGTACTTTAAGAAGATCAATAAAGAGAGAAGACACTATATCACAGTATCAGGAATTTGAGATGACACCATTACACATTCTACAGACATTAAAAGCATAATAAGGGAAAATTATGAGCAAGTTTATGCCAGTAAGTTTATCAATTTAGATGAGATGGAGAAATTCCTTGAAATATCACACTAAACATCAAAGCTCACTCAAGGAAAAATAGGTAACACGAATAATACTTTATTTTAAAAACTGAACTGACAGTTTAAAATCTTCCTATAGGAAAACTCTAGGCCCAGGTGGCTACGCTGATGAAGTCTACCAAATACTAAAAGAAAAATTAATAGCAATTCTATTCAAACTCTTCTGGAAGATTGAAGGATAGGAAATACTTTCTAACATATTCTATGAGGCCAGGATTACCCTGACACTCAAACTAGACAAAAACATTAAAAGAAAAGAAAAACAGGCCAAAAACCTTCATGAACATAGATGCAAGAATTCTTTAGGAAATTATAGCAGATTGAACCCAACACTGTATAAAAAGAATGATACATCCTGATTAAGTGGGGTTTTATCCGAGGAGTACAAGAATGGCTTAATATTTGAAAATTAACACCATAATTCACCACATTAACAAATTTAAAAGACAAATGGTATGATCATCTGAATAGATGCAGAACAAGCATTTGACAAAATCTAACACCAACTTCTGGCAAAAACTCTCAGCAAACTAGAAATAGGAAGGAGTTTTCCCAATCTAAAAATGGGTATCTACCCAAAAAAAGTGACAGTTAAAATTATACTTGGTGTAAAACCAAATGTTTTTGCCCTATGATCAAGAAAAAGACAAGAATGTTGTCTCACCACTTCTATCCAACATTGTTGTTAGCATCTCGCCAGTTTGATGAGACAAGAAAAGAAATAAAAAGCACCCAGATTGGAAAGCAGGAAGTAAAATTATCTTTATTCCCAGACAACTTGAGTGTCTAGTAGGAAATCTGACGAAATTCACAAAAAGCTGCTAGAACTAACATGTGACTTTGACAAGTTTAAAAGATACACACTCTCTATACGAAAATCAATTGTGCTTCTGGATGTCGGCAACAAAAAGCTGAGATTGAAATAAAAATATCATTTACAGTAGCATCAAAAATATGAAATGCTTATGGATATATCTGAGAAAAAATATGTAGTACTCATCCATGGAAAGATACAAAATATTGGTGAGAGAATTTAAAGAAGACCACAATCAGTGGAAAGAGTTGAATGTTCATGAACTGAAAGACTCAATTCTCTTAAGATGCTATTTCTCCCTAAATTCATCCATAGATTCATCTCAATCCCAATCAAAATCCCAGCGGGTTTTGTAGAAACTGACAACCTGATCCAAAATTCATGTGAAAATGCAAAGGACCTAGAAGAGCCAAAACAACTTCAAAAAAAGAAAACAAAGTTGCAAGAACACTACTGGATTTCCAGACATTCTGAGTCTGCAGTCATGAAGGCAGTGTAATATTGGTATAAAGACAGAAAAGTAAATAGATAAATGAAACAGAACAGAAGATCCAGAAATAGACCTGTATATAGAACTAATTTTTTTTGCAAAGGCAGTTCAGCAGAGGGAGTGTAATCCTTTTAGCAAATGGTACTGGAATAATCGGATATCCATTTGCAAAAATGAATTTCAGTTCATACCTTATCCCATATACTAAGATTTACTCAAAACGGATCATAGAACTAAATGGAAAATCTAAAAATATTAAACTTCAAGAAGAAAACATCTTTGTGACCTTGGCTTAAAGTCAAATATTTCTTAGGTACAGTAGCAATAGCATAATCCATTTAAAGGAAACCCTGATAAATTGGACTTTATAAAAATTTCAACTTTCTGCTCTTTGAAAGATACCATTTAAGCTCCACAGAGAAAAATATTTGCAAATCATGTATCCGATAGAGAATTTTGATCCAGAATATATAAAGAACCCTCAGAACTTATTTGGAGAAGGCAATGGCACCCCACTCCAGTACTCTTGCCTGGAAAATCCCATGGACGGAGGAGCCTGGTAGGCTGCAGTCCATGGGGTCGCTAAGAGTCGGACACGACTGAGCGACTTCACTTTCACTTTTCACTTTCATGCATTGGAGAAGGAAATGGCAACCCACTCCAGTGTTCTTGCCTGGAGAATCCCAGGGACGCAGGAGCCTGGTGGGCTGTCATCTCTGGGGTCACACATAGTCGGACATTACTGAAGCGACTTAGCAGCAGCAGAACTTATTAATCAGAAAATAAACAACTCAATTTTTTAATGGACAAACATTTGAACAGGCACTTCACCAAATAAGATATATTGATATCAAATAATTGCATAAAAATGTTCAACATTATTAGTCATAAGGGAAATGCAATTTAACACCACAATGAAAGGCTACTATACACTTACTAGAATGTCTGAAACGAAAAAGATTGACCAAGTCTTGGCACAGATATGGGGTGATTGGATGGAATACTCAAACGCTGCTGGTGAGAATGTACACAAATGTACAACCCTTTGGAAAACATTCTGTGGTTTCCTTAAAAAGTCAAACAAACTCCTACCATCCTAAATATTTACTAACAGAATAAAAGCATATATCTGTACAAAGACTTGTCCATGAAGGTTCATAGAAGCTTTATTCGTAGCAGCCAAAAACAGTCAAAACGCTCATCGGCATGTGAGTGGGTAAAACTGTAATGTAAACCCACAATGGGATACTACTTGGGTTTGAAAGGAGAGGACTGTTGTTCCAAGGAACAAACTGCATTGAATTTCAATCACATGAGTGAAAGAAGTTGGACAAAAATAGTGCACCCTATTTGATTCCATTTATATAAAATTATGAAAAAGGATGACTACCTAAGTGATAGGAAAGAGATAAGGGAGGGTGGGAGAAGGTGAAAAGCAGGAATGGCAAATGGGCAAGAGGAACCTTTTGGTGGTGTAGACGTGTTCCAAATCTTACTTGCTGTGGTGGTTTCATGGAGATATACATATACATACAGACACTCGTACACATGTATACATACATGTATATACGAACATGGGCTTCCCTGGAGCTCAGTGGTAAAGAACCTGCCTGCAATGCAGGAGAAACGCGTTCAGTTCCTAGGTCTGGAAGATCCCCTGGAAGAGGAAATGGCAAGCCACTCTAGTATTCTTGCCTGGAGATATCCCATGGACAGAGGAGCTTGGTGGGCTACAGTCCATGGGGTCCCAAAAATTCAGACATGACTGAGCGACAGAACAACAATTGTATGTCAATAGTTCAACAGATCTATTTAAAATATATATATAGGCCAGCCAGCCCCTTCTCATGCTTCCCAGAACTTGCAAATCTTGCACCACCTGCTGTGTTTATTCCCAGGATCCTGACTCCTCCTTTGACCTTCAACTCTGGCAAGCCGGAAATGCCTGAAAATTCAGCAGTTTCCCTGTGAAAACCCTCAGTCACATAGTGTCGGAGCTAAATGAACATGGAAAGGAGGGGGGCAAGGCAGAGTTCCTTCTGCAGACTCTTGCCCCAGTCGGATGCATGAGCTCACCTCCTTTCTCCTCTGACTTGGCCAGAAATCTTCCCATAGTATCTGTGGGGTTCCCAAGGGGAAGAGAAGACAAAGCCACAGAAGTGCTTCTGCTTTCATTTCCAAATAGAATGGAAGGCCTGCACTGGGCTGGGCCGTCTCACATTTGGAGGAAGCCTGGTGATGCTCTGGCCCGGGACTGAACACAGCTTTCTGCCTCCAGGATGCTTCAGGCCACCAGACAGTAACTCCGTAAGAGGGAAGAGGTTGTGTGTGTTAGTTGCTCAGTCCTGTCCAACTCTATGTGACCCCATGGACCATAGCCCTCTGGGCCCTTCTGTCCCTGGGGTTTTCTAGGCAGGAATATTGGAGTAGGTTGCATTCCCTTCTCCAGAAGATTTTCCTGACCCAGGGATCAAACCTGGGTCTTCCCCACTACAGGCAGAGTCTTAACTGTCTGAGACACCAGAGAAGCCTCCATAAGAGGGCAAGTGGTGGGATATGGCCCAAAGACAGTAGACAAAGTCTGTCACCATCACAAAGGGAAAGAGAGCCCGCTCTTATCTGCCTGTCTCCATCAGAGCTGGCAGACGGCCGTTCTTCCTCCAGAATGGCTCCAGAAAAGCCTTCATACACGGATGGAAATTATCCAGCCCTCTTTTATTTCCAGAAGCATCTCCAGACCTCCAAAGTGATTCACAGCTCAGTAATGGCTATAATCAGAACATTCACAGACAAAGCCTAAATCCTCTCTGAAGGCTCTGAGCCCCTTCCCTGTTACTCTGGGCTCCTCAGAAATGGAGCAGGCTGGTACCCCCTCTCCACCATGCCAGAGGCAGACTTCAGAGTCACCCTGACCTTCCTTGAAGCTCTCCTGACGCAGGTAGGACTAAGAGTCCCACAGCATCTTCAGTATCTGATCAGATCCTATTAATTACCCAGGCTCCAGTGGAGGAATATTCTATATGCAGCAGTGATCCAGTACTCTTGCCTGGAGAATCGCAGGGACAGTGGAGCCT
>NW_011494785.1:2895318-2911310 GCF_000754665.1 Bison bison bison | reverse complement strand
GCTGAGCAAAAGGCAGCTGCAGCCAGAGAGGGTGTGAAAAGCTTGGGGGGCCTGGTTCTTACCCGCCCCTGGGAGGGAGCAAGTGAAGGAATAATTGAGGAGGCATCAGACGGGAGGTGTGTCAGTTTCCTAGGGCCATTTTGCAATAAAGGACCAAAAACTGAGTGGCTTAAACAACAGGAACATATTCTCTCATATTCTGAGGGCCAATCCTGAGGCTAGAAGCCCAAATCCCGTGTGTCTCAGAGTGGGCTGTGCTTCCTTTTGATAGAGACAAAGCTGGTGATGAAACAATTAATCTCACTAGGGGATTGTAAGTAGAAAAAAATATGAGAAAGCCCTGTAAGTTAATGATCTCTCAAGAAAGCAGGTTTGCTTAACCACAAAACCAAGCTGGCTTGCTTAGCAACCATGCGACAGAAGACATGCCTCCAAACAATGAAACAATGGTGGCATGAGCCCCACACCCTGCCCAGTGAGCTTAGTGAGTTAATAACCCCTAGGACATGCTCTCTGCACACATTTGGTGGAAAGTCACTCATTGTACAGAGACCTGAAATAATATTTTTCAAGTCCTGGCTTGACCACGTCGAGACAAGAAAACTCCCCTTCCCAACCTAGAGGAGGAGTTGATGGAAGTGTGATGGCTACTCAAGGATGAGGAAGAAAGTGGCCTTTTTCCCCTCCCTATTTTTCCTTTGATTATAAAACTATAGCCCACTAAGTTCTTGGGTGCAGTACTCTACCACCCATCCACTTGTAAGCCGCACAAGTGTCCTGTTCTAATAACTCCCTTCTCATCTATCAATTTACTTCTTGCTGAATTCTTTTCACATAGAGACATGTACAGCTGTGAGAGCTGGACCATAAAGAAGCTGGGGTGCTGAAGAATTGATTCTTTCAAACTGTGATACTAGTGAAGGCTCTTGAGAGTCCCTTGGACAGCAAGGAGATCAAACCAGTCAATGCTAAAGGAAATCAACCCTGAATATTCATTGGAAGGACTGATGCTGGAGCTGAAGCTCCAATACTTTGACCACCAGGTACAAAGAGCTGACTCATTGGAAAAGGCCCTGATGCTGGGAAAGATTGAGGGCAGGAGGAGAAGGGGGCAGCAGCAGATGAGATGGTTGGATGGCATCACCGAGTCAATGGACATGAGTCTGATTAAACTCCAGGAAATGGTGAAGGACAGGGAAGCCTGGTGTGCTGCAGTCCATGGGGTCCCAAAGAGTCAGACATGACTTATCGACTGAACAAGAGACATAAAGGACCAGAGCTCTTCCGAGCACCCCGAAATACCACCTAGCGGTTTCACTCTGAGACTCTTTCCAGGCAAGACTTTTCCTGCCTCTTCCCAGCTGGCGGCCAGCCTGGAGTCCTTGGCTCTTAGCTGCATCTCTCCTCTGATCTCTGCCCCCATCACCACAAGGCCTCTCCCTTCCACATCTGCTCCTATCATCTTTCTATCTTACATAACCAGTCATGTTGATTAAGGGCCCACCCTAATGACTTCATTTCAACTTCTCTAATTGCCCTTACAATCACCCTAATTCCAAATGGCTCAGCAGTTAAAAAAAAAAATGCCTGCAATGAAGGAGATACAGCTTCAATCCCTGGGTTGGAAAGATCCCCTGGAGGAAGATACAGCAACCCACTCCAGTGTTCTTGACTGGGAAACCCCATGGACAGAGGAGACTGGTGGCTACAGTCCATGGGGTCACAAAAAGAGTCGGACATGACTGAGCGATTTAACACGCACACAGGCTACTTTGAAATCAGGTCACAATCCAGGGTCCTGGGGGTTAAGACTTCAATGTGTCTTTTGGGGATACAACTCAAGTCCTAAGAGGTGGTGTCTTAGAAGACCCTGAGACAGGGATGTGGGTGAAAGGGGCTAGTTTGTGAGGGATGGAAACATTGTCCAGGGAGTAGAAAGGGAGTGCAGCCTGTGAGAGGTGCCTTCTCCAGCCAGTTATGGGGTGGGGGGGATGCCAAGGGCTACTGGAGCCTCCCAGGAACTTGGGGATAGACCACAGGTCTTAGTGGTCCAACCCCAGGCCAAGGAAATGGATTCCTTGTATGTCAATCCCTCTCAATCATGGAGAGCTGCCCCTGAGGATGTCAGGCCCCAGCACTCCAGGGGCCATGTGTGGCGGCTCTAGAGAAAACCCCCCAGACAAAGGGGCAGCTAGAAGTGGCCAGAGGACTTGGAAATGGTCAGCACTACCCCTTCCATGAAGTGGGCAGGGCACCAACAGCATCTGGAACTAGAACATGGGGGAAGGGGAGTCTCCAGGCCACCCACCTGCAATTCAGATGCGTCCAACCTCAGTTCCCCTATCTGTAAGATGCAGATGACAGTACTTACTTCCCGTGAGGACCAGGCAACGTAAAAACATGCAAAACACTTGGAAATGATGACGGGCACACAGTAAGTGGTTGGTAAGTGTGAATGAACTCTTACGATCATTTCTAGAGCATTTTCAGTATTATTCTTTCTAGTTCAAAAATCTGAGAGTGAGATGACTCCTTGGAAGGTGATTCGATAATCCAAGATGTATAAACTCCTAATGATGCTAATTATCCTTTTCAGTTGCAAAAGGACTTTCCCTTCCATCCTCCCATCTCCATCATGTGAAGCTGTCAGAACTGGCTGTCCTTTCCCCTTTTCATTAATGAGCATCTCAGTCTCTGAGAGATGACCTGCATGACCTGTCTGGGGTCATCAAGCCAAGCTGAAACTCAAACTTACCACTGCTGAGAGTAAGAGAGGACCACACCAGCAACCTGGGGGCTCTGTTTGTTTTCTAGGACTCAGCAAAGGGCAGTTTTCAGTTCTTTCTCCCTCCTGTGAGAATCCTTCACAGTCTGCTCCAGCCCTCAGCATTGTACATGCCTTCAGGGCCCAACTGTAATTCCTCCTCCTCCGAGGAGTCTTCCCTGACCACCTGGTCTGGATTGCCTTGGCCTCTGAGTACTTACTCTTTCTTACTCTTTTTTAGAACACACTGCTTGGTCCAATTGGCTAGATTTTCAAGTGCACATAATATGTCTAATTTCTTCCACAAAGACAAATGCCCTATTAATAGATCCTAGTAGGTATGGAATTGACATATGATGATTTAAATGAACAAATTCCCAGCCTGGTACTTTGCATATGACAGGTGTTCAATAAGTGTGTGTTGGCTTCCTAACTGGCCCTGGAGAGTGAGGGCTGAGAAGGATAAGTATTGGTTGTATGTGTGTGTGCGTGTGTGTGTGTGTGTGTGTGTGTGTATTCAGTTGCTAAGTCGTGTCTGACTCTTTGCGAGCCCATGGATTGTAGCCCACCAGGCTACAGTATTCTTGCCTGGGAAATCCACCATGGAATTTCCCAGGCAAGAATACTGGAGTGGGTTGCCATTTCCTTCTCCAGGGGATCTTCCCAACGCGGGGATCAAACCCTCATCTCTCGCATTGGCAGGCAGGTTCTTCACCACTGAGCCACCAGGGAAGCCCAAGTATACAAGGAGAAATATCTACCTGGTCTTTGTGCCTGGTTTCTGGTGCAGAGCTTCTAAAACCCTTAGAATTTTCTGCGTGAAAGAAGAGTCTTTTGTTATTTATAATGAGCCCCTTTCAACCACACCTTAGTTCAAGCTAAGGAGTGACTTTGGGTAGGTGGCTTTGGGTGGGTTTCAGGATGGGGACTGGTGGCCAGACGAACCAACCGTGTGATTAGAAGTGTCGACTAAGAGAAAAAAAAAAAGCATGGCCTAAAAGTTGAGAACTATATTTTATACAAGGAGACTGCTAAAGAATCCAGCCCTGGAAAACAGCCTCTCAGATCACTCTGTCTCAAAGAGGCAAGGGAGGCACCAGGGTACATAGGAGTTCTTGCTAGAAAAATAAAACTTACAGTCAAAGATTAAAAGATTACTGCTAATCACACATACATACAAAACCCCCAGACATTTCAAGTTAATGAATTTAGCCCTTTTCTGCTGTCTGAGAAGATGCCAGAGATGGGCTCATTGAAATTATCCCTGTGATATGCCTCTAAACTACCTAGGGCCAGTATCCTGGTTTTTCTCCACCCTGAACCCCCTCAGGTGCACCACCGGGAGCAGCTGCTGTGGCTGATGACTTGACGGTTGCAGTGTGGTTGTGAACTGAAATGGCAGGTGACATTTTTTATTCACAGTGGGTTGGCATCTCAACCCCACCCCACACCTCCAGGAAGGAGAGAGAGGCTGGAGCTTGACTTAGTCACTCGTGGCTAATGATTTAATCAATTCTGCCAACATAAAGAAGCCCCAACAGATGGGGTTCGGGGGGACCTGGAGGATCCTAGGATCTTTCCCTTACCCTGGGCATCTCTTCCATCTGACTGCTCCCCAGTTGTATCCTTTGTAACAAAGGGTGATAAGTAAGGCACTTTTCTGAAGTCTGTGCGCCCTTCTAGAGAGTTAATGAACTTGAGGAGGGGGTTGTGGAAAATTTGTGGTGGGTCAGACATATGGGGGTGTATGGTTCAGGGCCCCCACAGTGGCTACTCTCTTGCTTTCTGTACAACCCCTTCTCAGCCTGTCCCTGGTTGAGACTGAATTCTCACTGTAACCGAGACTGGTTACACCCACACCAACTCACAGGACTGACCTTCCCTCTTACTGTTGCTGTCGTTCAGTCACTAATTCATGTCTGATTCTTGTGACCCTAGGGACTGCAGCACGCCAGCCTCCCCTATCCTTCACTATTCCCAGACTCTGCTCAAACTCATGTGCATTGAGTCGGTGATGCTACCTAACCATCTCATCTTCTGCTGCCCCTTCTCCTTTGCCTTCAATCTTTCCTGGATACAGGGTCTTTCCCATTACTAATTGCCCCCTGCACTTCTCCAGTAGCATACTGGACACCTTTCAACTCAGGTGGCTCATCTTCTAGTGTCATATATTTTTGCCTTTTCGTACTGTTCATGGGGTTCTCGTGGCAAGAATACTGGACTGGTTTGCCATTCCCTCCTCTAGTGGACCATGTTTCATCAGAACTCTCCACTATGACTCATCTGTCTTGAGTGGGGCTTCTTTGTCAATTCAATTCTGAGACTAACGCAGACCCCACAGGGTAAGGGCTCACAGGCCCTCAGAACTGAATTAACAATCCAAGGACACACATTTGGTGTTGGAAATAAGTGTTAGAAAAAAAGATACCACAACATTTCACAGCTGGTTCTCTGGGGAGAGTGGGGGACAGACTCGATTTGCAGCTTCTGCCTGTTGCTATGGTGTCAATCTTCCCACCACGGATGATGTCAACCCACCAACCATCAGCTCTCACAAAGAAAGGAAAATGGTGAGGCTACTGTTTCTGCCCAGGGTCTCCTGAGAGGGTGACCTGTGAATCCCCACTGTCTACACAGATGACAATGGCTGATGACTATTCAGACTGTACTCCCCACCTGAGACTTAGAGGTCAGGGTATGTTTAAGATCCCCCTTCAGTTCAACCCCTCAGTCATCTCCGACTCTTTGCAACCCCATGGACTGCAGCACGCCAGGCTTCCCTGTCCACCACCAACTCCTGGAGCTTACTCAAACTCATGTCCATCGAGTTGGTGATGCCATCCAACCATCTCATCCTCTGTCGTCCCCTTCTCCTCCTGCCTTCAATCTTTCCCAGCATCAGGGTCTTTTAAAATGAGTCAGCTCTTTGCATCAAGTAGCCAAAGTATTGGAGTTTCAGCTTCAGCATCAGTCCTTCCAAAGAATATTCAGGACTGATCTCCTTTAGGATGGACTCTCAAGAGTCTTCTCCAATACCACAGTTCAAAAGCATCAATTCTTCGGCGTTCAGCTTTCTTTATAGTCCAACTCTCACATCCGTACATAATACTGGAAAAACCATAGCTTTGACTAGATGGACCATTGTTGGCAAAGTAATGTCTCTGCATCTTAATATGCTGTCTAGGTTGGTCCTAACTTTTCTTCCAAGGAGCAAGCGTCTTTTAATTTCATGGCTGCAGTCACCATCTGCAGTGATTTTGGAGCCCCAAAAATAAAGTCTGTTACTGTTTCCATTGTTTCCCCGTCTATTTGCCATGAAGTGATGGGACCAGATGCCAGGTCCCATTAGTTTTCTGAATGTTGAGTTTTAAGCCAACTTTTTCACTCTCCTCTTTCACCTTCATCCAGAGGCTGTTTAGGTCTTCTTCACTTTCTGCCATAAGGATGGGGTCATCTGCATATCTGAGGCTATTGATATTTCTCCCGGCAATCTTGATTCCAGCCTGGGCTTCACCCAGTCCAGCATTTCTCATGCTGTACTCTGCATATAAGTTAAATCCACCTTAGCACCTGGGAAAATGTGTTTTTCCAAAGCTTCAGAGTCTCACAGGTGTCCTGCCCATCATTTATGCCTGTGCCCCCTCCTTGCCCCACAGTCCTGGGCAGACCCTCTGGCAGGACCAGAACATAGATGAACAAAGATGATGCTTCCTCACCACCCACTGCTCAAGATTAAAATATTTAGCTCAGGAGACAGGCCAGTCTGGAAAGGAGAGTTTCCCTGTTGCATATCAGATTATTCTTTACTTCTTCAACACACGGTGTTAGGGGGCTTCAGACAGTCACCCCACCTTCTACAGTAGGCTCTTACTGCAGTGGGTAAGAATACCAGGTCCAAGGCCACAAACAGGTTACTCAGCCTCTCTGAGTCCCTCTATCCTCACCTGTACAATGAAGGCACGAGTAGAACCTTATGGGTGTCAGCTCCTGTTATTATTCTTATCATTTTGTTGTTGTTTAGTCGCTCAGTCATGTCTGACTCTTGAGACCCCATGGACTGTAGCTCACCAGGCTCCTCTGTCCATGGGATTCTCCAGGCAAGAATACTGGAGTGGGTTGCCATTTCCTTCTCCCAGGGATCTTCCCGACCCAGGGATCTTCCCGACCCAGGGATCGAATCCGCGTCTCCTGCATTGGCAGGCTGATTCTTTACCACTGAGCCACCAGGGAAGCCCGTTCTTATCATGATATCATGATGAAACCCAAACTGGCTTCCTCCACCCCTGATACAATTCTAACAAATAAACTCATAGACAAAAAGAAACATAACAACAAAACACGCTACAGAAAAGACATAGTCAAGAGGCGCAGAAATCTACCACTGAAGGCCCAGCGGGAGAGGACCTTGTGATGCGATTTCACCCTCCCACTGGGAAGGACACCTGCCCCACCAGTCCATTTATAGGGGCAGGCTCACGGGAACACCTTTGAGAGGGCGACTCACCACTCTGCCTGCTGTGCCTTATGCAACTGCTACACCGCACCTCCTCTTCCCTCGAATTAGGTCCAATTTCCTTTTCCACCTCAAGGGAGACAGGGAACAGCTGTCTCTACCGCTGTAAAACAACTCTCCCAAGTCTGCACAGCTAATGTTCAACAGCCCCGCTCACACTTGTCTTGCTCTATTATAAGATACATTAAAGGCCTTGATAATGGTTTGGGGTCTCCATGAGATGGCTGTTGTTCACCCTCATTCTTCTCATAATTAGTGGTTGTAAACCACTTTGAAGATAAAAGGCGTTTTATAGGAGCTAAGTCCTGTTATGATTAGTCTTCCAATATTTCCTCGCTGATGAGCACATCAAAGCCAACCATGGGCTCAGCGTGAGATCTGGTGGTTAATTAGATGTATTTCAAGGCGGCTGGTATATATTAAAGACTTTGCTGCAAAATGTATCAACATTAAAAAAAAAAGTGCCTGTCTTCTTCCCAACAGAACAAGCTCTCTCCAAAGACTCTCAGTGCTGATGCCGGCCAGACGGGCAAAGACCAGGAGCTAATATATCCTCTGATCCTGAGAGAGAACGACTGGATAACAGCACCTGGCTTTGGGTAATGTCTCTATTGTTGTCAAGAAGGTTCTGGGCCCCCAACTCATTTCACTTTGTTTTCACAATCATCCTGTGATACGGGCAAGTTAACAGGATCCCCATTTGGCCGATGAGGAAGCTTCAAAGTGGTTTTAGAGGCAGAGGCATCAGTGTGGTACAGCTGAACATGGTTATGGATGCAGTTACCCAGGCAACACTACAGATGATCCACCCACATCCCTTCCAACATTTGTGCACTACCCAACCCCCACCACTGCCCCCACCTTTGCCCTAGCTCCTTGCACCTGGGACTCTTAGAAGGCCGACCACTGGGCTTCTGGAGTTATTTTCTCTTACGGGCAGAGCCAGGAGTGCCTGAAGTTTCCCAGTCACCCCTAAATAGCCCTCGGCTGATGCCTGCCTGGTGCGGAAGTGGGGAAGCCCATTTCCCAGTCTCCAGACGGCATGATTCTGAGTTGCGTTTACACTTTCATGGAACCAGGCTGAGGCTGGACCTCCGTTCCACATCAAACCCCTGGCTTCCTCCTCTCTCCTGTCCTGTGAATCACACCTTCGCTAGGTTTTCCTGAAGCATTTCCTTAATACATCATTTGCCTGGGCATAAACAAACAAACAAATCACTCTTTTGGGGTCTGCTTCTGGGCAACTCAGCCTAAGACAGCTCTCTCAACTCAGCATGAATGAGAATGTTCTGCATGTTTTTTGTGAAATACATGCTCCCAGATCCCCTGAGTTCCAGTCCTTCCCTGCCAAGTCTCAGAAGCACGTGGACCATCATGATCAAAGGGAAAATAGGGACTTTGAGAGTAAAGAGCTAAGAGCTTGGAGATCAGGGTGGACACAGGATTGTTTTCCATCTGTCCCGTGGAGGAGGGTCAGATGGGACACTGAATATGAAAGTGAGCAGTGATGTTGTACACAAAGGTAGACATGCCCTCGTCATTGCTATTGGGGAGGGAGGAGATTAGAGGAAGGAGGATGGAGAGATGGGTCATGCTCCATGGGGAGGTGACTTCTATTAGTAACAAGTGCCTAGGCAGCAGCGCCCCGTGGAGAGGAGCTGGCAAAGGTTCCAGACCCTTCTGCCCACATGTAACTACAAGGCAAGAAGATCTAGGAAAAGTGACAAGCTTTCTCATCCAGAGGCCTCCTTTAGACAAACTGAGGTGATATTTTACTTGTTTCACCAACTTCCCCAAGGGGCTGGGACAGACCTCTATCATCTGATGTTTAAGCAACTGTGTTGTCATCATACCCTTGATGAAAATAGACGCAAACATTGTCAACAGAATACTAGCAAACCAAAACCAACAGCAGCACTGAAAACATCACACACCATAATCAAGTGGGGTGCACGCCTGGGTTATAAAGTGAAAAGTGAAGTCACTCAGTCGTGTCTGACTCTTTGCAACCCCATGGACTATAGCCTACCAGGCTCCTCTGTCCATGGGATTTATAAGGATGGTTCAAATTATACAAATCAATAATGTGATTCACCACATGAATAGAATGAAAGATAGCTCTTATATTATAGGATCATCACAAGAGATGCACAGAAAGTACTGGACAAAATTCAACATCCATTCATGATAAAAAAAAAAAAAAAAAAAACTCTCAACAAATCGGGCACGGAAGGAACATGCCTCAACATAAGGATTGCCATACAGGACCAGCCCACAGTTAACATTACACTCAGTGGTCAAAAGTGGAAAGCCTTCCTCTAAGATCAGGAACAAGATGTGGGTGTCTACTCTCACCTCTCCTACTCAACATAGCACTAGAAGTCCTAGCTGGAGAATCCAGGCAAGAAGAAGAAATAAAAGGCAGCCAAATCAGAAAGGAAGACGTAACCGTTTGTGTTGATGGTAAAATTTTATGTATAGACAATCTTCTTTAGATTTCACCTAAAACCTGTTGTTGTGTGTTAGTTCCTCAATCATGTCCAACTCTTTGTGACGCCATGGACTGTAGCCCGCCAGGCTCCTCTGTCCATGGGATTCTCCAGGCAAGAATACTGGAGTGGGTTGCCATTTCCTTCTCCAGGGGATCTTCCTAACTCAGGGATTGAACCCGGGTCTCCCACATTGCATGCAGATCCTTTACCATCTGAACCACCAGGGAAGCCCTAAAACCTATTAGATCTAACCAATAAATCCAGAAAAGTTGTAGGACTCCAAATCAGCATGCAGAAATCAGTAGCATTTCCATATACTAACTGTGAATTATCTGAAAAAGAAATGAAGTAAACAACCTCAATTATAATAGCATTGAAAAGCAATAAACTACTTAGGAATAAATTCAACCAAGGAGGTGAAACATCTGTGCACTGAAAATTATGACATTAGTGAAAAATTATAAGACATTAAGAAGACACACATAAATGGAAAGATAGCTCATGTTCAGGGATCAGAAGAATTAGTATTGTTAAAATGTCCTTACTACCCAAAGCCCACTGTAGAGTTAAGATATTCCCTATCGAGTTTCCAATGTAATTTCTTGCAGAAAAAAAAAAAATCCTAAAACTTGTTTGGAACCATAAAGAAGAGGAAACGGCAACCCTCTCCAGTAGTCTTGTCTGGAGAGTCCCATCTGACAGAGGAGCCCGGTGGGCTACAGTCCACAGGGTCGCAAGGAGGGGATAGGACTGAATTGACTTAGCACACACACACGTAACTCTAAGTTTGTTTTCTATGCCTATGAGTCACTTTCTATTTTGTAAATAAGTTTGTGTCACATGTTAGATTCCACATATAAGTGATATCACATGGTATTTGCCTTTCTCTGTTTGACTTACTTCACTTGGTACGATAACCTCTAGGTCCGTCCATGTTGCTGCAAATGGAATTACTTTATTCTTCTTTACGGCTGAGTAATATTTATATATATATATATATATATATGTATACACACACACACACACACTATATCTTCTTTATCAATTCATCTGTCGATGGATATTCAGGTTGCTTCCACGTCCTGACTATTGTAAATATTGCTGCTATGAACATTGGAATGCCTGTGTCTTTTTGAATTATAGTTTTCTCTGGATGTATGCCCAGGAGTGGGATTACTGGATCATATGGTAGCTCTATTTTTATTTTTTTAAGGAAACTCCATCCTGTTCTCCATAGTGACTGCACCAACTTACATTCCCACCAACAGGGTAGGAGGGTTCCCTTTTCTCCACACCTTCTCCAGCATTTGTTATTTGTAGACTTTTTACTGATGGCCATTCTGACCAGTGTGAGGTGGTACCTCACTGAATTTTCCAGTATTTTTGTTACAACAATGTCTTATTTTGCAATAAAGGAAAAAAAACATTTCTTAAAAAGATGAGAGAATTGGCCTAGCTAAATCAAATGAATAAGAAATACATTTGGGCAGGGAGGCATGGATAACATTCTATTGAAGTCCATGGGGTCGCAAAGAGTCAGACATGACTGAGTGACTGAACTGAACTGAAGCCACTTTTTGGTTGATAAAGAAATTTCACAACGAACACCCCCCTTGACCTTCACAAGACTTTCTCAAGGTTACAAAGAAAATAAACTTCAGTACAAGAACGTCTGATGCTCAGGGTCCTGACTGCAAGGCCAATGTGTTTTCTTTATCCTTCCTGCTCTTCCATAGTTAAGCTTGCTTCTCTTTACAGCAGAAGGCCCCCAAAAGCCACTGAGCACCCAGCTCCAGCCCCCCTCCCTGCCACCATCTGAGCCTCTCCTGCTGTGCCCAGGCTGGTGAACTCATCAGTGCATTTATTAAACCGTAGTCTTTCCCAATTCTCTTCTAGGTTCTAGGCATCGCATTGAACTGGGTCTTGGGATAGAGTGAGGAGCCAAAAAGGTCTCCCAGTGCAGGAAGGAGCTTTTACCAAATTAGTGAATATATACAAGTCAAGATCATGGCAGTGAAATAAAAGTAAAGGATGTTGTGCAAATGACTGGCACCAGAGGGAGCTATTTGAATCAGGTGATCCTTTCTCCTTACAGAGCAACTGTCACTGAGCCCCAAGGTCAGCCAGGCAGACGTCCTAGCTGGAGGCCAAGATCACAAGACCCCAGTTCTCAAAGGCTATGCCTTCTGGATGGACAGGCAGTGCATGAAGCCAGATGAAAACTTAATGACGGCAGCAGGGCATTCACAGTGATGAAACAGCCCTGGAACCCTCTCTGGGACAAAGCGGAATTCACCAACCAGGTCACCAGGGCTGCCACAAGTCAATCTGTGATTGTCACTGGGAGAAGCCACAGAAAGAAAAGGCACAGCCATATAGAACACGTGTAGTTAACAATGCAAGATGGGAGCTTTGGTGTCTAAGAGAGGGCAGAGTCCTTCAGCACTGCAGGATGCTAGAGATGGGACAGGTCCAGGCCGTGCTGACACAAAGAAAGGCTTTGGGGAGGAGGTAGCATTTCAAGTGGCCCTCAGAGAGTGAATGGGATCTAGAAGCTCTTCAAGGTGATCCCCTTCGGCAAGACCATAAGGGTGCCTGGAAACCCAGAGCAGTCACTTGGTTGTATACGACTCTTTGTGACCCTGTAGACTGCAGCCCACCAGGCTCCTCTGTCCATGGGATTCTCCAGGCAAGAACACTTCAGTGGGTAGCCATTCCCTTCTCCAGGGGATCTTCCTGATCCAGCGATCAAATCTGGATCCCATGTATTGCAGGCACATTCTTTACCGTCTGAGTCACCAGGGAAGCCCAAAGTACGTATAAAAGCTTGCTGCTGTTACTGTGTGGTTAGTATCATTGTCAGGGTTGAGTTGATGGTGTCCTTTCTTCCTTGGACACCAGAGGTTGGCTTCCCAGCCCTCCGTCACGTCTGAGGGCTTCCCAGTGTCCCTGCAGTTCTGCTCTGAATATCCAGGCATGCTGCTGGCCACCCCAAGCTGAATGTAAAGATGATTTCAGCACAGGGTGAGCTGGCAAAGGCTGAGAGCACCTGGCTAATTAGGTCACCTGCCCCGTGGGTTTTATTGTGATAACATCCATGAGAGAAGTGTCAACCTGCCGGGGGCTGGGACCCTCCAGGAGCGGACAACTCAGGTCACACTAGTTACCGTTTGAAACTACCGGCAGCACTGCAGTGACCCGGGCTGCAGTGAGCTCCCCGGCCACACCATCAGCTCAACTCTGACGATGATTCTAACCACACAATAACAACAGCAAGCTCTCATATGGTACTTTGGGCTTCCCTGGTGGCTCAATCGGTAAAGAATCTGCCTTCAATGCAGGTGACTTGGATTTGATCCCTGGGTTGGGACGATCCCCTGGAGAAGGAAATGACAAACCACTCCAGTATTCTTGACTGGAGGATCCCATGGACAGAAGAACCTGGTGGGCTACAGTCCATGGGGTCACAAAGAGTTGGACACGACTTAGCGACTGAACAACAACAGCAACAGCATGATATTATATCATGCTGAAATGATATCCCTGGGGGAATATTAGGTTAAAGGAAAATGTTAATAAAGTTAATTCTGTCTGCTTCCTTTCCTTCTTCTGTGTTGGCAACCAGAACAATTGGAAAGCTCCGGTGCTCAGATCTTCGTCTGCTACATAGCCCTGATCTAGCACATGAGCCCCATGAAGCCACGGTTTTGTGGCTCTGGTTCCCTGCTGGTGTCCAGGCCCCACCCCCTGGGACAGGCCCTGAACTCATGAGCACAAGGAGGAGGGAGGCCTGGAGGGAGAGCCTGCAGGGTCGGAAGTTATGGAGGTCACACTTGAGGAGGCTGGGTTAGTTTGGGAGTCATGTACTTGCTGGTTAGTCACTCAGTGGTGTCCAGCTCTTTGCGACCCCCACTAGGCTCCTCTGTCCATGAGATTTCCCAGGCACGAATACTGGAGTGGGTAGCCATTCATTCCCTTCTCCAGCGGATCTTCCCGACCCAGGGATCGAACCCATGCCTCCTGCACTGGCAGGCAGTTTCTTTACCACTGAGACTCCAGGGAAGCCTTTGGGATTCCAGGAGCAAACAGTCTGGGGAAAATATTAGAAACTTGCTACCAACAGCAAGAGTCTAACCAAGTGCTTCCCAACCACATGTTCTTTCTACTAAGTCCCTTTACCTCCCATAGCAACGTGGAGTTGAGAAAGAAAACTAGATTTTGGATTTTCTTAAAACAGACATCTCCCTTACCCCCATCACCACCAACATCCCAGCTTCCAGCCTCCTTGGGCGTCGGGCTCCCAAGCTTCCCCTTGGCACTATGTCAACCACCAAAACCCTTGCATTTCCTGTCTGATCCTGGCGTGCGGAGAGAGGCCAAGCCCTGAATATTTCCACGTTCTCCTCTCCAGGCTTCGGTCCCCAGAGAGCCTCCCCAGCTGAGCTTTCTTCCCAACACCCGCATCAATAATGTGTTAGCTTAAGGTTCCCTTTGATTTCACTTGGTTTTAGATGCTTTTCATCTGAAGCCAAAACTTTGCAGACTTTTCCCTTGATCTTGTCATGAAATTCCCTCGGAGGTATTTAATTCTAGAAATAGCTTCTGCTCTGCCACATATTTTTAAAGAAAAAGGATGCCTAAATAACAAACCTCCTGCCGTAGTCAAGCACACATCTCAGAAGACACATGGGCTTGTCACCCTCTGTCTGCTCCCTTGGTGCGGTTGCCATCTATACCGATGACGTGTCTACATTTCATTCCCCAAAAGGAAGGTACTCGATATGCCGCCAGCCTCCCATGTTCCCCATTTATGCCGTGAAGGGATTCTGATGTTCAGCGAACATTTTCTGCTGCCTTTCTTCCCATGAAACCTTCTCAACTGCTTTCCCCCGCGGTCCCCTCCCTGACTTGTTCCCACCCACCTCTACCAAATACCACGCGTTTTTGGAAGAGAGTCTGTCATTTCCACTTCCAACCTCAGCTCAAGAACCTCTTGAATTTTCATCTAAGCGAGAGTATTTTAGAGCCAAAGCTGATGTCTCAGAGAAGGGAAAAAAATCCCCCCCTCTCCAAGTGTAACGCCAACACTATTTTTGATCAGAAAGAAAAAAGAAAGATTGGCCAGAATCAACTGTGTCATTCTAGTCAAGAAAAGGGCTTCTGTGAACTAGCAAGGACCGAGCTGCTTTCGAATCAGCCTGACGTGGGATGTAGAATGCACTGACTCATCCAGCCGTGTTCCAGCCGCTGGTGGAATCATTGTGGATTTTGATCCACTTCCCCAGCCACCCAGCAGAGCACCTGATGGGCTAGCAGTGGCTGGTGCTGGAGGGCTGCACGTGAGTTTTAAATCACCAGCAAGTGCCAGGACTGCACGTTCACCTCCTCTAATTCATGATCTGCTGCATCCTGAGGCCAAACCAATTCACCCAGCCGTTCTCCTGGGCTCACACTGACAGAGGCCCAGGTGGATAAAGAATCCACCTGCCAGTGTAGGAGATGCAAGAGATGAGGGTTGGATCCCTGGGTCAGGAATATCCCCTGGAGGAGGGCATGGCAACCCACTCCAGTATTCCTGCCTGGAGAATCCCATGGACAGAGGAGCCTGGCGGGCTACAATCCATGGAGTCACAAAGAGTCGGACACAACTGAAGCGACTTAGCACGCACAGTAACGCAAGATGCTGCGTTAGGGAACAGAGATAAAACATGAGTTAAACATGAGATAAAACATGATGAGCGACACAGCATCAGGGTTCCCAGAGAGCTCAGCACTCAGTGGAGTCAGATGCATGTGAGCAACTAAAATGTAAGGTAGAAAGGGAATAAGCGTGTGTGTGTGTGTGTATGAATGGGTGTGTGCATGTTTGTGAGTGTATGTGTGTGTGACTGTGTACTGAATAAAAAGATGTGAAGGAAATATACCCCGACGTTACCAGCAACTCTCTCCGTTTATTGGGTTTACAAGTGATTTTTTTTTTCTCTTCTTTACCGTTTGCTATGCACTGGTTATAACAAACACCCTCTTCCAACAACACAAGAGAAGACTCTATATATGGACATCACCAGATGATCAACACTGAAATCAGATTGATTATATTCTTTGCAGCCAAAGATGGAGAAGCTCTATACAGTCAGCAAAAACAAGACCAGGAGCTGACTGTGGCTCAGACCATGAACTCCTTATTGCCAAATTCAGACTTAAATTGAAGAAAGTAGGGAAA
>NW_011494785.1:2894525-2895218 GCF_000754665.1 Bison bison bison | reverse complement strand
TTACAAGTGATTTTTTTTTTCTCTTCTTTACCGTTTGCTATGCACTGGTTATAACAAACACCCTCTTCCAACAACACAAGAGAAGACTCTATATATGGACATCACCAGATGATCAACACTGAAATCAGATTGATTATATTCTTTGCAGCCAAAGATGGAGAAGCTCTATACAGTCAGCAAAAACAAGACCAGGAGCTGACTGTGGCTCAGACCATGAACTCCTTATTGCCAAATTCAGACTTAAATTGAAGAAAGTAGGGAAAACCACTAGACCATTCAGGTATGACCTAAATCAAATCCCTTATGATTATACGGTGGAAGTGAGAAATAGATTTAAGGGCCTAGATCTGATAGATAGAGTGCCTAATGAACTACGGAATGAGGTTCGTGACATTGTACAGGAGACAGGGAACAAGACCATTCCCATAGAAAAGAAATGCAAAAAGCAAAATGGCTGTCTGGGGAGCCCTTACAAATAGCTGTGAAACGAAGAGAAGCGAAAAGCAAAGGAGAAAAGGAAAGGTATAAACATCTGAATGCAGAGTTCCAAAGAATAGCAAGAAGAGATAAGAAAGCCTTCTTCAGCGATCAATGCAAAGAAATAGAGGAAAACAACAGAATGGGAAAGACTAGGGATCTCTTCAAGAAAATCAGAGATACCAAAGGAACATTTCATGCAAAGATGAGCTCGAT
>NW_011494785.1:2894003-2894425 GCF_000754665.1 Bison bison bison | reverse complement strand
GATGAGCTCGATAAAGGACAGAAATGGTATGGACCTAACAGAAGCAGAAGATATTAAGAAGAGATGGCAAGAATACACAGAAGAACTGTACAAAAGAGATCTTCACGACCCAGATAATCACGATGGTGTGATCACTGACCTAGAGCCAGACATCCTGGAATTGAAGTCAAGTGGGCCTTAGAAAGCATCACTACAAACAAAGCGAGTGGAGGTGATGGAATTCCAGTTGAGCTATTTCAAATCCTGAAAGATGATGCTGTGAAAGTGCTGCACTCAATATGCCAGCAAATTTGGAAAACTCAGCAGCGGCCACAGGACTGGAAAAGGTCAGTTTTCATTCCAATCCCAAAGAAAGGAAATGCCAAAGAATGCTCAAACTACCACACAATTGCACTCATCTCACATGCTAGTAAAGTAATGCT
>NW_011494785.1:2889947-2893903 GCF_000754665.1 Bison bison bison | reverse complement strand
GTAAAGTAATGCTCAAAATTCTCCAAGCCAGGCTTCAGCAATATGTGAACTGTGAATTTCCTGATGTTCAAGCTGGTTTTAGAAAAGGCAGAGGAACTAGAGATCAAATTGCCAACATCCGCTGGATCATAGAAAAAGCAAGAGAGTTCCAGAAAAACATGTATTTCTGCTTTATTGACTATGCCAAAGCCTTTGACTGTGTGGATCACAATAAACTGTGGAAAATTCTGAAAGAGATGGGAATACCAGACCACCTGATCTGCCTCTTGAGAAATTTATATGCAGGTCAGGAAGCAACAGTTAGAACTGGACATGGAACAACAGACTGGTTCCAAATAGGAAAAGGAGTTCATCAAGGCTGTATATTGTCACCCTGTTTATTTAACTTATATGCAGAGTACATCCTGTGAAACGCTGGACTGGAAGAAACACAAGCTGGAATCAAGATGGCCAGGAGAAATCTCAATAACCTCAGATATGCAGATGACACCACCCTTATGGCAGAAAGTGAAGAGGAACTCAAAAGCCTCTTGATGAAAGTGAAAGAGGAGAATGAAAAAGTTGGCTTAAAGCTCAACATTCAGAAAATGAAGATCATGGCATCCGGTCCCACCACTTCATGGGAAATAGATGAGGAAACAGTGGAAACAGTGTCAGACTTTATTTTTCGGGGCTCCAAAATCACTACAGATGGTGACTGCAGCCGTGAAATTAAAAGACGCTTACTCCTTGGAAGGAAAGTTATGACCAACCTAGATAGCATATTCAAAAGCAGAGACATCACTTTGCCAACAAAGGTCCGTCTAGTCAAGGCTATGGTTTTTCTTGTGATCATGTATGGATGTGAGAGTTGGACTGTGAAGAAGGCTGAGTGCCGAAGAATTGATGCTTTTGAACTGTGGTGTTGGAGAAGACTCTTGAGAGTCCCTTGGACTGCAAGGAGATCCAACCAGTCCATTCTGAAGGAGATCAGCCCTGGGATTTCTTTGGAAGAAATGATGCTGAAGCTGAAACTCCAGTACTTTGGCCACCTCATGCAAAGAGTTGACTCATTGGAAAAGACTCGGATGCTGGGAGGGATTGGGGGCAGGAGGAAAAGGGGACGACAGAGGATGAGATGGCTGGATGGCATCACTGACTCGATGGACGTGAGTCTGAGTGAACTCCGGGAGTTGGTGATGGACAGGGAGGCCTGGCGTGCTGAGATTCATGGGGTCGCAAAGAGTTGGACATGACTGAGCGACTGATCTGATCTGATCTGATATTCTCAGCTCTTTTCTCTTAGGACAAACATATACTGCTTATACGATAAAGGACGTTTTTGAAGAAAACTTCAGCACATGATAAAGAACTATGATTTGGGTGAAAAGTTATGACTTGACAGAGGATGGGGTAGGTATGTGGGCCCTACATGGTACGGAGAACTGGGGGGGAAGGAAAGGAGCAGAGGAGATTCCAGGCAAAGGGACAGCATGAGGGACTTCCACGGTGGTCCAGTGGCTAAGACTCCATACTCCCGATTCAGGGGGTCTGGGGTCTGGAGGTTGGGACATGGGTCCCATCACAGCCCTCTCAGTTCATGAGAGTTATCTGGAGATGTTTTTAGACTCCAGATCCCTGGCCCTCACTGCAGAGACTCACCTGATCTTGAGTGGGGTCAAGGTATGAGGTGTGTGCACGAGCTGGGGAGGCATTAGGTGAGGTTTTGTTTTTGTTTTGTGTTTTAGAGTTTCCTAGCTTCTGAAGTCCAGCCTAGGGAGAGCCAGTGCTTTTTTTTCACCTTCATTAATTCATGTTTTGCATCTTATTGATGGGTTTTCCATATTTTTTTAACAAAGTTACACTGCAGAGAGCAAAAGTCATACACAGTCCTGACTGACATCAAAGTGAATACTTTCAAATGGAACTGCATTTAGTCTCTCAGAATATGTGACCACTGGAAAAGATATGACAAACCTAGAGAGCATATTAAAAAGCAGAGACATCACTTTGTCAACAAAGGTCCGTCTAGTCAAAGCTATGGTTTTTCCAGTAGTCATGTATGGTTGTGAGAGATGGACCATAAAGAAAGCTGAGCACCGACGAATTGATGCTTTTGAACTGTGGTGTCGGAGAATACTCTTGAAAATCCCTTGGACAGCAAGGAGATCGATCAATCCCAAAGGAAATCAGTCCTGAATATTCATTGGAAGGACTGATGCTGAAGCTGAAGCTCTAATACTTTGGCCACTTGATGCAAAGGGCCAACGCATTGGAAAAGACTCTGATGCTGGGAAAGACTGACAGCAGGAGGAGAAGGGGTTGGCAGAAGGTGAGATGGTTGGATAACATCACTGACTCAATGGGCATGATCTGAGCAAACCCTGAGTGATAGAGAAGGACAGGGAAGCCTGGAGTGTTGCAGTCCACGGGGTCACAAAGAGTCGGACACGACTTAGTGACTGAACAACAGCAACTGACTGTGTGCTGGGCATCGTGGGAGGCATTGGGAAGGCAGTCGGTGCTTTGAGTCTCAAGGACTCCCAGCCTCCCATCCAGAAAGACATCATGAGCGACACGACCTTTCACCCACAGGATGTTTCTCAGTTTCCACACCAGTCACACTGTCTGTCGTCTCCTGGTTTTTCAACGTTGCAGAAGAAGAAGATCAGAGACCTCAGAGATCATTCCACCCAGTGACACCCCACCCTCTCCCCAGTCAACACCCCATCTTTATAACAAATATTTGGAAATGCCCTCTTCACTGCCAGAGATGAAATTCCTCGATAAGTCAGTTGACCTACATGCATCATTGAGCTATAATTGTGATATAAAAGAGAAAAGGGAAAGCCACTTATAACAAAATCATAACTATTTCAGGAAGGAAGCATTCACGCATGACTGCCCTAGAACACTTATTGGGGCAGGCAATGCTCACACCTACTCGTGATGGATAAGGTTAGACTAAACCATCCATATAAACAGCAGGAGGAAATAAAAGAGCAGAGGACAACGAGATAAAAAATGTGAGGACATTTACCTGTCTGCATCTGATAACAGGAAGGAAATAACCTCACTGCCAAATTCAATTATGGTGTGGAAACGGAGAAAACAAGGAAACAAGGAAGTATGTTCTTCTTGTGAACGAGCTAAGCCTTATATAAAAGTACATTCTAATACACTTGGCCATGCTGAGACCTGGAACAAAATTTCACGGAGAACAAGTGTCCATCTGGAAGACTCCACTCACGGAGGGAGGCGGGCACACATTCAGTCTTTAGCATTAAAAACCCTAGGAAACAATATCGTTTTTCTTTAGGTGGTGGGGAGAGGAAGTTGAATTGGAAAAAGCTGTTTGGTAGATCACTAATAAGAACATCAGAGTCAGAATGAAACACACAGGCAGCCCCAAAGGAAATCATTGTAACATGTAAATTTTGCAAGAGATTCCTTATTATTAAACTGCATATATACACACACAGACATACATGGGTTTTCCAGGTGGCTCAGTGGTAAAGAATCCATCTACCAATGCAGGAAATACAGAAGACACGGGTTTGATCCCTGGGTCGAGAAGATTCCCTGGAGAAGGACATGGCAATCCAGTCCAGCATTCATATTGGGAAGAGCCCATGGACAGAGGAGTTTGGTGGGCTACAGTCCATGGAGTCGCAAAGAGCTGGACATGACTGAGTGACTAACACTTCCACTTTTCTCATGTATATATCTATGTTCTTTTTTTAAAAGATCTTTTGCCAGGATAGCTCATTACAAGATATTTAATATAGTTCTCTGTGCTCCACAGTGAATCCTTGTTATTTATCTCCTCTTCTTGCCATCAGGTTCCTCAAGGACAAGACAGACAGGGGACTTTTCTCTTGAATGTCCCCCCCAGCGGCCAGTCCACACAGCTGTGGCCCTAGCAATGCCGGTCGTCTGTATCCCTCAGGACTCCGAATTCTTTTTTAACCAGAAAG
>NW_011494785.1:2843007-2889382 GCF_000754665.1 Bison bison bison | reverse complement strand
ATCCTGGCCCTCAAGCTTCACTGGGGAAGAGGGTAAATGCCCCAGAGGGAGGCAGCGTGGCTCAGCCGCTCAATGAATGACCAGGAATGAGAAATGCTGAGCTGGGGGTGGAAAGGGGAAAGCAGGCTTCCTTCTGGCTGCCTCTAGACCCTGCCAGATCCAGTGTCAAGAAGCCCACGGTCTCCGGAGCCCAGGACTGTCAGCCTCCCCCTGGGAGGCGGGCAAGAGATGGCTCAACACCTTAACTCACAGCCTCCACTTCCGGTCCCCACTTCCTTCCTTCATCAGCAATGGTGGGCCCAAGACAGGAAACCACTCACCTCCTTGCTCCACAGTAAATTTGTTTCTTTTGTCAAGAAATTCAGGACCCAGGCTGACACATCCCTGTACCAGGTTTGGTCAATGGGTCGTCCCTTGGGCCCTGGGACCTGGATGTGGCTCATTCGTCTCTTCGCTCACCCCTGGCACAGAGTCGGGCATGCAGAAGTTGCTCCACTGATATTTGGGCACAGGGGGCGATGAAGCCAATTCCTCTCTACAATGTGACAGCCCACAAAGGAGGAGCCATCGCCTTTGTCAGAAGAACAAAACAGCATCCTCTTTGTGTGCCTTCAGGGTACGTCATCATTTCACCCATTTTCAGAGACGTTCTCTTCATCATGACGGTTATCGCCGTGCCACCACTGACAACAATCACAAAGGTGAGAGGTGTAACAGTAAGCCACACGCTTTTTTTTTTTTTTTTCCAGAGGCAGCGTAATATATTGAATAAAACAGGAGTTTCTAAAGACAGAAATTATTGGGTTCAGGTCTCAGGTCTGCCATGTACAAGTTACGAATCCTGGCCGAGGGACTTTGTTACTGTTTTCTTGTCTATAAAACAGGAATAGGAATAGTGTGTCCTTGTGGGGCTCTGGTGAGATGATGCATGTCACCCGTCTCTTCCACCTGGACCAAGAGACACAGTTAAGTATTCACCCCAGCCCCACGCATATCCTAATCTTGTCACTGAAATGAGCTCGCTTAGTGTTCCAGGTTGAATTCTGATCTCCAAGAAAAGGCACAATGAAGTCCTCACCCCCAGGACTTCAGAAGGTACCACGATACGACCGGTGTCCTCAGAAAAAGACAGCCACCTTAAGACAGATACATGCGAGGACAAACCATGTTGCGGTGCAGGCAAGAGCTCTATTACTGAAAGCTGAGAAACACCGAAGATGGCCTGCCAACCACCAGATCCAGGAGGAGGCCAGGAAGGACCGCCCTACAGGCCAGAGGGGGAGCAGAGCCCTGCGACACCTTGAACCTGAACTTCCTTCTTCCAGAGCAACTGAGACAACACATTTCTGTTGCTTGAAATCACCCAGTGTGCAGTACTTGTTAGGGGACGCAGTGGTAAAGAATCCACCTGCCAACGCAGGGGACACAGGTTTGATCCCTGGTTCGGGAGGATTCCACATGCTTTGGGGCAACTAAGCCCATGCACCACAACTACTGAGCCTGTGCTCTACAGCCAGGAGCTGCAACTGCCGGGCTCACATGCTACAACTACTGAAGCCCTTGCAGCCTAGAGTCCATGCTCTGCGACGAGAGAAGCCCGTGCCCTGCACCTAGAGAGTAGCCCACACTCACTGCAACTAGAAAACGCCTGAGTGTGGCAACAGAGACCCAGCACAGCCAAAAATAATTGATTGATGATTGATTTTTAAAAAGAGGGGCTACGGAAGGTCAGACCTACTGTTTCCTGCAGCATCGCTCGGAACCTCTGCTCATGTGGCCCAGCCTTCCTGCAGGTGGCTGCTCCCACCATATCTACCTCGAGGACCTCTGATTCTCACCATAAGAAGCCCTGTGTCCAGCTCCACACCTGGGGTTGTAGAAGGAGTTCACCTTGCCTGGGCTTTCCTGGGGTTTCCCCTGGACACCCGGCTCTGGGCTCTGGCTGTCCAGCGCCCCTCCTGCAGCCCTCTTCATGGGAAGAGCCATGGCCACACTGATCACAAGGGGGAGAGGCGGACAGGGCGGCGAGTCGCTGCCGCCCACCCTTGACAAGCGGCCCAGTGGCCTGACTGTGGGTCAGCCTCCTTAAGGGCAGAGGTGGTCAGGGCAGGACCCGCAGGCGAAACAGACTGCAAGAAAGTGTCCTCAGTTTGGCTTCGAGTAACTCATGATAGAGCTCAGGGGAGAGAACATGCTGAGAGTCACTTAATTTTCCTCCTGGGGCTTCTGAAATCAACTGCTAGCTTGGGTCCGGGTCAGGTTTTGAAGCAGATCCCGGTTACCTGCCTAATATCATCCCTTCTCCCTTCCTCCTTTCCAACAAGATTCCAATTTTGTTGATCACTCAGAATAAGTAAAGTTTATGCTCGGCTCAGGGTCCCATCCAGTCAAAGCAAGCACAGGCCCTTTCCAGAGGGTGGTAGGGGGTGGGCTTCTGACCCACCTCTGGTCACTGAGACAGGAGAGGGGCTTTGTGGACTGTCCCTGGAAATGCTTTCCTGGCTCTTAAGGGAGATGCAGGACTGCCTCCCTCTGGTATCGCAGAAGTGGTGCGATGAAGCTTTATTCTTTGGGATGAGATCTCTGGCCCAAATGCTGGGAATGGAGGTTGAGCAGGGGGTAGAGACCAGGAGGAGGTGAGGTGATGGTTCAGACAAGCTACAGCATATATACATACGTACATATTAGAGATATACACATTATATAGGTATATTATATGTTGATATATGTATTTATATCAAATACAATTTTGATATGTATGTATATATATGCATATGTATGGGATAGATAGGTAGACAGCTGTTGTATTTATTACAGTAAAAGCAAAGGACATAAAATTTTTTGAGGGAGTCTCAAGTCTTGTTTCTCATATATTGAGAGGTGAGGTAGATGGGATCATTGTTTCATAATTATTATTATGTGATTAAATAAGCCAGATGGATATTTGTTCTCCAGGTGAACAACACCCGCAGCGGGCTGGGCTTTGTGGTCTGTGTCACCGACAGTGAAGAACAGACGTCTGTGAGCCCAGCCCTCATCAGGTAGTGGGGAACACACACAATGAACAGAAACTGCAAGTCAGTTATGGGATCACAACTGAGGTACCTGCTCTGCTGAAGACACGGAGAGATGCAGATGCTTGCTGGAGGGAGCGTGAAGCGGCAAGGCTGACATAGATAGAGGATGCGGGAAAGAAAGGGACATTTACATTGGGTCCCGTAGGATGAGTAGGCGTGAGCCAGGAAAGGGGACGGAGAGCGTTCTAGGGAGAGGAGATGGCAGGTGCCAACACCCTCAGGAAGAAGACCTTTAACGTGCTCAGAACCGGAAGGAAACCAAGACGGCCAGAACAATGGTAACCTGACAAAGGCGGCCAGGATGAGGCTGAAGAGTGAGGCTTCGGGGGGCAGGCTGGGACTGGGGGCTTCACCCACGCAGCCGGGGGAATCATTGAAGTAACACCTAAAAGCTGCAAGAGACAGGATTTGCATTTTTAAAAGGTGACCTGGGCTTCTTGTGGGAATGAATTTAGGAGGAGGAGGAGGAGCTGAGGAAGTGGATACACTGAGACCAGTTAGGGGAATATTACAGTCCAGACAGGACTGTATAAAGTCCAGGGCTTCCCTGGTGGCTCAGCTGGTAAAAAATCCACCTGCAATGCAGGAGACCTGGGTTCGATCCCTGGGTTAGGAATACCCCCTGGAGAAGGGAATGGCTACCCACTCCAGTATTCTGGCCTGGAGAATTCCATGGACTGTAGAGGCCATGGGGTCGCAAAGAGCTGGACATGAGTGAGCGACTTTCACTTTCACAGTCCACACAAGCAATGGTGTGTCCTGAGCGGGTTGTGGCCGGGACAGATGAACGGGTGCTCCGGCTGTTTAGATATGGGATCGAGAGGGTGGAGGGGTTGGATGTGGCATAGGTGGAGATGGGGAGGTGGAGGCCGGCTTGGACTCAGTGGTTCCCTCTACATCTATCTTGGAAACTCTCAGAAATAAAATGACTCCTTCAGAGAGGAAGTCTCTGCAAATCTCCTCTTGTCTGCTCCCTGCTACTTACAGCATCACGTCCTCCGGGGGTGGGGTGCTGAGCAGAATAATCTCTGCTGGGTAAGCCACACCTCCCCGCTGAGGCATCTCATGAGCCGGTCAGAGAGCTCACAAAATCCAATCAGTACAGGCTGAGCTTCTAGGTCCAGAAGGCCAACCTCCACTGAATTAACTTACCTCTTGCACAATTCGGTCCATGCTAAATGGAATTCTCAGATGACACTTTCTTTTAGCATGAGGAAGATGAAAAAAGAATACCTTCGGCATGCTGAAAGAAAGTGTCATCTGACAATTCTAGGCTTAAAGAAAATGTCATTTAAGAATAAGGGAAATGAAGACATTATCTGATAAAACTCTAGTGTGCCACAAGCAGACCCTTTAATAAAAGACATTTTTAAAGGGGTATTTCAGACAGTAAGAAAGATTCCATATGGAAGATCAGAGATTGAGAAGGAGTGAAAAACAAAGCAAATGAAAATAGATTTTCTCAGTCTATTATTGAAGAAACAGCAATTGGGAGTCAGACATATTTATCTCCATATCAAGTTGTCATTTCTTACTGTCTGGGAAATTTGGATCAAGTTCATCTCTCACAGTCTTGATAGCCTCATCTTCAAAATTCATAAGCGAGGTCTTTGTAAGCAATAAATGAGCGACCACATATAAATGCTTCCAGCGTAGCTTCTGCATCTAGGAGGTGTGGAATAAATGTTTACTCCTTATCTTTTTAAAAATTAATAAACAAGCAAGTAAATAAGATGTCGTTAGCCACACGGAATTCCTCCCTCTGCTTCAAGTGTGAGATAGAAGCCTGGCACTCTTTCCCGTCGTACGAGGCTACACCGCACAGCTGATGCTTTAAAGCTGGTCTTTTCATCTTTGCAGTAGCAAGCCTAAGATCTTTCTAACAAAATGTTTATGATTTCTTTATTTTATAAATACTGCATGTGAACACACAAGCCCCAGGGGTGGACCCTAGATTCCCGCTTCGCTCACAATTTTAACATAATTCGTGTTTACAGTTTTATGAGAATGAAGGAAATGAAGGCAATATCTGATAAACAAAATTCTAGTTTGCCACAAAGAGACCCTTAATAAAGGACAGTTTTTAAAGGTGTATGTCAGACAGGAGGAAAGGAGATGATTGGATAGAATCACTGACTCAATGGACATGAATCTGAGCAAACTCTGGGAGACAGGGAAGGATAGGGAAGCTGGCGTGCTGCAGTCCATGGAGTTGAAGAGAGTCAAGACACGACCTAGTGACTGAACAACAACAGTTTTTTGAGATCATAAAACGCCTGCTGGTCCATCTGAGGGGCAAAACGACCAGTCCTGCCCAGCCCTCTCCAGGGCTCTTCCGCCACCTAGAAAGCAGCAGCACACAAAGGACCCCTCTGTGCCGCTTCTGCATCCTTACCCCCAACGCTGGCAGCCACAGTCCCCAGTTCCATCCTCAACCTCACCCCCATTCCCTTTAGGACAAGGAAGCCAAGCTAAGAAAAGCTAGCTTAGTCTTCCTTGGAATCTCTGCCTAATTTTCACCTGGCACCGATTTGGTGGGGTTTCCACCACCAAAGTGGTGGTGATGGAGAAGGGAGAGATAAACCCCAAAGCAGTCTCCCCCTGATGGCTAAAGGAGGCAAATAGCACCAGGTTCTAGGGCCTGGGCTAGCATCCTCACTCTGCCCTTTGTCCCCTATGTGTCCCCAGGCAAACCCCTTCACCTCTCTGATTTCATCTTCCTCTCACCTGTAAGTCAGAGTCAACAATTATACCGTATTTGTAGAGGATGTTACAATTTCCCGAGTGTCTCCACAGTCATAATTTCATTTACTATGCAAAGTCAGCTGTATAACAGCCAGCATGATGGTCACCTTGCTGCTGTAAAGACCTAAAAGCAGAGCATGGACTACTGTGTGCATGACAAAGAGCTCCGTCCACATGAGGGACCATCACCAGGGTCCTGCGGCTGACACCCCTAAGAGCCGGGCTTTGCTGTCTAAGTGCTGAATTTGAATTGATTCTACCCCAACCGGCTATGGGACCCGGAGCTTCTCAGCTCCTTGCTTCTAAATGAAGGGTGATAACAATAGCTCCGTCTCGCAGCCCAGGGCTTTGTACATGGGAGACACTCAGGGAATGAGAGATGATGGAATCGACACAAGTTAAGTCCACGGGAGTCTGACCACATACATCCACACTCCCTGACTCCCACCATCTTCCATTCCTTCTTATCCACGGTTACACCTGATCTCCACAGCCCTGGACAAATATTGGCAAAGGGAGGGTGGGAGCTCTGAACAGCAGGACAGACTGAGGACTGTTTCTTAAAGATGATCAAGCCTCAGAGTCCCAGTAGATTTGGAGGTGTCTCCAGCTCGCTCTGGATGGAAGCAGAGTCCAGGATCCCTGAGGTCCCAGGCAGCCCCGACCCTTCCCACTGCCACCCGAGGGTCTTGCTACAGTGGCTGGAAAGTTCTGGAATATAGGACATTGGCCAAGCCTCAGGGCCCTAACTAGACTGTGCAGCCACCTTGTTGACAAAAAGCCCTGAGTTTGGGAAAGATTGAAGATAAAAAGAGAAGGGGCGGAAGAGGATGAGACGGTTAGAGAGCATCACCAACTCAATGAACATGAAGTTGAGCAAACTCTGGGAGACGGGGAAGGACAGGGAAGCCTGGGGTTCTGCCATCCATGGGGTCACAGAGTCAGACACGACTTAGCGACTGAACAGCAACCGAGGCCTGTGCCCACATCACATGGAGCTGTTGTGCTGACCTGGGAAGCAAATGTTAATTGAGCCCAATCTGATGAATGGATGGAAACCACTGGACTGTAAAAAATATAAGCTTATTGTTGTTCATTCACTAAGTCATGTCTGACTCTTTGTGATCCCATGCACTGCAGCACACCAGGCTCCTCTGTCCATGGAATTCTCCAGGCAAGAATACTGGAGTTGGTTGCCATCTCCTTCTCCAGGGGATCTTCCCAACCCAAGGATCGAACGAAGGTCTCCCAAATTACTGGCAGATTCTTTACCATCTGAGCCACCAAGGCAGCCACCTGGCTTCTCCTTTCTGACGTCTGTTTTGTCTGGCTTTCCTGGTGGATAACGTGGTATGAAAAGTCTAAGTCTCTGAGAGTGAGTCTGCCTGCTTTCCCCTGCAGCCCCACAGCACCTTCTTCGGGGTTCTGAACACTGCCTCCTTCCTAACGGAGCCTGGCCATGTGACGCACACCTACACCCACACATGTTCTAGAAACCCCCAGAGCAGACACTCGTGTGTCCAAGCAGGGCGAGCTGTGCTTGACTCCCTATGACACCTGTATCTACAGGAAAGATGAGAGTTCAGAGGATCTAGAAGAGCCTCCTGGCTCCTCACAGCTTTAGATGGTGAGCCGAGTCAGCAGAGGCCAGCCGGTGGAAGAGGTCACCCATAAAAATACGGGGAGGGTCAAGGCACATCTTATAGTCCATCCAGGACTTCCTTGGTTCAATTTCTATGCAGTCTGGTCCTCAGACACTGCCTACTAAGATGGACTGAATGACCCTCACGGAACATCCTTCCAGAACCCTGCCATCCCCACCTGCTGAATTCTGCCATCCTTTCAAGCCCAGCTCTGTTCTCGCCTACCTACTTAAGCTTTCTGCAAAGGCCCTTTCCTTCTAGAGAACACAGAGTCTGTCCTACTCCCTTGACAGGGTCACTTATGCTGACGGAAGAAGTCCTATGGGCTTTGTTCTCTCTCCCAGTACAAAGCACTGCACACAGTAGGTGCTCAAGCATTTTGCTTTTGTGTTTTGGAGGTTTTTTGAGGGTTGGGCATTAGCATTCCATAAAACCACATTGATTTAGTCCCTACCATGTTAGGAAATTCAGATGTGGTGTGTGGAATAACCTGATTGCTATTCAGTACAAATTAGAGCTTTTTATTCTATTTCTAATCCCCGTAAATGGGGCTTGTGCGTTAAAAAAAATATTTTTAGTTTGCAATGTATGATTACATAATGGGGCCGAGTCATTTTTTTTTTTTTCATTAACATTCATCTTCCTTAGCAGTTCCTTTCTGGGTCTTTGTTTTTGACTCGAGCTGCGGTTCAATGTATTAAAATTGCATTCCTTATAAAGGAGTTCCATAGCAGATGTTTTAACTGGCCCTCCCCACGCCTGTATTTCCAGCCGGCCTGCGCCTGGGGCAAGTCACCTAGTGGGGAGTCAGGGGATCCTGCACCCATTCTACAAGTCTGTTAACTAATCTCTGGAATCCAGCAGGGCCCCCCACCTACCAGGGCAGCTTTTTGCAGGGAGCCCGTGTTGGGTGGAAGGAGCATCAGTGTGGTGAAGTGTCCCTGGGGGAGATGTCTGTACCAGAACTAGATGTACGAACTCAGATGACCTATTTAACCTCTAGGAGCCTCAGTTTCCTCATCTGTAAAATGGGGATGCTAAGTGCTAGAAAAAGTGCCTGACACACTGCAGGCATTTAATACCTTGTCTTATTTGCAGACTTCCTGTGGGAGTCTATTCCTTGCTGTTTTTCCAGCTGTCGTCATCCTCAGAGTTATATCACATCTACTGAAGCCAGAACCCTGAGCCCCAAGCAAAAATGAACCTCCAAAATCTAAGAATAGGGCAACACAGCAGGGACTAGTGTAGCTCATGGAGAGGGTAACGACAAGCAACAAGAAACATGCCAGAGACCAGGGCGCGTATCCACAGAAAACCATGATCCAAAAAGATACACACACCCCTATATGGATAGCACTATTCACAATGGCCAAGACTCGAGGCAGCCTAAATGCCCACTGACAGTGAGTAGACAAAAAAAGATGCAGTGTGTGTATATATATATATATTCTTTACCGACTGAGCTACCAGGGTAGCCCGCATGGTCCATAATTAAGCTATTTCAAACCAATCCTATTTGGCTAAAGGCTCCAGTTGAGAATCCCAATGGAAGATAGTTCATCTATTACAGACCCAAACCCGTGCAGGTTCTAAAAGCCCTCTAAAGCAGATGATGATGATGTAGGAGTTGGGGTTGGCTGTGCTTGGTTCTACACAACGACGGTGGAGGAAGATCAGAGTCCAGAATCAAAACCTGGCTCTGAAATCCTGTGCCTTTGGGTGTGTCAACTCTGACACTGCTTCCTCGTCTTTGAAAAGGGTGATAATGATAATAATCCCCTATAGGACGGCTGGGAGAAACACAGTAGACAGTGAAAGAAAAGAAAATGAAGTCACTCAGTCGTGTCTGACTCTTGTGACCCTACCACGCTCCTCCATCCATGGGATTTTCCAGGCAAGAGTACTGGAGTGGGTTGCCATTTCCTTCTCCAGAGGATCTTCCCAACCCAGGGATCAAACCCAGGTCTCCCGCATTGTAGGCAGACATTTTACCATCTGAGCCACCAGGGAAGTGCTTAACGCAGAACCCAGCCCCAAGGAGGGCGGTCTCACAGGAGCCCATTGGCTGAAGCAGAGAATTAAAGAACCAGAAAGTGACAGGAATCAGCAGCATAAAGACTGCCCAAGTGCAGAGGGCATCGGACGGCAAGGGGGCTGTGTGGAGGGAGGCTGAGACACAGTGAGACTGGGGCCTCCCTGGAGTCAAGGTCAAGGTCAAACCCGAGCAGCTGGGCAGATGAAGACATTCCTGGGATGGTGTTGGTGGGGGTGGTTATGTAGCACTGTGAATGTCTGATGCTACTGAGCTGTACCCTTAGGAAGGGTTAAAAGTGTAAACTTTATGTCAAGTATATTTTACTCCGATGAAAAAAGACCGAGTTACCAAAAAAATTAAAAAACAAGACAATACCCTAAAACCCAACAGTCAGCCCACTGAAGACACTAAAACGAAAGCAGCACAGAGATCAGGGTCCCCTCGTTCTGTGGGATGTTGCGGGGGCGCCAGACCCCCGCATCCAAGGCCCGGCAAGTCTAGACCTCCATGGCGTGGAGCTGACTTTCCTCAGAATGCCCACGGAACCCAAGCTCCCGAACGCTTGAAAACCCAAGGCCACCAGAGGCCACAGCAGCAGAGCAAGATCACGAGGTTCGTGTGCAGAGCAGTGTCTCTCTTGATGGTTCCTCCCCAGTCATTTCTGACATGATCGAGATGAAACAGAAGGAAACATCCAAGAACCCCCTCTTCTTCACCCTGTGTCCTCATCTGGGGACGGTGGTGTTTCTCTCTCGTTCAGAAAACCCTTGCCTTCAGGAAGAAAGCCTCGAACTTTCCATCCTGCTCAGGTCATAGAAAAAGGACCTTCAGCAAACCACCACTTCCTTCCCTCCCCAGAGAGAAACAAACCCTGGCTGGAGAAGTCTCTCTGGCCAGTATCTGGAACACACTTGGCCATGACCTCACTCATGTTCCCCAGAGGGCGTGGCAGGCTGGTGCCACCAAAGGTCTGTCTCCATACCCCCAGGGACCTATGACTGCAAAAGCCCCCAGCCTGGGCCTGACAGGCTGGGGCCCAAGGGGGTTACCCAGCTGCCTATTTCTGGGCTGTCAGTCATTAGCAGCCCCAGGGGCAGCTCCTCAGTAGAAGGCTCTGCTGGAAAATGGACAGGGTAAGTTGGTGAAGCAGACCTCACCCTAAGGGATCCCACCCAGCAGCATGCCTCTGTCCACTATGCTCGGTCCGATCACAGATCCCCTCCCCTTCTACATGGCCCACTGTCCTCTCTGCCCAAGTCTAGCCCTCCTCCAGGCCCAATTCCATCCCACTTCCTCTGCTCCCCTGCAGGTGCTCATAGCATTGCTCATCATTGAAGATCATCATTCCCAGGGACCGGGATGCTGGCTGGCTGTTGTCTCTCTTCTTAAACCAGATCCCTGGGGACCTTTGGGCTTCCAAGTCACACTAGCAGTAAAGAACCCATCTGTCAATGCAGGAGACATAAGGTTTGAGGGTTCAATCCCTGGATTGGGAAGATCCCCTGGAGGAGGGCATGTAACCCACTCCAGTGGTCCTGCCTGGAGAATCTCTTGGACACAGGAACCTGGAGTTCTATGGTCCACAGGGTTGCAAAGAGTTGGACACAATTGAAGCGACTTAGCATGCATGCATGGGGACCCTTAGCTGGCACAGATCAGATCAGTCGCTCAGTCGTATCCGACTCTTTGCGACCCCATGAATCGCAGCACGCCAGGCCTCCCTGTCCATCACCAACTCCCGGAGTTCACCCAGACTCACGTCCATCGAGTCAGTGACGCCATCCAGCCATCTCATCCTCTGTCGTCCCCTTCTCCTCTTGCCCCCAGTCCCTCCCAGCATCAGTCTTTTCCAATGAGTCAACTCTTCGCATGAGTTGGCACAGCCAGGGCTCAATAAGTATAGATGTCAATTAAGTGAGCGGTTCTATCCCTTCCCTTTGAGGAATTTCGGTCCAACACTGGCACCCTGGCAGGGACCGTCTAGACAGCAGGACTCAAGAACACGCTCAGTGGGCAAAGCCACCATGACCAGCAGGGGACGTGAGCCATGGCCATAGAGCCTTTCACACCCTGAACTCACCCGGGATGGACGAGCTGGCCATCATTCCTATCTCACTGAAGAGGGAAGGAGCTCAAGCTTAGAGGCTGAATTCCCAGGACACATGACTGGTTACAGTCAGAACTGTTTTTGGCACTCAGCATCTCTAGGGGCAGGGCGGGGTTGAGCCAGTGGCCCCGGGGCCAGCCTGACTGGGTTCAAACCCCAGCTCAGCTTTTTAGGAGCTGTGTGATCTCAGGCAAGTTACTTCAGCTCTCGGAGTCTTGAGTTTCTCATCTGTAACACACACATCTGTAATGTGTGTGTTAGTTGCTCAGTTGTCTCCGACTCTTTGCAACCCCATGCCTGCCAGGCTCCTCTGTCCATGGGATTTCCCAGGCAAGAATACTGGAGTGGGTTGCCATTTCCTTCTCCAGGGGATCTTCCCAACCCAGGGATCAAACCTGGGTCTCCTGTATTGCAGGGAGACACTTTACCGTCTGAGCCACCAGGGACAGGACCAAATGTGGAGCCGAGACTGATGCATTTCTGTGCATCCAGCCTCAAGGTGCAGTGGGAAGGGGTTCCTGACATTCTGCATTGGATCAGGGTGGGGCTGCAGGAAGCTGGTCTACCTCCCCACCCTTCCCTCAGCACCCATGCAACCTTCCAAGCCAGCAGGCAAGGGTGTATGTTTCTGCAGCTTCCATGTGGCAAAGCTCCATCCATCCATCAGATCCCGGAGCTCAACACAGAATAGCCTCTTAAGTAAACAAAGAGAAAACCAGCCAATTGCCCAGGTAATAGGAGATTTTCCTCCTGTCTGCACTGGTAATTGAGCCATTGGAGCCAGCCCCCAACCTCCACTGGCGCTGCTGTGAGTTGGAAAGGGAGTTTAGGAGGCTGTCTGGCCAAAGATACACGTGCAGGTCCAGAAGGTGGTGTCCACCACACTGGAACCTGGATCTAGAAGGCGGGTGTCCACTGCGCTGGACCCTGGGTCTGGTAGGGCTCAGCACACCCACAGTGTGTTCACTAAGTCTCGCCCACCTTACCTGTCCCCTTGGCCCAGCAGGACACGGAGCTGCCCAGACCCAGGGGCCCCAGGAACAGACAATCGGGCAACGCCAACCAGCCACAAGGCTGCTCTATAATGCGAACAAGGGGCCTTCAGCACAGGCTCCGTGGGTTCAGAGGCCCTTGGAATCTGAGCCCCGTGGGACACCCATCTGCTCCTGCCTCCCTGCAGCCTCCATGCTGGAGGGTCTGACTCCAGAACCCTCACCACCCCGTGACTGCCACACCCCCGCATCGGCCTTGCCAGCCTGACCAGGATGTGTCAACAAACGGGCGGGGGAGAAAGAACCGCTGGCATTTCTGAGAAACCAGGGCTGGGAGCCAAAACAAACCGTCGAAGGGAAGGCAACTTCTCCTGAAGAAAGTGTCACAAAAGAAAAAACATATCCCTCAAGCTGAGAGAAACCCCTGAAGGTCATTCTGTGCCCCCAGACAGAGTAGGTTTTGGAACCTACCCCCGACACTGGCCTACAAGAGGGTCTTCCTGCGTCTGACCCAGTGCATCCAGCCCGATGACCTTGTCTGAACGGACAAAGCAGTTACAATCCAAGAAAGAGGCAGAAGGGAGATCAGCCTGAAGCAGGTGCAGAGGCCCCTAAGGACAGAACCTACAGGTCTCCCACCCCATCACGCGACGCAACCACAGGTGAAATCACGCGAAGTCAACCTTTGAAGGGGAGGGGCAAGATAGGGGCAGGGGACTCAGAGGGCAAACTACAAGGTGTAAAATAAATATGCTACAAGGATATATTGCACAGCACAGGGAATATAGCCAATATTTTACAATAACTTTACGTGGAGTATACTCCATAAAAATTTGAATCACTTAGTGGACACTTGAAACTAATACTTTAAATCAACTATACTTCAAGGGTTTTTAATGTTCTGTGTTTTGATTGTGCTGGCAATTATGAGTGTGTACATGTGTCAAAGATCATTAAACCAAACGTTTACATAAATAAGCTGGTTCACTTCATTGTACAGCAGAAACTAACATGATATTGTAAAGCAATTATATCGCTAAGCTGTGTCCAATTCATTGCAGCCTCATGGACTGTAGACCGTCAGGGCTGTCCATGGGCCAGACAAGAATACTGGAGTGGGTTGCCATTTCCTTCTCCAGGGGATCTTCCCAACCCAGGCGTTGAACCCGCATCTCCTGCATCTCCTGCATTGGCAGGTGGATTCTTTACCACTTGAGCCACCTGGGAAGCTCCCAAAGCAATGATACTCCAATAAAATAAATAAATAAACCTAAGCACCGTCTAGCAAATCCCCCCAAAAAATAAATAAATAAATCCGGCTTTGAGAACAGCAGGGAAGGGAGACAAGGCCTAAAACATCACGTCTGCTGAAGCTGTTGGTGTGTCCATTCCTGACCACATCGCCCACTGCGCTTTCCCTGGTGGTCCCCAGACACATCCCTCTCCCTAACTCTACCGTGATGTCCCTCCCCTCAAATGCACTGACCCAGCTTCCTCCTCAAGGCGCAGTGAAGTGCCACGTCCAGGGGGCCACCCAATCCACTCCTTACAGAGGTGACCCCTCCTGCCAACTTCCCAAGACTTGGGCATTCATCACCCTTTCCAGTCAGTACCAAGCAGCAAGGGGACCTCAGAGGGCAGACACAGTCCTCCTTTATCCCTCAAACCTATGGGCAGAGCAGTTCTGATGGGCAGACACCACCTGACCCTGCATGCTAATGCCACCCAGAGCGGGGCACAAACTCTGGACCCTCCAACTAAAATTTCAGTTCTGTACAGAATACACTGCCCCAGTTTTATGTCCCTCAGCCCACACCTTGATGAAAAGATTCGTGGATACCTGCTGGTTTCTTCCAGAGGCAGGGAACTCACTACCTCATGAGTTAGGCTCTTCTCCTGGGCTCTGATCTCCCCGGGGACTCCCACCCCTAGGCCCTTCCTGCCCTCTGGAGCCACTAATTCATCCAGGGTTCTTCCAGGATTGGCTCTCAACAAGGTCACTGTGTTGACCAGGGACAGACATATGGAACAGAGGGCTTTCCCACCTGCTGGAGTGTATGTACGCACACACACACGTACACACACGTCCACACACATCCACACACACCTAAGCCAGAGGGTTTTTGCACCTGCTGGAGTGGGCTTCCCAGGTGGAGTTAGTGGGAAAAAACCCACCTTCCAATGCAGGAGACAAAGACACTGGTTCGATCCCTGGGTGGGGAAGATCCCCTGGAGGAGGGCACGGCAACCCACTCCAGTATTCTTGCCTGAAGAACCCCATGAACAGAGGAGCCTGGTGGGCTACAGTCCATGGGGTCGCAAAGAGTCTGACATGACTGAAGCGACTTAGCAAACATGTAGCATGGAGTGTATATATGCACACACACACATGTACCTATGTATACACATGCTCATACGCATGGCATACACATGCCCACACAGACACATACATGTGCACACACACAGGCACACACACCCAGGCCAGAGGCAGCCAAGTCTGGCTGAGTCACGCAGCCAGACCACAGCTCAAGCGCGGCCAGGGAGGAAGTGACGCCCCATTTCCTGACCGTCCTCTGCTCTGAGAGGTTCTCTTCTGTCTCTTTGTCTTTCTGACTCCGTCCCTCCCAGGGCTTTGCTTCTACTCAGAACAATAGCCTGCTGCATCCTGGCCCCACGGCATGGGCTCCCGGCAGCCCTGAGCCCCAGGAGAGGACTTAGGGCTTCTAGACCTGCCGTCCTGGACTAGGCAGCTCACGGCTCTGAACCTCGGTCTCCTCATCCTTGAAACGAAGAGGCTGGGTATGACGACAGGGCCCTTGAGGTCCCTTCTGATCTCAGCCCCGGGGCTTCTGGCCCTCCTCCAGTCCCCACGGGGTTCAGAGTATCAGAGGGGCCAGGATCAGGCCTGGGGACGGGGCTGGGGAGCCCAGCTGCTTCCTGGGCACATGCCTCCCTCGGAACTCCATGTGCTGCACACATTCCCTGCCCCCCTCGGCGGGGCACCCAGCAGGAAGCACCACCACCCAGCAGACGGCCAGGCAGAGGGGCCTGGAGCACCCACCTGCTCCACACCTCCCTCTCCCCTCCCCTTGCCCTCCTCCCCCTCCCTTCCCCCCCTCTCTGCCCCCCTCCCTCCCCGCTCCAGACCTACCTTGCACCTGCAGCTACCTCCTTCTCAGTCCCCAAGCGACACCACCGCAGGCCCACAGCTTTCAGGCTCTGCCTGACGCCCCTGGCCCCAGCAGCTGGACTGTCCCCCAGCGGCAGAGGTGGGAGTGGTGCCAGGAGCCACTGCCCTCTAGGAGCCCTCCAGGATCTGCCTGCGCGTGTGGGGCCGGCTGGCAGCAACCTCTGACTGCCCTGAGGGGGAGCCTGGGTGGTGAGGGCGGGGCTGAAGTGGCCTGCCTGACTGGTTGGGCTTCCTGGGCCCCTCTGTTCCGGAGTCCTGGAGGCCTGCTGTCCCATTCCAGGATGTTTCCAGGACTTTCTGTAGAGGTGTACATCCGTCCTGGGCCTTGCCCTCAGACTGGAAGAAGATGCCGACTAGGGGGTGTGTGTGTGTGTGTGCTCAGTCATGTCCCACTCTTTTGAGACCCCATGGACAGCCCGCCAGGCTCCTCTTTCCATAGAACTCTTTAGGCAAGAATATTGGAGTGGGTTGCCATGGCGTCCCCCACGGGATCTTCCCCACCCAGGGATCAAACCTGCACCTCCTGCATGTCTCCCTGAAAACCTGCACCATCCAGGCCCACCCCCAGCTGGTATCTCTGGGGGCTTTGTCCTTTATAGTAATACTTCTCTACCTCTTCTGTATACTCTACTGTGGGCATGAGTGCTTGTGTAATAGAAAGCATCCAATTAATAAAGCATTAAATATTAATAAAGCTTCAAAGGCCTCCCGAGGCAGTGGGGTTGAAGGATGACCCTGACCCTGTACACGAGACCGTCCATGCACACGAGCTAACTTTCCAGCCTCACAGCCTCTCCAAAAAACACCCACACGCAGCCCCGCTCTGCACACTGGCTGCTGCCACCTGCCAGCTGCTGACACTCTTGTTTTGCTTGGAGTCCACGTTCCCATCCCTCTCTGCTTGCAAAATCCTACTCAGCCATCCTGGCCCCACCGAAATGCTCCCTTCCCAGGGAATCCGTGCCCAGACACTGGCCCCAGCAGAACTCCCAGCCCCTTCCTGGTGAACCCCTTCCTGGTTCCCTTGCTGGTTTGTGAATTAGCATCCTCTATCTCCCCCCATTTCTGCTCTCCTCCCCTCCACACTCAGCCCTGTTCCAGGAGGGACAGAAGTAAACACTTACTGAGATGCTGTCATAAATTGCTATGTGCTGTACTTGCTTTGGGGCTTCGCAGGTGGCTCATTGGTAAAGAAACCACCTGCCAATGCAGGAGACGAGAGTTCGATCCCTGGGTCAGGAAGATCCCCCGGAGGAGAAAATGGCAACCTAGTTTTGCCTGGGAAATCTCACGGACAGAGGAGCCTGGCGGGCTATGGTCCACAGGGTCACAAAGAGTTGGACACGACTGAGCAACTGAACACCCACGCATGTATTGCTTCTCCATGAAACCTGGGTACCACTGACTCATGGCCTCCCCCACCCCACCTCACACCCAAGCAGCAGGGTTGCCCCAAAGCCCTGGCCACCAGAGGTTCAGAGGGCGGTCAGGCCTCCCTCGCCCTCCTTCTGATGCCCCCACCCCGTCACTGGGCTTCTGCATCCCTATTACGTGGCATGCCTGCTTGCATCAGCCCCAAGGTCAAAGACGGTTGTGTCCATCTCTGAGTCTCAGTGCCACTCCAGCACACAGATTGAGGGCTGGTGGTTCAGAGAGCAGAGCCGGCTGCACGGGTGGCCTGCCCTCCTCCCAGCCCCTTATCATCAGCATCTGAGGATTGGAAGGGCTCTTGCAGATCACATGATGTGAAATCTACCCATCCCCATCTTTCAGAAGAGAAAACTGAGGCCAGAGAGATCGGGGGCATCAGAGGGAGCAAGGTGTGGGAGGAAGGTGGGCAGGGCTCCTGGGACACCAGCCCTGCTTTCTTGGTGATGCAGGAAAGCAGGGAAAGCCTGGAGAGGTGGGGAGACCCTGCTGGGGTAGGGGCACTTAGGCCCGAGTACTGTGGATGGGGAGAGCAGTCAGTGGGCTTGCAGGGCACATTTCCAGGGAGGGGTGTTCCCCTCTTCCTGAGCACCCCCCTCTAATCCTCACAGCCTTCTCCTGGCATCTTTGTGTTCTCTTGCCCATGAGCTGCTCTCAACTGTAATGAGAGGCCAGCTCCTCGGGCGTGGCACCCAGGGGAACAGTGTGGAGACATTCCCTGTTCCAGTACAGGAATTTCCTGCTGGCCTTTCTTCCTTATTATGAGCGGCTATGATTACAGAGTTTCCAACAGGTGGAGGCCAACAAAATAAACAGACCTTTCAATATTGACTCTCGGGCTCCACAGAAGGCTATCATCTGTCCTGCCTCCCAGAACCTCGCCAGCAAAGGTGAAACCAAACAAGAGGGTCAGAGCTTGAGAGCGCTGGGCATGCTGCCCACGAAGCAGACTCCAGAAGCAGTGGCCCTGGGTTTCCACACTGTCCACCTTTCTCCTCCTGGATCAGCTGGACTTGGGGGGAAAGGAGACATTTTCTCTAAGATCGCAGGGCCCAATTCAGGTTGCAGGCTCACTTCTGGGCTTGAAAAAGAAAAGAAGGGAGGGAAATAAAGCCTCCTTGGGGATGCCTCTGAAAGCCACATGCTTCCTCTAGAGAATTTACAAACCTAGAGTCCTTTAGAGCAGGACAAGTAAGATTTCACTTCCTTGCAAGCCATGACTTTTTACTCTCTCCAGCAGCAAGAATGGACTTCATCACTCAGATGGTGTCATGGTTAAAGAACTGGAAGAGAACTAAAAGCAGTACCAACCCCATGATCGTAGATGATGTAACTATGGTCCAGGATGACTTGACCAAAGACGTGGGGATGGGATTCCTCCTGGGCTCCGCTGCAGGACTGTGTCCAGTCCCCAAGTCTTGAAAGTAGCCTCTGAGGGACTTCCCTGGTGGCCCAAAGGCTGAGACACTAAACTCTCAAGGCAGGGGGCCTGGGTTCGATCCCTGGTCAGGGAAGTATTACTAGATCCCGCATACTGCGACTAGAGAGCCCACATGGTTCACTGAAGAGCCTGCATGCCTAAACCTAGACCAGGTACAGCCAAATGGATGAATAAATGCTGTCTCTCCATTGTGTACATGTACTGCAACTTAGGTATAGTCTATTAACACGGATAAATGGAATCCAGAAAGATGGTACTGACGGACATATTCGCAGGGCAGCGGGCATAGAGAACAGTCTTGTCGGGGGAGGGGAGAGTGGGACACACTGAGAGAGCAGCACGGAAGCATACGCACTACCGTATGTAAAACAGAGAGCCAGTGGGAATTTGCGGTGTGATGCAGGGAGCTCAACATAGTGCTCTGTGACAACCCAGAGCAGGTGGCATGGGGTGGGGGGTGGGAGGGAGGTTCCAGAGGGAAGGGACATACATATATACCTATGGCTGATTCATGTTGCTGTATGGCAGGAGCCAACACAATATGGTAAGGCAATTCGCCTCCAATTAAAAATAAATTAAAAAAAAATTTTTTTAAGTGGCCTCTGAGAGACAGAGTGCCTGGTACCACCTTGTCTGACATACTACTGTCTTCTATCAGGAATTTCTGAATCCCAAGTTTAGAGAGCAGCGAAGGAAAATGCACCATATGATCAAGGCCGCTCCCTAAAGGATGGTAGAAGCTGTATCATTATTTCTGCTAAAAAAAAATTTAAGACTCTACAGTGAGTAATATATGGCTCCCCAAATACAGGAAAATACAGACAGAATGAGCTCCTTTGGGCGTGATGAAATTCATGTTTTATATCTACTATTTTTTTCCTTATAGAATGTTTGAGAAAGGAAAGTTCAGACCTTTTGGCCCCTAATTTCACCTTATCGGGTGCACATGCTGCTGCTAAGTCGCTTCAGTCGTGTCCAACTCTGTGCGACCCCATAGATGGCAGCCCACCAGGTTCCCCCGTCCCTGGGATTCTCCAGGCAAGAACATTGGAGTGGGTTGTCATTTCCTTCTCCAATGCATGAAAGTGAAAAGTGAAAGTGAAGTCGCTCAGTCGTGTCCGACTCCCAGTGACCCTATGGACTGCAGCCCACCAGGCTCCTCCATCCATGGGATTTTCCAGGCAAGAGTAAACCCAACCCCAGTGCCCTGGCTGTTGATGTAATAAATAAGGAAATAAGAAACTCTACTCCATAGAAGGCTTTCCAACCTAGAGTTTTGTGGCATCAATCAGATTCTAAGCATAATGAGTATGAAGCAAATCTGTTGCCAGTGAGGTTACGAGACGGCTCCAAATTATTTCTGTCTTCCACCATCCAAAGTTTGTTAGCAGCATCATCATTTTGGGAAGATGTTTTGTTTGGGTGCAGGAAAAGAAGCTTGATTTTTCTAAGCTGGTGTTCTCAACCAAGAATAGATTTTAGACATCAAAAATGATACCAGCTGACAATTTGGAATTTGAGAGGATAAAAGCTGAATGACCTATTTTTTAAAGCGATAGTCATCTCTTGACCCATTAGAAAAGAGAAAATAAGAGACAACCGCCTAACACTGTTTTAAGAAAAACAACACAGAGGCTGTAAAACAGCTCACTCGACAGTGACTAAAGATCAGAACTGTCATGGGATTTTGCTACTGAGTCAAGAGGTTGCAAGTCCTCCTAAGTTCTGTGGACCTCCTCAGTAATGACTCTGGCCTCCCCACAGTCTCTTTTCCCGGTTTATGCCCTGAGCTCAGGTTTTCTCACCTCTTTCTGGGCGACACCCTTGACTTTATACTTTTATTTTCTCCTGCACCCAATACTCCCTGCAAAGGATGGCCAGATGATGACTAAGGCAAAGCACAGTCTAGACTGCCCCTTCTCCGCACACACACGCACACACACACACACACACGCACACACCTTCCATGGACACCCCTTCTGTGTTTTCAGAATAAAATCCAAAACCTTTAGTGCGTGTGCTCAGTCGTGTCTAATTCTTTTCGACCCTTTGGACTATAGCCAGCCCAGCTCCTCTGTCCATGGGATTTTTCAGGCAAGAATACTGGAGTGGGTTGCCATTTCCTCCTCCAGGGGATCTTCCCAACCCAGGGATCAAACCCACATCTCCTGTGTCTCCTGCCTTGGCAGGCAGATTCTTTACCACTGAGCCATGGGGGAAACCTTTAGCCTGGCCTTCAAAGCCCTCGGCACCTGAGAGTCTGCTTCCTGCAGCTCACCCACAGCAGGCCGTTGAGAGCGCCTTGTTGGGACTCCAGCCACAATGTTGTGCTAACTTTGCTTTCCCGCTCAAAGGGCCCTCCCTACTGTCTCCAACCAAAGTCCAGGGCCAGATCCAGCCCTCAAAGGACGGCCTTGCCCTCATCTCGGAACTGGGAGGAGCATCCTTGCCCCGCCTGGACTCCCAACCACATCTCTCAGAGACTTGATCACCCCGCTGCCTTAGAGCCAGTAATTTGCGGAGTCAGTGCCAGGGAGGGGAAGGGGATAGAGAGGCAGAAAGAACTAACTCTCACTGTGAACAAGCTGGGAAGTCTCTCTGATCTCATTTCCTCATCTGTCAAATGTCCTTAAAGAAGGACTGACCCGATGAAGTTGCCTTAGGTGGTGGGTAAACGCGATAATTCACATAGATAGCACCTAGTCCACAGCCTGGGACTAAGTCAGGGCTCACAGTGGTAGAATGGCAGAACATACGAGAGAGAGAGAGAGAGAGAGAGAGAGAGGGAGACAAAGGAAGAAAGGCAGGGTTGGGGTGGAGGCGGAGGCAGAGAGAAAAGAGGAGGGAAGGGGAGGGGAGAGAAGGAAGAAAAAGCAATCAACGACCTTCTTTTTCTACCAGAGTCAAAGAAACTTGCTACTCCATAGAAGAAAATATACACATACATAACCTTCCTTGGAGAGAAAATTTGACATAAAAATGTCATCAAGATCAGGGGAAGGGTGAAATCAATTAATCTTCTGAGGTCCACTGTGTATATTTATGAACTGAATTCTATTAGAAACTTAACATTTTCAAAATGGCATCACCCTGTCCACTCCCATTGCTTGTCTGCTAAAGAAACAGGGCAGAGGGCAAGGACTGGCCAGTGGCAGGGTCCAGATTGGAAATCTTTCAGCCCAGAGCTCCAACCTCCCCATACATCACATCACCATTCTTGGAAAACACACAGTAAAAACCTCCCACCCAGGGGGGAACTTTCAGCATGAGAACAGGAAGAGTTTGATAAACGCTTTCTCCAAAAAGCAGCTATAAAGCTTGGTCAGAACTGTCAGAAACAACCATTTCAGCCCTCTGGAAATTGGTTGTAAACACACAAACTGAGACACGTTTGTTCGTGAAAACAACTGAATTCGTGTTCTTGCCTGGAGCTGTTCCCATCCCCCGCAGTTCTGTTGTTTGATGACTCCACCAGGACAGGTTGGGAAAACCAAGCGGCGTTTTGTCACAGCCAGAGTGGTCTCCATTTGGAGAGGTGTCAGTTTAAATGGCGATCTCATAAACAAGTGGACAGGGAGGGCTGGCAGCTCTGAGAGCTTGAAATTGGGGAGCAACGGACCGGTGATGACCTGGAGATTTAACGGGAAATTAAGGGAGGTGAACCAGCCCCAGGGAGATGGATAACCCTCCACATGTCGAAGGTTGACCGAGGCCGCAAGCACCACACAGACAGCAGCAGCCCATGCGGCCCACACAGCCCTGGTCAATGGACCTGCCCACACGCACAGTGGAGATGCAAGGGCCTGATGGGAAACAGAAGCCCCAGCAGGCTTCGGGGAGAAAAACCTGTACATTTGAATGCACTGCCCAGCTCAGTCTCAGATTTTTCAGCCGAGAGTGGAGGTCTTATTGGCTCACGGCATTTCAGCTACAATATAAACATTATAACTGAATCAGTTTGCTGTACACCTGAAACTAACAGAACCTTGTAAATCAAGTTATATTTCATTTAAAAAATAAATAAAGGGTGGAAAACATGAAGTTCTGAAGGGCACAGCCCAGAGACTAAGGTGCAAGAAAAGGTTGAGACTTTTATCCTAAGATTATATAGGATGCTTCCCCTCCCCAGCACTTTACCACCGCATCCACATAACAGGATCCTAACAGGAGGTTTCAACCAAAAGAGCAGAAAAACACAAGGAGGAGCTCATATAGCAGGAGCTACAGAAATTGTAAGATGTTTCAAACTAAATGAAAAGGAAATACACCTTATCAAAATTTGTCGAACAGTGAAAGAAGAGCTTAGACGGAAACTATAGGATTAAATGCATATATCAGAAAAGAAGAAAGAGCTAAAATCAATAACCTAAGTTTCCACCTTAGGAAACTTCTAGAAAAAGAGCTAATTAAATCTAAGGTAAGATCTTAATAAATGAAGATGAAATAGTCATAGATTGGAAGACAATGTGGTTAAGATGTCATTTCTCTCTCACTTGATTTTTTGGTTGAAATGACAAGTTGATCCTAAAATTGCATATGGAAAAATACAAAGATCTAGAGTAGCCAAGAAAATTGTGTAAAAGAAGGAATATTGGAGGATTTCCACTGCATGATTACAAAATATATTAGGAAGCTTCAGTGATCAGGCAATGTGATATTGGCATTAAGACAGGTGTATGGATTACTGGAACAGAATTAAAAGTCTGGAAATAAAACTTTACATTTATGATCCATTGACTGTCAACTAAAGTAACAGGACAATTCAATGGAGATATTGTCATCTTTGCAGCAATAGGAGCTGGGATAAGGGATATATACAACCTAGATCCTTTTCTCAATCATGCATAAAAATAACTCAAAATGAGTCATAGTGCTAAGCAAAAGAGCTAAAACTATAAAACTTGTAGAAGAAAACATAGGAGAAAAATCTTGTGAAAATCTTTATGGCTCCAAAACAAGAGTCATTAAAAAATGGATAAAGTGGGAAGGTCATGTACACACTGCTATATTTAAAACGGATAACCAACAAGGGTCTACTGTGTAGCAGGTGGATGGGAGGGGAGTTTCAGGGAGAATAGATACATTGTATGTGTATAGCAGAGTCCCTTTTGGGCTCCAAAATCACTGCAGATGGTGACTGCAGCCATGAAATTAAAAGACGCTTACTCCTTGGAAGGAAAGTTATGACCAACCTAGATAGCATATTCAAAACATAGACATTAGTTTGCCAACAAAGGTCTGTCTAGTCAAGGCTATGGCTTTTCCTGTGGTCATGTATGGATGTGAGAGTTGGACTGTGAAGAAAGCTGAGTGCCGAAGATTGATGCTTTTGAACTGTGGTATTGGAGAAGACTCTTGAGAGTCCCTTGGACTGCAAGGAGATCCAACCAGTCCATTCTGAAGGAGATCAGCCCTGGGATTTCTTTGGAAGGAATGATGCTAAAGCTGAAACTCCAGTACTTTGGCCACCTCCTGCGAAGAGTTGACTCACTGGAAAAGACTCTGATGCTAGGAGGGATTGGGGGCAGGAGGAGAAGGGGACGACAGAGGATGAGATGGCTGGATGGCGTCACTGACTCGATGGACGTGAGTCTGGGTGAACTCCGGGAGTTGGTGATGGACAGGGAGGCCTGGCGTGCTGCGATTCATGGGGTCGCAAAGAGTCGGACACGACTGAGCAACTGAACTGAACCGAACTGAAACTATCACAACGCTATTCATTGCCTATACCCCAACACAAAATAAAAGGTTTAAAGTTTGGAACAAAAAATTAAAAAAAAAAAAAAACCTTTGTGCTTCAACAAATAACCTTAATAAATGGAAAAATCCAGTCATAGACTGGGATAAAATATTTGCAAAACATGTAATTGATAAAGGACTTATATCCAGAATACAAAAAGAACTTTTACAACTCAATAAGACAACCCACTTTTTAAAAAAATTCCTGGCAGGAATTAAAATGGTATATCTACTTTGGGGAAAATGGTTGTTCCTTTAAGTGAAACAAAAAGTTACCCAAACCCTGCAAATTTACTCTAAGGAATCTACCCAAGAGAAAGGAAGACATGTTCCCACAAAGACTTGTAAGTGAATGTTCACAGCAGCATCATTGATAATCACTTCAAATTGGAAATAATTCACACATCTACCAGCTGCTGAGTGGATAAACTCCATGTGGAATATCCACGAAGTAGAATACTATTCAGCCATAGAAAGGAATGAGATACCAGTGCTTATTACAGCATGGATGGGCCTAAACAAATCATGCTTCAAGAAGCCAGCTGTACAGCCTATATATATTGTATGATTCATTTATATTAAATGTCCAGAAAAGACAGATGACAGACAGAAAGCAGATTCATGACTACCTGGACTGAGGGCTGGGAGTCGGTGTTGACCGCAAATGAACTTGATAGAAATTTTTAGGATGATGGCGATGTTCTCAGACTGGCTCACGGTGATGGTTGTACTACTCTATAGATTGATTAAAAATAATTAAACCATATACTCTCAAGGAGTGAATTTTAAGGTATGTAAACTATATATCAATAAACCTGTAAACATAAAGTCTGATGCTCGGGGTCAATTCAGCAAGAGAGATGAGCCCTCTGGAAGATGACAGGAGACAGACAATATCCCGCAATGATATAAATTCCTCCTCCCTCCCCAGGACCGCCCTGGCTGACTGCAGGCGGGCCTGGCCATATCCGGTCCGGGTCAGGTCACGCCTTTCCTGTGGCCCAGTGTCCCTGTGGGCTCTTGGATTTCACTGTCATGAGCTCTGGGACAGGGTACCAGGTGTCAGCCACCTGCTCAGTACTTTCGAGCATCGCAGTATGGTGGCACTTCTGTTACCAGTGACAGTCCACATGGATTTATTATAAATCTAACAAAAATAAATACTTACCTACAGTCTTGGTCTTTATACACACAAAAGAACTAAAATGTACCTTAATAGTTTATACTTGCATAAGTTGGTGACACTTTCTGCCCCACTAAGAATACAAGCACTTAGAACATACTTGATGCTTGTCCCCCAGGAAGGAGTGTGTGTGTGTGTGTGTGTGTGTGTGTGTGTGTGTGTGTGCACATTCTGGTAGACTCAGGTGGAAGATGAGGCCTAGGAGATGTAGTCATCTGATGTTTCTCGTTTTAGTTGAGGGACACATCTGTGAAGGAATGAAAGGTGATGTTATCACTTCCTCTGCCAACTTTGCTGCTTTTAGTTTTTCCTTTCTTTTTTTTCTTTAGGAGAGAATTTCATTGGGGCTGCAGCTGGCTTCTTCCGAAGAGAGATCAAACCAGCACATTTCCTGCTCTTGACTTTCTCATTTACTCTGGACTCCATCACCAGCTGAGTTTTCCAAAATTCCTTAACTGCTCATTTCTTGATTCACATTCATTTCACAACAGATGTTTATGGAGCTCCTAGCTTGCACAAAAGGCTCTCTTAGACATGAGATGGGGCTACGGAGGTGGCAGAGAATGGCCCATCCTTGGAGAGTTTACAATCTGATCACAGCAGGAGGCAAACAAGGTGCCTACAAATATCTAAACTAGTCACTAACGTGGTCACAGTGATGCCAACTCAGCCGTCAAGGCACAAAGGAGAAATCTTTGAGGGGAAGAGCCAGGAAAGTCCTTTATGGAGAAAGCGTGGCTGAAATCAGGCCTTAAGGATGGATGTAACTGTGAGTGACAGCTGCCGGACCACAAGGAAAGGTACGTGCCTGGAAGATGCGGCTTTCAGAAATGGTGTATGTGAGCAAAGGACCATATCATTTTGCTAAAACACAGAATAAGTATCGGGCAGCAGCACCACATGTATTTATAAATATAAGTTGGAGTTCAATCACATGGGACATTGACTCCCAGGGAAGATTTTAATTCCCTTCCGGACGTGCAATGTGAACCTTCTCTGACTCAAAAGACACTGAAAGTCAAACCTGGAGAGCATCCCCATATGGTCACAAAATATTGGATGGCTGTCCTGGGTAACTCTTAATCCCCATCCAGCCTAAGACTGAAGCTCAGTGGGCCCTAGCAGGCCATGAATGGGAGATGAACTCTTGTCTTCTGGGGTCTGGGGTGGCCAGAGCCATGTATGGATGTTGGGGATAAGAACTGGCCTGCCGGAGAGGTGCCCTGGGCGTGGTTTACTCAGAAGTCCGTCTCTCCCGCAGCTTTGAAAGCGAGGACGGCCTTCCCACACCTGTGGCCCCTCGTGTTTCAAGTACCAGGCGGGCTGGCGCCCACCGCTAGCACAACGGGAGGCCAACATGGTGTGTGTGCCCGTGCTGATTCAAGATCCGTGTGAACGCTATTAATTCCACTGTTCCAGACAAAAGTTCTTAAGTGGAGTAACCAGGCAGCCTCGGGGAGGCTGTCAGAAGAGTTTAGAAGGCTGACAAATATGCGAAGTCTTTACCGGCTCTCCTCTGGGGGTCATTTCTCTGGACAACTTGGGCTGCCGCTGCCATGAATACAAAATTCCTTCTGAGGCCAAAAGTCCTGTGACGGGAGCAGAAAGGGAAGAGGGAGGGCCGGGGTTCCTATTTCAGAAAGAGGGTTGGAGGGATGGGAGATGTAGATCAGACGACCCCCTTTTAGAGCCTCAGGTATGGTGAGGGTGGCTGGGAGGAGGCTGAGAGAATCATTACAAGCACAAAACCCATGTCTTGCTAAAGGTACTCACTGCTGTGTAAATCCCACAGCAGCAGCTAGATCGGCCCCAAATGGATAAGGATGAGGCTGGCCGCCGACTGTGATGGCTGGACAATTAAGTTCAGTTAATACAAAGACAAGGACCAGCCAGCACGGCCCAGGCCACCAGCATTCTGAAGAAGCTGAGATCAGATTCCGGGGTGCTCAGCGGATTTAATGAGCTAGACATCCCCTGGGTCCTTTTTCTGCTTCAGCCACTTGGCAGGCTCTGTTGAACGTGGACATTTTTTTCCTCTGCTGGACTGATCAATGTCTGAAGTCCTGTCCACCTTTAAAACTCTCCATGCCTTTACTTCGGTCAATTTCACTACCTGGGCTCAAAGTGTATGAAGGATCTGGGAAAGTCACTTGGTTCTAGAGATTTTAAAAGTAACTCACTGGTGGATGGTGGTGATATTTACTACGCTGGGAAAAACAAGGGGGAAGAGCAGGTTAAGACAGTCCAGGGGAGGCCAAGAAGGCTTTCAGATGCAAGATACTGTGGATCAGGAGAGAGATCCGGGCTGGAGATGTGAAACTGGGAGTCATTGCTCAATAGAGCATATTAAAATCAGGGACTACATGAGATTACCTGGCAGCAGTGGAGGGGTTGCAGCTATAGGAGGAAAGAGAAGATAAATGCAGGTATGAGAACGCCCAGGATGGAGACTTGTGACCCTGCAGGATCTGAGGTCAGGAGAAGGAGGGACCACAGCCAGCAAAGGGGGCTCTGATCTCCTCAGTCCTAATCCATCCTTCACATTGAGACCAGGGTGACCTCTCCAAACCCAGATGGGTTCCTGAGACCTCCCTGCTAAGTCTCTCCTGCCCACCTTACCCTGAGAAAATCTAGCACCTTAGATGTTACACAAGTCCCTTCACAACCTAGATTTCACCTTCTCTGGTAGGGTCCTCGACCTCTCCTCCTGTGTCACAGCACTTTAAGATCATGTTTTGAGGGATTCCTTGGTGGTCCAGTGGTTAAGAATTCGCCTCGCAATGCAGAGGACATGGGTTCGATCCCTGGTCCAGGAAGATCCCACGGTCACAGGGCAACTAAACCCACGTGCCACAACTACTGAGCCTGCTCTCGAGAGTCCGTGCTCCGCAACGAGACAAGCCACCGAAGTAAGAAGCTCACGCACTACATAGAAAGGAGCCCCTGCTCACTGCTACTAGAGAAAGCTTGCAAGCAGCAGTGAAGTCCCAGCCGGAAATAAACATTTTTTTAAATTGTGTTTTGCTTGTCTGGGTACACATTTGTCTCGGTTATTAGATGTAACTGAAGGATCATGTCGTTCACACTTTCAATGCCCGGCACATAGTAGGTGCTCAAAACTATCTGCTGAACGAGATGAAGGAAGGAAGGAGGATGGAAGGAAGGAGGGCAGACTCCTTGTGTGGGAACCTTCTCATGAAGAATGCATGACAATATCTGCGCCATCTTCCTCCTTGGCATTTTTGGAAACCTTGAAACCTGGGTTGGGATGAGAAGAGTGCCCTCTACAGCGAGACAGATACAGAAACAGACACTTCCTGAAATTTTCCCAGAAATATAAACCGCTGAGCAGGCAAAGCTGGAACTCACACCAAAGCAATCTTTTTAAGAAGCCAATTAATGATAGCGATGTTCTCAGATGACTGGATCCTATATGTATATAGAAAATCCCCGAGACACAACGCCAAAACTATTAGAACTAGTCAGTGAATTCACTAAAGTTGCAACATACAAAATTAACATGCAGAAATGTGTGAAATTTCTAAATGATAATAACAAACTATCCAAAAAAGAAATTAAGAAAAAACCCTGTGTATAGTCACATCAACAAGAATAAAATACCTAGGAATAAATCTAACTCAGGAGATAAAAGACCTGTACTGGAAACTGTTAATATAAGAGGCTGATGAAAGAAATTGAATATAACACAAACAGATGAAAAGATGTACTATTTTTGTATTAGAAGGATCAATATGGTTAAGTGACCATACCACCAAGAAAATCTATGTATTCAAAGCAATATCTATTGAAATACAATGGCATTTTTCACAGAGCCAGTACAAACAATTCCAAAATTTATATGGAAACACAAAAGACCCCCAGTAGCAAACAATCTTGAGAAAGAAGACCGGAGCTCTAGGAATCAGTCTCCCAGACCCCAGACTATACTACGAAGCTATAGTAATCAAGATAGTCTGGCACTGGCTCAAAAACAGATACATAGATCAGTGGAACAGGAGAGAAAGCCCAGAAATAAACCAATGCACTTACAGTCAGTTAATCTAAGACAAAGTAGGCAAGAATATACGATGAGGAAAAGACAGACTCTCTAATAAGTGCTACTGGGAAAACCGGACAGCTACATGCAAAAGAATCAAACTGAACTACTTCCTCACACTATATACAAAAATAAACTCAAATGTACTAAAGACAAAAATGTAAGAACTGAAACCATAAAACTGCCAGAAGAAAACATACGCAGTACATTCTTTGACACTGGTCTTGGCAGTATTTTTTGGATACATCTTCTCAGGCAAGAAAAACAAAAGCAAAATAAAATAGGACTGTGTCAGACTAAAAAGCTTTTGCACAGGGAAGGAAACTATCAATAAAATGTAAGGCAGACTATTGACTGGGTGAGGATTTTTGCAAACAATATACCTGATAAGGGGTAAATACCCAAAATATACAAAGAACTCACACAAGACAATATCAAAAAACAAACAACGGCCCAACAATTAAAAACTGGGCAGAAGACCTGAATAGATGTTTCTCCAAAGAAGACACACAGATGATCAACAGGCATATGAAAAGGTGTTCAACATCACTAATCCTCAGGGAAGTGCAAAGTAAAACCACAGTGAAACCTCAAACCTGTCAGAATGGCTATGATGAAAAAGACAACAAAATATACATATGCACACGTACATATGCATGCGGTGTGACGTCACTTCAGTCATGACTTTGAGACATGACTTTGAGACCCCATGGACTGTACCTGCCAGACTCCTCTGTTCATGGGATTCTCCAGGCAAGAATATTGGAGTGGGTTGCTGTGCCCTCCTCCAGGGGATCTTCCTGACCCAGGGATCGAACCCTTGTCCCCTGCAGCTCCCGCACTGTAGACAGATTCTTTACCACTGAGCCATCGGGGCAGCCCATATATATGTACACATGTATACATATAAACATGCACATATATGTATATATGTACATGTTATGTATGTACATACACAATGGAATATTACTCAGACATTTAAAAAATGAAATCTTGCCATTTGTGACAACATGGATGGATCTAGAGAATACTGTTGTTTAGTTGCTAAGTTGTCTCCAACTCTTTTGCGACCCCATGGACTGCAGCCCACCAGGCTCCTCTCCATGGGATTTCTCAGGCGAGAATACTGGAGTGGGTTGCCATTTCCTTCTCCAGGGGATCTTCCTGACCCGGGAATCAAACTCATGTCTCCTACATTGCAGGTGGATTCTTAACCACTGAGCTACCTGGAAAGCTGATAAAATAAGCAAGCTGTGGGGATATAATATACAACATAAAGAATATGGCAAATAATGTTAATAATTCTGTACAGGGACAGATGGTTACTAGGCTTATCATGGTGATCATTTCATAAAGTATGCAAATATTAAATTACTACCTAGTGCTTTTGAACTGTGGTGTTAGAGAAGACTCTTGAGAGTCCCTAGGACTGCAAGGAGATCAAACCAGTCAATCTTGAAGGAAATCAACCTGGAATATTCATTGGAAGGACTGATGGTGAAACTCCAATAATTTGGCCACGTGATGCAAAGAGCTGAATCATTAGAAATGACCCCAATGCTGGGAAAGACTGAAGGCAGGAGGAGAAGGGGATGACAGAGGATGAGATGGCTGGATGGCATCACCAACTCAATGGACATGAGTTTGAGCAAGCTCCAGGAGATGGTGAAGGACAGGGAAGCCTGGCATGCTACAGTCCATAGGGTCGCAAAGAGTTGGACACAACCAAGTGACTGAACAACAAAAACAACGCTGTACACCTGAAAATAACATATTATGGTATTAATTTACCAATCATATTTTAATATAAAATTTTTTGAAATAAATACCATGCATGCCCATGTGAACTACCACTGTAGAGGATATTTTTACATCCAGTTTTATTTATTTAATTTATTTTTGACTGTGCTGGGTTTTCATTGCTGGGTGGGCTTTCCTCTAGTGATGGTGCTTGGGCTTCTCTTTATAGAGACTTCTCTTGTTGCAGAGCACAGACTTTCCGGTGCCCAGGCTTCAGCAGCTGCAGCTTGTGGGCTCAGCAGTTGCGGCTCCTGGGCTCTGGAGCACAGTCTCAGTTAACTGTGGGGCACGGGCTTAGCTTTTCCGCAGCCTGTGGGATCCTCCCAGACCAGGGATCGAAGCTGTGTCCCCTGCACTGACAGGCGGACTCTTCACCACGGAACCAACCAGGAAGCCTCTTTATGCTCCAGTTTTTATTTTAGTCCATTGCGTCAGGAAACTTGCAGGTTTGGTTTGGCTCTGGAACCTTGTATTCCATTCACTTATTTATAAAAGACCCAATTTATACCCTGTTTCATGGTGCCACTGAAACCACTAAGTAGTACATGAAATAGAAAGAAAAAATGGAACAGGAGTAAAAGGCTGAGTTTCATGCCGGTTGTGAGATCTCAGGCAACTCGTAGAAACTTTTATCTGAATGCTGGGTTTCTGAAACACGAAATGGGGAGAATTTTCACTGCATTCCTCTCTCAGGCTGTTGTGGAGAACAAACAGCATAATGTCTATGAAAGCACTTTTTAACTTTCAAGAAAATTTTATTGAGGAATAATTTATACACAACTAAATTTATAGAGCTTAAGTTTTTCCAAATGTACATGCATGTTTTTTGTATGTACAAAGTGAGTTTTTCCAAATGTACATACAGTGTAATGCACGTGTGTGCATGCTAAGTCATTCAGTTGTGTCTGACTCTTTGCAACCCCGTGGACTATAGCCTGACAGGCTCCTCTGTCCATGGGATTCTCGAGGCAAGAATACTGGAGTGGGTTGCCATTTCCTTCTCTGGGGTATCTTCCTGCCCCAGGGATCAAACTCCCATCCCTGCAATTCCTCCATTGGCAGGCAGATTCTTTATCACACTTATAGAATGGCTCGAGGCCTAACTCAGTCCACGTGGACCTGGCGCAGCTGGGGGTAGATGTCCCATACACACTCAGATTCACCACTGCTGGGATGGACAGGAGGGGAAGCAGGCTTCCAATGGAGAAGAGGGACCATTGGACTGACCTTGGCAGCATTGGCATTTCCAAGAGCGATGTGCTCAATTTGCCCAGCAAGGCTGGGAGTCAGCACTTTGCAGGACAGACATGATTGTCTAGAGAGCAAATCAGGCAGGACACTTTGCAATTAGAGAAGCTGCGATAGAGGCAGGAAAGTCAGGGTTCTGGGGAGAGAGGAGGAACTGCTGACTGCAGGGATCGGTCACCACGTCACAGGTGCAGGCAACAGATCGGGCCAGACGGGTCCCTGACTACCTCTCCGTCACATGGAAAGAACCCTTCCCACTCTTCACCCTCAGACCCACTCCCTTCCGGCAGGGAGAGGGGGCTTCACGGCTCATCAAGGCTGTGCCCCAGATCCTACAAACCTCAGTCTTAGACTCTCCAGAAATATCAAGAGCTCGGGTGTGTGTTGCGGGGGTGGGGGGTGCTAAATGCTATTTGCACAGAAAAAGTTTATCATCATTTCTGAAAGCAATAAAGAGTGTCCCTGAAGAGTGATCTTTCAATGATTGACTTTTGACTCCATTTCTTCTAGAATGCATTTCTCAGCTATATCAACTCCGTATTGGGCATTTGCTCCGTGGAAGAGCCCTCAGCGTTCTGCACGTTTTTTGCACAATAGGATTTATAACATCCTGTCTTGCTTACCCAATACCTTGGCAGCAAGCAGAATGCATCTCATAGCTTGCTCCAAGAGATGTTTTCACCTAAACCTTAGGTTTTTCGGTGCAAATGCCTCTCTGAGTCAATCTATCTCCCTTTTGCATGATGGTGTTTTGGGCTTCCTTCCATCCTTGGGATGAAAAAATGTACTTTCCATCTGTACCAGTTATTAATTTCACGTCTTTCAGCTCCACCCGCCTCCCCCAGCCTTCTTCCGCTTTGTCATACTGGAGCTGGACTCTGCAGGCTAGCTTTCCCGTTGTCAGCTGGCTGGCCCTGAGGTTGGACAATAGGAGTGTGGGCGGGATGATGCATGGTTGGGAGAGAAAGAAGGGCCTTTTTCTCCCCCTTCCCTTTGTCTGTTTTTCAGAGCGGCAGCAAGCAGGCACCCCAGTGGTGTTGCAGAGGGGGCGGCAGGCCGCCCGCGGCCGCCAGCTCTGGGCACCTTCATCCTCACCAGCGTCACCATCGCCGTGCTGCACGCTTCCTGACATAGGAACCTCCCCTCTGGGGTCTGAGGCCAGCGGGCATGCAGGCTCTTTACTCTGAGTTCCTAAGCTTCTTCCTTGTTCACGTTTCCCTTCGTCCTCCACCCCTTAGAGTTCTCCTGGAGCCCTCTCCATAGTGCCAGTCTCTTCTACATTGAACAAGTCTTCCTGTTACATTTCCCTCTTCAAACTTCCTGAGTTTTTTTTTACAAATGCTAAAACCATCACCAAATGGAAAAAGTTAACTACTCGACAGCCATGAGCACATACCCCCAGGGCTCCTAGAGGCTGAGGACTGATAATGTTCACTCCTGTGACACCACCCTGGTACCACCATCAGCCCATCAGAGAACTGCACGAGCAGATCATGTACCCTGGATCCCCACCTCCCTCACCTGGCCTTTAAAGATGCTTTCTTGAGAACTCCTTTAGGGAGTCCAGGTGTTCTGAGCACTAACTTTCCTGGACTCCTTGCTTGGCACCTGAAATAAACGCTCCTTTCCTTCTTTACAACCTGGTGTCAGTAGATGGTGCACTCAGGGGAAGGGACAGAGTTTGACTCAGTAACGAGTTAAGTTCTGGAGATTGCAGTCTTGGGAAAGTAGAGGCAACACAGCAAGCCAGAAGCCTCAAGCAGTAAGAGAAGTAAGGTATTTTATAGTTTAAGGGAACATGAGTATAAACATTATATTTTCAAAGTGCATGTACATCTCAGTTCAGTTGAGTCACTGAGTCGTGTCCGACTCTTTGCGACCCAGTGGACTGCAGCACACCAGGCTTCACTGTCCATCACCAACTCCCGGAGTTTACTCAAACTCAGGTCCATTGAGTCAGTGATGCCATCCAACCATCTCATCCTCTGTTGTCCCCTTCTCCTCCTGCCCTCAATCTTTCCTAGCATCAGGGTCTTTTCCAATAAGTCAGTTTTTTGCATCAGGTGGCCAAAGTATTGGAGCTTCAGCTTCAGCATCAGTCCTTTCAATGAATATTCAGGACTGATCTCCTTTAGGATGGACTGGTTGGATCTCCTTGCAGTCCAAAGGACTCTCAAGAGTCTTCTCCAACACCACAGTTCTAAAGCATCAATTCTTCAGCGCTCAGCTTTGTTTATAGTCCAACTCTCACATCCATACATGACTACTGGAAAAACCATGGCCTTGACTAGATGGACCTTTGTTGGCAAAGTAATGTCTCTGCTTTTTAATATGCTGTCTAGGTTGGTCATAACTTTTCTTCCAAGGGGTAAGCATCTTTTAATTTCACGGCTGCAGTCACCATCTGCAGTGATTTTAGAGCCCCAAAAATAAAGTCTGTCACTGTTTCCACTGTTTCCCCATCTATTTGCCATGAAGTGATGGGACCAGATGCCATGATCTTAGTTTTCTGAATGTTGAGTCTTAAGCCAGCTTTTTCACTCTCCTCACTTTTATCAAGAGGCTCTATGATCACTTACTACATTCACGAGTCTATACGTGCACATGTGTACATGCACACAGACACATATATTAAAGACAGGCTGACACTGAGTGGCTCTGCCACATCCATAATGCTTAGAAGACCCCAGACAATCCCCTCTGAGGAATCTCAGAGTCTCACTCACCATGATCTCTAAATATTGTGAATTGATACAGGACATCATTCTTAACCAGAGGCTCAGGGTCACAGGAAAAGAATGAAGGGTGGGTGCTGACCGTGCCAAGGCTCCAGGAGGTAAAGATTCAATAGAGACCAAGAGCAGCCCTTGAGAAGTTCAGCTGAGACCCCCTGGAAGGGTGCGAGCGAATCCTGGCTCAGGCATGCTAACCCCAGGGCGCCCTCTGGTGGAGCTTAGTGGCTATTGCCAGCGTGGACCTGCGTAAGGTCAGAGTCAAGACCATCCTTTCTCTTGTTTGAGAGCTCATACGCCCCTTCCCTCCCATGCCTCCAGTTCCTCACAAACACACAGGACTCCACCCCTGCCTTCTTGAGCCAGGAGAGTCAGGATTGTTAGGAGAACCCCAAAGAAAGCCTCCCTGGCCAGTCATTCCAACCAGTCTCTTTTTTCCCCCCCTAAGAGCTATGTCCCTACCTTTCTGATCCAGAAGTAAGGATACCTGTGGGGATTCAGGCAGGTGAGCAGTCGAAGACTGCTGCTGTTCATTCACAGACTTGTGCTGAGCCCAGGAGGCACCGGGCACTGGGTTTGATCTCTGGTACTCACAGCCAGGCTGTGTCCTGACCCTCAGCTGTCCTCACCCATGCAGGCGTCACAGCTGGGAGACCCATGCTGCTTTACTGATGGGGCAGCCAAAGCACAGAGGGGCCCCACGGCCTGCAAGCGCTCCTGGCAGGATGTGAGCCCAGATTCCTGGTTCCGGAGTCTGTACTGCTAAATACCATTCTGTGCCAGATACAAACATACAGCATACGCCTCACTCACAGAGAACTGAACAGTCTGGTGGGTGTATTCCCGAAATTCACTACTCTTTCAAAGTGGGGACCCAGCAATCCCACAGCATGACATAAACCCTGAAAAGATCAAAATCTAAAATGACATGTCCCTCAATGTTCACTGCAGCACTGTTTATAGTAGCCAAGACGTGAAAGAAACCTAGATGTCCATTGACAACAGATGAATGGACAAAGAAGCTGTGTTATGTATATACAATGGAATATTACTCAGCCACAAAAAGGAACAAAGTTGGATCATTTGTAGAGATGTGGATGGACTGAGAGTCTGTCACACAGAGTGAAGTAAATTAGGAGAAATAGACAACTGCTTTCAGCTGATTTATTCAATCCAAGAAAACTGTATGTAAATTAAATTATACTTTCTTGGTGAATATGGCAAGGAAGGAATCTATAGGTTTCTAAAAAAGGAGTCTCGGAGACCAACATCATCTTTGGTCAAAAAGTAAGAAACTCACTGGGAGAAGCCGAAGCACAAGGCCCCGCAGTGCACACCACACGCTCCAAGCTTGCTGTCTCTGCTGTGGCAGCTACACCCGTCACAACCCTGGTCCCCTGTGACAGGCGTCCGATCACCAGTTCTTGCAGTGGATTAGTGACCCGAGACAAGAACAAATCAGGAAGGAGAGAAACATAAACCATCACGTCGGGCTGTCGGCAGAGATCCTGCTGCCCGTGGTTCAGAGGCCAGATGGCAAGAGACGGAAACGGGCTCTGTCGGTGAAAGGTTGTTGTTGAATCACGGGAATACACCAGGATTCTTGGCCCCCGGAGGAGAAGAATTCAATCCGGGGCCAGAGACGAGGCTTGATCGCTCAGAGCTTTTGTGTAATAAAGTTTTATTAAAGTATAAAGGAGATAGAGAAAGCTTCTGACATAGGCATCAGAAGGGGGCAGAAAGAGTACCCCGCTGCTAGTCTTTAGCTGGATGTTATATAGTCACTAGCAGTCTGTTAATGAAAGAAAGGAATGTCTTAAAATTCAGAATGGCACCAGGCCCCTCACCCATAAGATGCATTTTGGGATAATCTTGGCACCAAATGGTTTATCCTGGGCCATAAAACGATTAACTTGAATCTTGAAGAAGGGCAGACCACCATACAAATAGTTTCATTTACATAGATTAGGGGAACAATATCCATACTGGTTTGTCAAGTAGGTTCTGGGCCAAGAGGCGGAACCGACTTGGAGACAGAATTTGGGGTAAAGACATAGCACATTAGCATAGCTTAAGACGGACATTTCCATAAGAAAAAGGCATTGGTTATCTCTAGGCTCAAGAATAGCTAACTTCAGGAGAACCAGGTGTCATTATGGCCACACAGTATTTTAAGAGAAACCTCCCTTTAAATTTGTATAGAGAAGGAAAAAATATTGCTAGTTTGTTTCCTCCTGCCGCTTAAGAGAGATAAAAATGTCTGACACTTGCAGGCTATTTCCTCCATTTGGAGACCCCTGGCCTTCCTGCCTGTTACCCTGTCATCGGTGGACGCAATGCTGAGACCCACGCAGGCCAGGCAGTAACACACACACACACACACACACACACACACACACACACACACATATCAGGGCTCCAAGCACCTCTTGGTCACCCGGCGGCCCTCATCCTTCCAGACAGCTGGAAACCTGCCTGCTCTTTTCAGCCAGAGCAGGAGTGGGCATAGGGCAGCTGGGCTTGGGCAGCCAGACGCCAGGACTGGTCTCGGATACAGGTGGGGACTTAGCTCCTCATACGATTCAATTCATGTCTCTCTCACCATGGTGAACAGGATCCACTGTCCCATCTTAGGAGACAAATCAAAGAGACTATTGTCTCTGGGCTTTTCCTCCTTGATAGATACAGGTATAGACATAGATACATGTATCAGTTCAGTTTAGTTGCTCAGTCGTGTCCGACTCTTTGCGACCCCATGAATCGCAGCACGCCAGGCCTCCCTGTCCATCACCAACTCCCGGAGTTCACTCAGACTCATATCTATCGAGTCAGTGATGCCATCCAGCCATCTCATCCTCTGTCGTCCCCTTCTCTTCCTGCCCCCAATCCCTCCCAGCATCAGAGTCTTTTCCAGTGAGTCAACTCTTCACATGAGGTGGACAAAGTACTGGAGCTTCAGCTTCAGCATCATTCCTTCTAAAGAGTATTCAGGACTGATTTCCTTTAGGATGGACTGGTATGATCTCCTTGCTGTCCAAGGGGCTCTCAAGAGTCTTCTCCAACACCACAGTTCAAAAGCATCAATTCTTTGGCGCTCAGCCTTCTTCACAGTCCAACTCTCACATCCATACATGACCACAGGAAAAACCATAGCCTTGACTAGACGGACCTTTGTTGGCAAAGTGATGTCTCTGCTTTTGATACATGTGTAGGTGTAGTATATGTATACATACACACGGGCTTCTCAGGCGGCTCAGCAGGAAAAGAATCCGTCTGCCAACGCAGGAGATGCTAGAGATGCTGGTTCAATCCCTGGGTTGGGAAGATCCCCTGGAGGAAGAAATGGCAACCTGCTTTGGTATTCTTGCCCAGAAAATTCCATGGACAGAGGAGCCTGGTGGGCTACAGGCAATGGGGTCGCAAAGTCAGACATGATTGTGTGTGCACACACACACACACACAGACAATTGTGTAGGAGTGAACCCAAAACAGAAGTTCATTCTAAAACCTCAGTTTAGGGGGCAAGGGAAGTTTTCTCTCCAGCCAGATAATCATCACCCTCTGCATCCACAGCTTCCCCATTCATGGATTCAACCAACTGTAGATTTAAAATACTTGCAAAAAATAGTCCAGAAACCTCAAAAAAGTGAAACCTGAATTTTCCACATGCTGACAATTATTTAAATAGAATTTACATTGTATTTACAGCTATTTACATCTCATTATTTTCGGTGTTATAAGTGATCTAGAGATGATTTAAAGTATACAGAAGGATATGTGTATACACGGTAGAGCAGAAAGACCCTGGGCTCACTTCCTTTCACAAGCACACCAAAAATCCCAACTATCTGTGGAACAACCACAGATGAGAAAGACCAGAAGGGTTCAGTAAAGCTGATCATTACCAGGTGAGTAAAGTCCCTTGGACTGCAAGGAGATCAAAACAGTAAGTCCTCAAGAAAATCAACCCTGAATATTATTGGAGGGACAGATGCTGAAACTGAAGCTCCAATATTTTGGCCATGTGATGCAAAGAACCAATTCATTGGAAAAGACCCTGATGCTGGGAAAGATTGAGGGCAGGAGAAGGGGGCAACAGAGGATGAGATAGTTGGATGGCATCACCGACTCAATGGACATGAGTTTGAGCAAACTCTGAGAGACAGTGGAGGGCAGAGGAGCCTGGCGTGCTACAGTTCACGGGGTCACAAAGAGTCAGACACACCCAAGTGACTGAACAACAACAATGGCTGAATGAAGTGAGAAATTTAACCCTGAAGAAGACCTAAATTACGAGATCACAGGTTTCAAATAAAAGGAAGAGCTTTTGGGGGATGGAGAACTAGAATTACTCTGTTGAAGATTTCAAAAGATTTGACCTAGAGCGTTAAATAAAAAAGAAAGAAAGAAAGGGGACTTCCCTGGTGGTTCAGTGGTTAAGACTCTGAGCTTCCAACACAGGTTTGATCAGGTTTGATCTCTGGTCCCTGATCAGGGAACTAAGATCCCACATGCTGCATGGCCAATGAAGACAAGAAAGATAGAAAAAAGAGAAGCTAGCGACCCGCTCCTGGACTTAGACGTGGCCTTCTCCCCAAGGAGGACTGTGAGAGTGGAAGAGCTGGGTGAAATCAGAAATGGCCTGGGTGAGACAGCTGGTCCTCCTTCTCTGTCCCCTTGGATGCTGGCATCCTTCAAAATGCCTCCTCCTAGGATGGCATCCTCCTAGGCCTCAGACCACTTCCTACGCTTACCTTAGGTGAGCTCATTCACTTCCAGGGCTCAGACAACCTCTAAACCAAACATGACCTTCAAGTCTCTGTCTCTGGTCCTGCTCTTCCCCTTGAGCTCTGCCATCACCCAGAGAAGAGTCTTTTAAAAGGTAATGTATCAAGACCAGACTTAATTATCTCCCTATCTTCATTAGTCAGGACTCTCGGTTGCTAGTGTCAGAAACCCAATAAGAACTACCTCCAGCATAAAGGGTAATTTATGGGTTCATGTTAACCAAACTGTAGGACAGGAGGGGATGAAATTAACTCCAGGGATGCCTGGAACCAGGGGCTGAAAGGCCACCAGAACTAGCTTCCTTCTGGGCCTCACATCTGCATCTCTGCTAAGGTTAAACTTTTTTCTACTGAAGGCCAGTTTTTTTTCCCCAAATATTAGATACATAACCATCAGCATCGCTAAATTTGCAACTTGACAGATTCACCATCAGAAAAAAAAAAAACCAGCTCTTTCCCCTAGTGACAATTCAAAATTCAGAATTACTGGGGAAGGTCTCCGACTGGGGTCACATGCCTGTATGTTGGTCAAACACTCCGGACAGGGAGGAGACAATAAGATACTATGATTGAACTAGCTTGTATCTGGTATCCACCCTTAGATCAATCATTATAGCTAAGGAGATGGCTTTTTATTAAATATTTTATTATTTTTAAATTTACATTTAAAAGGCAGTTCTTGGGAAGGCTGACATATTGAAGTTGGGGTAGGGGAGAACAGGTGCATCCGGGTGTGTCTGCTGTTCCCAGGAGATGGGAGCTGCGCCACGTAAATAAAACATCGATGTCCGCTGCATTCTCCAAGGATGCTCTGTGCACCGTACTCTTTTTCTCAGGCCACACGTGCGACTTGTGGGGTCTTGAACCTTGGCATTGAGAGCGTAGAGCCCTGATCACTGGACCTCCAGGGAATTCCCTGTGCCCGTGATCTCCACCAACAACATCTCGATTTATCTAGTCTCACCAACCATGCCTCAGCTTCCTAAGAACTTTGGTCAGTTTCCCAAACAAAATCCAATCTCCTTCACTTGGAACATGAAGCCCCTCCCACCCTGGCCCAAACCTTCTCTCCAGCCATATCCCCTGTGATTCAGCTGTTCCACTCTCTGCTTCCTCAATAAGCACACGTGGCTGCCACGCCTGCACACTGTTCCTCAGACACAGACTGCCTCCGTCCCTTCCAGCCCCGAACACTCGCCCAAGCTCATGTCTGCCTGGATTGGACTGTCCTTTCTCACTTTGTCACCTGTATATCTTCCTTCATTGGAAAAAAACCCTGATGCTGGAAAAGACTGAAGGCAGGAGGAGAAGGGGGAGAGAGAGGATGAGATGGTCCATCACCGACTCAATGGACATGAACTGGAGCAATCTCCAGGAGATACTGAAGGACAGAGAAGCCTGGTGTGCTGCAGTCCATGGGGTTGCAAAGAGCCAGACACGACTGAGCAACTGAACAACAACCAGATTAAGGTAGGAAGTGGCCTTACCCGCAAGTTAAATCTACCTGCTCTCCAGGCACGTCTGACACCTCTGTATGTCCCAGGATGTGTGAATTCATCTCTCTGATCTGCACTTATCACATGGAGTTATCATTCACTTGTTGACCTGCGCGTCTCTTCACTTGACCAGGAGCCCTCAGAAGGTGAGGACCACACGTTGTTCATCTTTCAAGCTGGTCCTAGCACCAGCGTGGTAGGTGAATGGCTATCCCCTGGCATACAGTGGATGGCCAATCCATGTTTTATTTTTTTTCCTCTTTTTTTTTTTATTGAAGTATAGTTGATGTACAGTGTTTTGTTAATTATTACTGCACAGCAAAGTGATTCAGTTATACATATATAGCAGTCTTTTTTCATATATTCTTTTCCATTACGGTTTAGCATAGGACATGGAATAGAATTCCTTGTTCTAGACAGTCAGACCCTGTTGTGATGTTTAATGACTAAAGCAACAATGAAGTTTCTAATTTTGAGCATTCATTTGGTAGTTTTAATAACTGAAGTCTCATATTACCAAAACTTCTTAGTTCCTTTTATTCTCTTTAGGATATGAGAGTGAATTAAAGGCTAATGAGTGGGTGGATTTGGTTTCATTACTTCCATCCCAAATATTTTATTCAGATTTGCCAAAGAGAAAGTCACTCAGTTGTGTCTTTGCGACCCCATGGACTTCTGGACTGTATGGTCCATGGGATTCTGGACTGTATAGGCCAGAATACTGGAGTGGGTAGCCTTTCCCTTCTCCAGCGGATCTTCTCAACCCAGGGATTGAACCCAGGTCTCCCGCACTGCAGGCAGACTCTTTACCAGCTGAGCCACCAGGGAAGCCCACGGTGCTACTGCAATAACCACCACCCCATATTGCTGTATATTTCTGAAGCTTCTTCACTGCCATATGAGTCCAGATAGTACATAGATTTTTATCTTCCCTGAGCTCCGAAGTGCACGCTGCACTGGCAGGTGAACGAGCATAAACCTGTGGCCTGGCTACACACTAAATAATGCAAATGCCTGGTTTTCCATCCTGAGTTTTTCCCCTTGATTAGAAGATTCCAAATAGCTGTGATGTGTAAATTGTTATCATGATGAAGGGCATTTACTTTTGAGTGATCTAACTTTGCATGTGCATCAGAGTTGATTCGAGGTGAACGCTCCCCCCATCTCACTTCTCTGCAATTTGCTTTCTCATGTAGAAGACCAAGGCATGAAGCCAGCCTCTTGGGACGCCACTGCATTCTCTCTGCTCTAGGTGGGGATTTACCACCCCAGGTTGTGCCAACTACCTTCTGCTGCATGACCTCAGTCATTAGAGAAATTCCTCAACATCTAGATCCCCTATGAGGTTCCTCCCGGCCCGTGGGTGGCAGACAACCCGTGTGACAGCAGAGCACAACCCGTGTGGCAGCAGAGCACTCCCCTGGCACTATTGTTCCTCTCATTACGATGGACCAGACTCTCAAAGGTCATCTGGCAAGAGGGTCCACGTTCTCTCAAACAGCTCTGGCTACACTGAGAACACCCTCGCTCTCTGCTACTTCATCCTTTATTTCAATATGTGCTGCTTCTTATTTGGTGTTCTGTCTACTTGCCTTTTTATGATCCACATCTGATGCTAAGCCAGAGAGCTGTGAACATAAATTGCTTTGCAGAGGTGACCTTGCTTTTATTTTCGACAGCTTTGAGAGAGTAGGAGCTGTGTTTCACAGAAGACAGGAGCCGGAAGGGGCCTTAGACCACCTCCTCATTCTACAGACATGGAGCTGAGCCCCAGGGGGAGGAAGTGACCTGCCAAGGTCGGGGAAGAGCCAAAATGAGACCTGGGTTAATGCAAGTGACTCTAAAACCAACAAAGAGACGTGCCAGTATTGAAGACAATGAGCTAGGTTCTGCCAGAAGAATAGAGAAAATGGTTCAGATGGTACAGAATCTGCCTACAATGCAGGAGACCTGGGTTCAATCCCCTGGGTTGGGAAGATCCTCTGGAGAAGGGAATGGCAACCCACCCCTGTATTCTTGCCTGGAGAATCCCATGGAGAGAAGAACCTGGCGGGCTACAGTCCAGGGGTCGCCAAGAGTCAGACACGACTGAATGACGAATGTTATACTTACCCTGAGGACCCGACCGCAGGCCATGGTCACGTAGGAAGAGCCAAAGCATTAGGTGCTGTTGCTGTTATTGTTGACGATGAAAGTGTACAAAGGCTTCGCAGAAAGTCTTCAGCCTGGAAGCAGTGTCTGAAATCCTGCTGCCCTGGCGCACCATGCGCTCTGCCCCCAGCGCACCGGGGCTGTCTGGAAGTTGGGAGGTGGCATCTCGGTCACAGATGGATTCTTCCTTGTGCTGCTTGGCCGATCTGTGCCTCAGTTCTCCTCTCCTGCATCTTGTGCTCTCAAGCTCTTTGAGAGGCGAAGGTCTGTGTTGGGCTCTGACTCTGGCTCCGCGGGGTCACTTCTTCCAGACGTTCTGAGCCTCCACCTTGGCCTGAAGGGATGGACGCCCACCTCCAGGAAGAACTCAGCCAGCCATAAAACCGGGCCCCATCGTGGAACTGCCAACATACTTCAGACACTGTGCCGAGCGCCTTCATATGCCCAGTCTCTGATAACTCACAACAGCATTAAAAGACAAAGAGGACTTCCTTGGTGGTCCTGGTAGTTAGGGATCCGCCTGCCAGTGCAGGGGACATGGGTTTGACCCCTGGTCCAGGATAATTCCACATGCCGAGGGGGCAACTAAGCCCAAGCACCCTGAAGCCAGTGCGCCCTAGAGCCTGCGCTCCTCAGTAAGAGAGGCCACTGCAATGAGAAGCCCACGTGCCACAGCTAGCGAGTAGCCCCTACTCGTGGCAACCAGAGAAAGCCCGCGCGGCAATGAAGACCCAGCACAGCCAAAAGTAAATAAAAATAAATAAATACGCAAATACGAAGAAAAGACAAAGCAGCAGCAGCTCGGAGCAGCTGAGTGACTTCTCCCATGCACATGGTTAGAAAGGGGCTGAGCTGGGTCTGTCACACAGGGCGGTCTGACTCCGAAAACTGTATTTTCCATGACGGCACACTGCCTTACAAACAGAAAATGCTAAACCCATGACACATATATTTTTTAAACGTTGATCTTATAACACATAGATTTTTTTTTTTAATGGAGGGTATCAGTGCTAAGCTCAGGCAACGACAGCCACGTTACAACAACAATGCAGGAAAAGCCAGACCACTGGCCGGGTGACCACAAAGCCTGTGTCTGGGCTCTCTGCCAGCTCTGACCCTGACATGTGACCTCGGGAGTCAACTTCCTGTCCTCTCAGTGACAGGTTATTACCTAACCCTCCACCCCACCTCCATTTCACAGGAAGTGTGAAAGTTTACCTTTTAAAACTCCACAGGGCACCAAGTGCAATTCCTCGGACTTTGAGAGAGGGATTTCAGAAGTGTGTGTTGTGGGACTTCCCTGGGGGAAGTGGCTAAGACTCTGCACTCCCAATGCAGGCGGCCCGGGTTTGATCCCTGGTCGGGGAACTAGGTCTCACATGCCACAACTAAGACCCAGTGCAGCCAAATAAGTAATTCAATAATATTCAAAATCTAAAAAGAAATGTGTGTTGATATGTCAAAGATTCCCATTTTAAGCTCAGTTTATGGCCCAACTTTTGGACACATATTTGGTAAAGAACGTAGCATATGCAGAACGTCACAAGGTGCTGACTTTGCAATGGAATAAGGCAAGAAATCAAGACCATCCCCAAGAAAAAGAAATGCAAAAAAGCAAAATGGCTGTCTGAGGATGCCTTACAAATAGCTGTGAAAAGAAGGGAGGGGAAAAGCAAAGGAGAAAAGGAAAGATATATCCATTTGAATGCAGAGTTCCAAAGAATAGCAAGGAGAGATAAGAAAGCCGTCCTCAGTGATCAATGCAAAGAAACTGAGGAAAACAACAGAATGGGAAAGATTAGAGATCTCTTCAAGAAAATCAGAGATACCAAGGGAACATTTCATGCAAAGATGGGCTCAATAAAGGACAGAAATGGTACGGACCTAAGAGAAGCAGAAGATATTAAGAAGAGGTGGCAAGAATACACAGAAGAACTGTACAAAAAAGATCTTCATGACCAAGATAATCACAATCGTGTGATCACTCACCTACAGCCAGACTTCCTGGAATGTGAAGTCAAGTGGGCTTTAGAAAGCATCACTATGAGCAAAGCTGGTGGCGGTGATGGAATTCCAGTTGAGCCATTTCAAATACTGAAAAATGATGCTGTGAAAGTGCTGCACTCATTATGCCAGCAAATTTGGAAAGCTGAGCAGTGGCCACAGGACTGGAAAAGGTCAGTTTTCATTCCAATCCCAAAGAAAGGCAATGCCAATGAATGCTCAAACTACCGCACAATTGTACTCATCTCACACGCTAGTAAAGTGATGCTTAAAATTCTCCAAGCCAGGCTTCAGATATGTGAACCGTGAACTTCCAGATGTTCAAGCTGGTTTTAGAAAAGGCAGAGGAACCAGAGATCAAATTGCCAACATCCGCTGGATCATCGAAAAAGCAAGATAATTTCAGAAAAACATCTATTTCTGCTTTATTGACTATGCCAAAGCCTTTGACTGTGTGGATCACAATAAACTGTGGAAAATTCTGAAAGAGATGGGAATACCAGACCACCTGACCTGCCTC
>NW_011494785.1:2839376-2842869 GCF_000754665.1 Bison bison bison | reverse complement strand
ATGGCATCCGGTCCCATCACTTCATGGCAAATAGATGGGGAAACAGTGGAAACAGTGTCAGACTTTATTTTTCTGGGCTCCAAAATCACTGCAGATGGTGACTGCAGCCATGAAATTAAAAGATGCTTACTCCTTGGAAGGAAAGTTATGACCAACTTAGATAGCATATTCAAAAGCAGAGACATTACTTTGCCAACATAGATCCGTCTAGTCAAGGCTATGGTTTTTCCTGTGGTCATGTATGGATGTGAGAGTTGGACTATAAACAAAGCTGAGTGCAAAAGAATTGATGCTTTTGAACTGTGGTGTTGGAGAAGACTCTTGAGAGTCCTTTGGACTGCAAGGAGATCCAACTAGTCCATCCTAAAGGAGATCAGTCCTGGGTGTTATTGGAAGGACTAATTTTTAAGCTGAAACTCCAATACTTTGGCCACCTGATGCGAAGAGCTGACTCACTGGAAAAGACCCTGATGCTGGGAAAGATTGAGGGCAGTAGTAGAAGGGGAGAACAGAGGATGAGATGTTTGGATGGCATCACCGACTCGATGGACATGGGTTTGGGTGGACTCCAGGAGTTGGTGATAGACAGGGAGGCCTGGTGTGCTGTGGTTCATGGGGTCACTAAGAGTCAGACACGACTGAGTGACTGAACTGAACTGAAGGCAAAAAAGAAGTTACAGGATTAGAGATGGTGATTTTATTTAATTTGATGACTGGAGAGGGAAGCTTTGAAGAGTAACTATTTTTGTCTTTATGGACACAGAAAGTACTCCAAATATTTGCTAGGTGAGATAAAATTTCGTAAGAGAAAAGAAAATAAAGATTCAGTGATGGTATGGGAAAAGGTTATCTAGGCAAATATTTTAGAGAGATTAGATGTGCTGTGCTGTGCTCAGCAGCTTCAGTCATGTCCGACTCTTGGTAACCTCATGGACTGTAGCCCGCCAGGGTCCTCTGTCCATGGGATTCTCCAGGCAAGAATACTGGAGTGGGTTGCCATTCCATCCTCAACTGGATCTTCCCAACCCAGGGATCAAACCTGGGTCTCCTGCATTACAGGCAGATTCTTTACTGACTGAGCCACTGTGGGACATGATGCCAATTAAAATAAAAAGAATAGGACAAAGAAATTTTTCCCCCAGCCCTTCCGAGAGCAGGCTTCAGACATAGTACCCCATCACACTGTTTGGTGGTATCTAAAACAGAAGAGAAGGTGTGTCTATTTTAAAGAATCTGATGTAGGGAGTTCTTGCATTATGTGCTTCAAACAAAAAGCAATTGCTTTAAAAATAAATAAACAAAACCTGTTAAGAGGTTACTGTTCGGAAGGGTCTCACTTTTCCCAGCAATTATTACAAAAGGGATGAAGGCAGGCTCGCATGGACTTGAGCAGAGGAGACCAGAAAGTTTCTGGGGGGTCCTTTCCCCCTGTTCTCCACAGTTTACCGCTGGTAGCTCAATGCCCGACTTTGCTGTCCGCAGTCTGGGGGAGATGCTGCCCTCTAGTGTCCACTGCTCACAATAGCATCTCACCGCCCAGATGCTGATCTAATTAGGAAGCCCCTGTAATGGGATGGACATGAGTTTGCCCAAGCTCTGGGAGTTGGTGATGGACAGGGAAGCCTGGTGTGCTGAAGTCCATGGGGTCGCAAAGAGTCAGACACGACTGAGCAGCTGAACTGAACTATAAGGTGGTCTCTGACCTCCAGCCAAACACAATCACCCTACAGAGCAAAGCCATTCAGAAAGGAGAATCAACATTAAGGAGTTTGTTGAATTAAAATCGTTTTCTGAGAAAACTATGAGAAGAGCGCGTACAGCGCTGAGGTGCGAGGGTGTCGAGTTCCCTTACCCCTCCTGATTGTGGACCGCACGCGGATACAGCACGGAACACGCACAGAACACCTGGTCCCTGGGCCGATCCTGGGCAGACCGAGGGGTGCAAGGAATGGGGAGGGGTGGCAGGTCCAACCTTCACACTGAGTTCCTAACTCTGCCTCGTGGAAGCAGGGGTTTGGGAGTTCCAGGCAGGATGGAAAACTTCTTGGTGACAAGCTGATGAGCAAACTAGACTGACACAGACGGCCTTTCGGTCTTGACTTGTGACTTGGAGCTCCTTGAAGGAAGGCAGGGTTTTTACCACGTTATCTTGCCTGGCACGTTGTCCATATAGATACTCAGCTATTGTTTTGTTGCATGAATGAATACATTCACTTACAGTTTCTCTTGAGGGAGAAAAAAATTAGTTCAAATAAATAATTAATGGATCGAGAGAGAAAAAGAGAGCAGCCTCTGACATTTAGAAAGCGGCCATAAACTTGGAGTGGGGTCGCAAAGAGTTGGACATGACTGAGCGACTGAACTGATCAACTTGCAGAATACCAACCTCAGGAGAAGTTATGAGGAGACCCTGGCTAGATGAGACAGAGAAAGGCCACTTCATAGCTCTAAGCATAGACGACAACAAGGTCAGTGAACCACCCACAGAATACCAAACACCCACCCCACATCAGAAGGAGCGTCTGCTGCTCCGTGACCAAGTCCAGCTCATCCTCCGGCTTGTCTTCCTGTCCCACAGATAAGACTCCTCGAAATGCCCAGTTGCAGACTTGCCTGCTTCTTGGCAGCCTCCAATCTTGGGCAGAGCCCCACGTCCTTAGAGGCTCCCCCCAAATCCTCAATAAACTCTTCCTAAGCCCCGCTTGCTGGGACTCCCCATGGCTCCAGGTCTGGACTCTCGCTGGCTACAACCCTGATTGTTTAGCTCCAGGGCTGCTTCTGGGGCTGCTTGGCCAAGTTGAAGTGCTAAGAAGAAAAGAATGCCCAGGACTCCGAGTTCTGTGTGGAACCTGTCGGGCTCCCAAGAGCTCTGGGTCTTAAATGTTAATACCCAATAGCCCTTCCTGAGGCATTCTCCTAGGCACTCCACAGTCAGCTCATCACAGGAGGCAGGCTCTGTTGTTTAGTCCTCCGTCATGTCCAACTCTCGATCCCCCTAGACTACAGCCTGCCAGGCTCCTCTGCCCATGGGAGTCTTCAGGCAAGAATATTGGGGTGAGTTGCCATTCCCTCCTCCAGGGGATCTTCCCAACCCAGGGATCAAACCCGTGTCTCCTGCACTGGCAAGCGGGTTCTTTACTGCTGAGCCACCAGGGAAGCCTAGGCGCTGTTACTATCCCCATTTACAGACACAGAGGTGCAGCACGGAGAGGTTAAGTAACCTCTGTCTCTGCGAGGTCAAACAGCTGGCGGGAGATGGGACCAGGGTTCAGCTTGGTTATCTGACCCCAGAGCCCAAGCTGCAGATAGACGGGACTCTGAAGGACTCTGAAGGTAGAAGGAGGAATGTGCGTGTTTCCGCTGGCAGTGGGAGCAGGGGAGGAAGGCATGAGCAAAGGCCCAGGAACAGGAATGAACAACTCTGCATAATCAGCATCTGGATTCTAAGTCGAATAAAAATCTCTGCAACATCCGCTGATGTCCCAGTCACCAC
>NW_011494785.1:2834148-2839251 GCF_000754665.1 Bison bison bison | reverse complement strand
CTGGAAGCCAGACCTCAGGGCCAGGTGCACGCATTGGCGTGACAGATTCTGGTTCTTGAAGTGGCTGGGATCCTGCCATCTTCACTAGAATAATAAAGAATGTTCCATTGGCCCACACCCACACCTGTTCCTCATCTCCTAGAACCTGGAGGCATAGAAGGGTGTGGCCAGGCCCAGAGTCCCCCTAACTAGCACCCGCCCCTCTTTCTGATCTGTGTGTCCAGACGTCACTTCTCAGGGAAGCCTCCTCTGATCCCTCGGGATTGGTTACATCCTTGGTCACAGGCTGCCAAGCAGCCTTAACTTCCCCCTTACTAAAGCCTGTGGCAGTGCAGAATGTCCTCCTGCCGGACCATGAGTCCCACGGGGCTGGGGCTATGCTGGACTGGGTTGCTGCCTGGCTCACCCCTGGAACTCAGAGATGTGAACTTGAGGGGGACAGACTGAGTAGCTGGAGATTCAGGGAAAACGAGGTCAATCCCTTTCCTTTCCCGTCCCAAACCCTTGCCTCTTGGCCCTCAGCCAAGTCAGGTGTTCCTAGAGAAATCCAGCCACAGGTTGTTCTTCTACCAAGAGCTCGGTCAGTCTCCAGTAAACTTCACCTTCTGAGAAGTGACGGTTCCCCTCTGGTGAGTTATCCAAGGTCACCCGGAGCCAGCAAAGTCAGAAATAAGACTCAGATTAGTGCTCCCAAGATGGTCCTTTTCTTAAATGAATAAAGAGGAGGAACTGGGCCGGACATTGATTCTCTTAAGAATTCTCTAAGAATGTTCATCAAACGCAGACTGAGAATGTCTACTGATTCTGTATGGGACCTGCAGAAATACTCAAGTGTCATGAGCCCTTCAGGACAAGGTATTTCTTAAAAATGAACAGGAAAACACAAGAAGCACCACGTGGGTTCATGGTTAACACTGCAGAGGTGAGCTGAATTCAACTCTGGATTGCGACTCTCCTGAGCCGGCTTAAACAGCAGGGTGGGAGCCGGGATCAGCTTGCTGTGCAGCCTCTCGGCGGAGGGCAAAGCACAGCGGAAAAAGCTGCAGAGAACACAAGCGTCGTTGGCATATCCTGTATGTTCCCTACTCACGAGGAGCCATTAAAAATAAATAAGACCAGTGCTAATTTCTTAGATCCACAGCCACACAGGGAGAAGGTTCAAATAAAAGCCAAGCTCTTAGCCTGCAGGGCTGAGGAACGAAAGCCAGGCAATTAGAGCTGCGAAAACGCTTTACATAATCTTGCAGCAGGAGGCCGAGCTGAGTCACATTCAGGAAGGAGCCCTCACTCAGGTGTTAGGAAGAAGCAAGATGCCTTCCCCCCTGGGATGGGGGGAACACAGGCCTGCAGGGGTTGGGGGAGAGGCGGGACACACCAAACCAACTCCCCAGCCAGCTCCCAGCCTAGAGTCTGGGAATGATACTCCCCGAGGAATAGTGGGGGTTGGTGATGAGCTGTCAACATCTTTCCCAGACGTTTGGGACTCACCTCTCCCATGGACATCATTCTCGATGACCAGGCAGCCCCCGAGAGCCGTGTACCTCGTATTTCTTTGAAACGTTCCTCTTTTCCATCAGCAGTGCCCAAGCATTATGATCCAGTGATCCATGGGAAGTGAAGCAGGGTGGCTTCTTTCGTCAAACCTTTCCCTACATTTAGGGCAAGGGGGTAAAATGAAGCATAGTCACGTTGCTGAAGCTTCTGATCAAAAACAATTTTTGACAAGGCTTCTGTTTTTCTTTTCCTTGCTATCTTTTTATTACCATCCCTTTTTCACTTTGCAAGTACAGAGATGTATACTTTCATCTAGAAATGGACTATTTTATGCAAAATAGTCCATGTTTATTGAAAAATAAATAAAACATCCTTCCCCCAGGGGCCAGAGGGCAGTCTGGGATGGAAGGGTCACCAGAAACACCCATTGTAAGATGGTTTTTAGCACACTGTTCTTGGCAATCTGTGTGTGTGTGTGTGTGTACACGCGCGTGTAGTTGATCAGTCGTGTCTGATTCTTTGTGACACCATGGACTGTAGCCCACCAGGCTCCTCTGTCCATGGGATTCTCCAGGCAAGAATACTGGAGTGGGTTGCCATGCCCTCCTCCAGGGGATCTTCCTGACCGAGGGATCAAACCCAGGTCTCCTGTGTCTCCTGCTGAACAGGAGATCCACTGGGGCAACCTGGGAGGTGACATCAAATAGCTGGATGGCTTAGACACATTTCTGTAAAGATATCACCTTTCTCCATCATCCATCAAAACTCAGCAGAATTTTCATCATAATGAGTCCCAATAAAAGTCCAATTTAGACAAACTGGGACCTAGCTTCAGCAAACGGAAAACTTGTTTCCATGGGTGGGTAGTCTTAGTCATTCTGTTTTGCCTTTCTACCACTCTACAATTAAGGGATCTTTTAACACCTCCCTTTTTGACCAACAGAAGCCGAAAGATTAAGTGAAGTGTCTAACTCGCTTCAAAAAGACATACCCGGGAGGGGCTGGAGGCCGGTGGACTCAGGAAGCTCACTCTTCGGGTGAGGGCAGACAGCCTCCTGGATTCTCCTCTGGGCCAGGAGCCACTGAGAGTGAAGGTACCAGGCCCTGGTCTGTTTCGGAATTTTCAATTGCATGGAGTAAGTGTTTTCCGCCACGGGTTATGTGTTTAGCTGTTGCTTGTGATGATTCAAACCGAGAACAAGAGATTTCCCACACCTGCAAGTGGGTTACGTAAGAGTTACAGGAAACAAAACACCTCAAGAGTCCTTTAACTCTGAGCTGAGAACTGAGGTTTAAATAATGCAAGGTGGAAATGAGACATAGACATCGCAGAAAGAAATATATAACATATGCAGCCCTCCATGACCCGCTGCAGGGAGCACTGATTACTCCATGTAGAAAGAGTGTATTTGTGAGTCCAGAGCGGCTCCCAGGTCTTGACCATCCTCACAGGAACAGTCTAGAAATGAAAGCGACGCTGATACAAAACCTTCTTCTTCATCACCACAAGATCTAGGAGATTATTTCTTATCAACACATATATTTTTTTTTAACCCTGAGGCTGATATTACCAAAGTGATAAAAGAACAGTTACTATCAGCTGCAGTTTATTCAGGGCAAAATTTTAAAAATCATTTATTCATGAATCTGGAATGGATTCCCTCTCCCCCAACCCGCACACACATGATGACAGGAAAAGAAGGCAAACAGTGGTGTCCAGTCTCATTACACAGTGATGATACGACTCTCAAATCAGTCTGCTGATCACAGCAAAGAGGACGCTAACACCAATGAACTCGACACGATCACGTTTAAGAAGTTCATCAAACTCAGGTCTTTCTTATGAAAGAGGATTTGGAGTATGACCTCAGACAAGAATAACAGCACAGTTCTCTCTTACAATGTCTATTTCACCGCACTCTGCCTACAGAGAGGAGCTAGCTAGTGAAGTTCAGAGTTCACCTGGGGGGTTGCCTTGCAAGTTTCAACCTCAGGCTCTTAGTCTCCTGGAGGTCAGATCAGCTAATGTCCAGAAGTTGTGTGTGTGTGTGTGTGTGTGCGTGCGTGTGCACGCGCACTCAGTCACTCAGTCCTGACTCTTTGTGACCCCATGGACTGCAGCCCACCAGGCTCCTTTGTCCATGGGATTTTCCAGGCAAGAATACTGGAGTGGGTTGCCATTTCCTTCTCCAGGGGATCTTTCCAACCCAAGGATCGAAACCACGTCTCTTGAGTCTCCTGCCAATGAAAGTGAAAGTCGCTCAGTCACGTCCAACTCTTTGCAACCCCATGGACTGTGTCCATGGACTTCTCCAGGACAGAATACTGGAGTGGGTGGCCTTTCCCTTCTCCAGGGGATCTTCCCAACCCAGGAATCGAACACAGGTCTCCTGCATTGCAGGTGCATTCTTTACCAGCTGAGCCACAAGGGTAGCCCAAGAATACTGGAGTGGGTAGCCTATCCCATCTCCCACAGATCTTCCTGACCCAGAAATTGAACTGGGGTCTCCTGCATTGCAGGCAGATTCTTTACCAACTGAGATAAAATCTACAACAGTTATTCCATTCAAGCATTGGGGAGGCCATCAAATTAAACTGGAAAAGAGAGCTGTGTTGAATTGGGGACTGTCTGAACATCAGTTTGTATGTAAATAACAAATAAGTAGAAGAAAAAGATTGTCAGCATGTGCCTTCCTGATGTCTCTGAGGTCGTTTTTGCGAGCAGGTCCGCAGCAGCGGTAAGCTGCCTCCCATGAGGCAGCAGCCTGGTGACTTTCTCTCCTGTATTTCCATGGTGACTTCCACATGTTTATAAAACGTGTCCTTTCTAAAAACACGAACAGCACTTCATCAAAACCAGCTGTTCCTCTGCACATCAGAGTCAGGAACTCTCGGCTGTCACTTGGCTTCAGTGAGCTGGACACAGCTTCCTGGGTGGCAGGTGTCCGTGTGTGACCTACTCTCGGCACAGTCACATGCCCTCAGGGCTGCAGGGAGTCTGGGGGAGGCGGCAGCAGCTGAAGAACCACCTCGCCTAACCTGCTCCCTACGCCTTATTTGTATGGTGTCTTTGCAGTTCAAGGGACAGAGCTGAGCGTCCCAGGTGCGCACACGTACTGGGTTTTTCTTGAGAAGTTAAATTACCTTGACTACCTTTCAGCCCAAATTGGGGTGAAAGGTAATGGAGATGGAATTTAGTACCAAAGTGAATTCGAAAAAGGATTTCCAGGAAAGATACCAGTATTCTGGGGATTTCTCTGGCAGTGCGGTGTTAAGACTCTGCTCTTCTAAGGCAGGGGGGTGTGGCTTCAATCCCTAGTCAGGGAACTAAGATTCCACATGCCCTCGAAGTGCAGACAGAAAATAAATAAATCTAGGAGATGGCAAAACTTAAAAAAAAAAAAGATACCAAATTTTTTTTTTCAGCTATAACCACAGAAAATCAAGGCTGGAAAAAGTCTTTAACAATCATATGATCAAATCCTCCACCCAACACCTGAACTCCTACGTAACATCTCTGCCAAGTTGCTGTCCTGTCTCTGCTAGAATAGCTTTAGGGGCAGGAAGTTCTTTCAACATCACCTATTCCTCCTTAAAACAGAACAACCA
>NW_011494785.1:2801146-2834048 GCF_000754665.1 Bison bison bison | reverse complement strand
AACCAGGCAGATGGAGCAGGTAAACAAACTTCACTGAGCACGATTATGAATTGTACCTAATTTTTCAAGACAGTGAGCAGACTGTCTACTGCTACTCAAAAGAACAAATCAGATTGGTTGCAAGCATCTCAGGCTTTCTGCAACGATTCAAAATGGGGAATTTAGAAGTGTGGGTTTTATAAATCATAGCTGAATAGCTGTGCATTTGGTGGGGGGAGGATCGGATTAAAAATCTCTTAGAAGTAATCATTGTAAGAACCCGAAACAAAGGGAAAGTATGTGCTTGGTGCTGGAGAAGACTCTTGAGAGTCCCCTGGACAGCAAGGAGATCAAGCCAATCAATCCTAAAAGAAATCAACCCTGAATATTCATTGGAAGGACTGATGCTGAAGCTCCAATACTTTGGACACCTGATGTGAAGAGCCAATTCATTGGAAAAGACCCTGATGCTGAGAGAGATTGAGGGCAGAAGAGGGAAAGAGAGAATGAGACGGTTGGATGGCATCATTGATTCAATGGACATGAGTTTGAGCAAATTCTGGGAGACAGTGAAGGACAGGGAAGCCTGGCGTCCTGCAGTTCTTGGGGTCGCAAAGAGTTGGACACAACTGACTGAACAAGAATATGTGTTGTAAAAAAATTTCCTTTGGAAGATGCAGTAAGTACCTTGTGCAGGGAGTCTGGGTATAAGAATTGGGGAGCTCTAGGGGATGAGGTGCTTGCTAATTGCAGTCATTTGGGCTGCAGGAGGCAGAAGAGGTGAGCAAGGCCAGTCACACCCCGCAGTGACTCTTTGCCTCTCCCAAAGGCATCAGGAGAGGGTGCCCTGTCTTGATCCTCCTTCTGGCCTGCTTGGCAGCACTGCCTACCATTCTTTTGTGTCTGATTTCTCTCAAGTTACTCAGGCTGCTTCAAGGTTTCAAACTGCCTCCCATCCTCCCGAAGACTAACAAAGCAACACATAGATCAGTGGATGATCATTTCAGAATTTGTTTACAAAGTCTCAGTTCCTCTCAAGGGACACTTTTATGTCTACATTTTTTTGATCATATACAGGACTAAGTCTACTTGAACTGAAAACATTCACCCTAAAGACACACATGTAAACCTTAAAGATGGAGTGACTCAGACGATTCCATTTTGAGCGCCGCCCTTAAACAGCAGTGGTATTGCGCTTTAACAAACGTCAGCGACAAACGGAAACAGAACAACAAACCAACCGTAAAGTCAGTGTGCCTTTTTATAGAGAGGCCTCTTTCTGCTTCAGAGGGATCAGAGCATTAACACTGAGTGGCTAGATGATCGGTGCGCAGACCTCCCTGTGAAAAAGAATATAGCTCCCTCAACCTCGAAGACTTGGATGTGAAATCAGTGAAAGTCTATCAGGTACTCGGGGTAGATCTGGTTGGCGTCGAACACCACAAAGACCCTGGGATTCCAGGTGTCGTCCACGCAGCTGTCATACAAGTTTACATAGCTGCCGTCTTTGGAGGGAGGGCGCATATATTTGGAGTCTCCATTTATGTAGTCTCCAATCAGCACTCGGGCGAGAAACATGGATTTGTGTGTTCGGAACAGATGCCGCTGCGGCAGGCTGACCCCGTGGATCTGGAACGTGTTTCCGTGCTTTACGTCATCTTTGCAGAAGCGGCTGGAGTAAGCAGCGTCTCGAGCAAAATAGGTTCCTTAGACAGAAAGGGCCCCGGAGAGCCAAGGTTACTCCAAGGAATGTATGAAACACAAGCGAAACTACTGGGGCTAGGGGGACAGACACAGGGAATCGTAGAGCCAAGATAGACGTGGAATTCCCTCAACTATAGGTGTTAAAGAAAAGAACAGAAATCTGTCTGTTGTGGACAGCTGCGATGCAGATGGCCACTGGGGTGTGTGTGTTAGTACAGACCAGTCCCCACCACCAACACCATCCCCATCCCCACCAAAATGCAGCTACTGGACTTGTGTAGTGGTATTCAAAAAGAATATTACAGGGACTTCCCTGGCAGTCCAGTGGTTAAGAGTCCAAGCATCCAAGGCAGGGGTCCCAGGTTTGATCCCTGGTTGGGGAACTAAAATCCCACATGCCATGTGGTATGGCCAAAAACAAATCTTATAAATAAATCCAATATGTAAGACAGACACAAGTGGCTTCTGTGATTACAAGTGGCAGGACCCGCCTTGTAACTGCTGGGACCTCCCTCCGTCTTCTATTTCCTTCCACCCTTTCCCCACCTGCTACCCACCCATCTAAGCACCCATCACTGGGGAGCACAGTGAAACCACGGGTCTGCACAGATGATTTCAAACCCCAAGAAACCATGTTTCTATTTTACAAGGTGACAGTTCAATAATATTTTTGGAAATGATAGAACCCCACATCCAGAAATCCAGGAAAAGATTTCCGGAGAGAATGCAATTCAGCTCACACCCGAACGTTCCAGAAGAACAAGCTCACGGGTCTACTGGCTAAACAGGAATCTCCATGAAGCATCTGACTCTTCCAAACTGGGAGGTCTAGGAGGCTGCCCTCAGTAAGGGAGCACTTACCCAAAACACTTTGGAAATGAATTGCAAAGTCCCCTATTACTCAAATCCAGTGGGATTTATGTAATACCTTTCTGATCCTCTTACACAGTTAAATAAAGGGGATGGCCTTTTCAGCCGTGATTTTTTAAATTAACGCAGCCCCTCTTGCTGGAGGGAAGGTGCAAAATAAGGACCCAGCATACAGGCAATGCAGCTCACACACAGGCTAAGTCGCTTCAGTCGTGTCCGACTCTTTGCAACCCAGTGGACTGCAGCCCACCAGGCTCCTCTGCCCATGGGATTCTTCAGGCAAGAATACTGGAGTGGGCAGCCATGCACTCCTCCAGGGGATCTTTCTGACCAGGGATCAAGCCTACGTCTCCTGCAATGCAGGCGGATTCTTTACCACTGAGCCACCAGGGAAGACCAAGTTAAGGTCCACCTCTTAATGTTAATGTTTATGTTTATGTTAATGTTAATGTTTCCCCTCCCCTCTCTCCTTAACGTGCTTGTCTAGTGAGCAAAGACTAAGGAACTCAGACTTCCACAACATTAGGCAAAAGGGGAGGATTTCCCCCATTATTCTTTAAAGCTCATCAACATTCCAACCTATCATTTTCTAAAAAAAAACAAACAAAAAATAGACCTATGTAACCATGTACACATTAACTGATTTATTTTTTAGTGCTCTGTGTACTTGACATAAAACAGTTTGGTGTACAGACTTATCCATGGAAAGGACTCATATGTGGAAACAAAATGTCATAATGCAAAAATGAGCAAATCTAGACATGATGTCCCACCTGAATGGCTGGGACTTGGGGGCAGCAGTGGAGGGTGGTTATCTGACCTCGGAGAGATGTGAAAAGTCTTCCTTCCATCTTGCACAAGCAGGAAGTGGCTTTTTGGCGGCTCGGAAACTCTGAGGGTGTGCCAGGAGCCTAGCATTTAACTTTTGCGTCTAACATTTAACTTAAAGCCTCTGGAGCCCCTGAATCTCATTAATCCTCTCTCAAAGAGAAGACTGTCTCCTAGCACTCCAACTAGGTTCGGATGATTACCTTTGCCAAAGAGAGCACCGTGGATGCCGTTGATTCTCCAGTCAAAGTTGTGAATGCAAATCGCCTCCACGAACTCACTGCTGGTGCCATGGAACAGCATTTGTTCATTAATCTGAGGCACGCCTCTTTTTTTCTTGAGCTGAGCCTTTTTCCTAAAAATACAATGCACAGACACAAAACACACAGAAATCTACTGTAAGTGGCATCACTGATTCTTCAAGGAGTGAAGCGCAATAGAATGGGTGAAACAGAAAACGGTAATTTAACATCTACCACAAGTGGACATATAATAGCTCTGGAAAAAATAATCTCACATGCTCTTGGGACATCTAAATTGGTTCATCAAAAATTACTAGTTAACAGACAAGGGTAAAAATTATACCCCAAACTACACTATAAATCAACTACACTTCAATTAAATATTTTAATTTTAAAAAGTTAAAAAAAAAAAAAAACTATAGATCTCCCAGATGATGCCCCATCACAGTAAAATGACTGATTGCTTAAACCAGTCAAGCTTTACCGATACCTAAAAATGACACTACAGACAATAAATAACTGTTCACAGAGTCTTTAAACAGTGAAATTCCTTGAGCAAGGACTATGCCTTGATCATTTTATCCCCAGAGTGCAACATGTTAGTTGAACTGCACTTTTGAATCTTCGGGCTGGAAGGGACATAAAACCATCCAGTTCAACCCTCTTGTCAGTGGACAAACCTCTTCCAAAACATACAAAGATATTCCATGTAGGACTTACTTAAAAGCAAAAAAACAAACATACTAAAAATGGCCTAAAATCCTCTCAAGAGAAAAAACTGAACAAATAATTACATATTTAGATATGGAAATTAAAATAATGAAATAGGTGTACGTGTATTAACACTGATAACTCTTTTACAGACAACATTATTTTTCAAAAGAATGATGCAGAAAGAGATGTATAACTCAAAATAATAATGTGTATTGTATACAAATGAAGGCAGTAAAAACTATCCAACTGTGCCTAAGAACGGCTGTCCCCAGCCTTTCAGGCATCAGGGACCGGTTTTGTGGAAGACGACCCTTCCACCGACCACGGGTGGGAGGATGGTTTCAGGATGACTCAAGGGAACGACATGTATTGTGCACTTTATTTCCATTATTATTGTACCAGCTCCACCTAAGGGGGTCAGGCATTAGACCACAGAGGCTGGGGACCCCTGCTGTACAGGAAGTTGGCAGCTTACAGAGCAGCTGTCCCTGGGGATGAGGAAGAGGCTGGGAAACCAGGTCAAAACACGTGGAGAAGAGCACGGGGTGCCGCTGGCGGTGAACACCATTGAGCGTTTGAGCTTTGCCGTCTCTGGGGCTGCAGAAAGTCTCAGAGGCCAAGGAGCAGGGTTCCGAGTGGAAATGGTCTCACCTGCAGAAGAACTCCCACAGGTCTAGGTTTTGAATTCTCTGAATCCTTTTAATTCTGTTGCGGTCCATTGTTTTCCCAAAGAGACTAGCGACTTCATTGTATTCGTGTGTCTGATTGTGCAACGGAATAAGCTGGAAAGAGAAGATGGCACTGTGTTACCGGGGTTCTTCCCCACCTCTCCGGTGGGCGGGTGGTCACTGGGTGCTGCCCTCACCTGGTAGGGCAGCTCGGTGTTCACGTTCTCCCAGTGTGGCGGCATGGGGATGGCCTCGTTCTCACAGATGTAACTTGGAGCAGAAAAGACAAAACAACATTTTAGAAGCCGATTATAATCACGGTCAACGACTCAGACATTTTCTCCCAAGCTGAATTATCATGTGACAAAAGCAGTACAGTGTCGTCCTTGGTTTCTTTATTTTAAAACACTTACTGAATATTGGCTTGTGTGCAACTTTTTTAGGGGCTGCGTTGAGATATCTGATGGGAAACTTCAAAAACGATATTATTTCGATCTTGTTTTCCTGTATTTGCCAGAGTTTCTTTTAAAGGTAGGAAGACTTTAGGTGAAGAAAAGTAATTTCCGAGAAGAAAATCAACTTCTTGATTAAAATAAAACTCCTTTAACAGATTTAGTGTCTATTAAATACCACTCAGAACCCTCAGCTACATGTTCAATGTCCTTCAAGATCTATTATTAACTCAAATCTAAACCTTTCTCTCTTTATTGTCCACTAGGCCCCTGCACGGTCCTAATTAATTCACCCAAAGCAGAAGCTGGCAAAGTCATCTACCACGTTTAAGCCACTGGATGTGAACACAGAAAAAGACAATGACCTTGGGGAGCTTGATGGCAGAAGGCTGTAACTGATACATGAATCCCGTCTGGTGACTGGAAGTTGTGGAAGAAATGTATCAACTTCTAGCCTGTCTTTAACTTATTTTTTTAACTTGTTTTACCTTTGGGGACATCACACAATCATGATTTAAAGATGGGGACAAGAGTTTGAGCAAACTCAGGGAGACAGTGAAGGACAGGAAAGCCTGGCGTGCTGCAGTCCATGGTGTCGCAAAGAGTCGGACGTGACTCAGCGACTGGACAATAAAGGTGTAAGAGAGTGAGTGGTGGATGGCTTCCCTCCCTCTCCAGTCCCCGGTCTGGTTCTCACCTCTTGCCTCCACGCCAAGTAATCACTGCTTTCAGTCTCTTGGGTATTCTAGAACTTTAGGTTAACACAAACCTATGGGGTTTTTTGTCTGTTTGTTTTGCACACAGGAATGGCAGCATATTCCTGTGTCTTTTGTAGCTGCTCTATGTTTTTCACTATATTCTCAGAGAGCCTTCTGTATCATGGAGAGAACTCCCCAGCACACAGCCTGGCACACGCAGACACTCTGGACACTGGAGGATGAAGGCGTGCATTCTACTGACGCAGGTACCCCAGTGCATGGACACACCCCCTCCTGTTGACCACAGGTTCCCTGCGGATGACATTTGGCTGTTTCCAACTCTTGCTGCCATTAAGGATGCTAGAGAACAAGTCTGTCCACTTGTCATTGTCCATGGCCGCTTGTCAACTTTTAAGATAACATTTTCGGAATGGCATTTCTGGGTCAAAGAATATATTTATTCCTGACTTTAACAGAAACTTTCCAGAGGCCCTCCTCGAAGGCTACAGTCATTGACATTCCCAGCAGAAACGTAGAGAATGCCTACTTGTCCACAACCTCTCCGAAGAGGTGTGTTACCAGACTCTGGAATTTCTGTCCATCTGATAGTAAGAAATAACCTGGTATAATTTGTATTTCTCTTTTTTATAAGTGAGGCTGCATGAACTGCACAAATTCTTTTCTTATTCTTCTAAGGGGCTATTGGTTTTCTACTTAGAGATTCTTCAAAGTACTTCATATACTCCAGAGATTGTGATACCACGTAACAATACCTTTCCCAGGTTTTCTTTATTGTTTGTTTTTTTCACTTTGCCTGAAGTATCTTTTTTGCTTCCCAGGTGGCTCAGTGGTAAAGAATCTGCCTGCAATGCAGGAGACCTGGCTTCGATTCCTGGGTTGGGAAGATCCCCTGGAGAAGGAAATGGCAGCCCACTGCAATACTCTTGCCTAGAGAATCCCATGGACAGAGGAGCCTAGCAGGCTCCAATCCATGGGACTGCAAACAGTCAGGCACAACTTGGTGACTAAGCAACGACAGAAGTGTCTTTCAGCTATGTGAAACATTTTTGTTTGCTTATTTGTTGAATATTTACAGCCTTGGTTAATTGCAAATTTCTTGCCAACAGGCAATGTGCTATTCACTCTGCATGTCATAAGCACTCGGTGTATTCCCGCAATACACAAGCATTTGTGTATCAACACCTCTTGGTCGTCATTGCTCGTCTGTATCCTGCCTAACCATTCTTCCTTTTATTATCCTGCGTCTTGGACTCCGTTCTGGTTATTTCCCCCCATCTCCTGTCTTTGTGCTATGGCTGCTATGGTCTGTGAGCGAACAAAGTGCCTTGCATTACATGCCTCTCCCCACAAAAGGACACCAGATATAGTGACATACAATTACTATAACATTTTTCATTATCGTGTCTCATTTTTCTCTCAGATTACATACCTTCTGAAGATAAGCAATTCCTTTCTTAAATTCCTTGTACTTAAGAATGAGGATATAATGTAGCTAGTAAGGAAGTAAAGTTCTCTCCCTTCCTAGAGCATTCATTATACAAGTACTTGCATAACTTATAAATCATGATCCTAAAATATATGACCAAAGTCCCAAGAAGAGAAACTTCAAAAACTATTTTCTTTAATCCTTTCAAAACATCTCCTTGGAAGAAGCAAATGGGCATCTCCTACAAATCACATGCTATTAAACAGCATTTTTTGTTTGTTTCATTTTAAATTCTTTGAACAACAGGAATCTCAAGACTTGATTGAGGAATCATTCCCAATAATAGGAGACACGCCCTAAAGTTTTTCCCTTCAACTTTACTCATGTGAATAACACCTATTTATTCTCTTGTTTCTCTTGTGGCATTTATAGCAGGGCTTCCCTGGTGGCTCAGTGGTAAAGAATCTGCCTGCCAATGCAGGAGATGTGGGTTCGATCCCTGGGTCAGGAAGATCCCCTGAAGGAGGAAATGGAAACCAAGTGCAGTATTCTTGCCTGGAGAATCCCCGTGGACAGAAGAGTCTGGTGGGGCTACAACCCACGGGGTCGCAGAGTGGGACATGACTTGGTGACTAAACCACAACAAGGCATTCATAGCTTTTCAGGATAGGACAGCAGGCAGCTGGGCCACCGTCCCACGCACTCCTGTCTCCCCAGGCCCCCTTTAGTCACTGCAGATCTGAAATTACCTCCAGGAGCTGCCCAGTGGGGCTCAGTGGAGGTGAAGACAAAGTGGGTAATTACTCAGGATTTACAACCCAAATAATTGGATGGTTCCAGGAGAGTCTTTCCAAGCTAATTTGAGCTTACCTTGGTAGGTTATTTTAAGGATTTATAGTAGAGATCATTAGGCATTTTTTAAACTACTGCTCAAACTGCTCTAAAGAATTGAAAAATACATCTATCTAAGGGAAATGAAAAGGACGACAGGAAAGGAAATGCCAGTCGAAAATAACAGTACGGCTCGTGCATCAACAAATGTGAAATTCAGTAAAGATTAATATTAAGATCATTAAATAACCCACCAAAACATTCTCCGTCTACTTATTTCTCTGCCAAACGTTAAAGAAGAGGAGAGAGAGAGACAGCCCACTTTTTGCAGCCCATTCCCCCCACAATACCTGAAAGCACTGATGGAAAAGGGGGCTCTTTTTATTAAGCGCTGCTTCCCCGTGGTGAGGTTCATCTGCTTCATTTCTGTGCACAGAGACAAAGAGGTGAGTCACGGGAACACACTGGGCGACGCCACGTCACGAAGCTTTGCAGCCGCACAATCGGATGGTCAAGGACCACGGGCTTCAGGAGCAGCTGCCAGCACCAGCCTTATTAGGGATACCTGACCACACGTCTGGTTATCAGCTTCCCTGCTTGATCTAAGCTAACACAGGAGGAGGCCACCCTCACACGCGGCTCAGTACGTAGGGTCTATTTCTTTTCGTACCGTGCTTGAGTCAAACACGTGAACAGAGAGGGGTTCTCAACTTTGGAAAATTAGAAGTACTAGGAAGAGAAAGAAAGTACTGAATCTTCTGACTGGCTTCTTTAATGTTTGACTGTTTCAAAAATTTTGGACATAACAACAAAAACAAAAAAGATACGTTACCATGATAAAACTTGCACAACTCACAGTTTCAAAAATTTGTACATTCCTTGCCTTCTCTATAAATTGTACACCTAAACCGAAACAATAGAAAACCTAGCTAGACTCAATACAGACTTACACGAGGGATGCAGTGCTAAGAGGCTAATGGACTGACTGATGTATCACTTTCTTCTCTCCTCTCTTTCTCAGCCATGGCGGTATTTGCCAGGTCCGCCTCATCATCCCCACCGAGGTAGGCGCTAAGTCTTACCGAGGGGATTCTGGTCAGTTCACCACCTTGTCTACGTGGATGTCATCCCACGCCAAGAGGAGGTGGTCCACGCAGCCGGGCTGCTGCTGTGAGAAGTGTGCTCACCCCTCCTGTACGCCTAGGCTCTGCACACGCTGGCACAGCCACCACGCAGTGAGAAAGCAACGTCGTCTCAGCACACGGAGTTAAGCCTGTGATGCCTTCACCTTATACCAGCTTGTCTTGAGCTTACTTCTCATCAGTTTTTTTATAAAGAGAAGCTGAGCTGGCTTGTGACAAAATGATGGGGACTAATTTTGCCAATGTACGTGGGAAATGCTAATACCTACACTTTCGAAACAGTGTCATTACATAGAGGGGTGTGAGCTGGTGTTTATGTGACTCTTGTTCTTTGATAGACTTCCTTTTTTTTAAATAAACTGCACTGTCCAAGAGAAATGCTCCCCCAGATACAGTTCACTAGAAAGTATTCTTTCAAAGACTCGTGGCTTGTTGGAGCACCGACCAAACGCTTTGACGAGTCCTGCCCTCCACGTGAAGCTTGAGGTCTGCACGTCATGACGTCTCAGTGCAGCTTCAACACTGACAGGTGTGCACCAGCCTCACGCGTCCACCAGCACCTTCTGTCTAAGACAAGTGTCGGGCCCCTTAAAGGCAGCCAATTTGCCTAATGTAAAAAATGCTATGCTTAGTCAGCACTGCTGCTGCTGCTGCTGCTAAGTTGCTTCAGTCATGTTCAACTCTGTGCGACCCCATAGACGGCAGCCCACTGGGCTCCCCCATCCCTGGGATTCTCCAGGCAAGAACACTGGAGTGGGTTGCCATTTCCTTCTCCAGTGCATGAAAGTGAAAAGTGAAAGTGAAGTTGCCCAGTCGTGTCCGACTCCTAGCGACCCCATGGACTGCAGCCTACCAGGCTCCTCTGTCGATGGGATTTGCCAGGCAAGAGTCCTGGAGTAGGGTGCCATTGCCTTCTCCGTAGTCAGCACTAACTCTTGATTAAAAACAAATAAACAACTCTGGGGGCATAGCAGTCATTGGAGACTTGGCTGCATCAATGTCTTAGTGGACAATTTAACCCCCTTCAGCATGTCTGGGCCTTGGCTCCTCTAGGGGAATCTCCTGAGTTTCACTAGCCCCCTACCCCCCACCACAGCCAGCGCTCACTGTTATAAGGACTCCAGTCTCAGGAACCAGGAAAGAACACCTGACCTGGATGACAGAGCTGTGTGGCAGCACAAAGGCACTGTTGTTAAGAAAGCCGCCCTCCCTCCAGGTCCTGTTTGCCTCTGAGCAGTAAACAGCTGAGGCTGGCAACTGGAGAAGGCAGTGTGAGTGCAAGAGGTTTGTCAAGGGGTCCCTAAAAGCATGCCCTTGGATTTCATCACAGATGAATGTCCATCCTGGATTAATTTCATCACAGATGAAATCCAAGTGGGGCTGATTTCCAGACTAGCTGGCTAACCCATGAGAGAGCCAGAAATCAGAAAGTGGCTGAAGGCGATGTCCACTGAAGAGTGGTTTTCTAGGCAAGACACCAAGAGATGGGTCATTTGGCTGAACTTTGGCCTTAAAACTAGAACCGGCCACCTAGGACTTTGTCACGTAACTGCTCTGGTTGATCCTGAAATCACCTGATGGCTCCTACCTATTTCAAGAGACTGAAAGGATAAGGAGCAACACAATGGCTTAGAGGCGTTTTGTCTTCCTTAGGTGAGAAACATTATATGAACTCAAGAGATACGAAACTCTCAATATATATCAGTATCTATAAGCATATGAACACACCTTTATAAAAGGCAAATCCAAAAGATCGTAAATGTTGAATTTTTGTAGAGGCATCTTTATGTGTTACAAAAAGGGTTCACTTTGCCGTTTGCAAATATTAATATATCAACTAATCCTGATCTGCAGAACTGTAGATTTCACCATATCAACACACTAAGAACACACAACTATTAGGGGAAAAAAACATACCTGCAAAGTCTATCTTGTAGCTGAATTTGGAAGTGGTAAAAGAAATGGAGCCACAAGGGTTTGCTTTGAAGCTTTTTTCGATATCTTCACTGCTAACTGAACACTGAATGTTGGTATCCGGCTTTAAGACAAACCAGAAAATTCATTTACCAGCTGTTCACAGAAACGGCTTGGCCACAGAGGCAGGTACTGGGGGACAAGACAGAGAATGGAGGGACAGAGGAAACTTGCTGACCTGTCCTAGTCACCAACACATGGGGAGAATCGGCTAAGACAACATGTGGGCAAAGGCTTAAGGATTTTCAGCACACACACACAAAAAACTTTAACGACTGGTTATAAGGCCTTTTTCCAAAGTATTGCAATATTTTCAGATTATTGCCAAAATGACACATCTTAAGTGGCTCAAATCAAATCTTTTAAGTAGCCTTGTAAGTGAAAAAAGAAAAAAGACCACAAACTTTTGAGTGTGGGCTCACGTCTCAGCTTAACTGTTAATTAACTGTGTGACTCGGGACCAGTTACATTAACTTTCCTGAGTTTCCCAGTCTTTGGCTGTAAGAGAGTGTTAGCATCTGCTTTCAGGCTGCTATGAGGCTGGAGGAGAACACATATCTACACCCTCTGACTTGATACTGGGAGCACAGAGGCGCTTCATGCAGGCTTGGTCTCTTCCCTGATCATTTGTCCACCAAACCAGGCCTGGCCTTGCGCACACATGCCCAGCCCACACACCCCGCAGACACGCTCATCCCGCAGACACGCTCACCCTCTGGACACACAGAAAACATACACCGTACCTTCTAAGAAAACACTGAAAATCTGGGGAAGGGGAGAGGAGCCAGAAGAGTTTGACTTTTTTTTTAGTTCCGCTCTCTGACTTCCCTAAGGTTTGGTTTCTGGCGGGTGCAGCTTCTACTGATTTTTCACGCGAGCATGACGACGCTCCGCGTTTAACCCCCGCCCCACCCAGAGGGGCGCTACCTGAAACATGTGCCACTTGCCACACTCCGCCAAGTAAAACCAGCCCCACTGTGTGTCTGACGTGTCCATCTCATCCACCTCGCTGTCTGTCGTCTTGGATAAGAATTCTTCTGCTTTGTGAAACATCTCCTGAAGTGCCGGAGAGAGGAAGAGATCGTTTTCTTAGCAACCAGTGCACTGTTTACACATTACTTTTTTTTTTAATTTTTACTTATTTAATATATTTACTTGGCTGCAGGTCCAGGGGGCGCTAGTGGTAAATAATCCACCTGCCAATGCAGGAGACTTAAGAAACGCAAGCTTGATCCCTGGGTGGGGAAGACTCCCTGGAGGAGGAAATGGCAATCCACTCCAGTATTCTTGCCTGGAGAACCCCATGGACAGAGGAGCCTAGCAGGCCACGGTCCATAGGGTCACCAAGGGTCGGACATGACTGAAGTGACTTAGCATCCACACCGCATCTTGGTTGTGGCAATGTGGGATCCCGTTCCCGAACCAAGGATTGAACATCGGCCCCCTGCATTGGGAACACTGAGTCTTAGCCACTGGACACCATGAAGTTTCTACACATCATTTTTCTTCTCACAAAGATCTGTAATGTCAACTCTGATGCTGACAAACAGCATAGTGTCTTGCATATTGGCTCTGAAGATAAACATGTAAAATGATGAATATCACATTTGCACATCAGACATGGAACATAAAGTTCCAGTTTTTAGCAGCAACTGCTGGACAAACAGTTTGGAGGTTTTGGATTAACTGCTTATAAGAGAAGTTCCCAGAGTGGGCTGTTTAGGAAAAAAAAGAGGAAAGCTTCAGTGTGCATGCTCAGTCTCTAAGTCACGTCTGACTGTTTTGCGACCCTAGGACTGGAGCCCGCCAGGCTCCTCTGTTAGATTTCCCAGGCAAGAACACTGGAGCGGGTTGCTGTTTCCTTCTCCAGGGAATCTTCCCAAGGGGTCAAACCCAAATCTCTCATGTCCTCCACTGGCAGGCAGGTTCCTTACCACTGTACCACCTGGGAAGCCTCGATTCAGTCTGCGATTATGAAGTAAACCACAAATTTTAGTTTTACGCTTAAACTGTCCACAGTCTGTTTAAAAAATCTTGGTGTTTAATTAAAAAAAAATATTGACGATCATTGCTTAACAAATATGACAATCAATCAGACACTTGGGTGGATGCATCGATGTCCCTGCCACCACTTAAGCAAGCTGTATCAGCACCAAGAAGCACTCCAGCTTCTCAGTTTAGCGCCGAGAAATGTGGCTTATCCTCTGTTCATGTATTTGGCTGAAGGATCCACGCTACCACTACTAGTTAAAACCAAATACTGACACATTTGATTTTTGTTTTAAACGTTCGTATTTCGGGAACTCCCTGGTGGTCCAGCGGCTGAGACTGAAGAGTTTTCACTGCCAGGGCCCGACTCAATCCCTGGCTAGGGAACTAAGATCCTGCAAGCTGTGTGGCGTATCTTTAAAAAAAGCAATTAATTTTCATATTTCATTTAGTGGCATGGAAAGATGTTTGTAAAATATAGTATTGAGAGTACAAAGAAGGCTATAATAAATGGAAACAGTATGATCCAATTTTAATAAAAATATACATCTATCTTTACCCACATAAATGTGTATATGTCTATATATGCACACGTGTATATGCATACACACAGAAAAGTCCAAATGGATATACGTTTAACACGGCTTTTTCTCTGAATGTTAGGATAATAATAGTAATAATAGTAACCCTTATATAACTCTTCAGTTCAGTTCACTTCAGTTCAGTCGCTCAGTTATGTCCGACTCTTTACGACCCCATGGACTGCAGCATGCCAGGCCTCCCTCTCTAACACCAACTCCCAGAGTCCACCCAAACTCGTGTCCATCGAGTCAATGATGCCATCCAACCATCTCATCCTCTGTCGTCCCCTTCTCCTCCTGCCCCCAATCCCTCCCAGCATCAGTCTTTTCAAATGAGTCAGCTCTTCGCACCCGGTGGCCAGTGCTGGAGTTTCAGCTTCAGCATCAGTCCTTCCAGTGAACACCCAGGACTGATCTATAGGATGGGCTCTTCCTAGTTGCCAGATGCTGTCCCCAGTACTGCACGAGCAACACTCACAACAGCCCTGTAACATAGGTACTATTACTACCCCACATTTATAAATGAGAAGGTCACAACAGGGAAGCCAGGGTTCAAACCCAGGCAGTGCAGACCCAGGGTCTGTGCACTTCCACACGATGGAACACTGCCTTATATTTCCTTATCAATGACTTTATAATCTTGTCTATATCATGTACATGTTATTATTTTTGAAAGTTTTAAACACTTTTGGATGGAGAATGTGATGAAGAGGAGGTCACCAGAAAAGAGGGAAAGAGGTGAGTCATGAAGATTCAACTTTACCTAGAATGTAGCTTTCTTTCCTCATTCTCTAAGGGTTTTTAAATTACTAAATTTGCACAGCTAATATATGAAAATATTCTCCTTGCAAAAAAGCAGAACATTCAAGATAAAGCTAAAGACTTCTTTGACCATCACTTCCCTTCCTGGTGGCTCTCACCTGCTTTCTCCACGGTTAATCAATACTATTCACTTAACTGTGTATCATTCAGACTTTGCTGTGTGTGTGTGTGTGTGTGTGTGTGTGTGTGTGTATGTGTGTGTGTTTCATCATACACACACACACAAAGTTAAACGGTTACTGATGATTTGTCAAAACTTTAATTTCCTGTATCTCTGATTTTTTTTTTTTTTTGGCAAAGAATATGTAGTACTTGGGTAATTTGGAAAAAATTTCATTCTTTAAAGTATCCAGAAGTGGTTTCACCTGGGCTAAGCTTCTATGCCCTTGTTGAGAAACCTTCTATGCCCGGTTTCCTTCTCACAGACCTGAGATGAGAAGATCCTTCTTCCCTGGCTGCTGGGAGACATGACGCCCAGTCCTGCAGAGTACCAAGCACAGTACCTGAGCACAGGGGATGGGGCTTGTTATTTTTTCATTCCTGTTTGGAAACTCTCTCCAAGGAATGCTTTGTAATTATGTTCAGGAATTTCCCTTCATGTTTTAAAGTGGATTGGCTGCTAAGAAATTAAAACCAGAACACCCTCAGAGCAAGAGCTGTAGATTTAGGCTCTGCTGTGTGGCTCAGTAGGTAAAGAATCCATCTGCCAACGCAGGAGACACGGCCTTGAACCCTGGGTCAGGAAGATCCCCTGGAAGAGGAAACGGCAACCCACTCCAGTGTTCTTGCCCAGAAAATCCCATGGACAGAGGTGCCTGGCAGGCTGCAGTCCGTGAGGTCGCAGAGTCAGTTGTGATTTCGCAGCTGAACACACAGCACCTGCATTCCACCTTATATATTTTACCAGGAATAAAGGCAGTGATTTAAATTTTAAGATCAGCTGTGTAAGTTATTCACAGCGCCTACTCTTCCTTATGATTTACTGTTCACCTAATTTGCCCATTTACACAGAAAGCAACAGTGACCTAAATTTAGTTTTTCTTCCGAAAATAACTTGAAAAATTGGGAAGGATGAATTTCAAGGAAATAGTTCAGATAAATATTTGGCTTATGAGTTCCATCGAGGAGAAAAGGGATGGGAAGTAGAAAAGCCCCCCGGACACAGCATACAAGCAACCGGTGTGCTGCAGTGCGTCACACTAACCCAGGACCACACTGTGAGCCAGGTCATGAGGGGGCGTGTTCACCAAAGTCCTTTCCAGGAGGCCCGTCAAAGGCAGCTGTGTGTGTGTCAGCAGGTCAGAGGGGTGCCCAGGACAGACTTGTCTTATCATCCCTGTACAGAGAGGGCCATACCACAGGCTGGTACCACTGCCCTAAGGAGCTTCAGATTTTATAAAATTCCTCGTCAACTTACACTAATGTTTTCCTCCACAATCCAAGGCACAAGAGAAGTCATTATTCTCCAATTAATGTTGGGGGGGGGGGGAATGAAATAGAGGAAAGATAATTACATTGTCTAGAATCACACAGCTGGCAGTTCAAAGAAGATTCTAGAAATACCCGAGGCCTCTGGAGCGTCGGTTCTTCCCTAAGATGCCAGCCCCCTGTCTCTTCTCTCCTCTGGGGCTAAAGGTGAACGTGACTGCTTTGCTTCACAGATGTTATGACTTTCTTTCTATAGACTCAGTTCACAAGACTAACTTGTATAGTTTTCAACAAGTTCACCCTCCAAAGGAATGACTAGTGTATATAATTAGGCTCAAAGAGGTAAGTCAAGCTTCAGTGAATACCTTTAAAATACTGTAACCACGGAAGTAATGTATCGAGGTTATGATACATTTATAGGCAACAAAAGGAGTGTGTACAAGCTGTCCACCAGAGAGGAGGCAGTCAATAAATGTCAGCGAGATGGGTTCGATCAGCCAGGATGCCATACTCTGCTTGATCTTCTGGTTAACTGGAAGACAATGATACTTCCTGCACATCAGGCTGAGGAGAAAAAAAAAAAGTTAATGTAAAGTGGAAAAAAACGGTTTGTAAATTTTCAAGTGCAATGCGTATGCTGGAGGAGCCCGTCTACAATGCTAGCTTTTCCAAAGGGAATATTTATGGGGCCTGGGAGCAATCAGTTTGGATCATCAAATTGAAAGGCCAGGTGGAAGATAAGTTTAAAGTCAAAATCCTGGCCTGTGAGAGAAAAATGACATTCCAGATGGCTAAAACCCTCTGATGAGTTTATTAAAGTAAGTATCACTTGTTTGGTTAGTATAAACATAACACCTTGAGGAAATAATATTTGGTAATGAAAACCTCCTTGTTTCTTATATGTGTCAAAGCATGAACTGTTAGTCGATCAGTTGCATCCAACTCTTTGCCATCCCATGGGCTGCAGCCTCCTCTGTCCATGGGATTATCCAAGTAAGAATACTAGAGTGGGTTGCCATTTCCTGCTCCAAGGAATCTTTCCAACTCAAGGATCAAACCTGGGTCTCCTGCACTGCAGGCAGATTCTTCACCATCTGAGCCACCAGGAAAGCCCCCCTTATTATAGGAAGAAGGTCCAAAACTAGGCATCAAAAGCTTAGAAACAGGGTGGAACTTCTGGAATGACAAAACTGCATTTTAACTGGTGGACATTATTTTAAAGAACAACAACATTTAGTCTCTGGAAACTATCCTAAGAGCATAAAGCAAAAGAAGTATTTGCTCAAGAAAATCTACGAAGTCTCAGAGCAGGCAAGGGAGGGTCTGGCCTTTGAGCTGAGGTCTGCTCCATCAGCCCTGCTCCCCCTGCTCTGTGTTGCAGACAAGAAGACAGGGGTTTCCTCTCTGTCCAGCTGCTAGTCTGGGGCTACGACACCCTGGAAGGGGCTGCCTGCCCCCACGTGCGAAAGGTCTATTTCGGGCAGACAACACCAAGGACTCGTCTCCTTTCCTCTACCCAGCCCCCACTCATTTGGTGGAAGCTCCCGTCCAGACCCAACATGCTGTGAATACGGGGCCCTGACTGCTTCCACCTAGTCTGCTCCCAGGGTAAAGTTTTCATGGCAGGAGGAGTAAGTCAAGACGACCGAGGGCTGTCATCTCCCCTCTCGCCCAGTGCCCACTCAGAGGAAGGTGGCACTCTGGGAAGAACAGGCTCCCATCTCCAGTTCCAGGCACAGTGACACTGGGGTTCTATTTACCGGAGCAAAGGTACACCCCTGCTTAGGGTGCAGAGATCCATGTATCTGCCTGAGGGGGCTGGCTCTACATGAACAAAGAGTAGAGAACCTCATGCCTAAGAACATTATTGGAAAAAAAAAATAGCAATCTTTTCATGAAATTAAGGAGAAGCTCTGATATAAGCAGAATGGCAGACTAGTCAAAAAGTTAACATAGAGAACCAGGGAAAGCCAACAAGAGCCCACATGGAATCAACAGTGGCAGTGGGAAGGCTGTGCGCAAGCTCTAGGCTGTACCAACCCAGGAGTGGTCAGAGCAGGTCCTGGGGCCGATGTGACATCTCCAAGGCTGCACACCAATCCATCAGCATGGGGGGAATCTCACTGGCACAGGGGCTTAAACATTTCTTCTAACAAAACACCGAGTAAACCGCCCTTTTCCACAGAGTCTTTTATTAAAAAATCAGTTGTCCATGTTTGTGGGCCTACTTCTAGACCTTCTATTCTAATAAACATTTTTTCTATTTTGAATACACGGTTTTGAGTGGAGTTTCATGTCATGTTGCTTGCTCAGTCGTGTCCAACTCTCTGAACTGTAGCCCGCCAGGCTCCTTTATCTATGGGATTTTCCAGGCAAGAATACTGGAGTGGGTTGAAATTTCCTCCTCCAGGGGATCTTCCCGATCCAGGGATTGAACCCACGTCTCTGGCATCTCCTACATTAGCAGGTGGATTCTTTACCACTAGTGCCACTTAGGAAGTCCAGTTTCATACTCAATCTTTTAATCAGGTAGCATTCAGTTCAGTTCAGTTGCTCAGTTGTGTCCAATTCTTTGCGACCCCATGAACTGCAACACGCCAGGCCTCCCCGTCCATCAACTCCTGGAGTCCACCCAAACCCATGTCCATTGTGTCGGTGATGCCATCCAACCATCTCATCCCCTGTCGTCCCCTTCTCCTCCTGCCCTTAATCGTTCCCAGCATCAGGGTCTTTTCAAATGAGTCAACTCTTTGCATGAGGTGGCCAAAGTATTGGAGTTTCAGCTTCAGCATCAGTCCTTCCAATGAACACTCAGGACTGATCTCCTTTAGGGCTGACTGGTTGGATCTTCTGAAGAGTTTTCTTCAACACCACAGTTCAAAAGCATCAATTCATCAGTGCTCAGCTTTCTTCACAGTCCAACTCTCACACCCATACATGACCACAGGAAAAACCATAGCCTTGACTAGATGGACCTTTGTTGGCAAAGTAATCTCTCTGCTTTTTAATATGCTGTCTAGGTTGGTCATAACTTTCCTTCCAAGGAGTAAGTGTCTTTTAATTTCATGGCTGCAATCACAATCTGCAGTGATTTTGGAGCCGCCAAAAAATAAAGTCTGACACTGTTTCCACTGTTTCCCCATCTATTTCCCATGAAGTGATGGGACCAGATGCCATGATCTTAGTTTTCTGAATATTGAGCTTTAAGCCAACTTTTTCACTTTCCTCTTTCACTTTCATCAAGAGGCTCTTACAGTTCTTCTTCACTTTCTGCCACAAGGGTGGTGTCATCTGCATATCTGAGGTTATTGATATTTCTCCTGGCAATCTTGATTCCAGCTTGTGCTTCTTCCAGCCCAGCGTTTCTCATGATGTACTCTGCACAGAAGTTAAACAAGCAGGGTGACAATATACAGCCTTGACGTACTCCTTTTCCTATTTGGAACCAGTCTGTTGTTCTATGTCCAGTTCTAATTGTTGCTTCCTGACCTGTATACAGGTTTCTCAAGAGGAGGTCAGGTGGTCTGGTTAGCACTCCAAATTTGTTCTTCTTTCTCAGAACTGCTTTGGCAAGTCTAGGTCCATTCATGTTCGACTGGGATTGAATAGTGAATGAGCTACCTGGAACTGGCATCTCAACAATATTTAGTATTCCAACCCATGAATGAGGTATGTCTCTTGACTTATTTACATCTTCTTTAACTGTTTTCAATAATGTTTTATAGTTTTCGATGTACAGATCCCACACATCATGTACAGATCCCACACATCATTTCTGCAAGATTCATACCTATTTTTGAATCTATTGTAAATGGAACTGCATTTGAAATTTCAATTTCTGATTGAATGTTGTTAGTATGTAGATATATGTTGATTTGGGGATATGGTTTCTGTATTTGGCAACCTTAGTAAACTCACTTATTAATTCTAGAAAACTTCTGGACATTTCATCACATTTCTATATAGGCATCATACAGACAGAAGCTTTCCTTCTTTCTTCTAGCATACAGATGTCTGTTTTTTCTTTTCTGTGCTTTTTCTTGTCTTACTGCACTGGTTATAATTTCCAGGATAAAGGTACATAAACAACAAGCATCACTGCCTCATTCCTGATCTTAGTGGGGAAGCATTCAGTCTTTGACTACTAAGTTTAATATTAGATACAGGTATTTCATAGATGTCCCATGTGTCAGGGGTCCCCAAGGTCAACCTGAGACTCATGAAAGAAGAATTCACAGGACTCAGAGTTGGTCGATTCATGGCTATAGTTTATTACAGTAAAAGTATACAGAGTGAAATAAACACCAAAAGGAAATTGGATGGGATAAGTCCAGAGGAACCATGTTCAAGCTTTCAAGTGTCCCTTCCCACTGGAGTCACACAGGACACTTAATTCTCCCAGAAACTCTGTGGGCAACAGAGGGCTGCCCACCAAGGACATTCACCTGAGCCTAGGTGTCCAGGGGTTCTACTGGGTATTGGTCATGCAAGCATATAGCACCTGTGTGGGTGACCCACCTCAGCTGCCAAAGTTCCAGACCTCCAGAAGGTTAGAACTCACCATCAATCACATTGCTAGTATAAACTATCTGGACACTGATGGAGCATGGCTGAAGATCGCGACCATGCAATTGCACTCATTAGATAACCAATTCCAAGAGTTCAGTTCTTTGGAGTTCAGCAAAGGACAGTCATGAAAACAGGTATTGGTCATTGCACATTCTTGAGAATGTGCAGAGTTTGAGCAGCCCAGGCCTGTTCAGTTAACCTTTTCTGTACACCCCTTCTCAGGCTGAGCATGTTTTCTTCTGGTCCTAGGCAGCTCAGAACTTGTATCAGGAATAGATACTGGATTTTGTCAAATGCGTTTTCTGCATGCATTGAAATAATCATATGGTTTTTCATTTTAGTGTATTTGCAGATGAGTTATACTGATTGCTGGGCTTCCCTGATGGCTCAGATGGTAAAGAATCTGCCTGCAATGTAGGAGACCTGGGTCTGATCCCGGGTCAGGAAGATCCCCTGAAGAGAATGGCTACCCACTCCAATATTCTGCCTGAAGAATCCCAGGCACAGAGTCCATGGGGTCACAAAGAGTCAGACATGACTGAGTGATTAGCACATACTGATTGCTATTCAAATATTAAACAAACCTTGAATTTGGGGGATAAACACCATTTGGTAATGATGCATTAACCTTATATATTATTAGGTCTGATTTGTTAAAATTTCCTTTAGAATGTTTGTGTTTACATTCATTAGGGATGTTGATCTGTAGTTGTCTTATAGCGTCTTTGATTGGTTTTGGTATTGGCATGGTGACAGTTTCATAGAATGAGTGGTGAAGTATTACCTTAACTTTAATTTTCTGAAAGTCTGTGCAAAATTGTTATTATTTCTTCCTTAAATGTTTATAAAAATCACTGGCAAGCAACTGCACTTGCAGTTTTCTTTGTGGGTAAGTTTTTTCTACAAATTTAAATTTTTTAGTAAATACTGGGCTATTTGTGTGATTTATTTCTTGAGGGTGCTTTGGTAATTTGTGTCTTAGAGAGAACATGTCAATTTTATCTCAGTCATCACACTAACTGACATTCAGTTGTTCATAACAATCCCCTTACTATCCTTTCACATTTGTAGAATATGTAGTGATACTATCTCTCTCATTCTCAATATTGGTAATTTGTATTCCCTTTTTCTATTTTTTCTTCTGGTTTCATTTTCTCTGTTGTTTCATTTTCGTGATTTTCACTCTAAACTTTATCTCTTTGTTCCTGCTTTAGTTTAATTTGCTCTTCTTTTTCTCATTTCTTAAGGAGGAAGCTGTGGTCACTGATTTGTGGCTTTTTTTATATATAAGCAGCTATAACTATAAATTTCCCTCTGAGTACTGCTTAGCAGCATACCACAAATTTGATAGGTTTTCATCTTCTATTTTCCCTTATTTCTTTAATCAATGAGTTTTGTAAGGTTACTATTTACTTACCAATACTTGAGGATTTTTACAGATCTTTTGTTTACTGAATTCTAATTTAATTCCATTTCACTCAGACAGCATACCTATGACCCCAATTCTTTTAAATGTATTTAGACTCCGTTCATGGCCCAGATACATGATCTATATTGCTAAATATTCTCTGTGTAGTTAAAAAAAGAAACGTGTATTCAGCAGTTGTTGGATGTAATTAATGGTCTATAAATATTGATCAGCTGAAGCTGATGTTGATAATGTTGTTCAAGTCTTCTATACCCTTGCTCATTCCTAACTACTTATTCCATCAATTATTGAGACAGGAGTATTAAAATCTCCAACTAAAACGGGATTTGTCTATTTCTCCTTAACAGTTTTACTAGTTTTGTTTCATGTATCTTGATACTCTGTTATTGGGTGTATAAATGTTTAAAGTTGTTTCTGATGAACTGACTTCTTTATCATTAGGATATGGCATTCTTTATAACTAATAATACCATTATCACTGAAACCTACTATAATATTAATACCACTCTTTCTCTCAACTAGAGTTAGCACTGTGTATCTCTTTCCATTTAGTTTTATCCTACTTGTGTCTTCATTTTCCATGTGTGTTTCCTGTAGACAATTTACAGCTGGGTTTTGCTTTTTAATCCAATCTGACAATCTGCCTTCTAACTGGGATGTTTGGAGTATTACTTACTATTATTGATTGGTTAGGTTTATCATCTTGCTATTTGCTTTTTACTTGTCCCCTGTTCTTTGTCCCCTTTTCATCTTTTTTTTTCAATCTTCTTTTCGGTTGAGTGCTTTGGGGATTCCGCCTCTTCTCCTGTGGAGGCTTACTAACTATAACTGTGTGTCTACACACACTGTGCTTGTTGGTTCCCTTTCCAGGCACGCTAACACCTACTCTAACTCGGGTTTGCCAGCTTCTGGCCCAGTATCTCCTACCACTGTCACAGACGGACACACGCACGCACACAGGCACTTGCCAGGACCTCCAATGAGCTGTCCTCAGTCCTGTGCACGTTTATCAGACCTTATCTTATTTAACCTCTCAGTAACACTTTACCCATTAATCTAAACTACTTTTTTCTCAGTCTTCATTGAATCACACTCTCCAAATCATCTCAGATTTCTGGCCATGATCCTCAACTGTTTGCATCTTTACATCTATTCATGCTATCACTTGACAGGTTCCTGGTGCTCGGTCCTAGTCCCTTTTTGTCTTCCTTAGCATCTTTAAAACATGGTCCTTAAGAATTAGGAAGTAGTTCAAAGGCATTTTCAGAGAAAAAAAAGTAAAGGAAGAAATTTGTTCACATGCAGTTTGCAAAGTTGAAATATAAGCTTAATAATGATTTTCACAAAAATCCTTTATTTTCTTACCATAACGCCTATGTTCGGTCTGTGTTAATCAGCTCATATAAGCTGGTGTTCAGCAAATATAATGGTGTAAAAACAAATAAACTTCCACACAATTTTCAAACAGAGCCCAAATCAATCTCCTTTGTTGATAAGGATACAGAGGAACCCAGGCTAAACAGGCATTACCCAGCTAAAATGGGCAAAAGTCTTGATATTGCTGAGAACCTGTCAATCCAAATTTAATGCCCAATTTAACTGCTGTGACCAAAAAAAAACAAGCTCTTGACAAAATTTCTTTATTAAATTACTCTGTTGGAAGTCACATCTTATCAATGGCACATGATACAGCAGAGCGATTGTTATCACTTGAGTGTTTCAACATGTATTTAGTTTTAAAATTGAACAGACTACAAGAGAGAAAATACAAATCCATTCTTGTAGCACATGTAGTATGTAACAGGGTAGGAGAACTCAACAGCCTTCTGTTCTGTTTACTGATGGGAACTCATGGTACAAGGGAAGTTGGCTTTCATTCAGGCAATGATACTTTTGTGGGCTGTGACGCGGGCTGGAAAAGGTGCAATCCATTCACAACTAAAAGAGCTCAAGCTATACAAACAGCAAGGAAATGTGCTGCTGGGTTCCTAAATGATGCTTAAACATCTGGGACACTCAGAAGGCAGCGATGCGCCTCCCGAGTGTAACTGGGTGTGGAAGGAAACAGTGAAAACCAAGTACCAGCAAATCCTGCCACCTCAGAGCACGTGCTTTCAGACGCTGAAGGAAGAAATGGCAGTGTCTGTAAGATTCCTCTTCCCACCTGATTTACCGGCTGCCAAGGATAAAAGTGCTGACAAGAGTTGCTGAAGGGAGGGATGAGATTAAAAACACTTCTTCGTGATACGGATTAAGCCTATGGTCAAGCTTGATTTCCAGAGGCCTACGGAAGTGATGCTGAAACACAGTCAGCATCGTAAATAACGGCAACCTACTAGTCCAAGGCCAAAACATCGCTAAACCCTTTTTTACCCTAAGTTTTAATGCTGAGAATACAATACTAGATTTCACAAAGTCACCAAACTATGCTGGAAATGGCTCAATTGCTAGGCTCTGATTTCTTCCAAGAATCTGATGGTTTTCCTGACTCATTGGAGAGGAAGACTGACCTTAGTATTGTGAATATATAAAGAACACAACCAGTGTTACAAGAGAACAGGAACAGATACTTTCCAGAAACTGAAGCAGTCCAAGAATCCACTTGTTCCCATCTTCCAAACATCCTGGCTGGTTGAATCCTACAGTTATCTGATACTATAAGTGTGTCAATTTGGTGACTGTGTTGACCTGGGTTGACCCACCCTGCTCTCCTCAACCCTGGACCACACACTACAGCTCCCTAAGTGCCTCCCCACGGTCCTTCAGATGTCCATCTGTGCAAGTTCTAGTCACTGCCAGAACAAACGACCACCAATTCAGTGACTTATAAGAACACACTTTCTCATCTCACAGGTCTGTTGCGGTCTGATGTGGGACTCACAGGCTAAAATTAAGATGGGCTTGGTTCCCACCTGGAGGCTGCTGGGGGGCTCAATTTCCTCGGCTTTTCCAGCTTCTAAAAGCCGATCGCACTGCTTGCTTTACGGCTCCCTTAAGTCCATCTCCAGTCAGCAATGATGCACATCTGTGATTCTTCCTCCAGCCTCACGCTCCCTCTGACTCATTCCTATCTCCATCTTCTGCTTTTAAGGACCCCAGTGATGACGACACTGGGTACACCTGTACAATTCAAGATACACTCCCCATTATTAGTCAGCTGACCAGCAATCTTAACTCCCTTTTGCTCCGTGACCTGACAAGAGTCACACTTTCTGGTGACCAGGATGTGGAGACCTTTGGCAGCCCATCACTCTGCTTCGCATACTCTCTAACACAGAACTCATCTTCCCCACAGCAGCCAGAATGATCTTTGTAAAACCCCTCCTCTGAGGGTAAAGGTCAAATCCTAAACAGGTGCCACAAATCCACACGTGGCCTGTTCCTAACTACCTACCGGCCGGACTCCTGGTTCCTGGCGTTCCAGCCACAGATGGCTTCTCTCTCAAGCTCCTTCCTGCCTCGGGACCTTCGCTCGGGGCATCTCTGCTGTCTGAACAGCCCTCCTCCCCTCCCACGATGACTGTACCTGGCTAAGCCTTGCTCAGTCCCTCAAATCTCTGCAGAAGGAGCTCTCACTGGGTGGCCTAACCGGATGGATCTCCGAGTCCAGCACTAGCTCCTCCTGTTACACATTCCAGTGTGCTTTTTCTTTCAGAGCTTCTACTATGGTTGGAGTTGAATGCTAAGGTGCAGTTATCGGTGTAATGTCTGCCTCACTGCATAGACCGCAAACCCACAAGGGCCAGGCCTGCTGGGTTGCTCACTACCGTGAACTCTGGGCCTGAGAACTCACTGGCTTATAGTAAGTGCCAAATAAATGAGTGAGCGACCTCAGACCTTATTTCCAAAGCAAGTCTACTCTGGGAGGGGAAGCTGCACGTGCCAAAGGCCTCAACACCCCGCATGAGCACCAGGCCAGGGGGGGCTCCCTCGGTGAACCACCCCACACCATCCCTTCAGGCCTTAACCATGAACACGCACCCCCAGCTTTGTCTCCGACTGTTCTGCCCTGACACCAGACTCACCCCTAAGCCCTGTGCAGTGCCCACCATGCCAATTCCAGGAGGGCCGCATTGTCTTTCTCCTCCTGTTCGTGGGCGGCATCACTAGAAAGTCCTGAATCCCCAGAGATGTCATCACAAAGATTTTCCGCAGTTCAGGAGCCCTTCCTTTAGCTCTGATTTCCTGCAGCCCTCCCCACAGGGTCTTTTCAACTCACTCTAAATCCTACATCCCAAGTTGGAATGGGAAAAGCACTTGTTCTGGGGACAGAAAGCTCTGTGTTGAAAACTGGGCTGTCCTTATTCAGAAAATGCACCCAAGGTTGAGCCTTTGTCTCATCATTAAACAAAGGACAGTAATTTACACCCCCCCCCACCTCACAGAAGTACCGGAGGACCCCGTAAACTAGTCAGTGTTGCCCCCAACCACCAAACATCGCACACATCACACACCTCTCTAAGCTCAGCTAAACCCATTGCCAGAACAATTATAGAGAATGCCAAGACAATGCCAAAGTTCTCGGTGACCTCCCAGCAAGTCAGGTGCTGGGGCAGAGGAGGGGCTGGGGGACCTGAAGTTTGAGTAAGAAAGACAAAAAGTGTACGACTATTCTCTCAAGACGCTGGACACAGAAAGGAGAGAAGTCTGGAAGCACCTGTCAGTTACCAAACCCAAGTGGATGCTGATCTTGAGAACATGTCTGCATAGACACTACACTGTCTAAACTTTCCCTGCGAGGAACCCACCCTACCTCCATCCCCCCTCCAGCCCGAGGGTACGTCTATGAAAGACACTGCCTACTCCACACACACACAGCCACAGATGTCAGCTGCCGCCCCCTACAGCCCTCCACACTCATTCTCTCGCGATGTCCTCACCTAGACTTGACCCACCAGCCATGCTCTTCTTCCATGTCACTCCTCCACTGAAGCTGTACGGGTCATTCTCTCCTGCTTTCGCGGGCTTCAGCTATTTTGCTTCCTCTGTCCTTTCCATGAGACCACATCATGTGACTCGGACACCTAGCTCAAACTGTAAGTTACTTCACTAAACCTACCCAGTCCCCCAGACACCCTCTGGCAACACTGGCCCCATTCAAACTATACCTCCAGCCCTTGAGGATAGGCTCTGACGCGGTCCAGGTTTGCACTGGTCCCTTCCTAGTGTCTGGAGTAAGCAGGTGTTTATCTCGTGTTTGTTGATGGGGTGAAATCATGACTTGACGGCTCAGGGAGCTGGGTTTAGACATGCTACCTGTGAACTCTTGGACAGACAACCAGTAGCTCTGTCCATCGCCCAGTTCAGAGAAGGGGTCAGGATTAATGGCATACATTGGGCAGGCACGGCCATCAGAGTGATACCTGAAGCCTGGGAGTTCAGAAAGACGCACCGAGACAAGAACAAGGGGAAGGTGGAACGTTTCAGGACAGAAGAAGGCAGTGCAGCTAAGCCAAGATCAGGATTCAAGGACAAATCACAGGAAGGAAAAGAAATCCAAAGAAGTACAGTCCCAGAAAATTCCAAAAGAAGAGAGAGGAGGTTGTGAGAAACACTTCCAGTGGCATTAATGCTGCAGAAAGACAGAAGAGGGTCAGGTGTGCAGGTGGCCGTTGTGCATGGTGATCCGTAAGCTCCTGGTGACCTCCCAGCAAGCCAGGTGCTGGGGCAGAGGCAGGGCTGGCGGAGCTGAGGTTTGAGTAAGAATGACAGAAAGTGTAAGACTATTCTCTCAAGATGCTGGACAGAGAAAGGAGAGAAGTCTGGAAGCAGCTCAGCTGTGATGATAAAACAACAGAGGAAAAGGAGGCTTGGCAGGTGGAGTGCCGCGCTGACTTACAAACATCATCACGGCTCCCGCCAAGCGCAGGACAGAGGCAGCGAGGACATGGGTGCTAAGAGTTCCGTGGCTTCCCCACCTGCTTGATCTCGGCAAAGTCATTTCCTCCTCCCTCCGCTACGTCACTAGACTGTTCTCACCGTCCGAGCTAACAAGGGAAAGGGAGTTGCACAAGAGTTTATCACTCTTTATGAACTAAGACCCTGTTACTGCAAGAGATGACTTGTTATCTTAAGAGACGTTTGTCACTTTTCACTTTCTGTCATCAGAGAGAAGCTGGAACTCCCTCCCATGTAATGTTGACACTTAATCTATTTTCAGCAAAGAGGGGTAAGACAATGGCAGAGAGAGCAAAAGGCAGGGCAAGGTCAGGGTACGCAGAGTCAGGCAGTGATGGTGCTCCTTCCAAGTCCTTTCTGCAGATCTTGCCGTTTTCCTAAACTGAGGGACACTGGCCAAGGGCTGCCTCCCCCAGTGGGTGGAGAACTGCCAGGAACCCCCACTGGAACTGAGAACATGCCGCCTGTCAACCGGGTCTGCCTCAGTCGGTGCCTGGCTGGTAAAAGACTTGAACAGAATCACCACCAACCTCATGACTGTCTTGAAAAAGGAAAATAAAACTGTGTGCTGAGATAAAGTTTATTTATAGCTCCTTGGTTTTCTTGTGTGGGGTTTCCCCCCACCCAAGGAAATGCTGCAAGTTCATGGTGATTTTCCACACTCCAAACATGTCTGGGGGACTTTCCAGGTGGAAGGGGGCGGCTGCTTCTAGTATTACCACAGCCAGAGTCAGTGCAGTTATCTCCCCAAAACACTTGCAAGTAGAATACAGTATCACACAGGAGGTGTATTTGCCAGAAGGGATATATTTGCAGATTACAGGTGGCATATCAGAGTCATAGATACTACCAAAACAATACAGGGAGAAATTAGCAGACATCTTCAATTAAAGCAGTTCACTATGCCTTCCTCCACAAAGCAGAATTTATTATACCATTCAATGGAAAGAAATGGTAAACAGTAATTTACACTGGTGGGTAACACAGAGTCATCTGTATTAATCTTTAGGATGCTTTTTTTTTTTTTCATCTTCCCAACTGTGTTTGGTTTAGAGAAACATTAAAATTAATTTTTACTCCAGGAGCACAGCTGGACAGACAATCCAGATGCTTCTTCTATTAAAAGAAACTAACAAATTGCCAGAGGAAACCCAAATGCAGGATGCTGGCTGTATTTATACAGAATAGACCTGGGTTCAGTCCCTGGGTTGGGCAGATCTCCTGGAGAAGGGAAAAGCTACCCACTCCAGTATTCTGGCCTGGAGAATTCCATGGACTATGTAGTCCATGGGGTCGCCAACAGTTGGACATGACTGAGCAACTTTCACTTCACAAACTGTCCTTATTGATAGTATTCATATGCTCAGAGGAAGAAAAACAGTATCAGTAAGAAAACACAGGACCATTAAGACATATTAGAGTGGCAAGACAAGGGTCAGAAGAAGAATGTGGGTTTGTAGGTGCAAAGTTCATCACAATTAACAAAAGTCAGTCTGCTCTACTGAAATCAAGCAAAATCGCTAGAGTGATTTCAGAGAAAACCAAGCATTCCTTCCAAAGAAGTGAGATAATGCCATAACAAACTAAATACAGGAGATATTCACTAGCGCCTCTATAACCCTCACAAACACACCAGTGACCCAATAGTGAATTCTGATATGTACGTTATGGAGAAAGAGAAAAAAAAAATGGAGCAAAGGAGTCTTCCCAGTGTTGATACAATGGCCTTTGTGAATTCAAGGGGCATTTACTGAGCACCTACTATATGCCAGGCTCTCTTCCCTAGTCTTTGGATGCCACAGGAAACAAAACAGACAAAAATCTCTGCCCCTGTGGAGCTTACAACATAATGAAGGATTTAAGACATGTGACTTTGAGCAAGACATGTACTTAGATGAGTAAAGATGTGTTATGGAGAAACCAGGAAGAGGACAGCCAATAAAAACTGAATACACACACACACACATAATAATAACATATGAAACTGACTGATGACAGCGAAAGTGAATATATAAGCAGAATACATTCTCACAATCTGCAATTATTTTTGCTAAAATCAAAACCCGGCAATTACTTTCCTCTGATGTGGCCTTATATTAGAGGATTCTATGTCTGAGCCAAAAAAAAAAAAAGTCTTAAATGATGACCATCATTACATGAAGGTCTGGGATGGAACCACAACATGCAGCGAAAAAATCCAGACCAACAGACTAGTCTCTACTGGGGAAAAACATGGAAATTTACTGATAACTCTCTTCTTTACCTGGAAATATATTCCAGGAACGAGGAAGATGTAGTACTGATGACAGAAAAGGAGTTACTGCAAATATGGAAACTGGGTTACTAAAGTAGACTCAGGAATTTCTCTCAATAGACGGAGCAGCTGCACATATTTTGGCCAACAATTCGCTGATACATGATTCTGCCATTTTCCAGTTAACTCAAAGGTGTAAACAGCGTCTAACTGTGTTACCAGGCGACTTCGCCTCTAACAGGAGACTAATAGAAATACTCCTGGCAAACGGACTCCTCTCTTTTAAAGCTGCATATTAAACGAAGGTACAAAAACAAAATAAAAATATATGTAGACACAATGCGAATACCGGAGGGAGAAAGACTTGCAGGGGGAACGCTCCAGGTCACCACTTCTGTCCACCCGGGGGAGAAAAAAAAAATCTAAGAACACACGTTCGCCCCTCCACCCCTCCCACCCGTTTTCCCAGGCTGTCCATCAAAAAGGGGAAAGGCGCCCCGGCGGTTCCTCTTAGGCCCATTCAGGGGAGAGTCCGGGGGGAAAGCCCCTTCGCTTTGGATAGGGGTGAGGTGGAGGGCTGGCAAGTACATCTGAGCCTAACGAAGACTCACAGGTTCGAGGCCCAGGAAACGCCAGCCAGACAGCAAAACTCAGTCTAAAACGACAGTGTGGAGGGATGGGGAGCAGAGTAACCACAGCGAGTCCAAATCAATCACTGGGACGGGACAGACAGCCTGCCCGGCACTGGAGACCCACCAAGCCTTCTCCACTGTTCGCAAGGTGCTGCCGGAGCCGCCGAACCCGGGGCCTCCGCGTTCTCGGAACTCAACAGCCGGCCGGCGGGGCCAGGAGGGGTGCGGGGTGTGGGGGGCGCAGTTCCCGGGAACTCCGCCCGCCCTCTCCCGTCAACCCCGCCCATCGGTCCGCCCCATCCCACCCGGCTACTCACCGGATTCGCTTCCCACATAGCGGTGGCGAAATCGAGCGGAGAGAGCCTAGGGGAAGGGGCCGGCCGCAGGGTCGGGGCACTGGATTTTTCCGAGGGTCCCCGGGAGCCAAGGGACGGAGAGGCAACCTTCTCGTAGGCCTCCTTCTCCCCTGTCACAGGCCGGCGTCTTTGGACCCCAAACCTCCCGACTTCCGGCTGCAGCCGGCCAACCAACGCCGGCCCCGCCCCGTCCCCGGAAGCCCGCCCCGCCCCTGACGCTCCCTTCCGGTCTCGGCGCGGGGTGGGCGGAGCCTGCCAGGGTCTGAGTGGTCCTGGGCTTTTTAAAGGGTTTTCAGTCCAAGCACACGTCCAGGCCTGCAGTTGAAGTGTAACGTCCACTCTGAGAGAACCTCGCTGGCTGTTCTTCCTCTTATATTTATTGATCACCGCGTAGTGACCAAGAGGTAGACAGGCCTGAGAATTAATAGCCCGCAGGACAAGCTTTCCGGAGAAGGCACTGGCACCCCACTCCAGTACTCTTGCCTGGAAAATCCCATGGATGGAGGAGCCTGGAAGGCTGCAGTCCGTGGGGTCGCTGAGCGTCGGACACGACTGAGCGACTTCACTTTCACTTTTCACTTTCATGCATTGGAGAAGGAAATGGCAACCCACTCCAGTGTTCTTGCCTGGAGAATCCCAGGGACGGGGGAGCCTGGTGGGCTGCCGTCTCTGGGGTCACACAGAGTCGGACACGACTGAAGCGACTTAGCAGCAGCAGCAGCAGGACAAGCTTTCATGCTCAGACTCGGTTTCCTCACTCTCAGAACTGAGGTGATAATAGTATCTAAGGGTGTAGTGAGGTCGTTAAAGGCACCTAGCGCGGTATTTGGCAAACAGTAAGTCACCCTGCTTATTTAACTTATATGCACAGTACATCATGAGAAACGCTGGATTGGAAGAAACACAAACTGAAATCAAGATTGCCGGGAGAAGTATCAATAACCTCAGATATGCAGATGACACCACCCTTATGGCAGAAAGTGAAGAGGAACTAAAAAGCCTCTTGATGAAAGTGAAAGAGGAGAGTGAAAAAGTTGGCTTAAGACTCAACATTCAGAAAACTAAGATCATGGCATCCGGTCCCATCACTTCATGGGAAATAGATGGGGAAACAGTGGAAACAGTGTCAGAATAAATTTTGGGGGGCTCCAAAATCACTGCAGATGGTGATTGCAGCCATGAAATTAAAAGACACTTACTCCTTGGAAGGAAAGTTATGACCAACCTAGATGGCATATTCAAAAGCAGAGACATTACTTTGCCAACAAAGGTCCGTCTTGTCAAGGCTATGGTTTTTCCTGTGGTCATGTATGGATGTGAGACTTGGACTGTGAAGAAGGCTGAGCGCCGAAGAATTGATGCTTTTGAACTGTGGTGTTGGAGAAGACTCTTGAG
>NW_011494785.1:2783957-2801046 GCF_000754665.1 Bison bison bison | reverse complement strand
CAGAGACTCTTGAGAGTCCCTTGGACTGAAAGAAGATCCAACCAGTCCGTTCTGAAGGAGATCAGCCCTGGGATTTCTTTGGAGGGAATGATGCTGAAGCTGAAACTCCAGTACTTTGACCACCTCATGTGAAGAGCTAACTCATTGGAAAAGACTCTGATGCTGGGAGGGATTGGGGGCAGGAGGAGAAGGGGATGACAGAGGATGAGATGGCTGGATGGCATCACTGACTCAATGGACATGAGTATGAGTGAACTCTGGGAGTTGGTGATGGACAGGGAGGCCTGGCGTGCTGCAATTCATGGGGTTGCAAAGAGTCGGACACGACTGAGCGACTGAACTGAGCTGAACTGAACTGAAGTGCTCAGTTAATGACGGTTATTTGCCAGGCACTGTGCTAGGCTCCAGAATGAATAAGACTGACCCGTGTGCAGCCCTCATAGAGCTTGGGGTCCAGAGAAACAATAAGGTGTAATTTAGATAAGTAAGAACATGCAGGATGGTTTGTAGGTAGTATGGCATGTACAGGATTCTTTGAAAAAATGATTACCTAGGACAGGGTGTTTGCCTACCCCCTGTGTCGAACCCCCCTACCCTACACCCACCAAGAAATTTAAGCTAAGACTTAAATAGGATGCCCTCCTATTGAAGTTACCTAGGTAAAATGAGCTACAAGAGGGGAAGGATTTTCTAGGCAAAGAAGTACTATCTGCCCGTAGGAAACAAAAAGGAAACAATTTAAGGTCCTTCTGAGGGACTTCCTTGGCAGTCAAGTGGTTAAGGGTTCACCTTCCAATGCTTAGCCTTTGTCAGGGAGCTAAGATCTTACAAACCCCTCCTCCAAAAAACTAAAGTGTAAACAGCGGAAGCACTATTGTAACAATTCAGCAAAGACTTTAAAAATGGTCCACGTCAAAAAAAAAAAAAAAAACTTAAAAAAATATACTTCTGAGCTTTTATATAACTCCACAGATTGAGCTTTTATATAACTCCACAGATTACAATTTTTACTTGTCCAAGAATACCTACAGATTTAGAATCTGATTTTTTTCACTTACTATGAAATATAGGATATACAGATATCCTTCAATCCAATATGTATAGTAAATCTATTACAAAGTGGTGAGGAAAGAATGGATTATTTAGTAAGTAATACCGGGGCAACTGGTTAGCCATTTGACAAAAAATAAAGTGAGGAAAAAAAAAGGTTAAGTAAAGATCCCTGCCCCATAGTTTGGCAATATGAAATTTCCATAATCTTTTATTGAACAATTCCATTTCTAGGAGCTAATTTCAAGGAGGTAAATGAATAAATGTTCAGAAATGGTCTGTACAAGAATGTTTATTGCTACATTTTTTGGAATAGTAAAAACTTGAAATGACTTAAATATCAATCACAATGGATATTTCAAATGTAAATGTGTGTAACGTACATACAAGCTATGGAATGCTGTATGTATTTATCTTGTGTACTACCCCACTGAAAATGTCTTATAGTTTTAATAGCTTATCAACTGATGTCTCTGAAATTTCTATTTTAACGATCATATCACCTACAAATAATGCAGTTTTCACTCTTGCTCTTGCATTGGCCAAAATATCAACACAAGACAAGAAAAAGGGCACTCAGTCTTTAACTCAGGATGACAAACATTTGCTCCTAGTTGGTGCTGCTGCTGCTCCTGCTAAGTCACTTCAGTCGTGTCCGACTCTGTGTGACCCCATAGACGGCAGCCCACTAGGCTCCTCTGTCCCTGGGATTCTCCAGGCAAGAATATTGGAGTGGGCTGCCATTTCCTTCTCCAATGCATGAAAGTGAAAAGTGAGAGTGAAGCCGCTCAGTCGTGTCTGACTCTTAGCGACCCCATGGACTGCAGCCTACCAGGCTCCCCCGTCCTTGGGATTCTCCAGGCAAGAACACTGGAGTGGGTTGCCATTTCCTTCTCCAATGCATGAAAGTGAAAGTGAAGCCGCTCAGTTCTGTCTGACTCTTAGCGACCCCATAGACAGCAGCCCACCAGGCTCCCCCGTCCCCGGGATTCTCCAGACAAGAATGCTGGAGTGGGTTGCCATTTCCTAGAACACTATAATCTTTAAGGACTTCCCCAATGGCTTAGGGGTAAAGAATCTCCCTGCTAATGCAGAAGACACAAAAAATGTGGGTTTGATCCCTGGGTGGGAAAGATCCCCTGGGGAGAAAATGTCAACCCATTCCAGTAGTCTTGCCTGAAAAATCCCACGGACAGAGAGGCGGACCGGCTATAGTCCAGAGAGTCATAAAGAGTCGGACATGACTGAGCACACACACATCATTTTTCTGTTCCTTATTTACTATAAGCATTTAATTGGGAAAGATATTAAATTTATCAACTGTCTATTGAGCTCTATCACTGTGCTCCTTTTTTATTCTGACTCATGAATATAATGAACTACACTAGGAGAAATGGAATATGTCCTGCCACATCAGTTAACAAAGGGTGTCGCGGTCACCAACGATTGCCATCATCGTGGAAGGCGAGCTGATGAGCCCTGAGGGAACTCAGGATGTGAAAATACAGGATACGGGCCCCAGAAAGCTGAGGGACAGATCAAAGGAATGATTTCAGTGCGTCCAGACTCTTGCATCTTCCCATACAAAGAAAAGTGCTAAATTCCTTAACTTGCCATATCTGGTTTCTTTCATTAACAGTAATCTTTTGGTGTTCCCAAATGACTACCTGCCCTTTGTTGCAAAACTCCTATATATCCCTGTTCCTCCTCTTGCCTCCTTGAGGCAGTTTCTCAGAGCCATCCAAAAAGAATGTCTCCTGGGCTGCAGTCCTCATTTTGCCCCAGACAAAACTTAATTCACAATTCCCACAGTTTTCAAAATTTTTTCAACACAGGTATGAATGTGCTTAGTCACTCAGTCCTGTCTGACTCTTTGCGACCCCATGGGCTGTAGCCCCCAGGCTTCTCTGTCCTGGGACTTTTCCTGGCAAGAATACTGGAGAGGGTTGCCATTTCCTTCTCCAGGGGCTCTTCTCAACCCAGGGATCAAATCTGGATCTCCTGCATTGTAGGCACAGATTCTTTGCTGTCTGAGCTACCAGGGAAGTCGTAACACAAGAATCAACAGAATTTCTAATGTTCAACCCATCCTTACCTTCTTGAAATAAACTTTGCTTAGTCATATATTCATTATTCTTTGAATAAACTGCTGGGTTCAATTTTTTCATCTTCTATTTAGGAATAAAATTTATCTATAATTATGAAATTGTTACTGGTGGTTTATGGTGATTGTCTTTAACAAGTTTTGCAAAGTGAATAGTAGTAAATAATTTAGGAACTAGCACTTCTTTGAAGATAGAATGGATTTTCACAATGAAAGTTTAACTGGAAAGGTTAGGGCCTTTTGTGGGATTTCATTTCTATGAAACCTTGGGGTTGCCTGGCCTGGCGGCTGGAGAGTCAGATGCATAGAGCTCAGGTTCAGTTCAGTTTAGTCACTCAGTCGTGTCCGACTTTTTGTGACCCCATGGACTGCAGCACGCCAGACCTCCCTGTCCATCACCAACTCCTGGAGCTCGCTCACACTTATGTCCAGCGAGTCAGTGATGCCGTCCAACCTCAGATGGATATGTTTTTAAAATATACAGCTGTGTCCCAAATGTGAAGAGAACACATTTCATAAACTGGAAATAACAGTGCAAAGTTTCTCAATCATCTTTTTTCTTATTATTCTGGATTTATAACCACCATTAGAGAGCAAGCATGGGAAATGACCTGAGATCATTAGTCATAGGGTCTCAAACTGAGAGCTAAGAAGCTTTAGCACACAAAGTATTTTAAAAGTTTTGATAAGTGGCCACCGTTTTAAAACTTGGGAAATCTCACATTAAATAATAGGTCTCTCGAGCTCCCCTTACATAGCATCTTCCTCTGCCAGCAACTGGCAATACCCACCACTTTGGACTAGCAACGGATTCTCGGTTTTACCTGAGTCACCAAACCAGTGTCTCTTATCCTCATTCAAATTACCTGCCCGAGCCCCTTGGGTATTTAGGCTCCTAATTAATAATAGCACTCCTCTTATGTTTCTGAGGAAATGGAATGGATCTGGGACTTTCTAGAATGTTCTCACAGGAAACATCGTCATGCACTTTTCTGTAACTGTCTCCAGGGATGGTCCAGACATATGTTCAGCCTCTCATAGTCCTCCAAGAGCTTACTGTCTGTGACACAGTCTGGGGCTGGAACGGCTTCCCACTGCATCATTGTCCGGGGCTAAATGCCACAGCCGTAGAAACTATGCATCCTGACCATGGACAGTCACTAGCTTTCTCAGGAAAACGAGACAAAGAGATGTTTTTGTTTATCTTTCTTGTGTTCTGGGTGGAGATGTCTTGCTGCTGCTGCTGCTAAGTCTCTTCAGTCGTGTCTGACTCTGTGTGACCCCATAAACGGCAGCCCACCAGGCTCCCCTGTCCCTGGGATTCTCCAGGCAAGAACACTGGACTGGATTGCCATTTCCTTCTCCAATGCATGAAAGTGAAAAGTCAAAGTGAAGTCATTCAGTCATGTCTGACCCTTAGCAACCCCATGGACTGCAGCCCAAGAGCTGTCTTAAACCACCCTAAACCCAGCCCAGGGATCCTGAGGGACAGAATCCTCCCTCCCACCTGGTTGAGTGGATTCAGCTCAGCTCAGTCTCTCAGTCATGTCCGACTCTGTGACTGCATGGACTGCAGCACACCAGGCTCCCCTGTCCATCACCAACTCCCTGAGCTTGCTCAAATTCATATCCATCCAGTCGGTGATGCCATCCAACCATCTCATCCTGTGCCATCCCCTTCTCTTCCTGCCTTCAATCTTTCCCAGCATCAGACTCTTGTTCCAATGAGTCAGCTCTTCAAATCAGGTGGTCAAAGTTGGAGCTTCAGCTTCAGCATCAGTCCTTCTAATGAATATTCAGGACTGATTTCCTTAGGATTGACTGGTTTGGTCTCCTTATCATCCAAGGGACTCTCAAGAACCTTCTCTGACACCACAGTTCAAAAGCATCCATTCTTCAGCACTTAGGCTTTCTTTATGGTCCAGTTCTCACATCCATACATGACTACTGGAAAAACCACAGCTTTGACTAGACAGACCTTTGTTGGCAAAGTGATGTCTCTGCTTTTTAACATGCTGTCTAGGTTTGTCACAGCTTTTCTGGGTGAATGGATTAGATCTCAGAATGCCTAGAGAGCAGAGGAAAGGCCCAAGGGTCAAGGAGAGGTGGGAGTATGGAGGAGCACAGGCAATCCATCTTATCTCTAAAAAGAAAGAAAATAATCAGATGGAGAAAACATGCAGAGGAAGGAAAAGAGTGGCAAGGTCAATTCATGGTGGAAAAAAAAATCAATGTCCCCTAAGACAACAGAAAGAGAATAGAGAACCAAGTGACTGGTGAGATGAAGGATTTAGTCTTAGCTATTTTAATGGTATTTTTATAACTGATTCTTTATGCATTTTTTGAAAATGTATTTATGTGGACTATTTTTAAAAAGTCTTTCTTGACTTTGTTACACTATCACTTCTGTTTTACATTTTGGGTTTTTTTTGGCTGCAAGGCATGTGGGATCTTAGTTCCCCAACCAGGGATTGAACCTGCAACCACTGGAAGCAAAGTCTTAAGCACTGGGCCACCAGGAAAGTTCTTGATTTTATATTTAAGGGCCACGTGGACAGCTAAAAACAGGGGCCAGCATACTAGGAATGTATAATATATGGGAGACGGCGGGATCTGACAGAAAGGGTAAGCAGGAGACAGAGAGAGGCATAGAGAGAGGATGAGGGGCCACGAGAGGGTCCAGGAGTGAGGGGAGAAAGAGCTGTATTTGTGCCCATCGGCCCTGAATATAAAGACCCAGCCTCCATCTGAAAAAGAGCCAACAATGAGGCAGTCGCAGAATCAGCCCCGTTGTCGGAGTCTGACAGTTAACAACTCCAGCAGGAATTAAGAGGTGAAATAAGCCGATGAAAAACGTTTGTCAAAACTGGGATAAGTATCCCTGGGAAGGATTTTTTTGATTTGTTTTTTTCCAAAAAATCAGAACGAATCCCATAAATCTTCCTAATTAGGAAACAGGACAAGGAATTAAATTCAACCGAAAAAAAAAATGCAGCATGAAGTAATTCACTCACACTAAATGGAAAGGCTGTCTCGAAAATCCCACTGATGATTACCCTTGGCTGCTGGGGGAAATGATGCAGGCACAGCAATGGACATCAGCATGCAACTCACAGCCTCGGCCCAAAGCGGCAGCTGAGATGAGCGACCATCCTAATTAGAGGATGGAGAACTCTGAAAAAAGCCTCTGAGGCTGTGACATTCCTGGCCGAGGTTCTTCTTCCAGGAACGCCACTCCAGGGTTTGGGTCATCACTCTGTCAAAAAGGACTTAATGGGAGTGATTCAGAAAGAGACCACAGACATGACTCAGTGTGAGAAGCTTTGAGTTTAAAAGCAGAAAGCACGTCTATAAGAAATCCTTTTTAAAATTAGGAGGGAAGCAAGGACAAGCCTTGAGTGGCAGAAAGGACAGCTGGAGGGTGTCCTGCCTGCACTCAGCTCACCGCAGACACGGGGGACCTTGACACAGGAACTTTCACCAGTTCTTAAGAATCATGTTCAGGGAGGTCAGGAAACCACGGCGGATTATCTAATATGAGTTGCTCTTCAGTTCTTCATTCAACAAATATTTAGCAACCTCGCTCCATATTTCACGGAGAAGGCAATGGCACCCCACTCCAGTACTCTTGCCTGGAAAATCCCATGGACGGAGGAGCCTGGTGGGCTGCAGTCCACGAGGGTCGCTAAGAGTCGGACACGACTGAGGGACTTCACTTTCACTTTTCACTTTCATGCATTGGAGAAGGAAATGGCAACCCACTCCAGTGTTCTTGCCTGAGAATCCCAGGGTCGGGGGAGCCTGGTGGGCTGCCGTCTATGGGGTCGCACAGAGTCGAACACGACTGAAGCCACTTAGCAGCAGCAGCAGCTCCATATTTCAGGCACAGGCTCTAGCCTCTTAGGATGTACCAGGGAACAAAACAGAGGGAAATTCCTACCTTTGTGAAATTTACACGCTGGGGAAGGTTGGGGGCCTGGCTTGAGGCTGGGAAGGGATGGTGAGAGGTGGCCACAGATCCTATAATATAAAAAGTAAACACATTGTGTGGTAGGCTGTAAAGTGACAACAGCTAAAGAAACACGGTTAAGAGTAAAGGATATTGAGAGCATTCAGGATGGTCCTCATTAGGAAAGTAACATTTGAGGAGGTCAGGGAGCAAGCTGAACGGTACCCTGGCAAAGAGGGTTCCATGTAGAAGCAACAGCCAGTCAGAATTCCTAAGAAGTGTGTGTGTGTGTGTGTGTGTGTAGAAGGGGTGCAGATGGAACAGGCCCTGGTATAACAGCAAGAACGGGCCTGACACTGTTTAAAGCTGTTTACAATATGCAACTGACAAATAGAATTCACACAGCAACACAGTTCAGTAGGCGCTGCCTTTACCCCCTTTTATGTGAAAGGAAAGTAAGGCACAGAGATATCACCTGACCTGCCCAAGAACAAGGACCCCAGCCGCGGTGCCTGACTTCAGGATGGCACTCCTGACCACTGCTCTGTGTGGTTCCAGTCCTCCACCAGTGCCCCCTGCTTGGCCATCCAGTCACAACTGGCATCCAAGTACTGCCCTAGAGTAAGTTTGTGTTCTTGTTTCTCTTTCTTTTAAAAAGCAGTGTTTCTCCCTGCTTTATCACCTACCACCCTCTCCCTGTCCCTTTGCTCCCTTTCCCATCAACTCAAGAACTCTTCTTTCCTGCAAGTTCATCACCGAGACCATTGTTTCTGCCCAGCAAATCAAGCGAATATGGATAGAGCTTCTGTTCAGTTTGGGAGGAGCGGTTGGGGAGCAGTGAAGGGGTGCTTCTATGGATTAATAATGCCCTACAGATCACGCCTGCTCCTTGGAAGGAGACCTGTGACAAACCTGTGCTGCGCTCTACTTAGCACCTCAGTCATGTTTGACTCTTCATGACCCCACTGACTGCAGCCCACCAGGCACCTCTGTCCGTAGAAATTCTCTAGGCAAGAATATTGGAATGGGTTGCCATGCCCTCTTCTAGGGGATCTTCCCAACCCAGAGATCGAACCCAGGTCTCCCTCATTGCAGGCAGATTCTTTACCAACTGAGCCATGAGGGAAGCCCAAGAATATTGGAGTGGGTGGCCTATCCCTTCTCCAGGATGACAAACCTAGACAGCCTATTAAAAAACAGAGACATCACTTGCCGACAAAGGTCCGTCTAGTCAAAGCTATGGTTTTTCCCACAGTAATGTAGGGAAGTGAGAGCTGGACCTTAAAGAAGGCTGAGCACTGAAGAACTGATGCTTTTGAACTGTGGTGCTGGACAAGACTCTTGAGAGTCCCTTGGACAACAAGGAGATCAAACCAGTCAATCCTAAAGGAAATCAACCCTGAATATTCATTGGAAGGACTGATGCTGAAGCTGAAGCTTCACTATTTTGGCCACCTGATGGGAAGAGCTGACTCAATGGAAAAGACCCTGATGCTGGGAAAGACTGAGGGCAGGAGGAGAAGGGGGCAACAGAGGATGGGATGGTTGGATGGCATCACCGACTCAATGTACATAAATGTGAGCAAACTCTAGGAGATAGATAGTGAAGGAAGGGGAGCCTGGGGTGCTGCAGTCCATGGGGTCGCAAAAAGTTGGACACGACTTAGTGACTAAACAACAATTACAGATCAGGAGGGGCAGGATGGAGCATAAATGGAATTTAAAAATAAAAACCACACGTTGCTTTTCCTTCTACTCTAACAGGTTCTGTGTAGGGATGTGTCTTTGCAGCTGTTCACTCAAGACAAAGCACCTTTATCCCCAAAGCCATTCAATTATGCAATTTAAATGAAGGGGTTATATGGTATGTGAATTACATCTCAATAAGGCTGTTAAAACAATTAATTTTTTCAAAAGATAGAATCTTGGCTTTCCCCTCCCTGGTTTATCCTCCTTCTGACCTCTATCCTCAGGAACCCAGAACCACACTCAGGAAGATGTTCAGGGTTCCTCAATCCCAAGCACAAAAGTCACAACTTTGTTTTGACTCTGAGGCTTGCAACATGATGCCAAGGAAGAAAAACAACTCTTTCTCATTGTACTTTCAGCACCAAGTTTCCTCATGAGAAAAAAAAAAAGATATTCTAACATTTTCATGCTAAAACAAACACGTACAAATTATAGAGTAGAAGGCAATATTTGTATCCATGAGGGTTTGGGAAGTTTCTTGCTGGTGGCTCGCTACTGTCAGTTGGGGGTGGAGAGGCACCCTGCCTCCCTTCCACTATTGAAGCTGCCATGTTACTGTCCAGAACAGTCAGGGGATGCAGAGGCTGATCCCAGTTCTGGTTCCAATGAGCTGAGTGACGGACTTGAAGCAAGTCACATCCCTCTTGAGCTGGGAAGAGATGAGTGGACCCGGTAATCTTCAAGGTGGCTGCCAGCCCTCACAGTCCGTGATTTGATGCCCTAGGGAGATAAATCAGATACTGAGCTCAGGTATGTCAGCCAAGAGATATAGGAAGCAAAAGATACATCCCGTGCCTTTGAGGAACTTTTCATTTACCAGAGGAGACTAAAAGGAGAGCCACGTGTAAGATGTGATAAGAGACATAAAGTAAAGAGACAACCATCCAAAGAATGCGAGGGACAGGAAGTAGCTGAGAGTCAGGAGTGATCAGTTTTCTGGTCCAGATCACCTTGCCTTCACTCACCTGTGAGTCTAAAATCAACAAGGAAGCTCTCACCCTTCCAGTTCTCAGGTGCCCGGGCCGGGTCCCTGGTTGCTGTTTAATCGCTAAGTCGTATCCAACTCTGCGACCCCGTGGACTGCAGCACACCAGGCTCCCCTGTCCTTTACTGTCTCCGGGAGTTTGTCCAAACTCACGTCCATTGTGTCGACCATGCCATTCAAAACCACCTCATCCTCTGTCGCCCCCTTCTCCTCCTGCCTTCCACCTTTTCCAGCATCAAGATACTTTCCAATGAGTCAGCTCTTTGCATTAAGTGGCCAAAGTATTGCAGCTTCAGCTTTAGCATCAGTATTTCCAACGAATATTTAGGGTTGATTTCCTTTTGGATTGACTGGTTTGATTTTGCAATCCAACGGACTCTTTCTTTGATAGAATATCCTTAACATTATCTTCAATCCTGAATAATCCTGAAACTAGAACAAGAAATGCACATGATATCCTTCTCTTGAAAGCACAGTGGATTAAATATGAAATGACTTAAGACAAGTCTCATCACTGGCACAGAGCTGAGCAAGATCTGCCCAGCAACCACTTCTCAAAAGTCAAAATCCTGAAAAGAATTAAGTTCTTACCCCACTTTGTAGGGTATTTGTGTATTTTTCCATCTGGACCGATCCCCCTTGCTGAGGCTCTGTGAACCTCTGCAAGTCTCAGGTCACAAGTCTTTGCATCAAGTCTTAATCTGTCCTGATTTCTTAAAAAAAAAAAAAAGAGTGAAATGCAAAGGAAACAGACAGGAAAAAAAATCACTATGATCTCTCTTTTTCAATTTGTTTGTTTTCCTTTTTCCTGGGTGCTCTGGTCTTCAGGATTAATGCTCACTCTGGGGACTAGGCTTATGTAGTCATGGCAAAGTGGTTAAGGAAATGAACTAGAAATCCACTGGGGTCTCCCTGAGCAGGTTCGAATCCTGTTGACTATGCATTCCTTTTAGGGTTTCCCGGTGGCTCAGACAGTAAAGAATCTGGCTGGGGACTAGACTAAAAATTGGTATCTCTGGCTAGGATCTTGGGGAAGGCCCACCTAGATAATACAGGGATATTAAATATTGACCCCTAGAGGTTTCTTCCACCCCAAATATTCTGAGGTCCAGAAAGGAATGATGATCCCACATAGATCTTTCCAAACTGGGATTTTTACTCCTGGGCTGGGAAAAATGTACTCAGAGCCCCACTAGGTGGCGCTGGCAGACAGGCAAGAAATGGCTCTGATTTTAAAATGTGAGCACAAACTTCCCATAAGCCAGAGAATTCCTTTGTTTCTGGATGACCAAGATCAGCTTTTGTCAAGCACATGTCAGAATAGCTTTCTGGAGTAACAATAATCTAACTGTACAGTTTACCCTAAATCAGCCAAATAGTCAAGACTGAACGAAAGCAGAAGGAAATACGCGTAGGGGTAAAAGTATGCTATAAATACTTTAAATTTAAGAACTATAAATCTCTCAAACTATGTAGTGTCCAAAACAAAGATGAGTGGTCAGGAGACTTAACGATGATCAAAGGTGATAAATTTTAGATTCTTATTCTGATGTGGACATGTCTTTACCAATGAGATGATGCTGATACGAATTTAGTCGCTCAGTCGTGTCCGACTCTTTGTGAACCCATGGCCGGTAGCCTACCAGGCTCCTCTGTCCATGGGATTTTTCAGGCAAGAATACTGGAGTGGGTTGCCATTTCTTTCTCCAGGGAATCTTCCCGACCCAGGGATCAAACCCAGGTCTCTTGCATTGCAGGCGTATTCATTACCATCTGAGCCACAGGGAATTCAGGAATCCCCAGATTAAATTAGGAATTAGAGTAGGACCTCTCCTTCTTCCCAAGAAACCATATTGTTTTAACAAATCTAGATCTGTGCAAGGATTTGTCTGGTGGGTCGTCTGATGAATGTTTCACTAGAGCTGGACAGGACTTAGCAACTCAACAAAAACAAGTAGGGTCGGATTTTGGATTTGGAGGGGCACAGGCACGGCCTCTGTCTCCCTCTTGGCTCCCACCATAACCTCTTCCACTTTAACAAGGGCTTGTCCAGTCTTTAAACTGTCATGGGAACAGCAAACTGACCTCTGTCTTCTATTTCCAGACAGTTCCAATAGTTAGAAAATTCGTTCTCAGATTAAGCCAAACCCTGGCCCTTTTTAACTCCCACACATGCATCCCCATTCTGCCTTTTAGAGCAATGCAGAATGAACTAACCTTTTTTTTTTTTTTTTTTGCTTCTCCTTAAATATGGGATGGTTTAGGCCTTCTCAGCCTCCAACAGTATCAGTTGTTTTCAACCATATTTCCTATAACAGAGCTTCTGCATCTCTTAGTTACCTTTCTCTGCAGTGGGACCCTTAGCTGTCTTGATTTAAATACTGTGTATCAATAAATGCAGCCAAATTTGGTTAACTCTCTTCACTGTTTTTCCTTTGGAGCCTGGGGGCAACTAAAACCCCCCAGGTCATTTCCGTGGGTGTGGTAGGTCCCATCAAACCAATCCTTGCATACGCCACTGATCTTTAGAATTAAAATGCGGATGTTGGGCTCTGTAATACCGCGTTGATTTAAGCTCAAAGCTGCGGTCTGTCGAAATGACACACGATCCTTTCATCCCAACTCTGGTACCAGACATCCCTGGATTCAAAGTTTTGTTCCTGCCCTCCTGAGCTGTGTCATCTTAAGCACATGACTCATCTCAGATCATCAATTTCCTCATCTCAGAGGCAGATCACATTCCCATCTGCCTCCCAGGGGTGGTTCGATGGAAATGTGATCATTTTGTGGGAAAAGTATATGCAACACAATTCACAGAACACAGCGAGGGTCCTTCATATTAGCTATTTCCCCTTGTCCATGTTGTATGAAGATCAGATAAACATCTCCTTTAAGACACAGACAAAAATACTGAATATTACTCTCAGGGAGGAATAAAGAGAGACCTCTGTGGCTCAGCACCATAGCGTCCCTTCAAGCTGATGTACACACTAATCAGCAGTCTTTAGGTACAATCCTTACCCCAGCCATGGCTGTTCCCACTGGCTGTGAGCCAGTTCACGTCTCACCCACAAAGATTATGATGGATCTTGTCAAGCGCCATGCTGAAAGCAAGCATGGTTTTGACGCCACTGCTTTCTACCAGTCTAACATCCCTATCAAAAAAGAAATAAATGAAGACGTGTTTTGTTTCCTGAGATTTCGGGTTGGCTCTGAGTGATCTCTCCTTTTCTAAAGACTTACAAAGAGTCTACTTAATACTCTGTTCAGTTGATGGGTTAAAGTGGTCAAATTGTGGGTTATTTCCCCCTTCGTTTCTATCATTATAATAATGTTTGTGGAGTAAATAGCTTTTTAAAATTCTGTTCTAGAATTCTGCCAGGGATAATTGTCAAGCTGACTAGCTTATCGTTTTTATAATGTGCCCCTTCCCTCCCCCCTGGTTTTTTTTTTTTTGAGAATCGGGACAACTTTGTTCTTCTCTTGTCTCTTAACAGTTCTGCTATTCTCCATGCTTTTTCAAAGATTATTGACAAGGGTTCTGCGAGTTCTTTGAGCAACGTGGGATGTGATTTGTCTACGTCTGGAGATTTGAATTTATTAAGGGTGGGGGGGTGGTGAAAAAACACCACACTGGTTTCTAGCTTTGGCTTTTCCCTTTATCCACTGAGTGCACGTGGGCAGGTTTTGGTTTTATTTCAGCTGAAATTTCCCCATCTGGGAAATCAGGCATTTGGATCAGATGAAGTTGAAGGCCCCTTCAAGGTCTGATGGTCTCTGTTTTATGTTTCAAGCAATCAAACATTTTCTAACGAGTTGCTCTCATTTGCCTTGTCTTTCAGTGTCCTCTCAATAAAATTTGCTCTACTCTTTTTAAAATTGAAGAATAGTTGATTTATTTTCTTAACGTTTTATCTTATATTGGAGCATAGCTGATTAACAATGTTATGTTAGCTTCAGATTTACAGCAAAGTGGTTCAGTTATACACATACATGTATCTGTTCTTTTTCAAATACTTTTCCCATTTCGGCTGTTACATGATATTGAGCCGTTTTCCCTGTGCTGTACAGTAGGTCTTTGTTGGTTATCCATGTTAAATCTAGCAGCATGTACAAGTCCATCCCAAAGTCCCAATCTATCCCTCCCCACCACCCTTCCCCCCAGTAACCATACATTCATTCTCTAAGTCTGTGAGTCTAATTCACAATGTTGTGTTAGTTTCAGGTGTAAGATATAGATAGATAGATAGATGGAGAGGCAGGGTTCCCTGGTGACTCAGACAGTAAAGAATCTGCCTGCAATACTGGTTAGATCCCTGGGTCAGGAAGATCCCCTGGAGGAGGGCGTGGCAACCTACTCCAGTATTCTTGCCTGGAGAATCCCATGGACAGAGGAGCCTGTTGAGCCCCTCTGTCCGTGGGGTAGCAAAGAGTTAGACACAACTAAGCAACTAACACTCCACTCCATAGATAGATGACTTTTTCAGATTATTTTCCCTTTTAGGTTATTGCAAAATATTGAATATAGTTCCCTGTGCTATAAGTTCAGTTCAGTTCAGTCGCTCAGTCATGTCCGACTCTTTGTGACCCCATGGACTGTAGCACACCAGGCTTCTCTGTCCATCACCAAATCTATAAGTTAGGTCCTTTTTTTTCTTGTCATTGTGGTTTTGAGGATACAATGTGGTTTAGAATCCAAACACCTTAGTGTGGCACTTAGAACTGACATACCTGGCCCGATGTCTCATCCTGCCTGTGTCTCCTCCTCCTCCTCCCCTGGGTACCAGTTTTCTCTCCATTCAGATGGGCATGACCACTCAGTCACACGTGTGCACCCCCGCCATCCCCACACAACCTTTTCCTAAGGTCTTTTCCCCAAGGTGGACTGGTATTTCCAGCCACCCCACTCAGATCCTACACTTCCTTTAAGACCCAGCTCAGTGCCCATTTCCTTCGGGAAGTGTTCCCTCCCCACTGTCAGCCCCAGACTGTCCTTCCTCTAAACTTCTGCTGTTTTCAGTACAGATCATCTGGCTCTTCATCCTGACAATCCTTGTGACATCTGGGTGTGGGTATGTTGCTGAACTGTATAGTTATTGCTTTACCCTTGTTGAGCACTGCCCAGAGAACTCAATAAACCAATGTGGATGTTGCATGAATTCCAGGCCCTTATCAGTGTTCCCTAATCAGAACATTGAGGTAATTACCTACCATGTGGAAGCACCTTTTCACCTTAGGAGTCACGGAAAGGTGAGCTCGAGTAGTTAAACACTTGGTGTCTTCTTACATTTTACGACAAGAAAAGGACTCTAGTGCACAACTGATAACAAAGGCAGAACTGGTTCACTTTCCTCCCGAAGCCAGTGCAGATTAGGGATTGAAGAAAAGTTGCTGAGTGTACAAAATGACTCAGGACGGAGTCTGACTCATCGGTGCCTGAGCTAACCCAACCTTCCCTGTACTGACCAACACAACCTAAAGCTTTGGATCAGAGGCCAGGTTTATACTTTATCTGACAAATAGTGCAGTTGCATTTCTTAGGAAGGGAGAAACTACTTTTGAGTGTCCTACATCAGTACCAATATATATCCCAGCAGACATGGATTATGCAAAAATGCTCACACGTGGAAAGGCACCCCCCCCATCTGTGAAATTCTTGTCCATCGTAACTTGTAAACTGTAATGGGTAATCCTAACAGAACACTTCAGAATCACACCACTGTCATAAAAGTAACATAGTTGTGAGAGAAGACTTGGGATGAGACGGAACAGAGGAAAAATAAAGTCTTTCCCCAAACGAGTTACTCATAAGCTCACAAAGCATGTCAGAGACACATGCACTGGGCATCCACCATGAACCAAGGGCTGCTGAGGACGTGGTGTTGGGGATGTAGAAACAGAGAAAAGATACACAGACTTTGCTTGCAAGGCATTCATAGTGCTGAGGGAGAGGCTGTTGAATAAAGAGAGAATACCTGTAATACAAAAAGAGCTGTCACAGGGACCTGTGAGCCTATGGCCCAGAACTTAGGGGGACGTGAACATCTTTGTTCTTGTGGGCATGTCCTGGACCTTACTCACAAACACCCTTCTCCATGCTCCTGAGACCGCCCCCCGCCCAACAACAGGTGGGAAAAAAGGCTTTCTCACTTCACTGGGGGTCACTACCTCTGCCTTAAGGGGAGTCTTCCATATTCAGGAGGAAGCCAGGGACTGGGAGGTCCTGGCGCTTACTGCTAAAATGAAAGCTGCAAACCAACAAGTCACTCCCTACTTGTAAAGCAGTGTTTGCACAGCACCTTCATTGCCCTGCTTGGGGGTGATAAGCACAAATTTCCCAGGCAAAGAGAAGTAAAAGCCGGTGCTTAGGAAGCTCATAATAAATGGGAGTGTTTATAACTGTTAAACAGAAAGATAACACTGGAACTCCTTCCAGGAAAGCAAAAGTAAAAGTGTGTGAAGGAACAGCCTGGCCATATGGCCTGCTGGATGGATCGTCGGGCGTGGGAACATAGACTCCTGCGCCTGGGAGCCCTTTCATGTAGCAATCGTCCAGAAAATACAGCACCTAAGCCGCAGCTCCTCTAGTTCCCAAACACCACTGCTCACCTTGTCACTTAGAGTGGAGGAAGTGCTTTCCCTGGGAAATCCTATGCCTGGGAAGCCAACCTTATCCCTCCCATGCCTGAACCCCTGATCCTCACCCCACCCCACCCCCAGCCCTCCAGGCTGCAAATTCCAGGGAGCCCCTCGCCTGGATCCTGGCTGCTACACGGTTCCTCCCTTCTCCTCCGGCTTGGTCTCCAATGCCTGGGAAGGACAGCTCCTTTCTGCCCACTCCCCGGCTGGACCTTTCCAGGGAGGTGGGTGAGATCACAGTCTCCTTCCTCCTGAGCAACCAGAGGCTAACCTCACACTTTCAGGGACCCCAGGATGGACTAGGCTGCCTTGTGAGCTCCTGAGCGTCTGCACATCTGGCCTCCCACCAGCAGGGGGCTCTGTTCCTGCCTCCTTCCACAACCAGAGGTTCTCCAGAAGCTGAGGCCTGCAAGTGGTCCAGGGCCTCCTGGAACTAGGGCATCACTGGTGCAGGAGGAGAAGGAATGATGCAGGATTTATGCCCTTCTCATCACCACGGAGAAGGCAATGGCACCCCACTCTAGTACTTTTGCCTAGAAAATCCCATGGACAGAGGAGCCTGGTAGGCTGCAGTCCATGGGGTCGCTAGAGTCGGACACGACTGAGCGACTTC
>NW_011494785.1:2781407-2783857 GCF_000754665.1 Bison bison bison | reverse complement strand
TGCATTTGAGAAGGAAATGGCAACCCACTCCAGTGTTCTTGCCTGGAGAATCCCAGGGTCCGGGGAGCTTGGTTGGCTGCCGTCTATGGGGTCGCACAGAGTCGGACACAACTGAAGCGACTTAGCAGCAGCAGCAGCATCACCATGGTGGCCACAAGAAAAAAACTGCTCATTAAACACCATCAAGGGTTATCAAGATTTAGAAACAAGCATTCAGGAGAGTAGCTGGGGCTTGGGACCCTGGCTCTCCCCTTTACCAGCTCTTGGTCTTGAGCCCATGAATGTCTCTAAACTTCCTTCTGTGCATTTATCAAACAGGGACAGTAAATACCTACCTCATCTGTTTGTTCTGAAGATTAAAGCTGATCACGCATGTCAAGCCCAGGACTGGCATATTTCCCTTACTATCAACAATATCTGGGCTTTTTTTTTTTTTTTTTTCAGAATTTTTTGTGCAGATCATTTTTTAAAGTCTTTATTGAGTTTGTTGCAATATTGCTTCTGTTTTATGTTTTGGTTTTTGGCCATGAGGTATATGGGATTTTAGTTCCCCAACCAGGTATCAAACCCGCAACCTCTGCATTGGAAAATGAAAATGTTAGTCACTCAGTCATGTTCAGCTCTTTGCTATCCCAAGGACTGTAGCCCACCAGGCTTCTCTGTTCATGGAATTCTCCAGACAAGAATACTGGAGTGGGTAGCCATTCCCTTCTCTAGGGGATCTTCCTGACCCAGGGAAACCTGGCTCTCCTGCATTGAAGGCAGATTCTCTACCATTGGAGCCACCAGGGAAGCCCTCTGCATTGGAAGGTTAAGTCTTAACCACTGACCATCAGGGATATTCCAGCAATATCTAGTTTATTACATGAAAATGGCTGTTGCATTAAGTGTTTTTTTTAACTTTATTTTCTCCACTTTAATGAATTGATGAATAAATTAATCAATGCATAAGTTAAGGCTTCCCTGGTGGCTCAGATGGTAAAGCGTCTGCTTACAATGTGGGAGACCCACATTCAATCCCTGGGTCAGGAAGAAACCCTGGAGAAGGAAATGGCAACCCACTCCAGTACTCTTCCCTGGAAAATCCCATGGACAGAGGAACCTAGTAGGCTTTAGTCCATGGGGTCACAAAGAGTCAGACATGACTGAGCGACTTCACTTTCTTTATTTTCTTTCTTTCTTTTCCTGGTGGCTCAGGCATAAAGAATCTGCCTGCCAATGCAGGAGATGCAGGTCTGATCCCTGGGTCAGGAAGGAAGAAGATCCTGCAGAAAGGCATGGAAACCCACTCCAGTATTCTTGACTGGTAAATCCAGGGACAGAGGAAGGGGTCAAAAAAGTTGGACACAATGTAGCAACTGAACAACAACATAAATAAATAAATAAACAAATACAAGCATCTTTAAAATGTAAGAAAAACATAAATCCTTTCCCAGCGTATTCAGTGGCACTTGAGCTCCAATCAATGAAACTTCCCTAAGAACATCAGAGACATGCCTGGAAGGAGGGGGGCGTGAAGCAGTTCCGTCTACTGTGGCTAAAGGTCTTGACTCTGTGCATCCATGAAGGCCTTTGTGAGGTGCTTCTAAGAAGATGTTTTAGGACCCAAAGCACAATGTGTTATTATTCCCCTAATGTTGCAAGGTCTAGCCTCGAAGGTGGCATCCCCAGGAGGTAATTGTCAGACTTCTCACACTGAATAGAGCCCTGTTAGAACACCCCCCAGAGACACACATTTGCATCCAGATTTAGAAGTATGTGGGAAAACAATGGAATATTACTCAGCCATTAAAAGGAACAAAATTGGGTCATTCGTAGAGACGTGCATGGACCTAGAATCTGTCATACAGAGTGCAGTAAGTCAGAAAGAGAAAAGCAAAATATTGTATATTAACACACATACGTGGACTCTAGAAAGATGGTACAGATGAACCTATTTTCAAGGCAGGAACAGAGACTCAGATGTAGGAAACGGACTTGTGGACACAGGAGTGGGGAGAAGAGGGGCATGGAATATAAATGTTGGCAATATACTCAAAAAATGTAAATACCAGTTGTCCAAATACACACACACACACACACACACACATCTCTGGTCTGAATTGTCCTGCGAACTGCTTACTTACCTACGACCTGTTATGTAGGAAAAAGCATGAGCTTTAGCATCATACGGATTGGGTTCAACCCTTGACTCTGCCTACTGGATCACAGACAAAGTTATTTCAAGTAATTTAAGTTTCATTTTTTCCATCTATAAAATTGGGACAGTACTTCCAGGATTGATATGAAGAGTAACTGAAACCAGGAGGTTGGTACCCAATACTAATTTCCCCTCTTTCTCCATCTCTGCCCTTTCCCCTCTTTCTTATGCCCAATAAATAGGAAGGAATGGCTCCTCCACATTTTTATCTGAAGCAAGTTAAGCATCACTTTTCATCATTCATCATATG
>NW_011494785.1:2780421-2781307 GCF_000754665.1 Bison bison bison | reverse complement strand
ACTTTTCATCATTCATCATATGTTTTTCTAGGAAAACGGACCATGAGGAGCCTTAGTGCCCAATCCTAGTGGTTCTGCAGACCTCGTGTGCATCTGTGAAGAGAAGCAAAACTCAAGAGGAGCTTCTAATTTGCTGTTGTTCCTGTGTCTTGCTTTATTATGCCTGTGTTTCATTGTTTAAAGGGTAAAAGAACAGAAGAGGTATTAAAGAAACATTCTTCCAGCAATTTAAATGTCCATAGACAGAGGAATGGATAAAGGAGATGTGATAATATATACATACATGATGGACTATTACTCAGTCATAAAAAGGAATGAAGTAATGCTATTTGCAGCAACGTGGATGAAGCTAGAGGTTTTCATCATAAGTGATGTAAGTCAGTCAATATCATATGATGTCACTTACTTGAATATTATATGAAGTCAGTCAATATCATATGATGTCGCTTATATGTGGAATCTAAAATCATGATACAAATGATCTTGAAAAAAAATGATACAAGTGTTTCTGTTATCTATAAAACAGAAACAGACTTACAAACATAGAAAACAAATTTATGGCTACCAAAGGGGAAGGGAGATGGGGAGGGAGGAATTAGGAGTTTGGGATTAGCAGGTATACACTATATAAAATAGATACACAACGAGGTCCTACTGTATACTATAGGAAACTATATTTAATATCTTATAATAAACTATAATGAAGAAGAACCTGAAAAGACTATATACATATACATATATATTACAACTGAATTACTTTGCTGTATACCTGAAACTAACACAGCATTGTAAATCTACTATCAGTTCATTTTAGTCACTCAGTCGTGTCCGACTCTTTGTGACCCCATGGACTGCAGCACACCAGGCTTCCCTGTTCATCACCAAC
>NW_011494785.1:2751683-2780321 GCF_000754665.1 Bison bison bison | reverse complement strand
ATTACTTTGCTGTATACCTGAAACTAACACAGCATTGTAAATCTACTATCAGTTCATTTTAGTCACTCAGTCGTGTCCGACTCTTTGTGACCCCATGGACTGCAGCACACCAGGCTTCCCTGTTCATCACCAACTCCTGGAGCTTGCTCAAACTCATGTTCATCAAGTCGGTGATGCCATTCAACCATCTCATCCTCTGTCGTCCCCTTCTCCTCCTGCCCTCAGTCTTTCCCAGCATCAGGGTCTTTCCCAATAAGTCAGTTCTTTGAATCAGGTGGCCAAAGTATTGGAGCTTCACCTTCAGCATCAGTCCTTCCAATGAATATTTAGGACTTATTTCTTTTAGGATTATCTGGTTTGATCTGCTTGCTGTCCAAATACTTCAATTAAAAAAAAAAAATTCTTCCCGAAATTAAATTCTGACAGTACAACCGCCTGTGATCTCAATGATAAAACAGAGGGAAGACCCAGAGTTAACAAAGGAAGCCCTTCAGAAGCGTTAGGTTCTGAAAGGAACTTTCCAAAAGTGCCAGGGAGAAGCACAGAGCCAGAGAAGAACAGCAAAGACTATCATGGGTGTCCAACCATGGTGTTAGCAAGGCTGGGACTCAGAATCTAGCTGGGACTTGCAAGAAGTGCTCTGAAACAGTGAGAAAAACTTTGTGTGAGTGTACTTTGAGCAGGGAGAACAGGGAAGGGCCAAGTCCAGTGCTTGGGGCAGGTTGGGTAAGCAGATGACAGATAAAAGCAGAGCAGTTCCCCTCCTACCGAGCTGCCATCTCCACTGTCTCCAAGATCTTCAACCTGGTTAAGAGGAAACTGTTAAGAGGCTTGAAGCCCTCTGGGCAAGAAATACCCAGTCTCTTTAAATGAGCTCAGATCTCCAGGCCCTGACACATTTCATCCCCAAGGAAGAAAGAACCTGAAGATTTCGTCACAGAATCATTGTCAGTAATCTCTCAGGAATCTCAGGAGTGGTGCCAAGGGATTTGCGATAAGGGGCAGTCCGAGTTGTCAACAGGGGGAACGTGTAGGTTCTGGAAAGTCTTCACTGTTGAGTTTAACTTTGAGCCCCAGCAAACCTTAACCTGGGTTTTCAAGAGTTAGCTTGTAATCGCTTCAAAAATGTTAGTCACTCAGTAGTGTCCAACTCTTTGCCACTCCATGGATTACAGCACGTCAGGCTTCCCTGTCCTTCACTATCTCCTGGAGTTTGCTCAAACTCATGTCCATCGAGTCGGTGATGCCATGCAAAGAACTCACCCTCTGTTGTCCCATTCTCTTCTTGCCTTCAATCTTTCCCAGCATCAGGGTCTTTCCCAGTGAGTCAACTCTTCGCATGAGATGACCAAAGTATCGAATCTTCAGTTTCAGCACCAATCTTCCCAATGAATATTCAGGGTTGATTGCCTTTAGGATTGACTGGTTGGATCTCCTTGCTGTTCAAGGGACTCAAGCACCACAGTTCGAAAGCATCAGTTCTTCGGTGCTCAGCCTTCTTTATGGTCCAATGACGACTTGAACATCATTTCACAGCTTTTTCTTTTTTGAAAGCTTATCAAAACCCACCAGTTTTCCCAGAGGTACGGAGTCTTTCAGCAAGGGTTTGGGCAAAGTTTCTTATGGTAAGATGAATAGGTAAGGATTAGAGATGATCTCCAGTTGGGGCAAGGCACAGCTAGGCAAACCAGGGTATAGAGAAAGCATTGAAGGATTGAGTCGAGTCATCCAAAGAAAGCAGGTACAGGGCCAGAAGCCTCCGATCCTTGTGTGGGGACTGGTTCTGCTAAATACCTTTCAGTGATGTGTCAGATACGCCAACAGATAAATGAGAGTTGACATAAGACGGAGACACACAAGTAATACTCAGCAGGATACAGTTTGCTGAGCAAGGAGCCAAAACAAACACGTGGAATTTAATGGGGGAAAATGAAAGATTTTCATTTTGATTTTCAAAAAACAACGACTCGGTTACTCAAACTATTGACAAAGAGTTCATGTGAAAAAAAAATTTTTTTGATGATTTTAGTTAATGAAAAGCTCAGTGTGAGCCCAAAATTCTGATATGGCTGCAAAAATACTGATGTTTGTCACGGCCACACCAAGATGGTGAGCGTGCCACAGGCCACGTGCATCAGAGCATCCGAGTTCATTCCAAGCGCCATGTTTCTCCTTCACATTCAGCTTTGTGGGCCTCTGTAATTTTGTGTGTGTGTGTGTGTAATTTTTTTAAATTGTGAAAGAAAAGTACAGTTGTGGTAGAAAACCTAGAAATGTAGGAAGTTGAAAAGGAGAAAACAAAAATGATCTAATTGTCACCATTTCAGGATAATTACTAGTTTTCGAGTGTCCTTCAAGTCTTTTTTGTGTGTGAGATGGAGGCATATGGAAGGAAGAATTTACAGTGTAGCTTAGGTAGAGTTTATATTCTCTTTTTTTAAATTAACATCATATCCTGAATCCCTCCCCCCAACTCATTATATGTTCTTTGAAAACACAGTTTTCATAGATAATCCATTGTCTTAGGACTATGCCTTAATTTGTTTAAACTGATTCATTCTTGTTTCCATTCAGAGGTAGGGGCAGGGAAGTGACACAAGATTTGAGAAGAATATTGACAAAGGAGTGGGCACCCCAGGAAGGTCAGCATGTTTAGGGAAGGGTCTTAGAGGGACAGTTAAAAAGCTGAGAATGTTTATGCCAGGGAAAGGCCCTGGTGACCAAGGGAATACATGTGTTTTGTGTTGTTCTTGAAGTAAGGCAAGTGGGAAAAGGCTGGAGTGAGTCTGCTTTAAGCTCCATCTGTATCGATGCCTGCCGCCTGCCCATGGACCAACAGGGTTTGAGAGGGAGTAACCCTTCCATCACGGAAAGTGTTCAAGCCGAGACAGGATGGCCACCTGGGGCTGGAATTTGTAGGTAGGGCTCCTCCTCAGAGTGGGAGACTGGAATAATAACTTCTGGGACTCCTTCCAAGTGGACGATTTCATGCTTCTTTCCTGCCCTCCCTTGACCCTGCTCACAGGAAGATTTACGGCAGGTAAGGAGCAAAGAAGTCAATGTTATTAATTTCACTGCTGGAGGAAGTACTGTAGCTCAGAGATGCAATGTACATCTTTGTCCTCTGTACTGACTCGCACCCTGACGGCATTTTACAGTCAACAAAGCATTTTTCATGTAGACCTTATAATGTGATTCTTGTAACAGCTTTGTGAAGTGGGTGTTGACATAAGTGTTCTCACCTTTAGTTATTATGGCTTTACAAGGTGTTTTGATTTACAAGGTGGTAGGACAAGTGCCCTAATTTTTTTTTTTCCCTTCCAAAATTGTCTGAGCTATTCTTGGCCCTTTTTTTCCCCTTCCCGTATTAATTTTTGTATGACCTTTTCAACTGCCTCGGAACAAACTCATTTCCCTTTTGATTGCAGTTGTCCTAAATTCATAGATTTAAATTTGGGGAGCTTTAATACAATTGGGTCTCCCCATCCATTTATTTGGGGGCATAAGTGACCTCTTCATTAGTAACCTACTCTACTGCACCCCCTTTCTTTTTCAAAGATTTTTTTTTTTTAATGTGGACCATTTTTAAAAGTCTTTAATGAATTTGTTACAATGTTATTTCTGTTTTATGTTTTGGTTTTTTGGCCATGAGGCATGTGGGATCTTGGCTCCCTGACCAGGGATCAAACCCACAGCCCCCACGTTGGAAGGTGAAGTCTTAACCTCTGGACAACCAGGAAAGTCCCCCCACTCACTTTCTTATTGGCAGAGTACACTTCCCACGATAGAGACTGAAAATATGAGATGCCTTCCCAGCATCCCTTGCTGGTAGCATGACCGCACAGCTTAATCTCGTGTGTGTGACATTCTGCGAGAACAGTTTGATATTATACATGGATGTGTGAAGAGATGCTTCCTTTACTTCCTTCAGAATGAGGCTGTACGAAGGAGACTTCACAGGAGGACCAATCTGAAGGCAGAAGCTGTGCAGCAGAAAGATGGAAGGATACCGAGCGTCTGATGACAGGTTTGTGTTGCACTTGCTGATCCTGGACTTCTTGTTACAAAGAATAACAAACATTCATAGAGTTAAGACATTTCTTGTTGCCATGTGTTACTTGCATGTGAAAGAATCCTAATTAATATACAGTGTGTTTTTATCATCTCTTTCGATAACAGTCCATCATCTCCACAAGCATCTTCTTCATTTTTGTGAATAAGACATTTTTTAAAAAAAATTACATTCTTAATTGTCTAATACTGGTGATTAGGTAGGCTACCAACGTGTTTGTTGATCTTACATCCAGCTTAGCAGCCATTCATTTATTACAAAAGTTTATAAGATATCTTATGGGCTATTATGCTATGCTGTGTTAAGTCGTGTCCGGCTCTTTGCGACGCCATGAACTGTAGCCTTCCAGGACTCCTCCTCCTCCTCCTCCTCCTCCTCCTCTGTCCATTGGGATTCTCGAAGCAAGAATACTGGAGTGGGTTGCCATTTCCTTCTCCAGGGGATCTTTTCCAACCCAGGGATCGAACCCAGGTCTCCCACATTGCAGGCAGATTCTTTACTGTCTGAGCCACCAGGGAAGCCTAAGAATACTGGAGTGGGTATCCTATCCCTTCTCCAGGGGAACTTCCCGACCCAGGAATCAAAGCGGGGTCTCCTGCGTTGCAGGCAGACTCTTTACCAGCTGAGTTTCCAGGGAAGCCCCATGGACAATCATATTATCTGCTAATAAAAACCATTTTCCTTTGGTTTTTAAGTTCTTGATCTGATTATATTAGCTAAGACTTTGGGTACAGGACGGAAGAGAAACCGTTTAGAGAGTGTAGTCCTGCTGCCTCCTGACTAATTGTATTTCTCCTCTCAAGGCCCCCCAGAGCACAGCTCCAGGGTGGTCTCACTCAGATTATTATGTGTGATTTTTGTAATATATTTTAATAAATAATCTTCACTAAGTTAATGTGTTCCCTTTTCGTATCAGTTAGAATTAGGCTTAGCTGAGATGAACCCAAAAAGACTAAATGATAGAGGATTAAATAAGGTAGAAAATTATTTTTCATGCTCAAGAAATCCAGTCCGTTTGCGACATCTCAGAGATTCAGGTTCTTATAGTCATGTTGCGCCATCATCAGAAGGCAAAGTGGGGTGGAAATGTATGCTTTTCACAAGAGGTAAAGAAAAAGCATTCAATAACGTTTATCATTGACTTGTGATCTTTAAAAAAAAAAAAAACTTAATAAACTAGGCCAAGAGAGTGTGGCCTTTATTCTCCCTTTACTCCATTATAAAAAGAAACTTGATTCTTTCTTCTGACTTTTCAAACTTATTTGCATAGATGTATCATTTTCTCTTATGATCTGTTTACTCTCCATTCTGAGACAAAGTGGATCTGGTCCCCTTTTGGTTCTCTGAATTATTGTTTGGTGCCTTTTTCTTTACTATCCTTATGAGACATTTTTCTTTTATTCAAAAAATCAAATTTTAATTTTATTGATCTTTTGTATTGTTAGTTTTCTCATTCACCCTTATTTTTTCCTTCCTTCCCTTTTTAGGCTCTTTCTGGTTTTTACCCCACCTCTTGCTTCTTGAATTGACTATAAACTCATTTACTTTTTACCTTTCTTTCTTTTTATAAATGTAGGCCTTAACTGAACCTTACAAGTCTAATGGCATCATATGTATTTATGTTTAACTTTTATTTAGATGATTTTGGACTTTTCATTATGATTTCTTCTGAACCCAGAAGTTATTTAGGAGAGCATTTTTTAAGCCAACAACCTTTTTTTCCTCCACTTACTAAAAATAAATAAATAAATACACAAACAATAAAACTACCTCTTTGAAAACCATTAAAATCTTCTTTGTGACATCCCTGGAGAAGGGAATGACAACCCACTCCAACATTCTTGCCTGGAAAGTCCCATGGACAGACGAACCTGGTGGGCTACAGTCCAGGGGGTCGCAAAGAGTCAGACACCGAGTGACTCACACTTACTTTTCACAGGAGGCTTTCTGTTCTGTGTGTTTGCTCTCTCTTGCACCCGACCGAAAAGCTTTGTGGATGCTCCCCCCCAGCTCCCTGCAGCCTCTGCCCATAGCCAGGTTTACAATAGTTTTCTGGGGTCTCCTGCCCCATGGCGATGAACATTTCAGAGTCACTCAAGAAACCTGGGTCAGTTCCCTTTTGGAAGGCTGGGTCTCAGCTCCCTCATCCCACAGCTTCTGGGAGAGTCAGACCTTGTCTTTGGACAGTAAGCCAGTTTCCACCAATCTTTTCATGGACACTTAACCTCTGTCACCCCAGAGGAGCCAGGCTCCTTTCTGCTGCCTGCCAGTCTCATGACTTCATCTCTCCTCCCTGGTGGGATTGATCCACAAAGACATTTTTTTCTTTTTCTTTTTTTTAATTTGGCTACATCTTATTAGGGTTTTTTTTTCTTTTTTTTTTATACTTTTTTCATCGTTTTGTCCTTAGAGCACAGGGAATATGGAGAAATAAAAAATGAACGGGGGTCAACTTGAAAGTCTGTTTCGTGTCATCTTTTTCCTAGAAATTAAAATATAAACCCCTTAGGCTGGAGTTCGAGGTCTTTTGTAACCAAGTGCAGTCCACTTCACTGTGAGCATCCTGTATCCCACTGATTTGAACTTTCCTGCTGCTCCCTCCCTGATCACAGAACCGGCTCTCATTCTGTGTATTTACATATGCTGTTCCTTATGTTGGGATGGCCATTCTGCCGCATCTGTAATCTCCAAGACCTTGACCAAAAGCCTCTTTACCTGGGAAGTTGGCTTCAGTTCCTACAGGCTAAGTTATTTATTTCTTCTCTATAAAAGGCATTCGATACATGTGACTGAGTGAATGAGTGGATGAATGAATGAATGAACCAGTCAATCATAAGGTGAGAAAGACTGAGTAGTCACAGCATATGCGGTTTACTGCCATAGTGTTATCTCTGTGGTTCACTGTTTATCTAAGGACCTGCTCTGAGCAACTGTGAAGTGCTCCAGTGCATTTAGAAATAAAGGGAAAACAGTGGAGACAGTTTTTCCACAAAGACTGTCTTACATCATGGCCATCACACTAACTCTGCATGAAGCTAGTTAAGACAGCCCATATTCCTTTTGTAAAAATGTGGCTTTTACAACTTTTAAGGCAAAATCACTAGCAACCAGGACTTCCCTAGAGATCCAGTGGTTAAGACCTGAGCTTCCACTGCAGGGGGGCACAGATTCAATCCCTGGTTGGGGAACCCACATGCCTTGAGGCCAAAAAAGAAAATGATTAGGGACCAGCTGTCTCACTTCCTTCCTCAATATCAGGGTATTCTCTTAAAGAAGTCAGTTAGCCTGAGCTCTATTTTTTTTATTTTTAGAAAAGTTAAAAATATGATGGAAAAAGCTTAGTGACTTCAAGTTCCAGTGTGTTTAAATGTTGTATCAATAACGCTGTACAAACCCAGTTGTATCTTTCTATTCATTATGAATCCATCTCAGGATAAAGGTTACCTTTTTTTTTACTCCCTTTTAGACAGGGGAAAGATAATTTGTCAGGGAAAGTGGTACCAAATGGCATGTTTATTGAGCAAAAATATTTACTTAATTGTCTAGCTTTTCGGGAATCCTTGAGGATATGGTTTCTTCCTTGGGAACAGAATGGAGACTCTGTGACACAGAAGAAGCAAAAAGGGCTTCAGTCTGGCAGGAGTTGCTTATGCTGTCTTTTCCTCCAGCTCAGTTGCACAGCTCCGGCAAAAACAGCAAATTCAACTGAGTAGCATTTTTGTTTTAAAAACATCTAAAATTCATCTCAAATCTGTATCTCTTCTGGGGAGAGAAATGCAATCCATTCTAACAAGTAATTAAACAAACAAAAAAATGCCTAAAACCACAGTCTCCTCTGGTGCCTGTCTACATCCCCTTCCAGCAGGGACCCCCTCTTCCAAAGCCCAGCCCATGGGATCTCCTCTCTCCCACAGGCCCACCCCCCACCCCCGGTCCAGCTTCCTCACGGCAGGGCTCTTGTGTCTGACACAGGGCACGTGTTGGGTATAAGCTACACGTGGAAAACCTGGGGGAGAGAATTCAGAAGCAAATAAGGAGTTATCATCCCATTTAATTCCTAGAAATTTGCCCCCTGGTGCCAGGAGTCATCACAGATTTCTGAAAACCCGAAATTTAATTTATGTGAGATTTCTTCTTCTTAGTGATTCAGAAAGAAAAAAAAAAAAAAACCACTAAAATTTTCTCCAAATTGCTATTTCCTTCACATTCCTAATCTGAACTCAAAGCTTTATTCATTTAACTTCATTTAACAGAAGATCGTGAAATACTCTGCTCTCTGCTCTGTTTTCTCATAGACAGACTTTGAACCAGGTAAGGGCTTCGAAGGGAAGGGTTTGGAGGATTTGAAAATATTTTTTTATTTATCTGGCAGCTCCAGGTCTTAATTGCAGCATGAGGGATCTAGTTCCCTGAACAGGGATCAAACTGGGGCCCCCTGCCTTGGAGCGCAGAGTCTTAGCCACCAGATCCCTAGGGATTTGGAGTTTTGACAACTCATAGTCTTGAATCAATTTCAGTGTCTATAGAAACGGCCCAAAGTTGGTAAATTTTCATTTCTCCTCGTGATATGAGCCATCTCACTGAACCTGAGTGATTGTGGTAGCTCCTAGAGAAGGAAATGAGGGAGGGGAGCAAAGGGGATTTTTTATTTAAAGAAAAAAATACCTGTAACTATCTTTTGGCTTATTGGCTTGATCTTTTGTGCTAAGCAACTATGAATTTTTGAAGAGGAGAACAAAATTCACAATATATATACATCTAACCATTATGTTGTACACCTTCAACTGACATACAGTGGTGTATGTCAACTGAATCTCAACAAAGCTTTGCGGAAAAAAGAGGACAGCAAACAGTAGCCATGAAGATGTAGCCGTACAGTCTAAAGAGAGTGATCAGTCAGCTCTGAGACATGTAGTTGTGGTACATTCTGTTTTGTTTCATTTCAAATCACATTTACAAGCACCTTTAGTTAAGTGCCAGGCACTGAGTTCCAGACCAGTGTCATCCAATAGAAATATGATGCAAACCACGAATGCAATTTGAAAGTTTCTAGTAGCCACATTAAAATGATGAAAAGGAAATCAGTTTTGCAAATTTTCAAATATTAGAAAATATAAAAATAACATTTTAAACTTTGGAAAACAATTTTTTTAAAAAAGAAACAGGTGACTGTGGTCTGGTCCCACTGACCTTCCATTCCACCCCACTGCTCCCACCCTCTTCCCTGAACTTCAGGTCCCAGGTGGCTTCCAGTTCCTCCCACAATGAGTCTTTTCCCCGGGGGCCTCCCACAGCTCAGGTCTCTGGCCGGTGTCCCCTTACTGTCCCTGTCACTACTTGTCATTTGGTAAAGAGAATGCAGCGGTCGATGGCCGACAGGTGCTGGACAGGTGTTCAGTATCCGGGCATGCTGGCACTTAATTAAGTGGAGGATGATGTTCTCATCCGAGCACATAGACTGGACCCCAAAGGTGGAGTTTTGGGCTCCATAGTGGCATCTACGACTGTGTGGCTTGTTTTTGACGTAGAAGTTGAACCTGAGGGGATGAGTGAGGTCATAAACCCATCTGCTCTCTGTTTACCAAGCCATGCCCCCCGGCACAGAGGGGTGTCCCCCTGAGGAAGGAGACTTTTCTCATTTTCACAAAGCCACTGAACTGGAACTAGCCAACGGCAGCTTTGAGTCAAAAGGGGGGCTTTAGGGTTTGGGGAGAGGCCTTGCCAGCCCCTCTTAAGATGCATCTTGCAAGTGTCCCCCAACATTGTCATTGTATGAGTTCTGTAGTGTTGAGAATATACGTATTCGGGTATTTGTGATCATTCTTAGGTCTTGATCTTGAGATTCCCACAGGGAGAGACAGAAAAAGAACAGAAATATCAATCATTTCAATAAATCTTATTTTGGGCTCAACATGAATCATCTCTCCTCAAAACTCTCCTGGAATTCGAATGAGGTTCCCATGACAACAGGAGGCATGGGCTTCTGTCTCAGACTCTCTCAGAAGGGAGTCTTACTAAGAATTAGGGGAGGACAAAGTGCCATCTGGATAAAGGCGGCCTTCTGAACAAAGATCCGATGGACACAGCCATTGGACATCACTGTTCTAGTGGCATAAAACCTCTCCTACAATATCACACCCACTCTACAAACTTATGTATGTGAGTGCTCAGTCGATCAGTCATGTCTGACTCTTTGGGACCCCATGAACTGCAGACTTCCAGACTCCTCTGTCTATGGGATTTGCCACTTCCTTCTCCAGGGGATCTTTTCGACCCAGGGATCAAACCTACGCCTCTTGGATCTCCTGCGTTGGCAGGAGGATTCTTTACTACTGGGCCATCTGGGAAGCTCCCTATTAACTCACACTATTCATTAAAAAAATCCTACCCATTTAAGCAACATTAGACAATTTCTCAGTGTGTCTGCCCTCTCTGATGCCCTCTCGCAACACCTACCGTCTTACTTGGGTTTCTCTTACCTTGGACATGGGGTATCTCTTCACAGCTGCTCCAGCAAAGTGCAGCCACTGCTCCTTACCTTGGATGAGGTCCCCTCTCCTAACCTTGAATGTGGAGTAGCTGTGGAAAATTCTGAAAGAGATGGGAATACCAGACCACCTGACCTGCCTCTTGAGAAATTTGTATGCAGGTCAGAAAGCAACAGTCAGAACTGGACATGGAACAACAGACTGGTTCCAAATAGGAAAAGGAGTATGTCAAGGCTGTATATTGTCACCCTGCTTATTTAACTTATATGCATAGTACATCATGAGAAACGCTGGGCTGGAAGAAGCACAAGCTGGAATCAAGATTGCCGGGAGAAATATCAATAACCTCAGATATGCAGATAACACCACCCTTATGGCAGAAAGTGAAGAGGAACTAAAAAGCCTCTTGATGAAAGTGAAAGAGGAGAGTGAAAAAGTTGGCTTAAAACTCAACATTCAGAAAACCAAGATCATGGCATCTGGTCCCATCACTTCATGGGAAATAGGGAAACAGTGTCAGACTTTGTTTTTGGGAGCTTCAAAATCACTGCAGATGGTGACTGCAGCCATGAAATTAAAAGATGCTTACTCCTTAGAAGGAAAGTTATGACCAACCTAGATAGCATGTTGAAAAGCAGAGACATTACTTTGCCAAAAAAGGTCCGTCTAGTCAAGGCTATGGTTTTTCCTGTGGTCATGTATGGATGTGAGAGTTCGACTGTGAAGAAAGCTGAGCACTGATGAATTGATGCTTTTGAACTGTGGTGTTAGAGAAGACTCTTAAGAATCCCTTGGACTGCAAGGAGATCCAACCAGTCATCCTAAAGGAGATCAGTCCTGGGTGTTCCTTGGAAGGACTGATGCTGAAGCTGAAACTCCAGTACTTTGGCCACCTCATGTGAAGAGTTGACTCATTGGAAAAGACTCTGATGCTGGGAGGGATCGGGGGCAGGAGAAGAAGGGGACAACAGAGGATGAGATGGCTGGATGGCATCACCGACTTGAAATCCGGGAGTTGGTGATAGACAGGGAGGCCTGGCGTGCTACGATTCATGGGGTTGCAGAGTCAGACATGACTGAGTGACTGAACTGAACTGAGACAATTTCTAAAACTTCCTCTTCCCTTCTTCTTCCTTCCCATAGGCCAATAGTCAATCATTTAAAAATATTAATGAACGATATGTGCCAGCAGCAACAAAGAATGACCATCACTCTCTGGTCTCACAGATTTTAACATAAGTTTCCAAGCTGGTTTCTCCTAACAGAAGATTTTAAGCCTGAGATGGTCTCTGGGAATTTGGTGCTCAGATTTCCAGAATCCTCGGGTGTCCTTTAATGTTCTATAGTGTGTTGCCAAATGCTGAACAAACTTAGATGCAAGTCACGAATTACATATCGAAGAGAACACGGTGCCCAGGCCATCCCCCAAAGATGAAGCTACTCCTTCACTGTGCTTATTCACCACTTGGGAAGTGTATTCAGATTTCCCAAACTCCAAGTCAGTGCCACTGACCTCCAGGACAGGACTTTATCAAACTTCCTGTCTATGCCTTGGTTGGTAAGCATACCATTTAGATTTTCTCCACTCGTTCTCCTTCATCAAAACTTTTATTCCATCACTTATTGGTTTACCATCAGATATTGGTTGAGCATCTGTATTAATTTTGCATTAATTTTGGATAAACAACAAAAATGATAAAACATTATCCCCACCACTTTTGAACTCATGGGCCAGGTGGGGAGGAAGAAAGTATGTAAAGCATTTTCGTTCAGGGTCATAAGGGCCATAGCAAATCCTACAGAAAGATAGAAAATGTAGCTATTAACTTGAGCTAAGAAACTGGGGAGGCTTCATGGAAGAGTCATTTTTTGAGCTGAAACTTTTTTCTTTGATATATTCTCTGTTTCTTCCAGTCCAAGCTAGTGGTGTTTCTGCTTGTACAATTTTCTTAAACCTTTGGAAAATTCCTATGAATCTTATTGTGTTTCGTGACATTAAAAAAATAAAAAGTCATATCCACAAATCTTCTTGAGAACAAATCTTTCTCTACCTTGGGCTTCTGCCAAAGCTACCAAGGATTCTTGAAAGTCCTGGATTTTGTTTGCTTGTTTTCATTTTTATTTTCAAATGCAGAGTTCTCTAAGGCGTTCCTTTAAATCTTTCCAAGGTCTTAACAGAGGACTTTACAAGTGTGCTCTTGCTTTTATCTTTACACCGTGCTTTTCTGAATTTTACTTTTGTCCAGAAGCTGTTCTGGATTTAACACTTCTTTCCATCTGGAGAGGCAGGAGACTTTCCAAACTCTGCAGATTCTGCCACCCTTACACTTACTTAACTTTTGTGTTTTCTGGAGCTTATCTCTTTCCCCTCAAATTTTAATATAAACAGCAAGAAGAAGTCAGGGTGGGGGACCTCCCTGGCAGTCCAGTGGTTAAGACTTCACCTTCCAGTGCAGGGGCTGCGGGTTCAACCCCTGGTTGGGGAGCTAAGATCCAACATGCCTCACGGCCAAAAACCAAAACATAACAACAAAAAAAAAACCCAGTGGCAATATTGTAACAAATTCAATTAAGACTTTTTAAATGGTCCACATCAAATGTCTTTATAAAAGAGAAGTCAGGGTGACCTTTAACCCTCCCTGGAAATCGCGGCTAGACCACCCAACTCACGGAGCACGCTTTCTGTTTTCCCCATAGAGTGTTGCTAAACGTTCTGCCTCTGCATAATGGATCCTCTTCTCTCTAGTTGCTGATAACATTTCCCGAATTTTTCTTTAATCCTTGATAAATAGCTTTCTCGAGGGGCACCAGGTTTCTGCTAACAGCCTCCTTGAGACCCCTTGAATTTTTACTAACTCTCCCCCACTCAAGGTCCTTCCAGCCTCTGTCCTTCACTATCCCAAAGCCACTCTCATATTCTTAGTTGCTTTGTGACAGCAGCCATCCTACTTATCTCTCATCTTCTGCACCCTGAATTCGGACTCCCTTGTCTATTTCCATCTCCAGCTACCTCCCATCAAGCCTGCTTCTGGTCCCATTCCAGGCACTGCGTAGACAGTTTTCTTCTACTCCTTCTGAAAGTCTGGGAAATCACTCCAACATACTCCTCCAAAGATCAGCTCCCCAGAGGAGCTGTCTTGGGAAAGAGCTGAAAGGTAGAGTTAGTCAAAGTTTTTATTCAATGCTGTCTTTGAAAACAAATGAACAAATACCTTTTCAGGGTACCACATATTTCTTCTGGAGACAAGCATCAAAATTCTGTGGGAAATGTTTTTAATTCTCCGTTTGAAAATGAAATTCAGACAGTGAGATCCAATTCTAACATTTTAGGAGAAAGAAAAAAAAGTGGACTTAAGTTTATATTAGACTAATATGGGTTATTTAGTTGCTCAGCTGTGTCCAACTCTTTTCAATCACATGGACTATAGCCCACCAGGCTCCTCTGTTCGTGGGATTTCCCAGGCAAGAATACTGGAGTGGGTTGCCACTTCCTTCTCCAGGGGATCTTCCCTGAATATGCATTGGAAGGACTGTTGCTGAAGCTGAAGCTCCAATACTTTGGCCACCTGATGTGAAGAGCTGAATCGGAAAAGACCTTGATGCTGGGAAAGACTGAAGGCAGGAGACAAAGGAAGAGGCAAAGGACGATGTGGTTAGATAGCATCATTGATTCAATGGACATGAATTTGAGCGAACTCTGGGAGATAGCGGAGGACAGAGGAGCCTGAAGGGGTACGGTCCATGGGGTCAAAAAGAGTTGGACGTGACTTAGCAACTGAACAACAGCAACAACAATGTGGGTTATTCTTCTTTTACTCTTATTTCTAAACATTAGCTTGATAGTGGAAGGAGTGTGTGACCAAGTGGAGAAGGCTGAGGACTCATGCAGAACTGGGCATGATCCCGCAAACCTCAGTTACTCTGCCTCTAAAGTGGAGTTATGACTGCATTTACCTCCTGAGATTGATGCTAGAATTAGAGGAGACACAGAGGATTCTCAATAACCTCCTCTGGACTCGTTAATACCCAAACCATAGAAATGACTCCTCATGGTTCCTCTGAAGCCTCCACTGGTCGTTCATGAAGCTTCTGGAATCAGAAGTCTGTGCCCCTACTCCCTGGGGAGCATGCAGTGCTGGGGAGGAAGTGGGGGAAAGGCCGATTCTCTCTTGCCCTCTAAGGAATTACAATCTGTCCCATATTTTAAAAGATCCCAAATTTAGGATATGGAATGTGGACATCTCCAGGGATCACACTGAATCTGTTCCCAGAGGACTATTTCAGGGAAGAAAGACCCATTTAATTGTATGGCTGCCTTAAATCCACCCTTGATGTCATCCTTCTGGCCTTCTCTCCTCCTCAGCCCAAATCTTCCCCATCCTGTTTCCCAGGAGAAGACTTCACTCCCATCTCCAAGGCAAAAGTCTGGAAGCCAGTCCATCCTCTACAAACAGGAGCACGTCCCGGCTGCCACCGTGGCATCAAGCTGGGAAAAGCATGGGTTCAGGAAAAGGAGAGAAAGATGAAGGGGAAAAATGAGATTCGGAGAAGGAATTCTGGGAGAGTAGGCAGGGAACACGGTTAGGAAACACGAGGTTAACAGGAAAGTCTTAATCCAGGTGAGAGGGCGGTCTTGGAGAAGACATGAATGAAAGCAGAGAGACGGGAGAGGAGCTTGAAGAGGAGTAACTTGAAATATACTAGAGAGAAAAGCTCTGGAAGAAGGGAATCGGAGGAGGAGTTGATTAGACTTGTTGGAATTCCAGGAAATTCCTGTCCCTGCTTTTTCCATACCTTCCTCCAGACAAGTCCACTTTTTTAGATGCTTTGTCTTCTTTGCCCCTTTCTGGGTTAACTCAATCCCGGTTGTCTCACCCTAGAAGTCAGGCAGCCTCTAAACCAATGGTGACCTAGCCCATATCCCACACCCCTGCATCTCACAACCCCAGTGACCTCTTTTTAGTTGGATCTTGTCCCCACTCCTACCCCCACTCCAAGCCTCACAGTGGGTCCCCCTCCTCCAGGATCAGAAGTGGATCCCCATCCTGAGGATCAGATCTGAACCCCTCATCGAGTGCATCAGGCCTTCTTGTGATCCAGGCCTTGCGAGCTCACAGCAAGGATCCTTGCTCTCCACCCTCTGCTCCATCCTCTCTGGGGAACCCGTCAACCAGAGCCTGCCTGGCCCCCTCCCCATCCTGCCTTGACCCTGCCTCTGGCTCTGTTCTTTCTGTCTGGATGACCTTCTCGTCTTTGAGCACACACGGTGTTTCCTCTTCATGTCAGATACTTTCCCCCCTGCTTCCCCAGAGAACTCTTTTTGGTTTTCACATTTCAGCTCGGAAACCCTCCTCTCCTTGACTCCTTGCCTGCTGTTACCACCTCCCACCCCTCCAGGCTCACCCAGGCACAGCTGCTTGCTTCCGTTTTCCTACTTACTGGGCACCAGTTTTTCTCTGATGCTTCAGGACAGAGATGCTGCCTCTTGCTCATCTAGAATGGCTTTTGGAAGGAGTTCCACATTGACAGAGTGAGTGAATGGACAGATGGATGGATGCTTGACGCTTGTCTGGTGGCATAGAAGAAGTGGGTGGGGGAGCCAGTGAAGGAAGGGGGTTTGGCAAGGAGGAAAGAATGAGAAAATACAGAGAAGAAAGCGAAGTGTTTGGGTAAAAGAAGCACACCTATTTTGGCAGGGGATATTAGACACCGGTTCAATTCCTGAGTTGGGAAGATCTGCTGGAGAAGAGATAGGCTACCCCCTTCAGTATTCTTGGGCTTCCCTTGTGGCTCAGCTGGTAAAGAATCCGCCAGCAATGTAGGAGACTTGGGTTCGAACCCTGGGTTGGGAAGATCCCCTGGAGAAGGGAAAGGCTACTCACTCCAGTATTCTGGCCTGGAGAATTTCATGGACTGTATAGTCCATGGGGTTACAAAAAATCAGACACAACTGAGCAACTTTCACTTTCACTTCATTAAATTCCATTTTAGGAGAGAAAAGTATGACACCCAAGCAGCACCTCAGCTCTTTCTTCTGCATCTGAATGAAGAATGAGGGTAGGAGGGGGCTCCAGACCCTAGAACCAGTATCACTCAGGAATCACCCCCCTCCCCACCCCTCCCATCTTAGGGTTCACTTCCTGGGGCTCAGATACCTGACTCCTTCCTCCCCTGATACTATGTCCCTGCCCCTCTCCACCATACTCCCAACCATCACCCCCTACCGGAGACAAGCCCTTCCAAGCTTCTCTCTTGCCCTCTCCACCCTATCTTCCTCAGTTCATCACTTTCCCATCTCCTAGGAGCTTCCCAGATGGTGCTGGTGGTAAAGAACCCGCCTGCCAAAGCAGGAGACATAAGAGACGCAGGTTCAATCCCTGGGTAGGGAAGATTCCCCTAGAGGAGGGCATGGCAACCCATTCCAATATTCTCGCCTGGAGAATCCCATGGACATAGGGGCCTGGGGGGATACAGTTCATGGGATCGCAAAGATTCAGACACGACTGAGGCACCTCACATCATCCATCCTTTGGTCCAAATTCCTCACCAAAGGTGGGGTGCCTCCACTTCTCAGCTTCCTAAAGGCCCCACAAGTCCTGATAAGACGATCAGAACAAGAGACTTCCTTGGTGGTCCAGAGGTTAAGACTTTGTCTTCCAATGCAGAGGGTGCAGGCTCGATCCCGAGTCAGGGAGGTAACATCCCACATTCCTCATGATCAAAAAACCAAAACATAAAATAGAAGCAATATTGTAACAGACTCAGTAAAGACTTTAAAACCAGTCCATATTTTTTTTTAATCTTAAAAAAAAAAAAGACAATCAGAACATTTATGAACAACCTTTAAAAAAAAAAAAAAAACCTCCAAGGCATTCAGTTACCTCTGCTCAAGATTCCACTTTATGCCCCCAACACTACAAGGCCTGGCCTGGAGCTGAAGATTAATGTCTCTGCGTGTCTCGGGTCAATGACTCAAGGGGTTTTATCAGTGGAGGCAGAGTGGGAAAGGTAATGGAGAGTCAGTTCAAGGGACACCACCCCCTCCCTCCCCAGCCGCCTCCATCCGATCCTCTCTCCTTTGGTGCAAAGGAGCCCCGTGCACCATGGTTTATTTTTAATCTGTTGATTTTGCAATTAACAGAGAGAAGGCGCCTCTTTCGGATGGGCTGGTTCAGGGGTTCAAAGCAGCCAGCTCCCTTGACCCCTTTACCAGCCTCCGACGTCGCGGTGCGGCTGCCCAACTGGGAGAGATTTATACTTATTTTTCTATAATGGAAAACTCATTGCTGGACATCGAGTTACTCACTTAGATTTGTTTTCTTTGGAAGAAGCTGCCGGCGGGCGGGCTGGCGGGCGGGCGGCAGCGCCCCAAGCTGGGTCATTAACATGGCAGCAACAGCAACACAGACCTTTACAGCCGCTGCCTGTAAACCGTGGATAAAGTTCAAGCGTTTATTCTGTCTGAGGCCTCCCAGCGTCTATAAAAGCCCAGCACGATTATATGATCAGTGTCAAGACCCACTTTCCCCCTTTGTGCTCCCGGGCGCTTTCGTTGCCCTGTCCCTCCGCGTTGCCACCGCAGCTGCTCTGGCGCTAATAGCAACCCAAGGCACAGACGACTGGAGTGATCCTCGGGCTTTGTTTTAAACATGGTTTTTGCTTGTGTTAACTACCGCCTGGCTCTCTGACACCCGTGAATGAGGCTATGCGGGGCTGTCAATCAACAACAATAATAATGCCATCTGGGTTTGAATAATACTAATGAGAAGAAGAAGAAGAGGGATGCTGTGTATTAACATAGCACCTTTGTCCCAGAAGCTCAGAGGGCGTTTGGGAGAATAATTCATTCATGCTCGGAGCACTGCTTGGCAGTAGATATTATGATCCCACCACGGGGGACTGAGACACAGAGAGGGCAAGCGGCTGGCCCTGAGGTCACACAGTAAGTCAGGGGTGGCACAGATCACAGTCGCCAGAGTCCCCCAAAACCTTGGCCCTGCAGGATCACACAGGTCTGTGCCTCTGTCCCTCTGGGTTGTCACTCTAGTTATAAGAGTTGTAAAACTCCGCTTCTCCATACTCATGGGGGGAGGAAGGAAAGGAAGAAATGAAAAGAATATTCTAGGGTGGAGGAGACCACAAAGATCGTCAGCATTATGGGAGAGCCCATCTGAGTCGGGGACAAGGCAGGGAGGGTGACTGGATGCAGGGGTACCAGGCCGAGAGGCAGCTGGGATTTCCAAAGGCGCTGAGGGATGGCGGAAGGATGTTAAAGCGAGGTGGATCAAAAAAAGAGAAAGAGAGATCCCCCAAGTGGGTGAAAAGGTGAACTCATCACTGAGCCCCTAAGCTCTCAGAAGGCAAAACATGGGGCATGAGCCAGCCAGAAGAAAAGATAAAGCTGGAGACCTGGAGAATTTCCCAGTTCAGTCTAAAATCCCATTCTGCACTTTGCAGGTTCCACCAAGGTGCCAGGACCCTAATCCTCCCTTCCAGACCCCTCGGTGCCCTGGGGGTTTCAAACTGGATTATCACATCAAGTCAGTAGAATCTTTCTTAACTTCTCTGTGCCTCAGTTTCCACCTCTGTGAGTGAGTGATAATCGCTTAGTCATGCCTGACTCTTTGCAACCCCATGGACTGTAGCCCACCAGGCTCCTCTGTCTGTGGGATTCTCCAGTCACAAATACTGGAGTGGGTTGCCATTTCCTCCTCCATGGTATCTTCCCCACCCAGGGATCAAACCCATGTCTCCTGTGTCTCTTGCATTGGCAAGCAGACTCTTTACCACGGAGCCACCAGGGAAGGGAGGGCTTGTTTGAAAGAATCTAAAATGACTTTGACTGTCCATCAAAGTTTTACTTTGATTCTTTTTCAGAGGAACTATTCAGAATTTGTTAGAGAAATAATAATGTGATCAAAGAGATATCCCAGAAAATCAACCTTGCAAAACTGTGGAGCATGGATGAGACCAGGGAGAGACTGAAGTTGGGAGAAATCAGTTTGGGAGTAGCTGTCATATTCTAGGGAGGCGTTGAAAGTGCTGAACAAGATGACTAAGTGATGGACCAGTTCTGAAGTCTTCCCAAACCTCTCATTGAATCCTTCCTCTCCGTCTCCCTCTCCCTTGCAGAGCTGGGGCTCACACCTTCTGCCCTAGAAGTGTGTTATTTATGGTCTCATCTGTCCTTAGCTTTTGTCCCTGACCCAGTTTAGAGATGCTTTATCACCAGGACTGCCTCTGCGGCTCTCAAGCTTCCAAGGCAAGCACTCCCAGTAACAAACAAACAGATTTACAATCCCTCCCCAGACCATCCATGCAGAAAGTCCCTGTTTCATGTCTCTCCAGGCAGGAAGGAATTCTCCCTCTTCTCCATCCCTCTCCCAAAGTGAGGATTTGACCTTGAGAGAACTTGGGCTCCCGTCTTCTTTCCCTCCAGGCTCTGAGCTCCTCAAAGACAAAGCCCAACCTCTGTCCTGCATTTGAGTCCCTTCTCAGTCTAGCGGCTGCCACCCTGTTAGTGCTAGAGAAATCAGACTTGAAAGTAATTCAAGACACATTTTATTATAAGTATCTAAAATTCTTTGTGTATTCAAGTATGGAATGCCCATCCTAGGTTGATATCTTTGTGAAAGCAGCTGGTTCATGAGATTTCTCCTATAGACAGAATTTGTTAGATCCTCCCAAGGAGGCAGTGTGTGTAAGGTAGGCCTTCAGGAATAAGAAATCACCTGGATGATGGAATAGCCTTCACAAAAATATATGACTTTTGGGCTTCCCTGGTGGCTCGGTGATAAAGAATCTGCCTGCTGATGCAGGAAACACAAGTTCGATCCCTGATCCAGGAAGAACCCACAGGTCTCGGAGCAACTAAGTCCTTGCCCCACAACTGCTGATCCTGTCTAGGGCACGTGCTCTGCAGCAAGAGAAGCCACTGCAATGAGAAGCCCGAGAACCCCAACTGGAGAGTAGCCACTGCTCGCTGAAACTAGAGAAAAGCTCATGCAGCAGTGAAGACCCAGCACAGCCAAAAATAAATAAAATTATTAAAAAACAATGATTTCTCTATTCTCTCCTACTTTCCCCCTCCCTCTCTCTGCCCTTCCTTGCTTCATCCCTCCCCCCATCCCCTCCATCCCTTCTCCCTCCCTCCCTTCCCCCATCCTTCCATCCTCCCTTCCTGAATCACATGATGACCAAGTGTGAGATTCCTGCACAAGGCATTCTGGACATTGGTTCCTGCCCTTAAGAAGTTTCCAACAAAAGATACACAACCACTCCTCCTCTTACTGTATAAGCCGAATTTTATTGCAGGTTAAACTCAGGTACAAACCACATGGTGTGGCCTGTGGAAGGAGAAACAGGATCGTGTACTGGAGCTAGAAGGGACCACCGGGCAGCCAGCGTGGCTGAAGGACTGTGTGCGCACAGAAGAGCTGGAGGTGCAGCCCGTGGGGTGGGGCTCGAGAAGCCAGACCCTCAGAGATAACGCGGCAGAACAGCTGCAGGGAGATGCAGAAAGGCAGCCATGGACCTAAATGAGTCCGGTGGCTCAGATGGTAAAGAATCTGCCTCCAATGCAGGAGACCTGGGTTTGATCCCTGGGTCGGGAAAATCCCCCGGAGTAGGAAATGGCTGCCCTCTCCAATATTCTTTCCTGGAGAATTCCACGAGCAGAGGAGCCTGGTGGGCTACAGTCCTTGGGGTAGTAAAGAGCTGGACACAACTAAGTGACTAATACACCACTGAATAAACTAAAAGAGCTGCAGTGAGGACTTCTGGTCCTACTCAAAGGCAAGGAGAGTGAGCGAAGCTTTAGGAACAGTGACATGACCCAGATCCGATGGTGGTGGCCCAGGCCGTCAGCCGGTCTTGGCCCAATGTCCTGAGGCTACGATGCTTTCTGCACTTTTCCCTGCAGTTGAAGGACGCGCTGGGCACTTCTCTTGGAGGACGAGGCCCGGGGATTCATCTGGCCTGGGGCTGGATCTGTCTGTCCTTGGAGTGTTTTTCTAGAGAACCCTCCCTCCCTTCCCACTCCTCACCCAGGGGACAGTCTTGACCTTCAGCTGAGACGGAGCTCCAAGGTCTCTGAAGCTCTGTGGTCCCTCTAGCGGACAGCCCACCACAAGGGGCAGAGGGCCCCAGGGCGCCTGCCTCCTTCTCCGGCTGCCCAGTCCTCACCGCATCATGGATTTTCCTGGAGGGAAATGGAGGAGTCCACACGCTCTTGGCTTGAAGAGATTCCACGCTGTCTGCACAAACAGAGCCTGGAGCCTCCGGGAGCGCCTTGCTCTCACCTCACCCCCAGAAAGCCTCCCTTCCCGGCCCCTGCAGACAGGCTGTGAATTGTGACTCTGACCGCCACACACTAGTGTACTGTGGGGCTGAGGCTTGGGGTTTCTGCCTTGAAAAAAATAAATCCCTGCCTCTCCTCTCTGCGGCGGTCATGTGTGTCTCTGAGGATCTTGGCTCCCCAGACAGCCCTGAGTGGCACAGACCAGGGGGCTCTCGGGAGGGCCTGGCCTCATCAGGCACCAGGTGTCACCAAGTGGTCTGCAGACAGGGCGAGCCGACTTCCCGCAGCTCCACACACAGGAGGAACCATCCACCACGCACGGACACCTTGCCACACTCTGGCCCCCTTGCCCACAATGCCCCTTCTTTCCTGCTCTGCTTGGGGAGCTCCTTTTCATTGTTGAACGCTTAGCTCTAAGGGCACTTGTATTAGGAAGATGTCCTTAGCTCCCATTTAGAGAGACACTGGCTTATCCCTTCTCTGCGCTCTTTAGAGGTGCCTCGCTGACAGTGCTGAGGGGGCAGATTTAGAGTTCCCTGTTTGGATATCAAGGCTTCCCAGGTGATGCAGTGGTAAAGAGTCCGCTTGCCAAGGCCGGAGACCCAAGAGACTCGAGTTCCATCCCTGGGTCAGGAAGATCCCCTGGAGTAGGAAATAGCAATCCACTCCAGGATTCTTGTCTGGAAAATTCCATGGACAGAGGAACCCGTGGGGCTATGGTCTCTGGGGTCACAAAGAGTTGGACACGATTGAGCAACTGAGCATATTTAGATATTCCTTTCCCATCTAGACTATGAGCTGTTGAGGACAGCCCTCAGGAGACAGTTGCACAGGCTGTGCACTGCTCAACCCTCTGGGAGGCCATTCACATTGTATTCTAAATATATCCTGCACAATTCTAAGCAGCAACTTTGGGGATCATTGGATCTTATTGTTAATAGGGACTGGCACATAACCAAGTTTGTTTATTCAACCTCATGTAGGGCCACTGCTCAGATTTTTACTCCTCCTGCCCTGGTCCCATAAAAGAGGGAAGAAACATGAGTTGGCCCAACTCCCTTGCAATGAGAATATGCCAGTTCCCCTTGGAGACAGTATATTAGTTATAGATCTAGAAAGAAACTCAAGGTCCCAGTAAAGCCCTCAAATAGCTGATGGCTGGGCCCAGGGATGTCAAAGGGGTTTCAGCTCATGGACCAAATCAGATTCAGAGAGAGTGACTCCCAAAGGGTGAATCTGGGAAGTCCTCTGTGGCAGTGTCGGAGGTCAGAGGGAAAGAAGCCCCACTGGATTTGTGAAGTCTGGTCCTGGAGCAGGGCTGAGAAAGGAGGCTGGTGAGCCCCTGGCCCAGAAATAGTGGCAGAGAGCCGTCAGACTACATAATGTGCCCCTGTCCTGTCTTGCACTGACTTTCTCAGGGTACTGTGACTAGTATATGAACTTTTGTCCTGGTGCCTCAGTTTCCCACCTATTGAATGAGAGATCTTTCTCTCAGGGTTTTGGAAAGATGAAATAGAGGATCAAAGGGGGTCTTCTAATTTCCCCACGCCTCTCCAGGAAAAGAAATGTACTCTTTGGGAGATGGACAGACCCAGAACCCCTTTCAGCTCATCAAACAATATAGGATTCGTGCCCCAACTTCACACTGATGCCCATTGTTTTGTCTGCCACTCCGCCCACTCCTATATCCTGAGATTAGGAGGAAGTAAACATGGGAGGAAAGGCAGTTACAATAATACCAACAATGCTTCTGACCACTTGACATGCCGCAGATGGACATCGAGGAGTAGGGGTGCCCTCTGTCACTGGAGGAAGGGCCGTGGGACCGTGATCAGGACCCCAGGCTCTGGGACCCTCTCACTGGGCTCGATTCTGGGTCCTGATACTCCTCAGCCATGTGACACCAGGCAAGCTGCTTTACCTGACTCTCCAGTGTCCTTGTTTACAGAAGGGGCTGACAGAGTCGTGAGGATCAAGTGAGTTAACACAGACATAGTGAACGGATTCATGGACACAAGAGGGGAAGGAGAGGGTGGGACAAACTGAAAGAGCAGCACTGACATACAGACACTGCTATGTGGAAAATAAAGAGCTAGTGGGAAGCTGCTGTAGAGCACAGGGCGCTCAGCTCAGTGGTCTGTGCTGACCTAGAGGGGCGGGATGGGAGCGGGCAGGGAGGTCCCAGAGGGCAGATATATATATATAGAGTTGATTCACTTTGCTGTACAGCAGAAACCAACACAACATTGTAAAGCAATAATACCCCAATAATATATATATATATATAAATGTGTGATACTTAAAGCAGAGCCTGAGTCAGGGCAAGTTCCCAGGGTTACTGTTATTTGGCAGATACTGTAGCCATATAAGGACTTTCCTGGTGGCTCAGATGGTAAAGCGTCTGCCTACAATGCGGGAGACCCAGGTTCAGTTCCTGGATTGGGAAGATTCTCTGGAGAAGGAAATGGCAACCCACTCTAGTACTCTTGCCTGGAAAATCCCATGGACAGAGGAGCATGGTAGGCTACAGTCCATGGGGTCGCAAAGAGTCGGACACGACTGAGCGACTTCCATATAATGCTGCTTTCCCAGCCCAAGGAGGAAGGGGCCACAGAAGGGCTTGAGAATGGACCAGGGGCTCACCCAGTAAACCAGCATGACCCCCTCCCCATTCCCCCTTGTTATCATTCTAATTTTCATGGCCTCAGCTCACACTGTCCTCACCTCCCACATTACCCCTTTTCTCAGGCTGTCTGCGCGTGAGTGAACAACCACAGGCCCCCAGCCTGCTCGACTCTGTGCAGGGAACCTCCATGCACCCGTCAGGCTCAGACACTCTGTCTTGGGTACCAACACTTAATAAAAGACCACGAGGGCACTGGTACCTGTGAGGTTTGCAAATCCCCTGGCCAATGCTATGAAGTGCTGGACTGCTTCTGTGCAAGTTTGCTTATTTATTATTCTTTTATCAGATGCTAAGTTGACTACGGCAGCAAGATCTTGGAGGAAACAAGAGGGAAGCTTGCTCAGCCCTGGTGCAATTCCTGTGGACCAGCATCCAATGTGGAGCCCTGGGGATCCGCGTGTAGAATGCCCCTCTCACCCCTGTCTAGCTGGCAATCCGTCCCCCTCCTTTCAAGCCCAGCACAACAACGACCTCTTTCGTGAAGCCTTCTCGATCATCCCCCAACCTCCCAGCAGTCTTGGGAACTTTCTTATGAATTCTTTTAGCCTTTAAATTATAAGAGACTTTCTAATGATATGCTTTAATTGCTTATTACATCCTGAGCATCCTGCAGGCACGAAAATCCTCATTTACTCTGATAGCCAGAGCCTGATGTGGGTCTGCCTCACAGGGGGAGCTGACCATGTCTGCAGTGACACCTCTCTGCCCACAGTACCTCTTTGGATTTTCTAAGCAGAAGAGTTGGTTTCAGGTATGAACCTCAGGCTGCCAGATAGATTCAAAGCAAATATGAGGGAAGATGTGTTGACAAGTATAGACCTAGAACTTCAGAGAAACTCGCCAGAAATTCCAGAATCTTTTTCTTGGCCTCTACAAACAAGGGAGATGATTCGGTCATGACCACCTTTGGCAGTGGGGATGGAACGGCTGGTTCTCCACTGGCCTTCAGCTTCAGGAGTCTATAAGCCGATTTCTGGGCTCACGTGGGTGCCTGTGGGTGCCCGTGGGTGACAGATTCACCCACCTCTGCCTCTCAGTCGCCATGGCTCGCTGTGTTGGGTGTCCAGACCTGCCTTTCTGCCCAAGTTATAGCCTTCTTTGCAACCAGGTCAAGTACCCCCTTCCCTGCAAAGCTGCTTCGGACCCACCCTGTCCAAAGGGAACTCTTCTTTCTCTGGGCTCTGGACAGCATGCCATTGACCAGGCTCCTCATTGGTTCAGGAATGTCACAGGGGAAATTCCTTTGAGAGAAAACGTTATTTCTCTTGGGGTCCTGGTTCGCTGCTCAGTGCTGAGCAGAGTTTGGGATCCTGGTGTGTGTGTGTACATGTGTGTGTGCGCGCACACGGGTGTATGTGTGGGTGTGGGTGTGCATAGGTGTGTGCGTACATGGGTATGTGTGTGCCTGGGTGTGTGTGTGTGTTGGCATGGCAACATAATATGTATAAGCCGATTCGGAGACCCTGGTGTTACATCTGGAATAAAACGAACGCATTTCTGACATCTTGCAGTGCAAAAGCGCAAGGTCTCTGCCCCACTGAGGTCTCAAAGAAACAAAGCAGCCCCCCAAACAGGGTGGGGAGCCGACATTCCTTTCCTGCCTGCCGGCGCGCCCTCCCCTGCCCACTGCCCCGCATACAGAATGGAAACTTTCAGGGGAAAAGAATTCTGCACAGCTGTGTGAGAGACCACACAGATTCCCTACATCTGCCAGCGGCCGGCCGGTGAGCTCATTTCCCCGGGGGGCTGCCGTCTGAGCCTGTGGGGTCCTCTCCAGTCCACCTCGGGAGGGGCTGCAGAGGAAAGAGGAAGTGGCCCCAGGTGGGGCGAGACCTTTCTCACGTCAGACGCTCATGGGAGACGTGCGAGGGAGCCCACAGAGGGCTGCTGCGACCGAGAGGGCTGGCTCTCCAGAAGTCCCTTTGTCCATTCAGGTTGAAAGGAGGTATTATCAAACATACAATGGATTTTAGAAAGATCTTCACTCCCACCAAGTCCTCCTGCTCTCTCCCCAAAGTCAAAGTCAAGAAGCAATGGCTGGTTAGAAAATACCCTAAAGAGGAAAACAGTCCTGGGCCACGGAGGCTTCCAGCACTAAAAGTAATGTTTTCATGTGTACATGCCCTATCGCCCACACGGAGACTTCACACGTGGTCCCTGATCCCCCAGTGGCTGTCTAGGAGAGGCAGGCAGGTAGCGCTGACATCCACCCTGGTACCCGGATAGGTACTGATGCAGACACTGACATGGGCAGAGCACCCACCCTGACTTTCTCAAGTGGAAGGTGAGGCTTACAGAGGCTTCCTAGGATTGCCCAAGTCCACACACCAGAACAGAGGACTTGGGCTCTTGCATTTGATTCGTAAACCTGTGTGCTTTTCCTTTCGCAAAACTGTGACATGGTGTCTTACAAAATAGCAGCTTGTTTGTAAGCTGATTTTTTTTTCTTCTCCCACTTCTCGGGGCCCCTCGTTTCCCAAATCCGACCAAGCTCTGGGATTCTTGTGGGTAGGACACAATCTCTCCCCAAGTTGAGTTTGGGGCCCACACCCTGGCAGAGCAGCAGAGGAGGGGGGTTCAGACATACTCTCCAACTCCTTTGTAAAGTCATCCTCTGGCTATGTGGCTGTGACCCCAGAGTGTGACCAGAACATAGGAGATCGCGGTATCCAGGCAGCCTGGCATCTCAGGTCAAGCTGTTGGGCATCACCTAACCGGGGGCCTAGGTGTTTCCACCTGTAAAGTAAGGGGCGGGGCCAGTGGTCTCCAAGGACACGCCCAGCTCCCTGGCTTCCAGTGTTCCATGACTGGACAGGGGACTGGGATGGAGAGAGTTTCCCTGGAGGGAGCCTGTGCCTCTGAGACCCTTCCCTCTGCTCTCGTTCTGCTGTCGGCCTGGAGCTGGCCTGGCCCTGCCTGGCTTGGGGACCCCTTTGTACAGCATCAGCTGAAGGCTGGGTGAGGGCGGGCTGGGGCCAGCAGGGGGGAGACCCACTGGGGTATTTTTTTTCAGATGCATATGTCCCCTCTCAGGCAGCCCTTTCAGCGCTCGGGACAATGTGCTCTTTTTGTCCCCAGCTCTTTCAGCCGCCTGCTCATTCTCTTTGCATCTGCTGCCACACAGGACATCCCGGCTGGCAGGCGACCATGGGACACATTGTGCTCCCTTAATGAAGCATGGGGCTGGGGATATGGGGGTGGCTGGGGGCCTGCGGGGGCTAGGGGTGAGCTAGGGGCACCCCATCTTTCCACTCCAGGCTCCTGCCGAGGGGAGGGACCCTCGGCTGGCCCCTCTTTTATCTCTCACTGCCACATGGATGTGACTAACCCCATGTCAGAGGCTTTGGGGATGGAATGCCTGTGGCAGGAATGAGCTGGAAGATGGAGGGGATGGTTTTCCCCCAAGGAAACCGAGGCACAGCTGGGCAGGTGGGAGGGAGGTCCTGGGAGAAGGGCAGTCTGCCAGGAGCACTTGACCTTCTTCCTCCCCACAGCGAGATTCCCTGCCCCATTCAACATGTGAGCAGGTAAGGCAAGAACCAGGGCTCCCTGCTTCTCATACTTGAAAATCTTACTGTACCCATCAACCACTTAGGTTTCTAAAGAGTAAATTTTGGAGCCAGGAGGGTCACGGAGTGATCTCCTGGGGTCCCCTCAGGCCCCCATGTGTTCGCGTTGGAGGTCTTCTCCATCCAGGTGAAGAAGAAAAAGAGGAATGGCTAGGGAATTTGCAGGAGGTGGCCAAGGGCAGAACAGTGCACAGTGGCACGCTAGCGGCCAGCTGGGTGAGATGGGAAGACTGGGCATGGGTCTTTACCTCACCCCAAACGTTTCTTAAGCATGCCTTGTCACCATGCTACCCCAGTGCCGTCCAACAGCAAAGAAGGATGAAATGGGTGGAGTTCCGAGGAGGAGAGGTTTTTCCTCCCTGCATGGCTTGTAGCCACACATCTGTAATCTCTGCGCCAGGAGGTGATTCTACCAAAGCCGATGGCTGTCTGCACGGGAGGGCGTGATTAGGCACCTCCTTGGCTCCCACCTGGGTGCCGGCAGCGAAGGCAGCCCCACGTTTCCAGATAGGGCTGTCCTGGGT
>NW_011494785.1:2736702-2751457 GCF_000754665.1 Bison bison bison | reverse complement strand
CACTCCTCCTGGCCTGCTTCCCCGCCCACCACCCCAAAGAAAAAAGCCTGGGCCTTGTCCAACAAGGCCCCCTGTCCCCTTTAACAAGCGGAGTGTGCTGGCATTGCGATTGGTGGTCTTCTCCCTGAAGGTGGTTAATTGGTACAGAATGTAGACTTCGGTTGTCTTGCCAGCCCCGATGAAAACGCAGCTGGCAGGTAGCCGAGACGGAGGAATTTGTCATAGGTTAGATCAGCCCCAGCTCTAAGAACCGAATGTACGGCTTATGCAAATAGTTTTGCTTAGCATGGATCCTGTGTTCCTCTCCCCCCTCAGTCCCCCCCACAACTATTTTTTCCCCTGAAGGGTGGGGAGGGAAGCAGGGGTGGGGGGCCGAGGGTGAGGGGGTTGCGGACAGAGGAAGGAGGCAGAGAGAGCACTTGCTTGCCAGATCTCATTCTCCATCAGAAAGGAGCAAATTGCTTTCCCTAAAAAAAAGAAAAGGGCAGGGGAAAAAGAAGACAAAACACCCATCCTTTGGGCTAATGTACCGAGCATTTGAAAGCTGAATGGCTCGGTAAGAAAGGCCAGCCATGAGTGTATTTGAAGAGACTGTTATCCCCATCAAAACCCATTGGTACTCTCTGGGAGGCCTGTGGAGCACCTGGGTGGGGACTTGGAACAGGGGCATCTCTTCCTCCCTTTGCCATGATGGCATCACCTCCCCAACCCTGCCTTGGTGTCCGACCATGGCAGATGCTGACCCCAGCCTCTGGGTCACCCACAGGTCCCAGCAGAGAGACGGCTGCAGCGGCTACTATCAGCATGTGTATCCAGCAGACAAGCCAGTTCCAAGCTGTGCGATTCAGGATATATCGCTTAACCTCTCTGAGCGACGGTCGCCTCATCTGCACAAACCGGGGTAGAATGGTTTCCTCAGATGGAAGTACTATATCTGGCACATAGTAAGGTTGCAATGACTATGTAATAAGCATGAATAAAGCAAGATAACAAGAGAAGGTGATGAACATGCTTGCTGCCTGGTGAGTAGTCAAATGTTGGCTGAATCTTGCCTGGCTCCTAAGGCTGGTGAAAAGACCAAAAACTAATCAAGAGAAAAGGTGAATTTCAAGGCGTCAAGTTGGTTCAACCCTGGTTGTACTGAAGATGGAGGGTGGGGGTGGGATTCGGGAAGAAAACCTTGAAGTCAGTCGAGGACAGTGTTCCTCAACCTCAACTACTGACATCTGGGACTTGGTGGTTCTTTGTTGGTGGGGGTGGGGGGCTGTCCTGCTCCACGTGAGATGATTAGTGTCCTCTACCAACTAGATACCTGTAGCAGCTTCCCCAGTTATGAAAACCAAAAAGGTCTCCCCGCCAGGCCAACTCTAGGGCACTGTTGGTGGGGGCGTAAAATGATGCAATTGCTATTGAAAATAGTATGGAGATTCCTCAAAAAATCAAAAATAGAACTAGCATACGATCCAGTGACCCCACTTCTGGATATACAGCCAAATGAATTGAAAGCAGAGTCTTGAAGAAGTATCTGCACTCTCGTGTTCACTGCAGCATTATTCAGAGCCAGAGGAAGAAACAGCTTCAGGATCCATCAACAGACAGATAAACAAAGACAATGTGATCTATACATACAGTGTAATCGCCTCAGCAAAGAGAGACTTCTGTCATATGCCACAACATGAATGAACATGAATGAGACATTCGTGCTCAGTAGCTCAGAGGTGACCAACTCTTTGTGACCCCATGGCCTGTAGCCCACCAGGCTCCTCTGTTCTTGGGGTTTTCCAGGCAAGAATACTGGAGTGGGTTGCCATTTTCTCCTCCAAGGGATCATCCCAACCCAGGGATCATACCCATGTCTCCTGGATCTCCTGCCTTGGCAGGCAGATTCTCTATCACTGGGCCACCTGGGAAGCCGATTGTTAGCAAGGTGTGTGTGTGTGTGTGTGTGTGCAAGCTAAGTCACTTCTTTGTGATCCTATGGACTGTAGCCCTCCAGGCTCCCCTGTCCACGGGACTCTCCAGGGAAGAATACTGGAGTGGGTTGTCATGCCCTCCTCCAGGGGACCACAGTACTGCTATCTAAACTTCAGACTTGACAGAGATTTCACCAATTGCCCAGTAATGTCCTTTATTGTGAAAGAAAACACATTGCATTCCTTTATCACATCTCTAATTTAGTCTCCCTTAAAGTGGACCAGTTCCTAAGCCTCCCTTTGTGTTTCCATGCTGTGGACAATTTTGAAGAGTAGAGCTCAATTTGTTTGTAGACTGTCCTTCAAGTTGGGTTTGTCTGGTGATTAGATTACACGTACTTGGCAGGAACTCCACAGAAGTGAAGTTGTGTTCTCTTAAATATATCATTTTAGAGGCATATAAAATCAAGTTGTCCCATTACTGCTGATGTTAATTTTGACCACTCTTTTAAGATGATGTCTGCCAGGCTTCTCCACTGCAAAATGACTATTTTGCCCCTTGTAATCGGTAAGTGTCTTATGGGTAGACATTGAAAGTATATAAAATTGAATACTCCTCAAACCTTCCCCCATTGGTTTAAGCATCCATTGATGTTTCTTGCCTAAATCAATTATTACTTTGGTACCAAGTAGTGATTTTCTAATTTCATCATTTCTTCTACATTTATCAGTTGACTTTCCATACTAAGGGCTTCCCTGGTAACTAAGCTGGGAAAGAATCCGCCTGTAATGCAGGAGACCCCGCTTTGATTCCTGGGTTGGGAAGATCCCCTGGAGAAGGGATCGGCTACCCACTTCACTATTCTTGGGCTTCCCTGGTGGCTCAGCTGGTAAAGAATCTGCCCGCAATGTGGGAGGCCTGGGTTTGATCCCTGGGTTGGGAAGATCCCCTGGAGAAGGGGAAGGCTACCCACTCCAGTATTCTGGCCTGGAGAATTCCATGGACAGTCCATGGGGTCGCAAAGAGTCGGACATGACTGAGCGACTTTCACTTTCACTTTCCATGCTAAGGAAGAGCTTTTCTCTCTTTATTCCCCTCTTTCCTTCTTTCCATCTTTCTTCCATTCCATAAGCATGGGTTCTTTGTTTACCTTTTTAAAATTAATTTTTATTGGAGTACAGTTGCTTTACAATGCTGTGTTAGTTTCTGTTGTACAGCAAGACTCATGGGTTCTTCATTATACCTTTAGCAGTATTATTCATTTTGATGTTCAAGTTGTTCTAGATTCTGTAAGACCTTCTTTAATATTCTATGAGAAAAGAAGGCTGAACATTACACACTTGTGTACACTCAGTTATTTTTAAGGGGGGATGTTTAAATTGTAAATCAAATGTTGAGCCATGGCCTAAAATTCACCAAGGAAAGAGATGTCATGGTTGAGTACCCAAGCCTTGAAAAAAAAGGATTGAATGCTTTGAACCTAAGTGTTTGTGTGGGGCTGGGAAAGAACAGCTATGGGAAGGCAGCCCTTAAGGACCAATGAGTCCATGAACTGTGGAAACCTCTCTGATATGACGGGAGGTTTGAGTTTCCTGTTTCACTCAGGTCATAGCTGAAGGTTATTTATTTAACCTTTTCCAGGAGCTGAGTCTGATCGGCCTTGCAGCCCTTCCACGCTCGTGTTTATTCTGATTTGTATCCAGTTGACTTCATTTCCCCCCGCTTCTTCCTCCACACCTGCCCCCAACCACCAGGAAACGGAGCCTCTGGCCATCACCGTGATGCTGAATGAATTATTTGGAAATAGTTTCTTCAAGCATGTGGAATGGCATTTGCAGCTTCTGGAGTTGGTTCGTGTGAAAAATACAAATGAAAATTTACTGGGTAGGAGAGCCCGAAGGTAACCCACCAAAGGGGTCCCCAACCTCTGGGATCTAATGCCTGATGATCTGAGTGGAGCAGATATAATAATAATAGAAGTAAAGTGCCCAGTAAGTGTATTGTGCTTGAATCATCCCCAACCATCTCCCCCTACCCTGTCTGTGGAAAAATTGCCTTCCACGAAACCAATCCCTGTTGCCAAAAAGGTCAGGGACTGCTGCTCTATAGGGCTGCTAATGGTGTGCCCCTTGGCTTTGGGCAGAACTTGAAAGGTTCATTCACTGTCCACCATCATCCCACCCCACCTTTAGGTAAATCTACACTGTATTGGTGCAAGCTGGCAGGGAACTGTTTCCCATCTTAAACTGGGCTCCACTAGGGGAATAATGACATGCTTGAAAACCACTTGGAAAAAATGATTAAACCCAGGCATCTAAATTGGTTTAACCTCTTAGGGCCAGGGCAGAGGACAACCAGTCGTAGACACCTAGGTAACCTGCATTTTGTGGACTCTCCAGACAGAATGAAGAGGTGGGGAGGAGGCAACCTCATTCCCTCTTGGTCGCCCCTGGAAACTGGGCTCCATGACCAGGCAGCACAGGAATTTGCACACATGCCCTCAGGAGACCAAGGAGCCTGCACTTCAGTGGTGGCATTAGATACTCCTCTGAAATGCTAATAAAGACTCTATTTCAGGATCGCTAACAAAGTGAGCCCCAAGGAGCTGATGCCTTCCAATTGTGGTGCTAAAGAAGACTCTTGAGAGTCCCTTGGACAGCAAGATCAAATATGTCAATCTTAAAGGAAATCAGCCCTGAATACTCATTGGAAGGATTGGTGCTGAAGTTGAAGCTCCAATACTTTGGCTGCGTGATATAAAGAGCCAACTTATTGGAAAAGACTCTGATGTTAGGAAAGACTGAGGGCAAGAAGAGAAGGTGGCACCAGAGGATGAGGTGGTTGGATGGCATCGCTGACTCAATGGATATGAATTTGAGTAAACTCCAGAAGACAGTGACGGACAGGGAAGCCTGGCATGCTGCAGTCTATGGAGTTGCAAGGAGTCGGACACGACTGAGAGACTGAAGAACAACAAAGTTCTCAGACTTGTTAAAGGATCACTCCCTTGGAAGACCAGGGACAGCAGCACTGAACAAATGGCTCGAAGCACCCAGAAACGAGTTATTGCCTCAGTTGAAAGACTTCCAGGGAGAGACAGTTCTCCGTTCTCCTCCATGGCACATTTCGCTCACACAGTTTTCTGGCCGCCAGTACATTGGCTCCATCAACCCTCCATCTCTCCAACTGATTTTAACCCAGTTTCCAGCTCACCACCCTTCTCAAAAGAAATAGCCAAAGCCCTTCTCTCCTTTCATGTTATCCCCCTGTTTTTAGATGAAGGAGAAAAGGAAGTTGGGGGTCAGAAGGGCGTGGAAATGGATAAACAGGCTGCCAAGTCCCCTTGTTGAGTGGTTCTTGCATTTAATCCTCACAACAAACGGGTAAAGCTAAGGGAACTGAGAGTTGGAGAAAATGTGTGATTTGCCAGAGCTTTGAGAGCCAACCCTCCTCCCACATGCTGAGCTATGTCAGATGAGTCAGAGGACGGGCTTATGGCCATAGCCTGGCTATGGGTTTTCTATACAACTTTCAGTAAATCATAGAATTTCTCTGAATCTATTTTCTCAACAATACAGTAGAGACTTGTTTGTATGGATACAAATGTGTATGTAGAAAGATAGATATATACATATGGAAGGGCTTTCCTGGTGACCCTAGTGGAAAAGAGCCTGCCTGACAAATCAGCTAGATGTAAGAGATGCGGGTTTGATCCCTGGGTCAGGAAGATCCCCTGGAGGAGGACATGGCAACCCACTCCAGTATTCTTGCCTGGAGAATCCCATGGACAGAGGAGCCTGGAGGGCTACAGTCCGTGGGGTCACAGAGAGTCAGACACGACTGAAGTGACTTAGCATGCACACATACATCCATATGGATATCAAGATACATTTCACATATGTTTGTGTGTATGCATTTCTATCTATCTCTTAATTTACTTACTTACCTATCATCTATCTATTATATATCTATCATCTATTATATATCTGTCATCCATTATCTATCATCTATCTATCTATTATGTATCTATCATCTGTCTATCATCTATTATATATCTATCATCTCTCTACCTGTCTATCTATTATTGATCTTCTATTTCCCTCCTAGAAAGGATTTGAAGAGCCTCCATCTCATTATCTCCTACTTCGTAGTCAACTCACTTCAATTTGCCTTCTATTTCATCACTCCAGGAAACAGCTTTCTTTAAAGTCATCAGTGACCTTCATGTTACCAGTTTCAATGGATATTTAAGGAAGATCACCTGGAGTAGGAAAGAGCAGCCCACTCCAGTTTTCTTGCCTGGGAAATCCCATGGAGAGAGGAGCCTGGTAGGCTACAGTCCATGGGTTTGCAAAGCATCAACCCGATTGAGCACACAAGCATCATAGTTCTATTTCTAATTTTTTGAGGACCCTTTGCAGTATTAACCACAGGGGCTGCACCAGTTCACATTCCCACCAACAGTGCATAAAGTGTCTGTTTTTCCCTACATCTTTGCCAACACTTGTTATTTCTTTTTTTTTTTTTCCGATAATAGTCATTCCAGCAGGTGTGAGGTGATACCCTACTGCGGTTTTGGTTCGCATCTCCCTAAAGATGAGTAATGTGGAACACACTTTCCTGTTCCTACAGGCCTCTGTGCATCTTCCTTTTGTATGGTGTAAGATAATGGTCCAGTTTGATTGTCTGGCGTGTGTCTGTCCAGTTTTCCCCAACACCATTTGTTGAAGAGGCTCTTCTTTCCACATTGTATATTCTTGGCTCATTGTCAAAAATAAATTAACTGTAAACACACAGATCTATTTCTGGGCTCTCTAACCTTTTCCATTGATTTATGTGTGTGTTTTTCTGCCAATACCATACTTTTTTTGATTACTATAGGCTTGTAATATAGTTTCAAGGAAGAATTCAATGAATAGAAACATCATGCACCCAGTTTCACAAGTCAGAAACTATGTCATTCTCGATCAATCATCGCCCTCCCTCCATATCTACTCTGTCGCCAAGTTCTAACTGTCCTCTTCATGCCCATCCTCACAGTCCTCCTCGACTAACAACAGGGAAGGTGTTAGTCTTCCCTGGACTATGCTGACCTTCCAAGTCACTCTGGCTCCCCTCCACTGCAGCCAGAGTGATCTTTATGAATTTGAATCTGATAATGTCATTCTTCCAGCTTAAAATCTTTGGTAGCTTCCCTCACTCCCATTGAAAAACTTAAAATCCCTGAAGTGAAGTAAAGTGAAGTCACTCAGTCGTGTCCGACTCTTTGCGACCCCATAGACTTGTAGCCTACCGGGCTCCTCCGTCCATGGGATTTTCCAAGCAAGAATATTGGAGTGAGGTGCCATTTCCTTCTCCAGAGGATCTTCCAGACCCAGGGATCGAACCCGGATCTCCCGCAGGATAGGCAGACGCTTTACCGTCTGAGCCACAAGGGAAGCTCCGTTAAAATCCAGGTCTTCTCCTTTTGACTTCTCTGTGCTTTGCAACCACAGTTCATGTTCTGTGGGCTCCAGCTACACTCCCCTTCTTTCAGGTCTCTGAATCTGCTGTAAACCCATCCTTCCACAGGGCCTTTGTACTTGCTCTTCCTACAAACTGAATCACCACACTCTCTTCATCTAGGCAAACCCTGCCTTTATTTTTATGTTTTTTTAAGAATTCATTTCAATCATAACTTTCTCAGGGAAGCCTTCTGGGACCTCTCTGGCCTGCTGAATCTCTCTGTTATGTATTCTCATAGCATTAATGACAGTAGAAATTCCTTTAACCAACCTCCCCTTAACTGACTTCCAGATTCACCCATGCTTTCCATCTCTCTGTGATTGGTACCCATGGTACTCTGAATGCTGGAAGCAGGTAGGCCACTCTTTAACATGACTGAATATTTCTGTTTCTCTCTTGTTTAGTGTTTGCTTTTCAAGAGTCATTTTTGTGCTTATTCCTAAACTGATTCACGCTAGTTGTGTGTGTTATTGTAATTTACATAACTGAATTAAATATCATGTAAGCCAATGAAACATGCGTATAAAAAGTATTCATCTGTATGAGAACCAAACTGAATCATTTGGGAAAACTTGACAAAGGTAAGGCCCCCAAGCTTGCTGAGGAGTGAGTGAAACAATCATCAGTGTTTGGAAAGGAGATGATCAAACTGCAGAAGAGTTGCATAGGTTTCTTTTCAAGTCTGTCTTTAACTTCATCCTCCCCTTTCAAGAAATGAAAACAGGAAATCATAGACGATGTATTAAGGGTGTGTTTTACACAAGAAAGACGGCACAGAAAAGGCGTTGACTCTGCATCAAAAAGATGTGTGTGTGTGTGTGTACACCCGTATACATTTCATGTTTAAACTCATATTCATGGTGTGTTTCTTTTCTTATGATTCCTGCCTCCAGATCAAACCTTCGTGCAGGTGGAAACACAGAAACACCCTCATCAGGACTCATCACAGAGTTCGAGAAGCCCAGAGTAAACAGAAACGTGGGCTTTTTGTTCAAAGTGTATTAGGAATTTCAAGATGGTGACACCATAGCATTTAATCAAGTGTGGGGCCCACCTCAGGGTGGGACCCTGTGACCTGCTCAGGTCACATCCCCATGGCACTGGCTCTAGTCCCCAACTCCTGGCACAGAATTTGGCAGGTGATAAACGATTCTTTCACTCAGTAGGTATTTATTGAGGGTCTTCCATGTGCCAAGCACACTGCCCTAGACTCTGGAAATACAGTACAGAACAACAGCAAAAAATTCTTGCCCTCATGGAGCTTAATTTCTATTATCCAGTGTTGGGGAGTCAGGGAAGATACATGATAAACAATAAATAAAATATATGGCATTTTAGGGGTTTCCCAGGTGGTGCTAGTGGTTAAAAATGTACCTGCCAATGCAGGAGACATAAGACACGTGGGTACAGTCCCTGGATCGGGAAGATCCCCTGGAGGAGGACGTGGCAACCCACTCCAGCAGTCTTGCCTGGAGAATCTCATGGACAGAGGAACCTGGTGGGCTACAACCCACAAGGTTGCACAGACTGGGACACCACTAAAGTGACTTAGCACACACACACACGGCACGTTAGATGGTGTTAAATAAGCAGGAGAGAGGAGCAGGGAGGATGACAGATAATCAACATAAATGCAATGAGCTTCTAACCAAGACTCGAAGAAGAATAAATGGCAAAATATCATCAAAATAAAAACCTGACCCAAGGAAAATAAGAATACAAAGAAAAATCAAAACCAGGAAAAGACTCAATCAATGAAGTCTGAGCTACACATTTGGCTCTGAGATTCCTTGTCACCAAAGGAAAACGTGAGAGATACCACCAGTCACATCTTTCTCTCTTTTTTTAATATTCATTTATTTATGTGTCTGTGCTGGGTCTTAGTTGCTGTGCATGGCATCTTCAATCTCCGCTGTGCTATGCAGGATATTTAGCTGTGGCATGTGGGATCTAGGAACCAGGCTCAAATCCCTTGCATTGGGAGTGCAGAGTCTCAGCCACTGGACCACCAGGGAAGCCCACGTCGTTCTTATCACCAGAAAGGCGGAAGCACACCAGTGTCCCAGGGATAAACAGAGATAACAGTCCTCGTCTTCCTCCCTGACAGAACCCAGTGAGATGGCAGCTGTGAAAATAACCTGAATAAATGCAAAGTACTATGATACACAGGGAGGCATTAGCATTAGAATTTTTCCCAAGATGAAAGAGAAAATTTTTCATTGTGACATCTTTGTTTTTCCTGGAAGGGTGCTCAGTAAATTCACCTTTGCAGGCAAAGTAACTTTCAAATCAGCTAAAGTTTAGATGTTGGAATCCATCACTTCAGCCCGCAACGATTTCAACCAGTCCATACAAGTTCCACCATCTCCTTTCCTGACCTTTACAAGAAGAAGGGGGCCACCCAGCAGCAGTCGGGCAGGCATTAAAGATGCCCTGGGTCTCGGGAGGATGGAGGGTGGAGATGCTGGAGCCTTTTCCGGCTGCTCTGCCGTCATAACCCTGAGGCCTCAGCGGGTCCATCCTCAGTGACAGACAGGACTTGTGAACAGAGAGACTGGAGCCAAGACAGTGCTGCTAAGGGCAGAGAAAAGGAGCCACACTATCCTCGCCTTCCTAATATTTTATTTCAGTCTTCCTCTTGTCCTGGTTTGCCACCCATCTCTTGGTGTTTCTGTGTTCCCTTCTCACCAGCATCACCGCCATCATGGACTTACAGGAAGTCCTACGTCCTCTACGTTTCACAGAGACAAGACAGTTCAGCAGGACAGACATATACAGGCTTGTTTTGCCTTTCTCTGTGGCTGTTATCCTGTGTCTGTGTGTCTGTCTCCCACACACAGACACACCGAATACAGACCTGTGTGTACTTCAGAGACAGAGAAAGAGAGGGGTTGATGGGAAACCAATAAATAAAAATACCAGCTACCTTGACTAACAGACTGTCTGTCATCTAGATGAGAAAAAAATAAAACCATAAAACCTCATTAGATCAGAAGCACCTTAGAACTCTAAATGGGGCTCGAAGAAATTCATCTTGTGGCTATTTGAAACATTAAACAATGAGCCACCTGTCTTAGACTCTTATAGTGCAAAGGTCAAGCTCTAGAGACCAGCTACAGCCAGAGAGGGAAAGATCTGAGTGTTTCACCAAAGATGTCGCCAGACTGTGGATCTGCTGCCCTTTGAAGCTCCCCCCTAAAATGTGAACGAGAGAGCATGCCCACCAGGGACTGGCGTCAACAACTGACACGGGCCCCTTCACGGGTACCCACTTTGGTATCAAAGAGATACCTTTAATGAAAGGAGAGCTTGCTGCGGGGTTTCTATTTTAGACTTCATACTAGTAAATATAACTCTGTAGACATGGTCTTGGGGCTGGGACCCACTCGCGCTGCAGAGGGGCTGTTTGAAGTGCGCCTTAAGCGTGGTCTTTGAAGCTCTGAGCTGTGGTACGTGTGGTCATGTCTCTTTCTTTCTCTCTGCCATGGCGGAGTTGTCAACTGCTCTTCAGTGGCTTATATAACACCCACCTGAACAGGGCGAGGACCTGGGGGGTCCATTGTGCTGGAATCCTGGGTGTCGGTCCTTGGTGTTGGAAGACAGCAGCATCCCTGGCCTCCAGCCACAAGATGCTTATAGGTCTGCCCGTGGTCGTGACAGACAAAGAAGTCCCCAGGCATGGCCAAACATTCCCCTGGGGAGTGAAACTGTCCCCCGCTGAGGACCTCTGCTGAGAGTGCTTCTCTCAACATCCCGTAATCTTTATTAAGTAGAATTGTAAATTTCGTTCTAAGACTCACTGATCTCGAAATTAAACTTACAGTTTTCAAAGGGGAAACATGGGGGGAATTAATAAATTAAGAGACTGGAATGAACACACATGCACTACTGTGTAAGAAATAGATAACTAGAGACCAAATCAGACGGCAGAGTAGAAGGACGTGCGCTCGTCACTGCAAGAGCACAGAAGTCGCAACGAGCTATTGAACAACCAACGACGGGAGGACCCTGGAACCCACTGAAGAAAGATACCCCATGTCCAAAGACAAAGGAGGAGCTGCAGTGATGCGACAGGAGGGGCACGATCACAATAATAGGCAAGGAGAGCCAACCAGTCCGTTCTGAAGGAGATCAGCCCTGGGATTTCTTTGGAAGGAATGATGCTAAAGCTGAAACTCCAGTACTTTGGCCACCTCATGCGAAGAGCTGACTCATTGGAAAAGACTCTGATGCTGGGAGGGATTGGGGGCAGGGGGAGAAGGGGACGACAGAGGATGAGATGGCTGGATGGCATCACTGACTTGATGGACGTGAGTCTGGGTAAACTCTGGGTGTTGGTGATGGACAGGGAGGCCTGGCGTGCTGCGATTCATGGGGTCGCAAAGAGTTAGACATGACTGAGCGACTGAACTGAACTGAACAAGGACCTACTGTATAGCACAGGGAGCTCTATTCAATATCCTGTAATTAGCTATATGGGAAAATAATCTGGAAAAGAATGTATGTATATTTATACATATATATATATAGTTGTGTTAGTCACTTAGTCGTGTCTGACTCTTTGTAACCCCATGGACTGCAGCCCGACAGGCTCCTCTGTCCATGGCATTCTCCAGGCAAGAATACTGGAGTGGGTTGCCATTTCCTTCTCCCAAATATATATATATATATATGTATAAACTTGAAGGACCTCCCATAAATACAACAGTTCACCCATGTCCCTCTCAAATGTGGCACCTGAATGAGTGTTGCCAGAGACAACGTAGACAGAATGGTACTTGGGTAATCTCATATTTTCTACTACCTTTCTAATAGTAATAAGTATTCCAATAGTAATACATAAATAGATGTGTGTGTGTGTGCTCAGTTGCTCAGTCGTGTCCAACTCTGTGAGCCCCATGGACCGTAGGCCACTAGGCTCCTCTGTCCATCGGATTCTCCAGGCAAGAATAGTGCAGTGGATTGCCATTTCCTCCATATAGATACACATATACATATATATATATATATATATGAACTGATTCACTTTGCTAACTAACAACATTGTAAACAACTATACTCCACTAAAATTTAATATATATATGAATTTTAAAAATTAATTTTGTTTAAATATTTGTTGATTGATATTATGATTTTTCTTTAACCGATGAATCAACTCAAAAGGTATTAAATTCTAAACGTTGGTTGCCTTTTCTTGTTGTCCAGTCACTAAGTCATGTCCAACTCTTTGCATCCCCATGGACTGCAGGACACCAGGCTCCTCTGTCCTGCACCATATCCTGGAGCTTGCTGAAAATCATGTCCATGGAATCGGTTACACTATCTAACCACTGCATCCTCTGCTGCCCCTTTCTCCTTTTGCCTTCAGTCTTTCCAGCATCAGTGTCTTTTCCAATGAGTCAGTTCTTGGCATCAGGTGGCCAAAGTATTGAAACCTTTTTTAGTTACCTTTTCCTTGTTCATTTATAACTGGAAACCCACTCCAGTATTCTTGCCTGGAGAATCCCATGGATGGAGAGCCTGGTGGGCTGCCACCTATGGGGTCGCACAGAGTCAAACACGACTGAAGCGACTTAGCAGGAGCAGCAGCAGACTGTGGTTGGGGAAGGTGGACTCTATCATCCTTATTTTTGGGGCATGTGTGGGGAATTGCTTTGTGGCTGAGTTCCTTGTCAGTTCCTATAACTTTCTTACATGTTTGAAAAATGTGCCTTCTTTTACTGTTGGGTACAAGATTCTAAACAGGTCTGTTGGATCAATCTTGTTCATTGTGTCATTTGAATCTTAGACATTGTTGCCAATTTTTATGTCACCTGATCCATGACTCACCAGAAAAGTGTATTTTAAACTCTGTAACCATTTGTCAGTTTCTCCCTGAAATTCAGCCATTTTGCTTTTTTGCATTTTGAGTGTCTAGAATAAATGAGAGAAGGCGATGGCACCCCACTCCAGTACTCTTGCCTGGAAAATCCCATGGATGGAGGAGCCTGGTAGGCTGCAGTCCATGGGGTTGCTAGAGTCGGGCACGACTGAGCGACTTCCCTTTCACTTTTCAGTTTCGTGCATTGGAGAAGGAAATGGCAACCCACCCCAGTGTTCTTGCCTGGAGAATCCCGGGGACGGGGGAGCCTGGTGGGCTGCCGTCTATGGGGTCGCACAGAGTCGAACACGACTGAAGCGACTTAGCAGCAGCAGCAGAATAAATGAATGCAAATTTGGGTTGGTTATACCTTCCTGATAAATTGCTCCTTTTATCACGATATGATAACTCTTTGCGTTAAAGACATTTACTCTGCTACAGCCTTATAGCTAGTTTTGTTTTGATTAGTATTTGCTTAGTATACACACATCTTTTTATCGTTTACTTTCAATTTTTTGGAATCCTTCTGTTTTAGGTATATATTTTGAAGGAAGCATAAGTAAGTTTTCTTTCTATTGCTCTCACATTGAGCCTGACAATTGTCTTTTAACTAGTGAGTGTAATCCACTTAGATTCATGGTGTTTCTTCAGACATAGAGAACAGACTTGTGGTGGCCAAGGGGGAGGGGAGTGGTGGAAAGATGGACTGGGAGTTTGGGATTAGCTGATGCAAGCTATTATATATAGGATGGATAAACAATAGGTCCCACTCTATACCACAGGGAACTATGGTCAATATTCAAAGAATATTAGAAAGAATGTATATATTTATATTTCTGTATAACTGGTTCACTTTGCTGTATAGCAGAAATTAACACAACACTGTAAATGAACTGTACTTGAATAAAAGATATTTTTTAAAAAGTTACTGTGTTTCTTAATATGTTTATATTTATTTCCACTATTTCTTTCTGTATTTTCTGTTTATTCTTCTTTTTCATGCCTTTTCTTCCTTTTTTCCTGCCTTTTTTGGATTGTTCAAGACCTCCATATTTTTCTTTTTCCCTCAGTTAATTTAGAAATTACATGCTCTGTTTCTACTCTTTCAGGGGTTAGCCTGAAATTTTTGTCAAGCCATATTCTAAAGTTAATATTAGTACCCTCTTCCTAAATAATATGCTTTTGATGCTTTTGAACTGTGCTGTTGGAGAAGACTCTTGAGAGTCCCTTGGACTACAAGGAGATCAAACCAATCAATCCTAAAGGAAATAAGTCCTGAATATTCATTGGAAGGACTGACGCTGAAGCTGAAACTTCAATACTTTGGTTACCTGATGCGAAGAACTGACCCTGATTGGAAAATATCCTGATACTAGGAAAGATTGAAGGCAGGAGGAGAAGGGGACAACAGAGGATGAGATTGTTGGATGGCATCACTGACTCGATGGACATGAGTTTGAGCAAGCTCCAGGAGTT
>NW_011494785.1:2735709-2736602 GCF_000754665.1 Bison bison bison | reverse complement strand
CCCCACCGGGGCTCCAGCCCAGCCTGACCCAACAGGCTTTAGAAGAGGCCAAGGTCACCGTGGGCCGACCTCCACAGATGGATGCCGCCTGACACCGCAGCTGTGGTCCAGCCTGACCAGGGATGTTCAGGGGGCACTTAGGCCAGATGAGGGCTGGGCCTCCACCAGCGAGGCCCTGACTATAGGCCCAGAGACCACGGCTTGACTGCCCCTGCCACCTGGCTCCTTCTGGATCACAGTCTCCTCACTTTCCAGCCCTGCTCCTTCCCTGTCCCTCAAGAAGCTGTCAGCCCTTCCGATTAAGGTGGTGGGGTTACGTGAGTATGTGGAGTGCTCAGAAGCGTGGCCGGCATGCTCAGCACTGGCTGTCGCGGCCCCTCATTCGCCTGCCCACCTTCCTCAGGGGTCTGCTGTCCCTTGACGGGGCCGAGGGCCCTGTGTGCTGCCCGTCTGGCATGGAAGTAGCTCAAGATGTCTGGGGGCTGCAGGGATGTCTACTAACTGGACTCCAGATCACTCTCCACTGACCGGAACTCTGGGGCATCGGAAGGTGGGGGTGGGCGTCTGGACCCTAAACTTCCCAGAATCTCCCCAGAGGGCTTGGGGAACTCAGCCAAGATGGCGCCCAGCCAGCACGCTGGGAGTCAGGGCTCTGGGCCTGGATTTCAAAGTCTGGGCCGCTGCCTCTCTGGCAGGAGCTCATTACAAATTTTAAAATAGCAAGTGGAGAGACATGGGGAGAGAGACAGCTCAAACTAAAGCCCAAGGAGGCCAGGAGAGAGGGGCTGATTGGGAGCAGCCCCCTCTGGAACTGCCCCGGACTGAATCTGAATTTTGCATGAAAGACCTATGCTTCATGCTTGGGTTTGTGCAAACACCATCCTCACAAGGGA
>NW_011494785.1:2692467-2735609 GCF_000754665.1 Bison bison bison | reverse complement strand
AGGCGCTGCAGTCCATGGGGTTGCAAAGAGTTGGACACGACTGAGCAACTGAACTGAACTGAACTGAGAACATTTTAACCTGTCTTACATTATTGCTATCCATCGTTTCAGATAGTTTCACTTTAGTTTTACACTCAAGTTTCATTACTTTCATCATTGTTGGTTTTGAACAATTAGTACATTTTTTTTGGCTTTGCCTAGATGCTTATCAGCATCTTTAATTACCATCCCTTCTTGCCTTAACATCTTACCCTCTGAATTCAGTTTTTTCTTTCCTAAAATGCTCTAGAAACTTTTTCCACAAGTGTCCTTGAACAATACATTCTTTGGGTTGTTGCTTAAAAATATCTTTATTTCTTCTCATTTTTAAGTGACAATTTAAGATGATAAAAATGAAGGCTGACAGTTTTTTTCCTCTCGGCAACTTAAAAATATTACCTCAATATTATCATTTCCACTGTTGCTTTTGAGAAATTAGTTATAAGTCCAATTATGATTTCTTTATGAGCAATCCGTATTTCTGTCTCTCGTTACTTTTAAGATCTTCTGTGTCTTTTTGATTTTTAAGTTTTTCTATGATGCTATGAGTATAGGTTTTATCTGCTCTTTCTTAGGACTCATTTCCTGTCTCCAAAGATTTGTCTCTGTCACAGATTCTGGAACTTTCTTAGCCTTTTTCTCTTTGGTTGCTTTCTTCCCTTGTTCTCTTAATATTCTTCTTCTGAAATTGTATTAGTCATATGTTTCCCCTCTTTCTAGTCTGCATGTCTCTTAATTTTGTGTTCATGTTTTCCATTTATGTATCTATCTGCAGTTTTCTGAAATCTGCCAGTTCTTAAATTCTCACTTCAGTGATACATTGTTCTTGCTGTCGTTTAGTTGCTCAGTCGTGTCCAAATCTTCGTGACCCCATGGACTGCAGCTCACCAGGCTCCTCTGTCTGTGGGATTCTTGGGCAAGAATACTGGAGTGGGTTGCCAATCCATTCTCCAGGGGATCTTCCCAACCCAGGGATCGAATCCGGGTCTCCTGTATTGCAAGCAGATTCTTTACCATCTGAGCCACAAGGGAAGCCCTTAGGCCTAGATAGGGTTTCTGCTTTCAAAGAGCTTAATGTTAATAATATTAATATTCAGGCAAGAGACAAGTAAACAAATAAAAACTAGTTGAGTTGATGTTTCACAGAAAACAACAAAATTCTATAAAGCAATTATCCTTCAATTAAAAAATAAATTATTTTTGAGATCTGAAGCAAATATAAAATAAATAAATAAACTAGTTGAGACAGTGATAAGGCAAAATAATAGTGAAATCAGAGCATGCTGGAGAGTGATTATCTCATGTACATATGACGTGTAACCATGCAGTCTCTGCCCTCAGAGCAGGTTTCCAGGGAAGCCCAGTGCTCCCCAGATGCTCTGGGTGCTGCCTACCTGTATTCTCTGGCCAGGCGAGCCTGTCAAGAGCCCACAGCGGGGGTGTGACCTGGCCTGAGGGTAGAGAAGCAGGTTCTTGGAGAGAATGGAGCCAGAAGGACCAGCGCCCCCACGGAGGTCTCTCTGCGCCCCACGTGTCATCAGGGGCCACGCCCTTGCCCCGTGGCCCTGGCTGACCGGCCGGCACTGACTTCTGAGAAAACGAATATCTTGCCTTCCAGCCATTCAAACAAACCTCCGTGGCCTCCTTGGTCAGGAACTTTGACTCCCTGCTGACCTGGTTTTGAACTAGTGACCTGGAGGTGAGCAACTTCATATCTCATTACTAATTCCTTACAGCCACAGCTTATTCCTACTGGCCACGAGCCGGAGGCCTGGATGAGGACAGGGGCAGAGGGCCAGCCAGGGGCCCCGGACCCATCCGTCCACCCAGCTCCGGCTCCTGCCATCTGGCCTCCTGCCTGTGCCCGGCCCCCACCGGGGCTCCAGCCCAGCCTGACCCAACAGGCTTTAGAAGAGGCCAAGGTCACCGTGGGCCGACCTCCACAGATGGATGCCGCCTGACACCGCAGCTGTGGTCCAGCCTGACCAGGGATGTTCAGGGGGCACTTAGGCCAGATGAGGGCTGGGCCTCCACCAGCGAGGCCCTGACTATAGGCCCAGAGACCACGGCTTGACTGCCCCTGCCACCTGGCTCCTTCTGGATCACAGTCTCCTCACTTTCCAGCCCTGCTCCTTCCCTGTCCCTCAAGAAGCTGTCAGCCCTTCCGATTAAGGTGGTGGGGTTACGTGAGTATGTGGAGTGCTCAGAAGCGTGGCCGGCATGCTCAGCACTGGCTGTCGCGGCCCCTCATTCGCCTGCCCACCTTCCTCAGGGGTCTGCTGTCCCTTGACGGGGCCGAGGGCCCTGTGTGCTGCCCGTCTGGCATGGAAGTAGCTCAAGATGTCTGGGGGCTGCAGGGATGTCTACTAACTGGACTCCAGATCACTCTCCACTGACCGGAACTCTGGGGCATCGGAAGGTGGGGGTGAGGGGTGGGGGGCATCAAACCAAATCTGGTGTCAGTCTGCTAATGAATAACTTCCTCCAAAACCCTAGCAGGCCAAGTAGAGTGGACGCGTCCCTCCTTATCTGGGTCCAGCTACACTGTGGTCGATGGTGTTTCCCAATGGCAACCACATCCTGACACTGCCACTCCCCTGCAGAGAGATGGGGTCTTCCTCCCTCACCTGGCATCACGGTGAACTGGGGTGACCGTCGAGGAGATGAAGCATGGTGACATCCCATGGCTGGGGTTAGAAAAGAAAGGGGTTGGTGTTCGAGGGATGGGCCATCTACCCAGGAACTTGGGCACAGCATAGTGAGAACCATCACTGGGCGACTTTCCAGGCGATCAGCAAGGGCTGGTCCCCTCATTTCTCAGGGCCACAGAGGAGTCTGGCCCTCCTGGACTGCAGGCTTGATGATGTCCTTCAAGGGGCCAGGCTGGGGCTGTGGAGACTGAGGAGGCAGTGGTCAGAGCTCCGCAAGTATCAGTCTTTGCTCTAATGGACGCTTGTGCTCTGTGCTCTGACTGAAATCATTCAGCTAGGCCTAAAATGCATTCTTTGTAGGGACTTATGGTCCAGGGAAGCAGAAGTGCTTTGTCTCTTCTAAGAATTACAGCCTTAACCACCGCACGTCGAGTATGCTTCTGTAAGTGCCGGTATCACTTCGCACTGGGATATTCCCCCTGTCCATCTATTTCCTCCACCAGACTGTGGGCTCTTCCAAGACAGCGTCCTTCCCCATTCATCCTGGGCCTATCTTTGGTGACTGAGGAAGGAAGTGGTGAGGATGACCACGATGTAGCCAGACCAGTGTGGCTGGTCCAACTTTCATTCCAGGTCTCTTTGGATTTATCTCAACTTCTGTGAGTTTATTTCAACAGTGGTCATATCAGTGGTTTAGACACTAAAGATAATCTGGTGTGAAATGACTACAGTCAACATTTGCTAGAAAGATAGATTAGGGTGTGGTGTTTTAGTTTACAATAGGTTAATGAAACGGTGAGGCAAATACTGTATGATACCGCTTCCTGTGGCATCAAAAACAACAACAAATTAGTGAATGTAAAAAAAAAAGAAGCAGACTCACAGATACACAGGACGAGTCAGTGGTTACCAGTGGGGAGCAGGGAGGGTGGAGAGGCAGCAGAGGGGTGGAGAATTAAGAGACTCAAACTATTAAGTATAAAATAAGCTATAAGAATACAGTGTACAACACAGGTAACAGAGCCAATGTTTTATAATAACTATAAATGGAGCATAACCTTTAAAAATTGACTCATGATATTGTACACCTGTAACATATAAAATTGTATAACAACTATACTAAATTAGGGGCTCTTAGATGGCTCAGTGGGTAAAGAATCCGCCTGCCAGTGCAGGAGACACAGAAGACACAAGTTCGATCCCTGGGTCGGGAAGATCCCTTGGAACAGGAAATGGCAACCCACTCCAGTATTCTTGCGTGGAAAATTCCACGGACAGAGGAGCCTGGTGGGCTATAGTTCACTGAGTTGCAAAGAGTTGGTTACAACTGGCACACACACAAAATACTTAAATTAAGAAATAAAACATAGTGGGATGAATTGGGAGATTGGGATTGATGTATATACACTGTTGATCCTGTGTATAAAATAGATAACTAAAGAGAACCTACTGTGTAGCTCAGAGAATCTACTCAGTGCCCTGTGGTGACCTAAATGGGAAGTAAATCCAAAAAAGAGGGGATATGTGTATCTGTATGGCTGATTCACTTTGCTGTACTGCAGAAACTATAACAACATTATAAAGCAACTATACTCCAATAAAAAAATTACCTAAAAAATTTAAAAACAGCAATTAATAGAAATGCAGTTGATTTTTGAATATACATCTTGTAGCCTGGCTAAATACTGTTCTAAAATCTCTTAAAAAAAAAAAAACTTTTCCATCTACACAATTATTTTGTTTGTGAGTAAAGACAATTTAAATCCTTTTTTTTTTTAAATAAAAGAATAAAAATAAATTGCAGAGTGAAAGAATACAGGAATAAAATGGTCAGCTTCAAAACCGTCTACGATTCCATTCAGATAAAGTTAACTATGAGTAGGATTCTCTCCTAAGAGGCTGCTAAGATATGTTTCTTCTGGTTCTCTTCTACGAAGAGAAGTTCTCTGAGAAATCACGTCTCTTCTATACTGGGAGGGGGCATCAAGGACCCATGAGGATCACTTTTCTATCTGGTTCCTGGATGTAGAGTGAGAACCACAAGCTTGAGAAACAACACATGACTTCAAAAAAGGGGGCCTCCTGGGGGCCTCTAACCAACCATTTCTCTCCACCTGTCATGCGGAGATAACCCACCACTGGGTGCTCTGGTCCCACAGCCCTGCTGAGCTGGGGCAAGCTGCTTCCCCTAAGAGGCTCCTGGTATCTAGGCTGGTGGCAGAGCTGTCTGTTTCTCCACCCTCCTAGCATGGGAGCCGGAATCTAGAAAGAGACCCTGACAGAGCAAGCTTGAGTCAGAACAGCTTCTTTGGACCCTTCTGTAAGGGCTGAGATCACCTCCCTGTTGACGGGCTGTGGAGCCAGTGGCTGGCCGTCTGCTGAGCGAGAAAGGAGGTACTCTTCCCGTGAGCTCCCTCCAGCTGCTGCCTCCCCCTCGGCCCTGAGAAGGGATCGCTGTCACCTTCCCCTCACCTGCACCGTGACTCAGACCCCAGGACACAGTCTCACTGCCAAGGGACCTCGGACTTTGCTGTGAAGGGCCCTGCCTTTGGCGTCAGGCAGACCTAGATTTGCATCCCAGTTTTGCCAGTGACTGGCTGTGTGACTTGGGGCGAGCTATTTGATTCTCTCTGTGCTTTGGTTTACTCATCAGCAAAATAGGAATAATAATAATGTGAAGAATGACAAGTATGATACTTCTAAAACATCTAATATGATGCCAGAAATACAGTAAGTGATAAATAAATGCTTGCTAAATAATTCTGTAGTGCCATCCAGTTCCCTGGAGTCCTGAGATCTTTCCCAGGAGTTTGAGAGCCCCTTGGATGGGAAAGGGGATGGGGAGGGGAGGAAAAGTGAGCTGGGTTATCAGCCTCCTGTTAGCAAAAGCAAATGCTCTGTGGTCTGTTGTTTGTTGCACATCTAAGTCTGAAGTACGTATTCTTATCCCCTCATGCGGTAGATGAAGAAGCAGAGGCCCAGGGACTCTAGGGATGTCACTTGCTGGTCCAAGATGAAGCTGGAGGCAGCATCCTCTGGTGTGTAAACCACAGGTTCTGCGATGATGCTGCCTGGGTGGGATGTCTGTTCCATCACTGCCTACTTTGTAATCTCAAGCTTATTTCTTGTCTCTTTGTGCCTCAATTCCCTCCTCTTTAGAATGCCTGCTTCTATGTGGTCCAAATGTACAATGGAATACTGCTGCTAAGTCACTCCAGTCGTGTCCGACTCTGTGTGACCCCACAGATGTCAGCCCACCAGGCTCCCCTGTCCCTGGGATTCTCCAGGCAAGAGTACTGGAGTGGGTTGCCATTGCCTTCCCGACAATGGAATACTACTCAACCATAAAAGAGAGTGAAATACTCGGACTTCCCTGGTGGCACAGTGGATAGGAATCACCTACTGGGGATGTGGGTTCGATCCCTGGTCAGGGAAGATCCCACACGGTGTGGAGCACGTGAGCCCATGCGCCACAGCTACTGAGCCCACGTACTGCAAGCACTGAAGCCCACACACCTAGCGTCTTGCTCCACAAAAAGAGAAGCTACCATGATGAGAAGCCTGAGCACAGCAAAGAAGAGTAGCTCCTGCTCGCCACAGCTAGAGAAAGCCCACACCACAAAAAAGATCCAGGGCAGTCAAAAAAGAGTGAAATTATGCCATTTACGATAACATGGATGGACCTAGAGATGATCACATCAGGTGAAGTAAGCCAGCCAGAGAAAGACAAACGCCGTATGCTATCACTTATACGTGGAATCTAAGCTATGACAGAAACGTCCTTGTCCGTGAGACAGACTCGCAGACATAGAGAACACATTTGTGGTTGCCAAGGGGGAGGTGCAAGTGAGGGAGAGATGGACTGGGATTGGACAGGAGACGCAACCTCGCGTATATACAGGATGGATGAACAGCAAAGTCCTACTGCATAGCTACATACCTCATCTATATTACAGAATACCTGTATTATAGGATATTGAATACAGCTGTAACTATATTCAATATCCTGTAATAAACCATAATGGAAAAGAAAAAAAAATCTGTAAAATGCCTGCTTCTGAGGGTTTTTATGAAGATTGACTGAAATGTTATATATAAAATGCTCAGAACGGCATCTGACGTAACGTTAAGCCTTAGTGATTATTCCTAAAACACTGGACTCCACGTCACAGTCTAGTAAAACGTAACTGTGAGTAGGGCAATGTTAATGTGTGCTCATCCTTCAGGGCAACCAGGATGCTTCACGAAGTGAAAAGAGCTTTGGTGGGCTTTGACCAACACAGAAAGGTGTCACGTCTCCTGCAGCCCTGAAGGTCCCTGCCGTGGGTCAGACACTTTTGCTTAGAGTGGACAGATTTAGTTGAATGAAGCAAAGTCCTTGGCAGGCAAAAAATAGAAGTGGCTGGAAGAAGAGAGACTATTCTAGGCAATTTTTTCCTCCACTGTTATCCCTGGAGATAGATTTGTGGAGCAGTGGTATGAGAGGAGGTATGGTAAATGAGGCTTCCCAGGTGGCGCTACTGGAAAGAATCCATCTCCTAAGGCAGGAGGTGTAAAAGACTCAGGTTCAATCCCAGGGTCAGGAAGATCCTCTGGAAGAGGGCATGGCAACCCACTCCAGTGTTCTTGCCTGGAGAATCCCATGGACAGAGGGGCCTGGCGAGCTATGACCCATGGGGTCACAAAGAGTCAGATATGGCTGAGCACACACACATGTGTGGGATGCTTTGGGTGTCATTTTGACCACTAGAGGTCAGTGGACTGTTTGCTGTCCTTCGAGGCTGGGGTCCCAGGGAGAGGCCATGCCCACAGCAAGGCTCTGTCCTCCTGTTGGACCTGGCTGTGGTCTGTTTGCCAGGAGAACAGGTCAACCACTTTTGTCCTGGTCTGGTCTGTGACCAGGTAGCGTTGACAAGGCATGGCTCTGGGCCAAGGATGGAGAGATGCTTTTCTCCTCTAAAGCAGGCTGGCCCCCAAATTCAAGACCCTCAGAGCCCCCATTGTTCTAGCCAGTACAGTCCAAACTCTTTAATGGCCTCCCAAGCCTGCCTTCTCTGAATTCTGTTCTCCCATTCCCAACAGCACTTGATTCTCTAAGCCCACCTCCACTCACTGTCTGCTCTCTCCTTCCCCATCACAAACCATCTACAAGATTCTTACTTTTTCACCAATGCCTGCATCACACCCCATAATTGGATGAATTTTCTCCATACCAGAGTATTCTATCGGGCTTCCCTAGTGGCTCAGATGGTAAAGAACATGCCTGCGATGCCGGACACTTGGCTTTGATCCCTGGGTCGAGCAGATTCCCCTGGAGAAGGAAATGGCAACCCACTCCAGTATTCTTGCCTGGAGAATCCCATGAACAGAGGAGCCTGGCGGGCTAGGGGTCACAGAGAGTTGGACACAACTGGATGATTAACACACAGAACCGTGAACTTCCAGATGTTCAAGCTGGTTTTAGAAAAGGCAGAGGAACAAGAGATCAAATTGCCAACATCCGTTGGATCATCGAAAAAGCAAGAGAGTTCCAGAAAAACATCTATTTCTGCTTTATTGACTATGCCAGAACCTTGGACTGTGTGGATCAAAACACACTGTGGAAAATTCTGAAAGAGATGGGAATACCAGACCATCTGACCTGCCTCTTGAGAAATCTGTATGCAGGTCAAGAAGCAACAGTTAGAACTGAACATGGAACAACAGACTGGTTCCAAATAGGAAAAAGAGTACGTCAAAGCTGTATATTGTCACCCTGCTTATTTAACTTATATGCAGAGGACATCATGAGAAACACTGGGTTGGATGAAGCACAAGCTGGAATAAAGATTGCTGGGAGAAATATCAATAACCTCAGATACGCAGATGACACCACCGTTATGGCAGAAAGTGAAGAGGAACTAAAAAGCCTCTTGATCAAAGTGAAAGAGGAGAGTGAAAAGTTGGCTTAAAGTTCAGCATTCAGAAAACTAAGATCATGGCATCCGGTCCCATCACTTCATGGCAAATAGATGGGGAAACAGTGGAAACAGTGGCTGACTTTATTTATTTATTTTTGGCTACAAAATCACTGCAGATGGTGACTGCAGCCATGAAATTAAAAAATGCTTACTCCTTGGAAGGAAAGTTATGACCAACGTAGACAGCATATTAAAAAGAGAGACATTACTTTGCCAACAAAGGTCCATCTAGTCAAGGCTCTGGTTTTTCCAGTGGTCGTGTATGGATGTGAGAGTTGGACTATAAACAAAGGTGAGTGCAGAAGAATCGATGCTTTTGAACTGTGGTGTTGGAGAAGACTCTTGAGAGTCCCTTGGACTGCAAGGAGATCCAACCAGTCCATCCTAAAGGAGATCAGTCCTGGGTGTTCATTGGAAGGACTGATGTTAAAGCTGAAACTCCAATACTTTGGCCACCTGATGCGAAGAGCTGACTCATTTGCAAAGACCCTGATACTGGCAAAGATTGAGGGCAGGAGGAGAAGGGGATGACAGAGGGTGAGATGGTTGGATGGCATCACCAACTCAATGGAAATGGGTTTGGGTGGACTCCAGGAGTTGGTGATGGACAGGGAGGCCTGGCATGCTGTGGTTCATGGGTCTCAAAGAGTCGGACACGACTGAGCGACTGAACTGAACACATACCCAGAGTGCTCTATAATACAAGGTCCCTATCTCATACCATTTACCACGTATTGTGAGTAATGAAGCTGGATATTTCGCTGAGGAGATATCTAAGCCAAATGTAGAAGGAGCAGTTTGGTTCCTCCTGAATCTCTACAGGAAAGAGAAAGGAGAGTGGTAACATGAAGACGGGATTGTAAGCCCCAAATTCCAAAAAACAAACAAAAAAAGAACTTGGAAAACTTCCAGTATGTCCATATTGCCAAACATAGAGTTTGTCCTGAAGATAACACTAAGGGTGAGACGAGGAGATGGTGCGTATGACTCGTGATTTCACCCAGCCCGCCCGGGAGAGGCAGGAGTGGAGATGGGATCATGCCAGCAGACACTCCAGGCTGACCCAGAGAGGACCAAAGAAGAGGGACGGAGTGAATGAAGGCCATGAGACTTCCTCGATGCTACAGGTTAGGATCAGAGAGGTCTTTGCCTACAGATGTGTGCTGTCTTTCCAGAAAGGGGAGGAAGGACCCCAAAGGCAATTCAGAGATGACCCCAGGGAGCACAGGCCAGGGGTGGGAGGGGAAAGGGAGGGCCAGGCTGTCTCTGCCTCTTTCAGAGGACAGGACTGCTGCACCCCGCAGAGAGTCACAGCCTGAGCCATCCCCCAGGGAGTCACCTTATGGATGGGGCCCCACCTGGAGCCCCTGCACAGCCATGTGGGTGATGTTGCCGCCCTGGTAGGCCTGGATGGCAGAGCACTGAGCCAAAGAGGATTATCCTTGTGCCCTAGGATCCCATGGGATTTGCCCTGCTAGCTTTGAGACTTGCTTGGGACCTGTCATCTCTTCTATCTTCTTGTTTTGCTCTTTTGGGGTAGGCATGTGTGTGTGTGTGTGTTTTGCTTTTTAATTTTAAAAAATTTTTTGTTTATTTATGGCCATGCCAGCACCTGTGGGATCTTAATTCCCAACCAGGAATTGAACCCGCACCCCCTCCTTTTGAAGCCCAGAGTCTTAACTACTGGACCACCTGAGAAGTCCCATGTTTTGCTCTTTTGGAGGGAGGGTGTCTGTCCAATGCTTGTCCCATCACTGTGCTTTGAAAGCACATATGTTGTGTGGTTTCCAAGGTTCGTGAATAGAGAAAAATTTGGCCTTAGGATAAATAAGATTTCAAATCTTGTTCATATCTTATTTAGAAGATATTTAGATGATACTGTCCCCACTCCCAATTCATATGGTGAAATCCTAACCTCCAATATGATAGCATTTAGAGATGGGGCCTCTGGAAGGTAATTAGGTCTTCCTTGGTGGCTCAGATAGTAAAGAATCTGCCTGCAATGCGGGAGATTGGGTTTTGATCCCTGGGTTGGGAAGATCCCCTGGAGAAGGAAATGGCAATCCAGTCCAGTATTCTTGCCTGGAGAATCCCATGGACAGAGGAGCCTGATGGGCTACAGTCCACAGGGTCGCAAAGAATTGGATACAACCAAGCGACTAACATATATATATATATACACACACACATAGATGATACTGAACTTTATATGTGAGAGCTGAAGCTGGAATCAGCTAAGAATTCGGGGGCTGTTGGAGTGGAATATCTGTATCTTACATGCAAGAAGGATATGATCTGGGGAGGCAGGGGCAGAAATCTGGGGACTGAATTGTGTCCCCACTCCCAATTTGCATGGTGAAGTCCTAACCTCCAACATGATAGTGTTTGGAGATGGGGCCTTTGGAAGGTAATTAGGTTGAGATGAGGTCATGAGAGTGGAGTCCCTCATGGTGGAATTAACGTACACAAGGAGGAGGAGACCAGGGCTCACTTGCTCGCTCTCTCTCTCTCTCCCACCTTCATGTATAGACCTGGGAAGACTCTACAACTATGAGAAGTAAATGTCTTGTTTCAGACACACCACTGATGGCCTTTGGTTAGAGCAGCCCAAACACACAAATACAACAACCAGAATGTTTTTCTGGGAGGAACCCTCACAAACAGAACTACTGGCTATACAACCCACAGTTGAGAACTCAACAAAGCACCTGCTTGAGCAGAATTTCAAGAAGACACGTGGATCTTGGGAGAGAAATCAGGAACACAAGTCACGATCCTTAGAGGGGTCAGAGATAACGCAGGTGTTTGGATTTTCTTAAAGTGCCAAGTGATCAGGCATCTCAGATGTTTTTCAAAATCACTTCCTTTGGGAAGTCTTCCCAGCCTGCCACTGGTTTCTCCCTGAAAGTTTAGCAACTTAGTCCACATTGCCTACCCAGCCCTGTCTACGCAGAGTGGGGATGAGCGCATGTTCTTTTTTGGTCCCCACTGACAGCCAGGGAGAGCAAAAGCAAGAGACTCCTGTTCACTCATCCCATAGAGGCAGCAATAAACCTTTGCAGTGTTTATGGCACTTTTTATTATGTTTGTTGATCGTCATATCAAACCCTGGGAAGCGGCTGGCATCATCCCATCTTACAGATAAGAAAACTGAGGCTCAGAAAGGCTAAGTAACTTGCCCGAGGCCATTCCATTCATAAATGAAAGAACTGGGTCCCCAGCCCAAAGCATCTGACTCTAGAGATCTAGTCATCCCTACTCAGCACAGTCTCTCAGGTGCGTGTGCGCATGCACGTGCGTGTGTGTGTGTGTGTGTGTGTGCATGTGTGTGTGTACACAAGCATGTACATGAGAGAAAGGCATGTGGTGGAAGGACAGGGGAGTCATTGATTTCTGTCCTTTCAGACTCTGCGAGTGCAAGCTCGACACTTAGAGGGTGGGTCACAATTCTTATTAACATGTTTTATTTAAGACTTTCTGGTGGCTCAGACTGTAAATAACCCACCTGCCGATACAAGAGATGCGGGTTTGTCCCTGAGTCGGGAAGATCCCCTGGAGAAAGAAATGGCGACCCACTCCAGAGTATTCTTGCCTGGAGAATTCCGTGGACAGAGGAGCCTGGCAGGCTACAGTCCATAGGATGGCAAAGAGTCAGACACAACTGAGCAGCTAAGTTTTATTAATATTTGTGTTTATGAAATCCTTAACATTTTGAAAATCATGGATCACAACCTTGTTATGGCGAAGGTGCTCACATAACTCAACGAAGCGATAAGCCAAGGCTTGCAGGGCCACCCAAGACAGACGGGTCACAGTGGAGAGTTCTGACAAGACGTGGCCCACTGGAGGAAGGGATGGCAAACCACTCGAGGGGTTTTCATAGGGCTTTTGCTGCAAGAACCATATGAACAGTATGAAAAGGTAAAAAGATATGATACTGGAAGATGAGCCGTTTTTTGCAGAAATGAGGACTGGGGAAGGGGTATGACACAGAGGCCTGGGGGTGATCATTGCCATTCGTTCATTCATTTCATCAATGCTCATTCAGAAAACGCTCATCGAGTCCCTACCCGGTACTAAGCATGGCGAGGCCTCTCTGGACACCAGGCCCTGTCTCTCCTCTTGCCTCCTGTGCTCTGGCCCCTGCCCAGTCCCGTGATGCTGGTCTTCAGGCAGACTCGGTGGGGACTCCGGTACCTGTGCAGACAGTCACGGCGGATGGAGCCTTTGCCCCGCATTCCGCAGCAAAGAGGAAGGAATGTGCTTTCATTCTTCCCAGGCTCTACCTGGGTGTGGTGGGCACTGCTGTCACCAGGAGGCTCCTATGAATAAAGCCTGCTTAATCTCCTTAGCCGGACGGTGGTGTCAGCCGGCTGGGAGCCGGCAGGAAAGCAGCAGTCATGCCTCAGATTCTCCAAATTGTTGGGAGCGGTGAGTGATCCCACAATCCGAGGGGCCTGCACTGGCTTGCCCAAGGGAGGGGAGCGGGGCTCAGGGTTTCCTCTCGGTCTGCTGCTCCGGGCGTGCTCTCTGAGGCCCTTTAGCCACCCCAGAAGGGCTGAGCAGATTCCCAGGATGCCAAGGAGTTGGACAGTCTCCAGGAGCACCAACGCTGCCTCGTTCCCACTGGAGTGCCCTGGGGCTTACATGAGACATCCACCAGCTCCCCAGCTTGGCCCTTGAGGCTCACCGTGAAACATATCCAGAGCTCTGCCTCTGTGGGTCCCTCGGGCTTAAGCAATTTGTGAGGCCCTCTTTAAGGAAAAAGACACCAGCCAAAGAGCTGGAGCCTCTCTGGGTCTTGGGAAGGGTCCAGGCAGTGAGGAGCCCTGTGGATCAGCTTCATCCACATAGTGAAAAGACCCCCATTGCCCATGCTTCACTTTTCAGTCTCTCATGACTCCTCCGTGGATGCGTCCAACCCAGGCATCATCCCTGCTCAGGGGGCATCTGCCTGACCCTGCCTGGCTTCCTCACTCATGCCTCTGCAAGCTAAGACTACATGGAAACGAGCTTTCATTCCTTGAGACGCCAGATTAGCGACAATGACTACTAGAGTCATTAGACAACAACTCTTATCCTGGGTGCCTCCTATCTCTTGGCTTCGTGCTAGACGCTGACCCCCCGCAAGGCAGGGAAATAGATTAGAGACTATGCTGTTCACAGCAGGCACTGAATCTCAGATGTGTCCACCTAGCTGCTGGCCAGGATGCAGGGCAGGTCTGTGTTGCCCTCTCCTGGGTTTCATGGGTCCTCCTCATCCCATCTCCCATTGTCTCCATCCTGCACACCCTGTCCTCTGCCCTCCCAAAGCCTCAGCATCATAACCAAACTGGTAGAGTGGACACGTGAGAACCCTGAGATGCTGCTGTCCGGCTCTCTGATAGCCACCTGGGCTGTCCTTTCACAGAATCCATAATCACTCATCCGTTCAATCCATTACTCATTGGAAAACCCGGGCTTCACATGAGGGAGATGCTGCTCCAGGCACTTAGGGATACAGGGATACAGTGGTGAGAAAAACAAACACCCTCTCTGCCTTTCTGGAGCTGAAATTATATTCAAGAGGATTAATAGACAATTAGCTCAGCTGGTAAAGAATGCATCTGCAGTGCAGAAGACCCCTGGTTCAATTCCTGGGTCAGGAAGATCCCCTGGAGAAGGAAATGGAAACCCACTCCAGTATTTTTGCCTGGAGAATCCCATGGACAGAGGAGCCTGGTGGGCTATAGTCCATGGGGTCACAAAGTCATACATGACTGAGTGACTAACGAGAAAGAATCAGTCAAGGCTTCCCTCATGGTTCAGATGGTAAAGAATCCACCTGCAGTGCAGTAGCCCTGGGTTTGATCCCTGGGTTGGGCAGATCCCCTGGAGAAGGGAATGGCTACCCACTCCAGTATTCTTGCCTGGGAAATCCCATGGACAGAGGAGTCTGGCAGGCTACAGTCCATGGGGTAGCACAGAGTCAGACAAAACTGAGTTACTAACATACGTACACACACATACACAAGCACACACAAAGAATCTATCAGGTTGGTCCTAATCTTTGGGCTTCTGTTTGTTTTGATTTTTAAGGGTTACGGTAAAGGGTCGATGCTTTACCCAAATAAGTGAGTCACTAACAGCAGAATTTCAGGCAGTTCTGGGGGAAAACCTTGGGGATTCCTTCCAATCTCCAGACTAAGGTCACAGACAGGGACGAGCTTAGAGATGAAAAACACACAGTTAGGAGTGGGAGGGAAAGCAAAAAGAGTGCAGATTATTTCAGTAAAAAAGCGAAGACTCTGGCAGTGCCCCTCCCCAAAGAGAAGCACGTGGGGACACCTCCGGGGACGTCCCCTCTGTCACCAGCTGAGCACCTGGAGAAAAAAACCCGAAGGGCAGAGTAAGGGGACTTTAGGGCCCATTGTTCAGAGCAGCGCTGTTAGGGAAGATGCGTGTGGGGAAGATTCTCACAACCAGGCTGGAGAACATCCCACTTGAACTCGAAATGCCATTCTTCTCACTGTGCCCTCAACTGCAGGCCCAGCAGACATACAGGAGAGGGGTGCCCACTGAGAAGTACCAGCCCCTCCTTCCTCCGAGCAGCCAGAGAGCATCTTTGCATCCTGCTAACCTGATTGGCCATGAAGCCTTCAGACTCTCCCGTCCCTTCCTCTAGATGAGGGTGAGGTTTTGTTTCTAGTAACGGAGTCTCCCCAGAGGGAGACGCATCAGAGGTCACAGTCTGTCTCCACCACGGGACAGTGGGGAGTTCCTCCGATCTTAAACAAACAAACAAACACAGCATCACGAGAGGAGGTCTCTCGTTCCTACATCCTCAGAGACCTCCACTGGGGTGCCATGTATGCTTCTCTGAGCTGCATGCCTTCTAGGTTTCCACTCTTTCCAAATAGTTCCTGTGCCATTGGAGGCAGAGGTTTCCAGTGGGAGTTGGAGCCCTCTGCCTTTGATCTGGGTGCCATGCTCTCAGGAGCAGAAATCAGAAAGAAGCCTTTGACTTTGCTGTGCAGCCAAAGGAAGAAGCACTGACTGCCCTGGATGGTCCCCTTGGCTGGCTGTGCCAGGAGTGCCACCTGGCAGGGAGCCCAGTGAAGGAGCCCCAACTTCTTCCCTTCTTAATCTCTATCTACAGATTGCAGCCTGAAACCTGCCCTGCAGAGAGTGAGACAGAGAGCTTCAGGGAAGACAAACCTGGATAACCCAGGAACCAGAGCGATCGAAGGGCTTCCCTAGTGGCTCAGATAGTTAAGAGTCTGCCTGCAATGTAGAAGACCCAGGTTCAATCCTCGGATTGGAAAGATCCCCTGGAGGAGGAAATGGCAACCCACTCAGTATTCTTGCCTGGAGAATCCCATGGACAGAGGAGCCTGGTGGGCTACAGTCCGTGGGGTCGCACAGAGTCAGACACAACTGAAGCGAATTAACACAGCACAGAGCAATCAATAATGAACAAAACTATTTGGAGAAGCAAGGGCTGACCCCACCGTTGAGCTCTGTCTGAGCTTGAGGTTGGACAAGCTTTTGAAAAACACCCCCTTTCTCCTTCCCAAGTTCAACTCGTTTCCATCTAGTAAACTTCCACTTTTTTTCCACATTTATTCTAGTAAGCATAATGTCTGTCATGTTCCAAACTGACTCTGACACACTCTCTGCCCTCAGGGAGCTCCCAGAGAGGGTGGAAGGGACAGCTCAAGTGGGGTTGGCAAACTGGGATCCCCTCCCCAGGCTAACATAGCCCATGGCTTGGTTTTTTAGGACCCATCAGCTTTGTACCTGGTTTTTTTAAAATTCAAAATAGGAGTTGTATGTTGTTCCATGTGGGAAATGAAAGTGAAAGTTGCTCAGACGTGTCAGACTCTTTGCAATCCCATGGACCAGGCCAGAATACTGGAGTGGGTAGCCTCTCCCTTCTCCAGGGTGCTCCATGTGGAAATTAAACAAAATTCAGATCTCAGTGTCCACACATAAAGTTCTGCTTGAACACGGTACGGCGCTTGGCGTCTCTGTGCTCCACAGTAGCTTTCGCTCTATGGTGGCCGTAGTGAGCAGTGGCGACAGAGGCCGCGTGGCCCACAGAGCCCAGATGGTTTGCTTTCTGACCCTTCACTGAATAAGTTTGCTGACTCTTGGGCTAGAGTTCTATCGCCAGAAGAAATAATACAAGGTCATTTCCAAAGGTGAGAAAACTCTCATGCTGTCAAAGCATTCTCGGGTAACCTGTTATTTATAACCAGTGCCTTTGATGACTTGGTGAATTGCAGCTCTGCTGTGGCGTGGGGTTTTTAATAGTCTGAGGGAAAGGACTCAGCATCCCCCAAAGAAGTTTCTGCAGTGAGATCAGAATGAGTCCCAGAGAGAGAAGAGCATTCTGGTGACACACAGAGTCAGACCTCCCGGGCTCAAGTCAGAGCCCCAGCACGGATGGAGTGACCTTGGACAAGATGCTCAGCTTGACTGTTTCAGTTTCATGACCTATAAACTGAGCGTAAGAAAAATATCTGCCTACCAGGGATTTTCCTAAAGATTAGTTAATCAAAAGATATAAAACATTTTAAAGATTGCCCATGATTATTAAAGAGAAACGTCACAACTCTTGCCTGTCTTTAAAGCTCATGTGCTTGTACCCTGTCATTTGGTGATAAGTGATACTGCTTAATGTTGACTATGCTCTTCTAAGGAAGTTAGTTTGCTTGTCTGTTTAGAAAAAATCTTTGGCTGGAAAAAAAAGGAATCCTCATGTATGGATGGTAGGATTGTAAACCGGTACTGCTGCTGTGGGCTTCCCTGGTGGCTCAGATGGTGAAGAATCTGCCTGCAATGCAGGAGACCCGGGTTTGATTTCTGGGTAGGGAAAATCCTCTGGAGAAGGGAATGACAACTCACTCCAGTATTCGTGCTTGGAGAATTCCATGGACAGAGGAGCCTGGAGGGCTATAGTCCATGGGGTCACAAAGAGTCGGGCACAACTGAGCAACTAACACACAACACCGCTGTGGGAAACAGTGTGGAGTTTCCTCCAGAAATTAAAAATAAAACTGCCATATGATCCAGCAAAGTCATTTCTGGGTATTTATCCAAAGAAAATGAAAACACGAATTTGAAAAGATATATACACACAAATGTTCACTGAAGCATTATTTATGACAGCCAAGATGTGAAAGCAAATTGTCTGTTGACAGATAAATGCATAAAGAAGATGTGAAGATATATATATACACACACACACAAATAGTATTTCATTATACACACATGTATATAATAAAATACTACTTAGTCAGCAAAAATGAACTCTTACCATTTGTGACAACGAGGATGGATCTAGAAGGTATTATGCAAGGTAAACTGAGAAAGACAAATACTTTATGACCTCACTTACATGTGAAATCTGAAAAGCAGAACAAACAAAAACAGCAAAATGAAAACAGACTCCTAGATACAGAGAATCATCAGGTGGTTGCCAGAGGGAAGGGAGGGAGTAGGGGGCCAAGAGATGAAGAGGATTAAGACACACAGACCTCTAGACGGAAAATACATGAACCATAGGGATGTGATACACCGAGAAAAGATTACAGCCAATAATATCGTAATACTTTGTATGGGGACAGATGGTTACTAGACTTACCATGGTGATCATTTCACAATGCGTGCAAATGGCCAATCACCACAGCATACCTGAGACTAGCATCACGCTGTCCACTATATTTCAATTTAAAAAAAGAACACGGATACACCGTGATTACAGTTATATAAATAAAACATGCCTTGGAATTTAAAAATTAAACAATCTTCCTCAATAAATCGAGGGAAGTTAACAGTGTACAGTGAAGCTGAAATCTCTCTAGAGGAAAATCAGCACAAAGACATGACATAATCTCATTCTCTGCAGTGTAGACACGGATCGGGGTCAGCCGAGCTCTCAACCCAGCGAGATAAGCAGGATTTGCTTTCCTGTTGAACATTAAGAGAAGAGTCTGGTGGCAGCAAACTGCAGAGCAGAGGGTTAAAAGAGGTAAAGACTCATTCACCCTCCTAACCAACCACAGCAGAATAGAAAGGCTAGTTCTTTAAAATAAAATAAATCTGTTAAAAATAAATCTGTTAAAAATAAATCTGATCGCAGAAGTCGGTGAAAACCGTATTCAGAACTGTTTGATGTATGTGAAGTTAGACACATACACACTACTGCATATAAACAGATAACCACTGAGGACCTGGTGTATAGCACAGTGGACTCTACTCAACTCTCTGGAATGATCTATATGGGAAAAGAATCTAAAAAAGAGTAGATATACGCATAACTGGCTCACTTTGCTATACACCTGAAATTAACACAATGCTGTAAATCCACTAGACTCCAATAAAATTTTTTTAATGTGGTTAGATACGAAGATACTTAATGTTTCCCTGTGCGTTTTCCTGTGTGTTATATCATTTTTAAACTTTGATCTAATTGGCACAAGTAGATATTAGGGTTAGTAGACATTAGGGGGGATTTCCCTGGTAGTTCAGCTAGTGAAGAATCCGCCTGCAATACAGGAGACCCCGGTTCAATTCCTGGGTTGGAAAAATCCCCTGGAGAAGGGATAGGGTACCCACTCCAGTATTCTTGGGCTTCCCTTGTGGCTCAGAAAGGAAAGAATCTGCCTGCAATGCAGGAGACCTAGATTCAATCCCTGGGTTGGGAAGATCCATTGGAGGAGGGCATGGCAACCCACTCCAGTATTCTTGCCTGGAGAATCCCCAAGGACAGAAGAGCCTGGTGGGCTACAGCCCATGGGGTCACAAAGAATTGGACATGACTGAGTAAGCACAGATATTAGGCAGTGATTCCAACAGGCAGTAAGACTTTCATAAAGAATGACATTTTTGTAGAAAATGCACAAAGGAATTGATCCCACTTTTTAAAATTATCTTCACCTATAGGGAAAACATGAGGCCTCTAGCCACCTGGCAGGTACCGTAGTCTATTGAGATGGGATCATCCCCAAGTGACAGAGGCTGCTAGGAAGAACTCTCCGGCTTCTCCCGGCCTTGCTTCGTGACCTCCAGCCTTTTCAATGACTGTCAACATCCCAGCATTGACAACAAGGGTGGTGTGTTCAGGTGACGGCATAACGAACATCAGCTCTGTGACCTTCAACAACCCAGTTACCTCCCTGACCTCAGTTTTCTCATCTGACAGCAGAGGGGAGCCGATGGCTTGAACTTTAGGCTTTCTCTGAATTTTTAGAGACCATGACCTTTCAGTTGCAAACCAGCAGCGTGACTTTAGTCATCTCTGCTACTGTATTTGTTCAACACTTCTGGGTCTAGAACGGAGACAGGTAAGGGGGAGGGAGCGGGTAGAATGATGATTGATAGATATTCTAACACTTATTCTCTCTTTCTGTGAAAGAGACTCGAAAGAAAGCAAGAGGGTTGGTTTCACTTTGAACTTTCTACCTTCTCTTAAAAGTCCGATATGGGCTGATGTGAACACTATGAGGTCCCTGACAGAAGAATTGCTCATCACTGTGTCCAGGCAGTTTTCTGTATGAGTTCATTCTATGGTGACTGGGAATAACCTGGGTAACCCATCAACACATCCCCGTAGCTACGTGTGTGTGTGTGTGTGCGTGCTCAGTAGATTCAGTTGTGTCCGACTCTTTGCCATCCCCTGGACTGTAGCCCATCAGGCCCCAGTCTGTCCTCAGACTTCTCCAGACAAGAATACTAGAGTCGGTTGATGTTTCCTCCTCTGGGGATCTTCCCAACCCAGGGATTGAACCCATGTCTCCTGCATTGCAGGCAGACTCTTCACTGTCTGAGCCACCAGGGAAGTCCCCCTTCATCTGCAGATGGGGTCAAATGGACAGGCAGCCAGAGACCTAGGTGTGGACACAGAGGAGGAGCCAGCACTGGCGTTATCACAGCTCTGGAGCCCTCATCTGGCTCCCGGCCTGGGAATGAACAGTCTTTGTGGCCATGGTGCTGGGTCATCCTTGGTTAAAGATGTCGAGAATCGGGAAAGAGAATCTGATGGGCTTAGTTTAGTTCACACACCACCACTTAGTTAGGGGTGGACAAGGGATGGTCCCGCCAAATTGCACACAATGGTGATGGGGTGCTACGAGAAAGAGATATATATGCTGAGATACACACACGTTCATAAGTATACACACAAACCCATAAACGCCCAAAAGAGTGGCCAATAATTAGCCAGGAAGATGTGTTCCTTTTCCATCTATGCCTGAAAAGGTACATACAATGGACTCAGACATCACTCTCACCCAAAGAGGCTGCAGGATACCTTGGCAAGAATCACATCACACCCCCAGGTCCCCAAAGGAAACAGTACTTCGAAAGGAGAAAGATGAAGCTCTAATCCTCAAAACAGGTTTCTCTCTTAAAGAGGAAAAATAGAGGCCATGTCTTCTCACTGGGAAGCTTCCCATCAGATTTTCTAGAGACCAAAACAGTGAAGCATGTTTTTCAAGACAGTCAGCAAACTAAAATCGGACTTTCCCTGAAGTTTTTTGTTGGTTTGTTTTGTTTTGTTTTTTGCTGCCTCTTTCCCCTTCATCACGTGGAGATTGAGACTAACAAAAGCCAAAACCCAGGAGATGGGGTTTCTACGCACTGCTCATGGTGTCGGGTGAGTCAAGGTTCACAAAGGGTAGCTTCAGGTCGGTTCTTGGATGTTCGTAAGTTATGTTTCAGGCAGTCGTTTCCTCAGAAGAAGGGAGACTTTTTCACTAAGTGTTGCACAGGGTAGGCTGTCAATGTGTAGGAAGAAAGGAAGGGAGGAAGGAAGTAAAGAAAGGAGGGAGGGAAGCAGGAAGGGGTGACGAAACCCAGCCTTGATTCATCAGCATCAGGAGAGGATAACGTATCCTCCTCAAGCTTGACCTTTCTGGCCAGCACCCATATGCAGAGATCTAGAGACAGACTCCGGGAAAGGGAGGCAGAATTATTGAGGACTCCTCCCCCTCACGGGGGCTTCCCTGGTGGCTCAGAGGGTAAAGTGTCTGCCTGCAAAGCGGGAGACCTGGGTTCTATCCCTGGGTCGGGAAGATCCCCTGGAGAAGGAAATGGCAACCCACTCCAGTATTCTCGCCTGGAGAATCCCATGGACGGAGGAGCCTGGTAGGCTACAGTCCCCGGGATCGCAAAGAGTTGGACACGACTGAGCGACTTCACTTTTCTTTCTTTCCTCCCCGTCATTAGCAAAAGTGTATGGGTCTTCGTCAGGGATACATATGAGCACATCTTGAGAGTTCTGCTGATCCGTGATCTATTCTAAGAACTAATGATTGCCAGGCTAACGGTTTTATAGTAGAAATGCACAGGCCCCTTCTAATCCAACAATCTTATTTTACAAATGAAGACACTAAAGGCTAGAAACATCATACGGGACTTCCACTTTCGGCCAAAATAGAGCAGCAGGGACCATATTTACCATCTGTCCTAAAACAGATGGAAAAAAAAAAATCCCTCTCATCAACATGTGTCTCTCTCTCTCCTCTTTGAAAACCAGCTCAGGACTGGAGCGCAGGGCCGGGACTAGGGTGAGGGCACCTGAGGCACTCTGACCAGCACCAGGGCGAGGCCACCTCAGTCTCGAAGGCGTGGCACTTTGCCTGCTTCCAGGGGACAGTGGTGTGGGACTGAGGTGAAGATCCAGGTAAAGATCTCAGCTGAGAGCTCGGAGCTCCACTCAGCAGCTTCCTCTCATGTGATTTTGGTCTGGACTCTGTTGTTCAGGCGCTAAGTTGTGTCCAACTCTCTGCAACCCTATGGACTGCAGCACGCCAGGCTTCCCTGTCCTTCACTGTCTCCTGGAGTTTGCTCAAACTCATGTCCATTGAGTCGGTGATGCCATCCAACCATCTCATCCTCTGTCGCACCCTTCTCCTCCTGCCCTCAATCTTTCCCAGCCTCAGGGTCTTTTTCAATGAGTCAGCTCTTTGTATCAGGTGGCCAAAGTACTGGATCTTAAATTTCAGCGTAAGTCCTTCCAATAAACATGCAGGGTTGATTTCCTTTAGGATTAATTGGTCTACCTTTGATGAAAATATACGCTCATATCAGCCTCCCTGCCTCCTCCACCAAAGCCTCCCCCATCTTCCCTGCCTCCACTTGCTGCCCCCCTGCCCTGCAGGCACCCCGGGGTGGCCATTGCCCTGAGCCCTGTCCACCGTGGCTGGAGTTGCCTCCCCCAACACGCTGATCAGAGATGCTCCTGGAGGACTCGAGCACTGGCCGAGTGGTGCTTCCTTGGGTATGTCCACTCTTTTTCCCCAGCTTCACGTGCTATGCTCGGGTCACCTGTCAGGCCCAGGCAACATGGACTCAAAGTAGAAAGGGACCCTGAGCAGATTGGACTTGACTGGCCTTGTCCCTGGAGATGCGGGTGTGGGGTGAGAGGTGGAGTTAGTCCCCCTGCATCCAGCTAAAGTTTTCTGTCCTCCTCTGCAGATAGACCCTGGTTGCCAGCCGCCCCTTTCAGGTGGGCAGTGGGGGAGAATGCTAAGAGGCCAGCCGGGTGCCCCCCCACCCCCGCTGACCCCGCTAGAAGGCTCTGTTTCCAGCAGTGGTGGGACAGCAGGCCTGTGCCTCTCTCTAGCAGTCAAAACAGAACTTGCAAAACCGAGAACAGACAGCCTTCCTGCGTGTCCCAAGGCCCCTGGCTGCTCCACAGGGCACACAAGTCTCCCCAGATATCAGTGTGCAGTCAGCACCCTGGGTCATTCCCTGCGTGATGGAGGGAGGGCGGGTGCCTTTCTCTTATCAAAGCCAAGGGCAGGAGTGATGATAAGGGCATCTTGGGCTGGGAAGGCCCCCCTTCAAAGGTCATCTCTGGCATCCCCCCTACGTCCAGCTGAGGCTTTCTGTCCTCCTCTGCAGATAGATCCTGGTTGCCGGATGCCCCTTACAGCAGCCCCTGCTCATTAACAGTCCAGCCATGGGCAGCTCCCTGCGCGCGGGAGGGTCGGGGAAAGATGCCTTTCTGAGATCTGGGTTAGACGTCACCTGCTCTCACATGAGACCCATCTCTCTTGTCTTATCTCTTGCAGAGACGGGAACAGAGAGTCATGGACTGGAGCAGGGACCAGGGGGAGGGACTGAAGTCAAAACCAAGGCAGTCCAGTCCAAGGCTGAGGATGCTTGGCTCCGTCTAAATGCTGGCTCCTCAAAGTGTGGTCCACGGGCAGGAAGCGTCCGCCTCCCCTGGGAGCCAAGGAAAAATGTGGGATCCCGGGTCCCACCTCAGACCTGCTGATTCTGCTTCGGCGTTTTTATCAAGGTCTCCCAGGGACTCATCTGCTCATTTAAGTCCGAGAAGCGCCCGGACTAGGGCTTCGTGTCCTTGTTCACTGTGAGCTTTGGGGGAGGAGTCTCAACCCAGAGCGAGACTGTGTGCGGAGGTGTCAGCGTCCGACCTCATCACACCCTTCCCCGAGCCCCCCAAGCACGCTGGGCTCCACTCCAAAACCATTCCAGCCATCCACCGCTAGCCTCGTTCCCTGCAGGCAGGTGGGAGTGGTCCCCGGGCAGTGGGTCCCTCCATCTCTGTTCCTCATGGAGAAGGCTGCCCACCCCACATGAGCCGGCTTTGGGACTATTTCTGATCACAGCACAGGGCGCTTGGTTCTGCGGGGTGGCAAGGGTTTTGTTTTTTTTTCTTTTTGTGTGTGTGTGATTCATTTGGCTTGCTTCTTTTTGTTTTGAACAAGGGGTGGGTTTCGTGTCTCTGAACGACACCCTTGTGGCCCGTGTCCCCCTCCCCACCAACCCCTTGGAGGAGAGGCTTCTGTTTTTGAAGCATCAGGGTTCTGTCACCCGGACCTGGGGAGGCATATTTAAAGCTGTTTAAACTGACAGACCAGGCAAACAGGATTAACTCTGCAGCCCAGAAGGGGAGGTGTGGGTCGGAGGGGGCCACCGAACGGTTTACATGGGTGAGCAGGAGGAGGACGGCCGGCCGGCCTGGCTGGGAAGGAGCCGAGTGCTCGAGGCGGCCAAGAAGTCTCTATCTGGGAGGTAGGCAGAGAGCTTGCAATCTGCCGGGTGATTGGATTAGACATGGTGTGAAATTCGGAGCAGGGCTGCACGGCTGGGGCTGGGGCCCGGGGCTGCTGCGGGGCCCCAGACGGCGCGGGGGCTCCTGTCCTGCCCCAGCGGGCCTTGGAGACGAACTAGACGGCACAGCATCGTGGGCTCCCCTACCCGGCCCCATGTCTCCCCACCCCATAGCGCCTCCCCTGCCTTCTCAGGGAACTCGGGGCCCAGGGACCCCTATTCACAGCCACCCTGGCTCAGTCGTGCTCTCAGCAGCAGAGGGAGAGTCCCCGCGCTCTTCCTTCACCTTCTCCTTTGTCTCCCTTTCGTCTTCCTCGGGTTCTCTCTCTCTCCTGCACCGTCCGGTTCATCCTGAGGACTCTGCTCCATCTGCATCTGTCCAACACCCAGATTCCGTTAGTGTTCTCCACCTTTGGAAGTTAGGACAGATGTCTCTGAGGATTTTGCAACTTCTTCCTGAAGTCTGATTAGGCCATCAGGGCTGGGGCAGTGGGATTTCTCACCGTTGGGAAGTTGACAAGGTTTAAGCCTTTCTGGCAAAGGCGCTAACACCAGGTGCAAGTCCAGAAAGGGAAAAGAGGAACTAGACCTCTTGGTTGAAGGGTTGGAACTGGGTTTAACAGGCATTCCCGGACCCCACCCAGTATAGTGGGAGAGTCAGCCTCTGGCTGGCGTGGGTGGTGCAAGCTGGTGGCCAGAGTATGGATGCCTGGATCCCGGGCAGAGGGCTGACGCCCACCATTTCCTGCCTCTACTCTGACTCTTGTCATAAAAGGCAGCAGAGGAGAAGTCACTGCAGGAAGGTCAAGGTCCCAGACACAGGTCTGAGATCTTGGCTTTTCACCAGCCAAGTAGTCAGCAGAATGCAGCCAATGAGTGACCCCAGATGATTGCTCATGGTCAGGAGAACTGCCCCATGAGTGCCGCCCAATTTCCTGACCCACAGAATTGTCGTTTTAAGGTGCTAAGTGCTGGGGTTGTTTGTTACACAGCAGTAGACACTCTGAGATACTCTGTGATTGTATTTGTGACCCAACACCAGTGGAGCCATCACTTCCTTGCTCATCTTTCAAGGTCAGTCTATCATGTACTGCTGCGTGGGCTGCAGACCATAGGACTCTCTCAGTCCTCAGAAGAAAGAGTCACCTAGGCATTGTGATGCTCGTGGTTGGGAGAACTGCCTGATCCTGTAGACAAGATCAGGAGTGTGTTAGAAAGCGCCAGTGCATCTCTGGAAAGGAAAAGTGGTTGCCCTACATTTAAGTCTGACGTTGTTCCCTTCCATCCTCGCTTCTTTGGCTCATTCCCTGCTTGTATTCCAGTGCCATCCAAGGACCATATAGTTTCAATTCCCTGCAGGTGATTTCTAGTTCAGCCCAGGGTCATCATTTTTATCTGTCTCCCTAGAAACTCCTATCATTTCTCTCAACTAAGTACTGGAGTCAAAGTTCACTCCGTCATGCCAGCTGCTAGATCTAAGCAGAGCCCCAAGGTGCAGTGTTCTGCCCACGGCCATGGAGAGCTAGGTCCCACAATCTGCTCTCCTGAGGATGTTCGCAGAGCTCTTAGTGTGGAGTTCATGCTCCAGAGTCCCCAGGCAGGTAAACCTCCAATTGTTCAGTAATACTATTTTAAACCTTATTAGATAGTGAAAAGGCTGGGGAGAGGAAGGGAGCAAAAATAGTATACTAAGATGAACTCAAGAGTATTAATACTTATTCTTGGGACTTGGTGGTGGTCCAGTGGGTAAGATCCCTCACTCCCAATGCAGGGGGCCAGGGTTCGATTCCTGGTCAGGGAACTAGATCCCACAATCAACTGAAGATCCCACAAGCTGCGACTAAGAGCCAAAACAGCCAATATAAATAAAAAATTTAAAAAGAGCCCTTATTTGGAAAAAAAAAAAAACACCCTACTTCCTATCCATAGGAGACTGGTTCTATAAACCACAATATCCTCACACAATGGAATATTAACAGCTATAAAAACAATGAGGAAGTTTTAAAACTACATTGATATGGAAAGTTAACCAATGTACACTGTTCTGTAAAAAAGAGTTTAAAATGTGTACAAAGGGCGCTTCCTTTTTGTCTAATGGAGAAGGACAACAATAATGTATACTTACATGTGTTTGTATTTGCATAAAAAAACACGGAGAGAACACACATGAAATTAACAACAACAGTTTCTGCTGGCAGAGCAGAGAGGAAAGGGAGATGCCAGGGTCGGCTGGTGACAGGATGAATTGATATTTACCATAAGCTTTTTCATTGTTTTGATCTTGGACCATGTGAATTGCATTACCTAATCCAAAAAAACGCTGGGGGTGGGGGAGAAAGGATACGTACTTTGCCTAACTTGATTAAAGAAAAAGCACAAGAAGAAAAACCAGGATCAGAAGCTTTGGATGGAACCATGCCTGTCTCAGTTGCCTGGGGAAAACCCCAGGATTTACAAAGAGCTTGAAAAAATCTTAGGAAGGAGGTGAGGTGAAGGCAGTGCTTTATCAAGGTTTCCAAGAATCTGAAGCCACGTTGGTGCTTGCGGGGGCCAAGTGGGAGACACAGGCTCCCACACCTGAAGGAGGCGTTAAGCTCTAGGAACTGCTAGGATGGGTTTCCATCGAGACTTAGGAATCTCACGCTTTGATTTGGGTGAGTCTTGACTGAGCTTCCAGACCCATGAGTCCAAGGTAATTATTCCAGTCCAGATACTCCCTGACAGCGAGGAAGAGTTCCTTTCGCCAGCCAGATCCTAATTGCGGGTGAAAACTGGCAAGTCTGAAGCTGAGCTCCAGGGGTCAGGGGGCTTGTGCCTTGGGTACCAAATCTGTACAAAGTGAAATGAGTTGTACTTGTTAAATAAGCATCACTTTCCTTCTTTTATTTTTTTAAAGCAAATCTCTTTAAAAAGTTATTTATGATTGCGCTGGGTCTTCGTTGCTGCACAGGCTTTTCTCTAGTTGCAGAAAGTGGGGGCTACTCTCCAGTTGTGGTTGTCAGGCTTCTCTCGTTGCAGAGCATAGGTTCAAGGCTCCCGGGCTTCAGCAGTTGTGGCTCAGATTTAGTTGCTCCGAGGCACGTGGTATCTTCCCGAACCAGGGATTGAACCTGCATCCCCTGCATTGGCAGGCAGATTCTTAACCACTGGGCCACCAGGGAAGTCCCCTTACCTCCTTTTAAGAAATAGAATATTATAACTTCCTGGAGAGCAGGGACATACACTGCTTTTCCACTCCTTATTCCACTACTTGTGGAATAAACGAATGAATGAATGCATAGTCTAAAACCCACGAAATATAGTTTATTTGTGAGTTGTGTGAAAAATCATTTGCAACAAGCCATCAAATTATTTTCAGAAGCAGCAAAGGTTCCAGGTTGTGTCTCACACAGGGAGGAGGTGACAGCTTTGCCAGTAGAGGGCAGTGGTGACTTGTCAATTAATACAAGTGTGTGTGTGTGTGCGTGTGTGTGTGTGTGTGTGTGCACGTGCGCATCCTGCAGCCCACACTCTTCTCTGTTCCTCCTCTCCACCATCAGCTCCTTCCTGCGGTATCTGTCAAAGCAGAATGACCTGCCTTCAGTCAATACATACACTTCAGTGATGGACAGTTGAGGTCATAGTCCTTGACCCACGAAACCCCCTTGGCTGGACTTGGCAAACCCACTCCGTGCTGGAATGAACTTGAATTCTACATTAATACCTTCTTAATAACATTCAGAAACCGTGGGGATTGTTTTCTGGGAAAGAAGATGCCGCCCCCTCCCCTCTTCCCCTGGGGCCCCTGACCCCTCTTTATCTGCTGACAGGCACCATATCTAATCTCGGGAATGAGGGGCAGCTCTGCAAGACCTGGGCGCTTTCCGGGTGGAGGGAGCGGGCAGGGAGGAGCGCCCGGCCAGGATCGCAGGCTGCTCAAATATTTAAGGGTACAAAGAAGCAGCTGTCAAGCACTTGTGCATTCGGGAGGGAGAGGGAGCCGGGTATAATTAGCCTGCCCTGGTTCCCCGCAAGGACTTCTCCCCTGGGGCCCCCTCAGCCCAACCGACTGCATGCAGATCAGCACCAGAGGAGGCTGATGCCTTGCATTCCTTTCCTCCAAAACTCTGGGAAAGAAGACTTTCCTCTCCAGGGTAATAAATGGGGGATGTCCTTCACCCCCTGACTGTTTCTGGACCTCAGTTACTTCAGCTGATAAATAGGAGAACTGAATTCACCGACTCCACTTCCAACCTGACAATTCAGTGGCTTCCGTGGTGCCTCAGCTGCTAAAGAATTGCCTGCAATGTGGGAGACCTGGGTTCATTCCCTGGGTTGGGAAGATCCCCTGGAGAAGGGAACAGCTACCCACTCCAGTATTCTGGGCATGAGAATTCCATGGACTGTATAGTCCACGGGGTCGCAAAGAGTCGGACACAATTGAGCAGCTTTCACTTACACTTCACTACAAAGTGATGAGCCCATTGGTACCCAGCAGAACGAACACAGGGACCCACTGGGACAAAACTAAGTCCAGAAAGTCAGCTACGTGTAAAGTCGGGTCAGGCCTCCTGGGGCTGAGCACGGTGTGGACTAGAATCTATAAGAGGGAGCAAGGGAGGTGTCAGACAGCAAGGGAGAATGATGACATCCAAGTAGGAATCACCCTTTCCATTTGTGTGACGCTTATGAAGTACTTCCACGTCCGGCAGCTCACTGAAACCTCAGGATGGACTGTGAGTTCGACTAGAGCAGGGCGGCCCCATTTTAAAGACATGTGCCTGTATGCTCAGCAGCTCAATCATGTCCTACTCTTTGCAATGCCGTGGACTACAGTCCACCAGGCTCCTCTGCCCATGGGATGTTCCTGGCAAGAATACTGGAGTGGGTTGCCATTTCCTTCTCCAGGGGGTCTTCCCTACCCAGGGATCAAACCCATGTCTCCTGAGTCTCCTGCATTGGCAGGCAGATTCTTTACCACAGAGCCACTTGGGAAGCCCATTTTAAAGATGAGACTGGAGCAAACACAGGTGAGCATCCTCTTGTTTCTCCCATTTTCTAATTTCACAGCCAGTGGCCCTGGAATAAATGGGTAGAAGGCACTGGTGGGAACAAACAAGGTTCCCTGGGTTCCACACAAAGATGGCAAAAAGTTCAGGTTGGGGGATTCGGGCAGGATCTTCCCCATAAGTGCCCCCAAACAACCCCAGTCCTTGTGGGTAGGAGGGGACTCAAAAGCTGTAAGCTTGTGGGCTACAGAGCTGAAAGGCAGAGCGGAAAGGGAAGACGCCATCAGTCTTGGTTTTCAGAGGTAGAGACTGAAGGCTATTTCATGCTTAGCGTTCATTAGACTTCAACATGGCAAAAAAAAAAAAAACCAACTAAAACCCTCTGTGTACCGAGCCTGAAAGGAGCTACGTCAAGGGATGAAGGGCACTAATAAGTGTGGTCCAGCGCCTTCCTCCCCACCAGCAAGGAATGCAGCACTCCTTAATATTAACAGGAGTCTGTAGGGTCCTGGCTGGAAGCACTGGGTTACCTGTGACCTGGGGGAGCTGGAGAGGGAGGCATGGCGGGGGAGAGAAGCCCTTGTAAATGTGGGTGGAGTCGGCACGCCAAGTTGTGGGGGGCAAGGGCCAATCTCTGTCCCACAGATGTTTTAGCAACATGGTAGGACACAGTTAACTGGATCCATCACCCGTCTCAGGTAAGAAATCACTGAAAACGATAGCAACAATTATTGTCCTGTTACAGTAACTTGACATGCGTGCACGCTTAAGTCATTTCAGTCATGTCTCTTTGCGACCCCATGGACTACAGCCTACCAGGCTCCTGTCCATGGGGGTTCTGCAGGCAAGAATACCAGAGTGGGTTGCCATGCCCTCCGCCAGGAGATCTTCCCAACCCAGGGATCAAATCCATGCCTCTTATGTCTCCTGTGTTGACAGGCAGGTTCTTTACCACTAGCGCCACCTGGGAAGCCCCGTTTCCTGGTCTCTGTACACATATTGCACACATATTGTGTGTAATACACGTATTGTCTCACTTAATCCCCTATACCTGGGACACAAACAAGGCAGGAATTATTTCTGTTTCACGGAGGAGGAAACTGAGGCCCAGAGTACTGAAATGGTTTGATCAAGGTCATGCAGCTGGTACAGCTCTGAGCTGAAGTTCAAACAGGGAATCCTGACTCCATCTCTACCCAGTTTTCTTTCTAAGTAAGAAAAGCTGGGAAGGGCTTCCCTGGTAGCTTGGTGGTAAAGAATCTGCCTGCCAATGCAGGAGACTCAGGTTCGATCCCTGATCTGGGAATATCCCACATGCCACAGAGCAACTAAGCCCGAGTGCAAAATAAATAAATAAATAAATAAATAAAAAGAAAAGACAGGAAGTGAAAGAGCCTGAACAGCAGCCTGGCCTCCCAGCCTTCTCTGAGGCCCTTGCTGGGTGCTATGCTAAGTCACTTCAGTCATGTTCAACTCTGTGAGGCCCCGTGGACTGTAGTCCACCAGGCTCCTCTGTCCATGGGATTCTCCAGGCAAGAATACTGGAGTGGGTTGCCATTTCCTCCTCCAGGGGTTCTTCCCGACCCAGGGATCGAACTCAGGTCTCTTGCCTTGCAAGCAGATTCTTTACCGTCTGAGCCACCAGAGCTCCAGGTAAAGGCGATCCAGTACAGAGTTACTTGTGCAGTGCACAGGCTGGGACACTGGACACAGGCTCCCCACAACTTCAGCAAGTTTGTGTGGCTTTAAGGAAGCAGAAGCAAGAGGGAAGGAAGGATGGGGTTGCAGCAGAGGAGTGCAGAGGGAAATAATGAAAGAAAAAGTGATGGGCTGAGAATCCATAGTCTTTTTTTTTTCAACTGAAGTATAATTGACTTATAGTATTATATTAGTTTCAGGGGAACGACATAGTAATTCAATATTTTCAAACATTATAAGACAATCACCACGATAAGTCTAGTTACCATCTGTCCCCATACAAAGTTATTACAATGTTATTGACTATATTCCCTATGCCTGTACGTTACATCTCTGTGATCTATTTAAATTTTATCACTAGGACTTTGCACCTTGTAATCCCCTTCATCATTTTGCCCATCCCCCCTTCCCTTTTCCCTGGTAATCATCCATTTGTTCTCTGCATCTATGAGTCTGCTTCTGGGGAGTCGGGGAGGGGGGCGGGGGAGTCAACGTATTTTTCCATTTCTTTCTTTCAGTTCTACGTATAAGTGAAATATTTGTCCTTCTCTGACTCATTTCACTTAGCATAGTACCCTCTAGGTTCATCCATGCATGTGTCACTTCAGTTGTGTCTGAGTCTTTGTGACCTACGGACTGTAGCCCACCAGACTCTGACCATGGGATTCTCCAGGCAAGAATACTGGAGTGGGTTGCCATGCTGTCCTCCAGAGGATCTCCCTGACCCAAGGATCAAACATGCATCTCCTGCATTGGCAGGCGGATTCTTACCACTAGCACCATCTGCAAAGCCACCTGGGATGGACCTAGGTTTATCCATGTTGCAAATAGCAAGATTTCATTCTTTTTCACAGTTGAGTACTACTCCGTTTTGTACACATATATCACCTCTTCTTTTATTCATTCGTCCATGGATGGACACTTTGGTAGTTTCCATGTCTTAGCTGTTGAAAATGAGGCTGCAGTGAACACAAGGGTGTATATATCTTTTCAAATTAGTGTTTTGAAAAATTGAAAAAAAAAACAAAACATTGCTGGGACTTCCCTGGTTGTCCAGTGGCTAAGACTCTGCACTGCCAAAGCAAGGGTCTGGGTTCGATCGACCACCGGTCAGGGAACTAGATCCCTCATGCTGCAGCTAAGAGCTCACGTGCCACAACTAAGACCCGGTGCAGCCAAGTAAATAAATAAATATTTCAAAAGAAAAAATACTGCTAAGACTGATGTCAAAGAGTGTACTGCCTATGTTCTCTTCTAGGGGTTTTATGCTTTCAGGTGGAAGAATCCATGGTCTTGGAGTTTCGTCCAACTGTGCTTTTATCGGCAACCTGGGGAAAATCACTCCATCAGTCTGAGCCCCAGGCCTGCCCTGCATAAAACAAGATGCTGCAACAAATGGATCTAAAGTCCCTTCTGGCTCTAAAACCTTAGGACTAAAAATTCATCTGTGTTCACATGTGCACACACATACACACACACACACAGACCACTGCACCCAGATTATGAATGTCAACACTCATTCATTCATTAAGTAGTTGCCTGTTAAATGCAAAGCAATTTTAGTGCCCAGTTATGACTTAAAGATGCGCATAAGCTAGACGTATATTTGAATTTCAAAGTAAACCAAATTATTTATGTTAGTATATAAGTCTATGTGTGCCTAGAAGAGGGCTGGAAATTTAGCACAGGTTATCAGTGACTTGGGCAGGCAGGAAATACTGGGTCCTAACGTTCATGGTAGCTGTTACTAAGCTTCCTAGGGGGTTCAGACGGTAAAGAATCCACCTGCCAATCTAGGAGACACGGGTTTGATTCCTGGGTCAGAAAGATCCCCTGGAGAAGGGAATGGCTACCCACTCCAATATTCTTGCTTGGAGAATCCCATAGACAGAGGAGTATGACTGGGCTACAGTCCACAGGGTCACAAAGAATTGGACACGACTGAGCGACTGAGCACACATTAGTAAGCTCAGAGAGTGTGTCTTGCACATGAACTAAACCAGGTATCCAGTGGCACATGAAGACACAGTGAAACCCAACACATGAGCTCGAGGAACTATCTCATGTTCCAAATTCCCCAAGGAGAGCCTCGATTGCCCTTAAGACACAGGTCATTCTCAAGAAGTCCTGTGGACTTCTTCCTGCATTAGGATAGCAAGATGACTGCAGAGTGGAAGGGGTTAACCCGCGGTGGAGTTTGCTGGTTGGAAGGATTTTTATGAGCCCTGGCAGGGTGAACATGCCTCCTGCCCACTTCTGCCTAGTGCCACGGTGGAATGAAACACTTCCTTCTGCACTCCAACTGCATCTGCCCTCTTAATCCCACCTCGAGGCCGGGGCAGAGGGTGGAAGCCAGGGGGCAGAGAGCGCCAGTCCACCAAGATTCACAGAGAGGTTGGGTCAGTGGTCCTGGCCCACACAGGAAATCGGATGCAGGGGCCCTGGCGCCGCCCGGGGAATCTATGGGCTCCAGGCTTTGCTTCCAACAGATGCTTGTGTTTCCTGCCATGTTTGTTTAATGGTAGAAACATTTCAGGGGAAACCAGAGACCTGGCTTCTCTGAGGCTCACCTGTTGCTTTGGAATGTATTTATTTGTACATGGGGCCCCTTCTCGGCAAACTGTTCCCATCCTCCAGCCAGGAGGCCAATGTGCTGCTTACGTCACAGTCTCCACGGCAACGGCCGTGATATTACAAACGGCAGATTGTGCCTCCAGGTAGATAGCGAGTGACCCTGGCAGGTACGATGGGCCAAACAAACTTCCTGTTTCTAGGAAGAGGTCTCAGGGAAGAACAGTAAAATGTGCCCTCACTCCCCACCCCCAGACACGCTCTTCTCCAGTGCCACAAGCACTTCACCATGTGAGGTCTAGTTTTTTCTCTCATTATTCTTGCGAAAGGAGGCAAAGGGTTAGGGGTGGGGGGGAAGCATTTATGCTTCTCTTAATGATCACCAACCCCCCATCCCTCTGCCTCATTTTACTCACAAACTAAAGACAAAGCCTCCCTTGGCACAGTCACGTCTAAGTGTGGACCCTGGGCATGGAAACATGCATCCCAGGCACGGTGGTGATGAACCTTCGTGGCTCTATGGTGATTCATTCTCTAGAGAGGAGAGAGGAGGGGACTTCCTCGGAGGTCCTGGGGCTGAGACTCTGCACTCCCAATACGGGAGTTCCTCATAAGGGAACTAGATCCCACACGCTGCAACTAGGAGTTCACATGCCATAACCAAAAGATCTGGCGTGGAAGAAGTTCAGAGGCGTGAATACAGGGGTGCCAGAGGGGCTTCCTAAAGTCATCAGGGTCCTTCTACGTGGTCTGCTTTTCTCAGAGCTTGGCTCCTGCCTTATGGCTCAGAACAACTGCTGAGCTCCAGCTCTCAGGCCAGCATCCCACCAGCAGAAACGAGGAAGCAGTGAAGAGGGGCATATCCTTCCCTTTAAAGACACTTCCTGGAACTTTCCCACAGCACTTTCCCTAAATTTTAGAGGCCACAAGGGAAGTCGATAAATGTCATCCTTATTCTGCTGACGTTATAGATCCTGGTTTTCTGGGTTGCATTTCTATGGAAGAAGCAGGTTATGATTGCTGGGACAACTAACAGACTCAGCTCCACTTTCTGTCCTGAATAATTACTTTTCCACCTTCGAGAGACCATTTTTCTCATTCCTCAATGGTCAGGACTGGGAATCTCTAAGTTCACTTCTGCTTTTCATAAAGCAGGAGTTTAAATAGGACTATGAAAGTGAAAGTGTTAGTTGTTCAGTCCATATCCCGCTCTTTGCAACCCCATGGACTGTAGCCCACCAGGTTCCTCTGTCCATGGAATTCTCCAGGCAAGAAAACTGGAGTGGGAAGCCATTTCCTTTTCAAGGGGATTTTCCCATCCAATGGATCAAACCCGGGTCTCTTGCATAAATAGGTCTGGGGGAACCCAAAGTACAGCAGGTCAGGTGATTGTCTCAAAACGTGCAGCCAACATAAGCCAAGGCAGCAGGGACACACAGTGGCCCCGACCCCCAGCCCCACGGAGTCACAGCTTTAGGAGGCTCAGCTGGGTCTGAGTCAGGAGCCAGGAAGGGAGGCTGTCACTGCACAAAGCCCTGGGTGCTGATGGATGCCAGGGACCAGGAGAGGCGTGGGAGTCCTGGCGGAGAGCAACCCCAGGAAGCTGCAGATAAGAAATCTACATCCGGTGGTGCTGCGTGCCAGCTGCACACGGACTGCAGCTTCCTGGTGTCATCCTGCCCCTTGGTTCCCCACTCTCCTCCAAGGCAAGACCTGCAGTGCCTGCCCCAGCCCTGGCAGTCTCCTGCCACCTGGCAGGGAGCTTCGGGTCCCAAGAGGCAAACTTCACAGCCGCATCCATCCATGGGGTCCCTGAGTTCCCAGGCAAGGCATCCCTGCCTGGGCGGGTGGCTACGTGCAGACTTTCCTGTTATCGCCCTGCATCTGGCCCAGCCCCTCCAGCGTTGATGCTGCTCCCTGAGTAGGATCTGCCCTCCCACGGATGGTTCCTCCTCCCTCCCCAGGGCCTCAGGAAAGGTATTTAGGCTGGCGGTTTGCCTGCCTCCTCTCCCCAGGTGCTGGGTCCTCTGAACACCCCACAGACTGTGGGGGTGATGGTTTTGAAAGATCTTGCACATGCAGGCTTGCAGTATCCTGGGGTGGTGGGAAGGTGCCAGAGCCAGGACTAGTTTGGGCTGGAAGGTGGGGGGACCTGGGTCCTGTTCAGGATTGTGTGGACCCACAATTGAAGAAAGGCACTGTCAAGCTCAAGGTACCTACCTTGAGGAGGTAGGTAGGGTGGAGCCCATCCAAATGCGGGAGGGAAGCTCTCTGAGCATCCATCCTTAGGAAAGTCAGTCTCCCTCCCTGGGCGGGATGCTCATCTCCTGACTTTAGACCAGGAAGTTATCCTCAGCCCCTTTCACAGGGGAGGACATGGGGGCTCGGCCATTAGCAGGGGTATCATTTCCATTCCATCAGGTCAGCGACCCTTTCTACAGGGCTGCTGGGCCGCCATCGAGGCCAGGCCTCGTGTTGGGTCTGCAGTGGTGAATTCTCCTTTTTTTTTTTCTCTCTCTTTTGAAAAGTCCAGCATAGGAGAGTTAACTCTTCAGGACAGTTAAGCTAAGCTTCCTTCCTATTAAACAGGCTTCCCTTCTCCCTCCTCCTCCTCGTCCCCTTCCCCTCCCCATCCTCCTCCTCCTTCTTCATGAAAGTGTTGCCTTTGAAACAATGAAACCCTCGCCTCTAAGCCCAGAGTCTTTTCTGATGTCCCTGCCCAGGCACCCGCTCTTCGCTCCCCTTCCCAGAGGAAGCCCCGTGGTCAGTTCAGGGTGTCTCTTCCTGGTCCACGGCTGCACACGGAGCCCTCTTTTCCTGACAAAACCACCCGCCTGGAGAAGAGGTTGGAGGACGCCTTCTTCACACCAGATCCAGACAGTTCCCTCCTCTCCTTTCTCTTCTCCAAGAATCCTCCAAGAACAGGGTCACTGCACCCCACCCCGCCTCACTTGGATGGAGTTCTCTGTTACACCATCATCTTCATACCACCAAACCAAGGGGGCCCAGGGAGAGGCTGCCCCAGCAAGGAGAGGAGGTGGGAACTGGCCCAGTGGCCAGGGAGGAGGCCTTCCAGGGTGGGCGGAGAACCTCAGAGGCCTGAGATCCTGCAGAATAAATCCACGGGGACATTCCCAGCTTGCTTGCAGGGAGAATGGCTGTGTAAGTTTTGTCCCCAGATGGACAGGGTCAGACATAGAGAGAGGAGCAGGTCTGCCCGGGGAGTCCTGTCTCCTGCCCCTCCCAGGACCTCGCCACAATTCCACAGAGAAGCCATCTGCTCTGAAACACGTCCTAACTGAATCTCTCTTCTGGTTTTAGGAAAACAAGGTACAACAGACAGACCATGAATCATGAATGGTGGCCATTAGGACGCCTGAGTTCTGCTGTTTCTTGCACAGTTAGAATGGAATTAAGAATTTTTCATGCCTTGTGTTGTCTCCACATGAAAGACGAATGGAGAATATATCTTGTGCCTTCTTGAGATTTCTAAGTTTAAAAGATTCAGGGACTTCCCTGATGGTCCGGTGGTTAAGACTTTGCCTTCACAAGGCAGGGAATGTGGATTTCATCCTTGGTCAGGGAACTAAGGTCCCACCTGCCTTGTGGCCAAAAAAACAGAAAAACATAAAACAAAAGCAATATTGTGGCAAATTCAATAAAGTGTGGTTTTTTTGTTTTTTTTTTTTAAGATTCAAATTTTAGAAGGAAGGAGCTAGGAATGAAGGTAGCAACAAACAATGCAAACACTGGTCTTCAAATCCAGCAATTGCAGTCCTTGGGCAGGTCGTGGTTTTTGTTTTTCTGTTTGTTTGGCATCTCCAGTTCTTCACCTATCTACTTTTAAAGTAATTAAACAGATCTGAGGATTAAATGAGATGACACTTCTAAAGGGAGCTAGTTTGATACCTGGCACATGATGGGTATTTGGTAAACAGTGATTTCATAACCAATCTTATTTTCTTTGAGAGAGGTATGGTCTTCCCCCAATTAGTTTTAACCCAATGGACTTCATGCATTTAAAAAAAAAAATGAAATTCTTTCCACACATCCAGGTCTGAGGACTGTCATCATAACCTCCAGTTTTAGCAGCAGGCTGGAAGGTTCTAAAAAATGTTTGTAACAGTGGTTCATTGAGCAAGCACTGAAAATGAAGTGGACAGCTGAGGTAATTTTCCAGATAATCCCCACCCCAAATCGGGGGTGCCCAGGCTGAGTGATCAGAACAGTTGTGTTGGTCTCTGCCCCGTCTTGCCCAATGCAGACCTGCTTTTTCACAGATCCTTTGCTTAATATATTTTTTAAATACATATATCTATATATACATATATCTCTCTATATAAAATGTTGATTCACTATTTATTTCAAACTGTATGAAGGTAGCACAGAGATTCTTTGGAGGAAAGAAAGAGATTGAGTCGCTTAGCATGTTAAGTTCTAGTTTTAAAATGGATGTTAAATCCAGATCAATGATCATATTAATAATAGCCTTGGGATTTCCCTGGTGCTCCCAATGCAGGGGACCCGGGTTCTATCCGTGGTCAGGGAACTAGATCCCAAGAGTTCACATGCTACAACTGAGACCTGGTGCAGCCAAATAAATAACTGTTTGAAAGTGTTTAAAAAAAATCCTGATAGCCTCACTTGCAGTCACCTTTGGAAAGCCAGAAATATAGCATTGTCTGTTGCCTTTTTTTTTTTTTTAATTAAACTATAGTTGATTTACAATACTGAGAATATTATGTCAGTTTCCTGTGTACAGCTTCAGATTCTTACCCATTCTAGGTTATTACAAGATATTGACTAGAGTTCCATGTACTGTACAGTAAATTCTTGTTGTCTATCTAGCCTCTTGGGTTTCCATCATGTCTCCATGAAGGACCCGAGGCATCCAGGAGTACCACCAATTCACATGGAGAATATGAAATTCAGAGAGGTTGTAGGACTGCTTCCTCCGTGACATAGAGAGGACTGTGGTTTCAGGTTCATCTGAAGACATCTGAGAAGCCTTCTCCCATGCTCTGGGGAGGGTCCAGCCTCCCAAGAGAGAGTCTATGCCCTAACACGTGCGGTGTATGTCAGTTGCTCAGTCATGTCCAACTCTTTGCAGCCCCATGGACTGTAGCCCTCCAGGCTCCTCTGTCCCTGGGATTTCCCAGAGAAGAATACTGGAGTGGGTTGCCATTCCCTTCTGCAGGGGATCTTCCTGACCCAGGGATCAAACCCACATCTCCTGTGTCTCCTGCATTGCAGGTGGATTCTTTAGTCACTGAGCCATCAGGGAAGCCCTGAATCCCTGACAGTCTGAAGCAATGCAAGGAAGGCTGAGGGACCAACCACTCTTCCCCCTTCTCTGCCCTCTTCACACAAAAGCGTTCCTCCCTCTTAGATGCCTGAAGTGATTCATTCCTTGGAGGAGTCCAACCACAGGTCCAAGGATGCTCCGGGGCTGGCTGCACACTGATGCCCCAGGAGGCATCTTTGTTCAACGCTCCCCATGTGGCCCACAGCCAGGTTTTAACTCAGTTTGCTTTGAGTCTTGCTTTCCTAGCTGTCCTAATCTGAAAAGGAAGGACACCTCAGAAGAATGAACCCCAGGTGGCTGGAACCTTAATGCAAAACTGTCCTGGTTCTGAGAGATGGCCCTCGATGAAGGGGCTTCCTGATCAAATATGTGTGGCAGTGCTAACCACACTTTTCGCTTTCTTGCAAATTTGCTGTTCATATTAGTGTGGGGAAAGCTCTCAGAATACTTTCTTTAAATGTTTATGTATTTATTTCCTTGTCTGCGCTGGGCCTTAGCTGGGGCACGCGGGAACCTTTCATTAGGACACACGGACTCTCTAGTTACTGAACTCGGGCTCAGTAGTTGCGGTGCGTGGGTTTAGTTTCTCCAGGTCTGAGGGATCTTAGTTCCCCAACCAGGGATTGAACCTGAGTCCCCTGCACTGCAGGGTGGATGCTTAACCACTGGGCCACCAGGGAAGTTCCCAGAATTCTTAGTAAAACTGGGTCAGCACCATTTCCCAAATGGAGTTGATCCAGAAACCTCTGCTATTTCTCCCCTAACACCTGTTAGTGTTCCATGGGACACACTTTGGGAAACATTGACTTTGTGTAACTGCTTTCACAGCTTTCTCTGTGGGTAATCCAGAAAAGTGAAAGATTAAATACATGACCAAGTAAAAAGTTCAACAGTTTTATAGTTGTGCTTGGGACCAGCTTAAGGTCTGGTGCAAATATCATGCAGGAAAGATTCCCGCAGACTTGGGTGCAAGTTTTCTATATTTTCCCTATAAAGTAAGTTTTTATGCATCAAAATTGTTTCCTACAAATATTGATATTATTTGTAGGCAGTTTTACAGTTTATGAAGTCCTCGATATGTTGATACAGTATATGACTTGGAAGAAGAATATTAATATCTCCATTTTATGACAAGAATATTGACCTTCTATAAACAGAGAATACTCTTTAGGGTCCCTTGGACAGCAAGGAGATCAAACCAATCAATCCTAAAGGAAATCAACCCTGAATATTCATTGGAAGGACTGATGCTGAAGCTGAAGCTCCAATACTTTGGCCACCTGATAGGAAAACTTAACTCATTGGAAAAGACCCTGATTCTAAGAAAGATCGAGGGCAGGAGGAGAAGAGGGTGACAGAAGATGAGATGGTTGAATGGCATCACCGACTCAGTGGACATGAATTTGAGCAAACTCCAGGAGATAGTGAAGGACAGGGAAGCCTGGCGTGCTGTAGTTCATGAGGTCGCAAAGAATCAGACATGACTTAGCGACTGAACAACAACAAAGCATAAGCAACTCATTTGCTGGAAGCACTCAAAAATAATCTAGTCCAGTGTTCCTAAGCCCGATTCTGCATCACGAATTCCCTGGAAAATCTCTTGCAATAGATCTTGGGTGAGGACCAGGAGCTGTCGTTCTCAATGAGCCCAGGTGATACTGATGCTGTCTGCCTGTGGACCCACCTTTGGGTTCAATCCTCTCTTTTTTCATCAGGAAAACTGAGACCCAGAAAGATAAATGGAAGGATCCCAAATCACAGAGCCAGCACTCAAACATGGATTTTTCTCCTTCTAAGCGTACTGTTGTTACTTCTGAATCCTTGATGCTTCACTTTGGAGCAGAGGAAGTCAGGGCCAATTGTGGTGGGTGAATCATGGCGGGTCGTGTAAGACACTCAGCACATCTGGGGACGAGAGGGAAAGGCACCTGGGGAGTGGGGGGTCAACTGCTCTTTGATAGGAATCCTATCTGTGCAAAACTGTTTTCTTAAATGAATAAAGTAAGATTTTCACATTCGACATTTAATTATTTTTCCCTTTAAAAATGACTCGGGGACTTCCCTTGTGGTCCAGTTGGTTGAGAATCTACCTGCCAATGCAGGGAACACAAATTCGATTCCTGGTCCAGGAAGATTCCACTGAGTTGCCTCGAGTCAGCTTAGTCCGTGTGCCACAACTCCTGAAGCCTGCGCACCCTAGGGCCTGTGCTCTGCAACAAGAGAAGCCATCACAATGAGAAGTCTGTACATCACTAGGGAGTAGCTCCCACTCACCGCAACCCAGGGCAGTCAAAAATAAACACATAGATATTTCAAATGTTTGCCAGTATCAAAAAAAAAAAAAGTGATTCAGCACAGACAGAACAGACTGGTGGCTGCCAAGGGGAGGGGTCGGGGGAGGAATGGATTGAAAGGTTGGGGTTAGCAGATATAAGCTTTTATATATAAATGGATAAACAACCATGTCCTCCTATATAGCACAGAGAACTATATTCAATATATTGAGACGAGCCATAATGGAAAAGACTATTTTAAAAGATTGCATATGCTGCTGCTACTGCTGCTGCTGCTGCTAAGTCACTTCAGTTGTGTCCGACTCTGTACGACCCCATAGACAGCAGCCCACCAGGCTCCCCCGTCCCTGGGACTCTCAAGGCAAGAACACTGGAGTGGGTTGCCATTTCCTTCACCAATGCATGAAAGGAAAAGTGAAAGTGAAGTCGCTCAGTCGTGTCCAACTCTGCGACCCCATGGACTGCAGCCTACCAGGCGCCTCCGTCCATGGGATTTTCCAGGTGAGAGTACTGGAGTGGGTGCCGTATATAATATACAAATGACTTTGCTACACAGCAGAAGTTAGTGCAACACAGTGAATCAGCTATACTTCAATAAAAGACTAAAATGGAGAAAGAAAGAAAAGTGATTCGGGCTCTCAAAATCTGTCTCCACACTTCTGTCTTTCAGAAATCCTTCTTAGAATCCTACAACCCAACTCACAGCCCTGCCTTTGATCTCAGCCACTAGACATCCTACAGCCCTTGAAGACACGCATTTGCTGACCTGTTGAATGCAAATACTCCCCAGACCTTTTCACGACCTGGGTTTGGCCGGAGGTAAAATCTCTCTGTCTTCCCACACCCTGGGTCCCCTCCGGGTCTATACCACGTTAAAGAACACCGTCAGTCAGGCGTGGAAGAAGGAAATAGCTGAGGGTCCGGAAGACTGGGTTGTCTGCCCGGCTCTGCCGCTAACTGACCGGCTGCCCCCAGGCAGTTCCTTTCTCACTGAGTGCTTCAGTTCCCCTGTTAAAAAGCAAACACCTTGGACTTGATTAATATTTCCCAGGAGATGTTCTGAAGGACACTTCCTCAGGAGGTTAATGATTGTTACACGAGCACAGGCCCTCTGTGGTTAAGAACCTTTCAGAAACACCAGGACACGTGGGTCTCTACTGCAGGACACCTTCACCGTGCCTCACAGGTTGATGGCTTGTACAGAACCCTTGCTCGGGGGGCATCCCGTGAGGTTAATGTTCTACAAAACTTTGGCTCGAGTCTGGAAGGATGAGCTCTGGGGTCCCTTCCAGGATGAACAGATGTGAAAAGAGGACTAAGAACTGGGCCAGAAGCCAGGAGACTTGGGTTCAAATCTCCTCCACTTACAAGTTGTGCGATGGCCCCTGTCTGAGCCTGTGTCCTCCAGCACACCTGGGGGGGGCTGTGGTGAAATTATGCATGACACCTAGCACCTGCCTAGGGATTCCCCGATGGCTCAGCGCTAAAGAATCTGCCTGCAATGCAGAAGACACAGGATTCATGGGTTCGATCCCTGGGTCAGGAAGATCCCCTGGAGAAGGGCATGG